>NC_089839.1:254110579-254762255 GCF_035609145.1 Eleutherodactylus coqui | reverse complement strand
ATGTCTAAAACCCAGTTCAGACAGAAAAGGAAAAAGGTGATCTTGGTAAAGAAACTGAAAGAGTTACAAGTAGTAAAGAATGCCAAATTATGTTTACAAAGGGAGACTATTGAAGCTCAGAAGGTCTCACAAGTGGCCACAGAAGTCTTGGAAGAACTGCAGCAAAAGAATAGTGACGTAAAAAAGCAAACCCAGAAAGTGAAGAAACAGTTTGTCCAAGTGGTAGAAGCCTATCACAGGGATGCTGGCTCCAAGGACCAACTCATCAGTAAACTGAATACTACCAAGCAAAAGTCAGAGTCAGAGGTAAAGGAACTTCGAAGAATGCTATTGGTTCTAACCGATGATAACACTGTACTAAGAGAAGAAGTAGAATTGTTACAAAGTGAGAAAGAAATGATAGTTATAAACCTGAATAAATTGAAAAATGAAGTGGAGACTGTAATCCATAGCAAGGCCATGCTGGAGCATAAACTGCAAGAGGAACTGAAAGAATACAGAGACAAGGTTCTTGAGCTAGAAGAGACCTTCAAAATAGAGGCTCAGTTAGAAAGTCTCCACAAGCCGACCTGCACTTAAATGGAGGACTGTGTTAGCTCCAAGGATGGCGGTGAAAAGACTGTACCTAAACTAGAAAAGTCTACTAAAGCCTTGAAACTGCAAATAGAAGAAATGAAAGGTCAGGTAGAGAGACTTGACTATAAGTTACAAGCCACAGAGGATACGAAGTTGCACTTGGAAGTCAACTTGCAAGCTGTGAGAGCACGGTCTGACAAAACTCTGCAAGGTTGTGATGAGTCGTGTGAAGACAAAAAGAAACAACTTGTCAGACAAGTAAAACTAGAAGGAGACCCCCGAACCTGGAGCTTTGACCCCGGAGGGCCAAGAAGTCGAGGCAAATGTGTGTATGGGAGAAGGCCTGGCTCGCATGGAGCTCTTCCTCTTTCTGACAACTGTTTTGCAAATGTTTATCATGGAGCCCACTGTAGACAGAGAGACTTTGAGCGAGGGACCGAAGCCCAACACCCAGGCCTTGTCAAGGATGCATTGCAGGACAGCTAAAAGTGTCCGATCCCACGGGCTCGAACAGAGGGGGAGGGTATGTGAGACAGTGACTGATAAAGTGCTGGAGGGCAGATATGTTTCGCCTAGGATGCTCTCATATGAGGCTTTAGGGAGCACCTGGGCAGATACGTGCCACCGAGCGGCCTGGGCTCGGTGGAGGAAGCCAGCATTTGGGTGTCAGTAACACTAAGTTACTGACACGGTGTAGTTAATGTAGTGGCTTCAAGCCGCATAGTCCGGGCCGGCCTTTCCTGGAGTGGTCAAAGCGAAGGGTGGGATGGCCACTCCCACGTACCAGGTGAGGCTGGTACCAGGCCTTATAAAACCTGGACCTGCAGGTCTTGGAGAGATGTGGGCTGAGAGAGCCAGAGGCGAGAGGTTTACAGGGAGACACCCCTAACCTCCACACCTAGGAGAGGTGTGTGGTGAGGCCTCTGCAGGTCTGAGGACCGGACTGGCCGTGCGCAGCAAGAAGTACTCTGACAGTGAGTAGTCAGGGCCGGACTTATGTGTAGTGAGTGCTCAGACGAGCAGGTGTTTATTTCTGTTTGTACTTTATGTTTGCTACAATAAATCCAGGCGAAGCCTGGACTAAAGAACTTTATTGTTCCGAGTGCCACTGTCTCTGGCTGTGGATGCCCCGGTGCTACCTATCCTAATGCTAATCCCTCACAATAGATATATCTTTTCTTCTGTGAGGGTATATATATATATTGCCATATGTTCTTTATACTTTTATACCTATATGCAAGTTTTATTCAATTCCAAATGAGAAAAAACTTATATGTCGCCTTACATCAGATATTCCAAGAGGCCTTGCCCGGCGAAGACAAAAACGTATCTTGAACAAAATGTATCTTAAACACAGCAAAGAAGAACCAGACATGAAGGACGCATGTACTTGGCCGGTTTCCCAGAAGCGCTGGAACAAGATATCAAGATGTTCAAATGTACATAATTTTCACTGTCTCAGGCCGAAAATCCGGACTTCCCATATATGGTTATGAGCCCATCACCCCCTTGGGGATGGGACAAAGGGTATAAGATCTCATGTAATCTGTAATAAAGCACGTTGGCACAGCCGAGAGCCATGTCCCGTGTGAGAAACTATACCAGACCTCTGTGTGTGTGGTGTTTCTTCTTATCGCCGGCAGCGGGCAAGTGGGGTGGGCCCGATTGGTGCTGTACTTAGAATTTTACCCTGATAAATGGCGCAACCAACTGGGGCGGTAAAACCAGGAGCTTACAACGCATTCCACCCGGATCCACGCCGCGGAGAAACCGTCCTGCTGCAAACCGAGCCTGATCAACTCACTTAGAACTCCAGGTAAGACAAACATATATTTATGTTGTGTTTTACGCTGAGAGTCTTGCAGCAGGACTGACTATCTGTGGTTTGTGACCGGACGGGTTGGGTTAAGAGTTCTACACGGTAACTCGTGTGGGCTCCGGGTTTGCCGTCATGGACCACTGACCGTGATATGCGCACCAATCGGTCACCCAGAAATTAGTCTGTAGTTTATTTGTACTTTGAAGTTTTAACGTTTTAATAATAGTGGAGATTGTTGTATCTGCAGAAGTTTTTTTTTCTCTTTCTTTTCATTTAGTCTCACAAGAGAAGGGACTCTCGGTCGGTTTGCCTTATATATGGGGCTAGCGATTTGATTTCAGAGAGATGCATTTTATGGGGCTTGGTTCCATAAGGAGAAGGGACCCTCGGTTGTTCTGCCGGTATATAAGGGGCTGACAATTTGAAAATTAAGAGGGATGCATTCTATGGAGCGTGTTATTTTTATTATTGTTGATGTTCTAATATGCGTAAGATCTTATTAAAGAAGATAGAGCCCCTCAAGGGCTGCCGCCGTGTGGATGAATTTGTAAAATGTAAGAAAACTCTAATGAAAATGTGTGACACCGACCCGCACGGCAGATTACAAAATGGTGTCTGGGAGGGAGGTCTTTAAGACCGACAGGTGCCTTGGAAGATCAAGGTTTTCTAGAAAGTGCTGGAGAGGAGAGAGAGAGAGAGAGAGACAGTCAGAGAAAGTTGTATGTACACATTATTTGTTTAAGAAAGTATCCGTAAGTGAAATGTTGAAAAGTACAGTAAGTGATCAAGAGGGCGTCAGGAGAGTGTCTATTGAAGGTTATATTGGCAGTTAGGTAGGGAGAGAAGTATGAGAAGCAGGCAAAGTCGATAAGAAAGTTACAATGCATGTGATTTGTTGGTAAAGAGAGATGAAAATGTGTATAATACAAGATAGATAATAGATAATATGTATAATCCATACTAGGTGGATATATATGTGTGTATATATATATATACTGTATGTGTAAATAGTTAACTGAGCTTGCTTTTAGGGGAGAAGGCTTGTTGACATGTAGCTGCGAGTCTGTGTAGCCTTCCAAGGTCGGAAGATAACAGCGAGAGAGAAAATGCAATAACAACCTTGGTTAATATCGTTGCTTGCTTACAATGAATTGAAATGAATTTAATTAATTATACTGTCTTAGTAGACAGGAAATATAGCAATTTCTAAAACATATATTCTTACTTATACAGGGGTTGAAAATGAATGTTGCAAGGTCCCAGCATATGTGTTAATTATGAGTTCAAAATGCAGGGAATAGTTAAGCTAAAAACAATTCAGTCTGTGTTTCATATTCGCGGAGAGATAACAGTCAGGGTCACAGATTCTAAAACACTTCAGCGTTTAATACAGCATATAATAACTTCAGTAAATAAGAAATATAGAATATCTCAGTCAATCAGCAAACTTTTTCACATAATTTGTCAAAGATAGCGCTCACAATCTCATCTCAATAGAATTATGTACTTTATAAAATTATAGCACTCACCTCAATGTTTTTCAACTGATGTATGTTTGTCAAACTTTTTTTGTCCGTGCATCTGTATGTACTGGTACACCTCAATGAGGGGGTGACGGAGCAAACTTGAGAGCATGGATGGATGAGAGTTAGTGACCCGTGTTCAAGCTGCGGTGAGTGTGGAATGTGTGATGCAGGTAATGACTGGGGATAAAAGTCCTCCCCATGCATGGGACTTTGCTTGGTTGAGATGTGGACGTGTGGACTGTTACACTGAAATTAAGTTGGGAAGACGGACGCACGGAGCCAATATCGAAGGGGTGAAGCTAGATGATGTAATAGTACGTAGTAATGTTTCATCCCTCTTGCACAAGGGAGGGGTGAGGAGTTTGAGCAGCTAGTAAAAGTTTTTGTTTTGTTTTGTTTTGTCTCCCGTCTCAAATTTTGATAAGACATTGCAGGCAGGATCAGACTAATAATGAATTCACTTAAAGGGATATCACATTTCAAATATTAATAGATGTTTTGTAGGTTATTCTGCCCCGGTGTAACTCATGTTTCTGTTATAGGTGCTAACATCTTACAGGCCTTATCTGCATCCATCAAATCTTTTTACAATGTTGTACTACCTTAAACCCGGCTACTATTGTTCCAATTGAGTACCCTGGTTTAAAGGGGGGGAGGAGAAGGCATAGGTGATCTAGGTATTGCAAGTCAGCCATTTTTAAATTCAGCCATTTTTAAATTTTTTGCAAGCCATTTTAAAATTTTTAAATTTTTTGCAACAAGGTTCTGATCTTTTTGAAATAGAATACCAGCCTGATTGTCTAGCAGTGATGCAACAAGAAAATTTAAGTTTTAAAAAAAAGTTACTGAAAGCCCTTGTTAATAATGCATATTTTGAGTTGTTTTTTATAGATGGTACCCAGGGTGATTGACGACTCCACACTGGATATGCAGTCGTAACACAACAAGATGTCCTAAAAAGCAGAATGTCTCCGCATGTCGCAGTACAAGAAGCGGAACTAAAAGCCCTCGCTGAGGCGTGTAGAGTGGAGGAAGGTAAGACGGCAACCCTTTACACTGACTCCCGGTATGCATTTGGCATAGCTCATGATTAAGGCCCAACATGGAAGGCCAGACAGTTTTTTACCACAGCAGGACAGCCAATTAAGAATGTTGCAGCGGTGCAGTCTCATGGAGACCCTACTTCTACCTGACAAGGTGGAAAGCTCACACCAATTCCTACACCGGAGAAGCAAGAGGCAACGCCATCACAGGCCACACAGCAAAAGCAGCGGCCCTCAAGCCGTGGAAGAAAGAAGAAAAGAAGAATTTGACTACACTTTGGACTTTGATAAAAACTTGGACTTTGATAAAAACTTGGACTTTGATAAAAATCTTGGACTTTGATAAAAATCTTGGACTTTGATAAAAATTTGGCCTTTGATATGCTAAAGACTTTACAGTTAAGAAAAAGACAAATGGACTAAAAAGGGACGGCGTATGGTGAACAGTCAACAGCACTTGCCCACCATAGTCCCTGTGCCCCATGATGGCCCAGCTGACGCACGGAAAGACGCACCTCTTAAAGCAGTAATGATGTCGACGCTTGAACTAGGACGGGTGGCTCCTTGGTTTTCTGTAGCTGCTGCATCATTTGTCCAGTTTTGCATGATCTTTGCCGTAAGCAACAGGGCAGAAGTAAAATTTGCCACATAACACTTGCCTAGACCACTCTACCCATTTCAGGGATTGCAAATTGGCTACACTCAGCTCCTACTTGTTGGGAAGTTTTGAATATGTGCTTGTTGTTGTTAATGTTTTTCAGGTTGGAGACCTACCCTGTTACCAAAGTAAATAAGCAGGTAACCGCACAGAAGCTCATGAATGAGGTAATCCGCAGATATGGGGTACTGGAAGTGATTGAGTCAAACAAAGGTACACACTTCACAGGTGAAATAATGCAACACATCATGTCTGTTTTGGGTATATTCCAGGTTTTTCACACACCCTACCATCCGCAGAGTAGGGGGAAAGTAGATACAAAAGGCAATGAAGAAAATGGTCAAATTTTGAATTGAGTGTTTTCCATTAGTTTCTTTTTTCCAGGAGGATACATGTCACAGTAGCTGAGTTTGGGGAATGATTCTCTTGTTAATTTTGTCATAGGCCTCTCCAAGGAATTGTTAGTAATCCATTCTGCAGTCTCTGCTTTTCTCCCAGGTCCTACAGATGAGTGTCACAATCTGAAACCAGGTGACAGGGTCTATGTGGAAAAGTTTGAGCGAGAAACCCTGTTTGAATGTCCCTACCAGATGTTGTTCACCACCCCAACTGCAGTCAAGCTCGAAGGAAAGCCCACTTGGATCCACACTTCGCACTGAAAAAAACTAATGATCCTGCATATCCTTTACATGCTATAATGTGGTACAATTCCTCTAACACACACCTTTGACTACTGTACACTAGCCCCCTGTTTCAGAACAAATTAATACAATCAAATGTGCAATAAGAGTACACTGAGGGTGAGAATCCAACTCCGCATCGTGCTAAGAGAGAAGTTGACGCTCAAGGTGGTAATTTTGATCCACATGTATACATAGATGCAATAGGAGTGCCAAGGGGGGTGCGAGATGAATTTAATTCTAGAGATCAGGTTAAAGCAGGTTTTGAGTCCTTATTTGTTATTGTCACTGTTAATAATAATGTAGATTAGATGAATTATATCTTTTACAATCAGCAGAGGTTTGTAAACTACACCAGAGATGCTTTGCAAGGGTTAGCTGACCAATTAGGGCCCACTGCATCCATGGCGTTCCAAAATAGAGTGGCCGTGGATATGATTTTAGCAGAAAGAGGTGGGGTATGTAACTTCCTGTTTGTGTATTATCCCTTTAATGTGACCAAAATTTCCCTTGTTTGAAAAAAGATGAAGAGCCAGTTCCGATAATGCCAACCACGTACGTTACCAGAAGAATGGAGAGATGTATTAGTACTGCGCCGTCCCGGTCTCCTAAGATGGACTGTCAGTGGACTTCCCATTTGCCTAGGGAAAGTGCAGAAGACCTTAGGTTCCGGCGAGGGCACACCCTGTGGGGTGTTAACTCGTACAGATAGAGGGTATGGATGCCTGGAAATAAGCCCAGGGAATCCATGGCCTCCTTCTGAGGTGAGGTAGGGATCCCTCCCTTTTAGGAGTAGGGACTTACGGGCAGTGGAGAAACCCTGACACAAGGGAGAGATGACCGAGGAAGAGTGCAAAGTCTGATGCTTGATCTCCATATTAAGTTTTTTAGGGGGGTTTGTGAGGGTATATATATATATTGCCATATGTTCTTTATACTTTTATACCTATATGCAAGTTTTATTCAATTCCAAATGAGAAAAAACTTATATGTCGCCTTACATCAGATATTCCAAGAGGCCTTGCCCGGCGAAGACAAAAACGTATCTTGAACAAAATGTATCTTAAACACAGCAAAGAAGAACCAGACATGAAGGACGCATGTACTTGGCCGTTTTCCCAGAAGCGCTGGAACAAGATATCAAGATGTTCAAATGTACATAATTTTCACTGTCTCAGGCCGAAAATCCGGACTTCCCATATATGGTTATGAGCCCATCACCCCCTTGGGGATGGGACAAAGGGTATAAGATCTCATGTAATCTGTAATAAAGCACGTCGGCACAGCCGAGAGCCATGTCCCGTGTGAGAAACTATACCAGACCTCTGTGTGTGTGGTGTTTCTTCTTATCGCCGGCAGCGGGCAAGTGGGGTGGGCCCGATTGGTGCTGTACTTAGAATTTTACCCTGATACTTCTTTTCTTACCACTTTCATATCCCAAATAGGCCATATGAACAGGGCATGCCCGCCTGGCATACAACTTTAATAAACAGTCACTTTTACCCACCTCCACAATAATATTACTGCTGTAATATTTCCAATTGATAAAAAAAAAAAAAGAAGTAAAGCTAGTGTATAATATCCCTTCCAGGTTGTGGAAACAATAACAGAATCAGCCGCTGTCAGGGTTTATTCACATTTATTTCAGGTAATATTACAGCTTTATAAAGCAACCACATTCCAAAAATATAAACCAATGTAACAAAAATATATTTTTTGCTTTTGCTTATAATCTGATAATGTATTGACTGTCCAAATTTCAATGCATCTTCTTCATGTACACTTTGTCACTTAAAAGAACATTGTAAGCCCAAAACACACAATAAAACTTGTTGTATAACCAGTTCCAGAATCAACTGTACAACATCTTGTTACCTCCACTTACAATTGAGGTTTCCTCCCCGCTTCCCTACGAAAGCCTTTTCAACATAGATTTTTTCAAAAAACCTATCCCACACCGTGTACATTTTTTATGCTACTCCATGTCAGACATCCGTGCCACACTTGCATATACGTTCAGCGGAACTCTGACAAAGTGTGACTATAGCCTTTGGCCTCTTTCACACTGTATTATTTTGGCCAGTATTTTGCATCAGCATTTATAGGCCAAAACCCGAAGTGGATCCAAAATACGGGAATGGCTTCAAATCTTTTCATTATAGTTATATCTGTGTAGGTTCCACTTCTAGATTTGGATTACAAATACTGTTGCAACGTACTGACCAGAATACTGCTGTATGAAAGTGGCCATACTTAGCTTTTGACTTAACTAATGCCGCTCTATATGTTGTTCCCTTCTCAGGTCTGTACTGCTACTATCATTTGTATAAGACTTACTGAAGTTCCTAACATAGTACTAAGTAGTTGGAACTTTAAAGAGTTTATCCAGGCAGAAAACATCAACAAAAGTAGGATTTTTTTTTAAAGTTTGATTGCGATATTCAACCAGCATACATCTCTTAGTAACCTGTTTTGTGTTAATTCATCTTTTTTTCTTCATATTATTATCATCAGAAAAAAAGTCAGTTGAATCTCGAATTTCACATTGTAATTACTCAATAGAAAGTTCTTCAGTATTACTATTCAGTATTTTCTTTATGTGTGGAAAAAGATCACTTGTGACCTTGCTAAAATTGTAAAAAATGACACGGCGATTTTACTGGAACTTGCACCAGGTGCCATTGAGCCCTGGCCTGATTATAATATGCACATTTAATAGGATTGAGGCATCAGGAAACTCTA
Source organism: Eleutherodactylus coqui (assembly GCF_035609145.1). Classification (NCBI taxonomy): domain Eukaryota; kingdom Metazoa; phylum Chordata; class Amphibia; order Anura; family Eleutherodactylidae; genus Eleutherodactylus; species Eleutherodactylus coqui. The sequence continues at coordinate 254,753,211 of NC_089839.1, read as the reverse complement.
GCAAAGCTGTTCCTTAAAGGGGTTTTCCCACGACTTAAAATTGCTTCACAAACACTCTGTCCTTCCCGATTGCTACTGACCAGGACATGTGAATGCTACATTCAATCACTGGCTGTAGAAGGTCACTGCTGTGGCCAATGATTGTTCTTCCTGGTTGCAGCTGAGCAAGACATGTGATTGCTGCAGCCAGAGTGGTTGCAAAGGAATTTCAAATCCTGGAAATAACCCATTAATATAGCTGGTGTCATCTGAACAATACTAAATGATGACATTATACAACTGTACATCACAGGTTTATGCCAATGTTTCCCAACTCCAGTCCTCAAGGCACTCCAACAGGTCATGTTTTCAGGATATCCTGTAGTAACACCACCTGTGGCAATATCTGAGGCAGAATGAATTACATCACCTGTGTAATACTGAGGAAATCCTGAAAATCATGACCTGTTGGAGTACCCTGTTGGAGTTGGGAAACATTGGTTTACACAGTAACCCAATTTTGCATATAATAATACTGACATCCAGTGCTCCTTGTTCAGTGTCAAAACTATCTAGTGGATCACTACTCTAGAGGGTGCTCAAGAGATCGAGACTGTATAAATAACAAAGTAAAATCAATACCACAATTTTGTGTCGCTACAAAGTCGCACGTGGTGCTACAAAGTTGCCCTACCCCGAAAATAAGCCCTAGCTGCAGTAAAAAAAACAAACCATCACCTAACAGGCACTGTCATCTCTGGCACGTATTCTCCTCTGAAACTCGCCGGCACTGATCTTCAGTTTTCTACCAGCCCTTCCTGGCTGGAGAATCAAAATCGCTGCCTCCAGGAAGGGCTGGTTGTTATTGCTTAAAGGGGTTGTCCCGCGCCGAAACGGGTTTTTTTTTTTTTTAAACCCCCCCCCCGTTCGGCGCGAGACAACCCCGATGCAGGGGTTAAAAAAACAACCCCCACAGCGCTTACCTGAATCCCGGCGGTCCGGCGTCTTCATACTCACCTGCTGAAGATGGCCGCCGGGATCCTCTGTCTCCATGGACCGCAGGGCTTCTGTGCGGTCCATTGCCGATTCCAGCCTCCTGATTGGCTGGAATCGGCACGTGACGGGGCGGAGCTACACGGAGCTACACGGAGCCCCATAGAGAAGAGGAGAAGACCCGGACTGCGCAAGCGCGGCTAATTTGGCCATCGGAGGGCGAAAATTAGTCGGCACCATGGAGACGAGGACGCCAGCAACGGAGCAGGTAAGTATAAAACTTTTTATAACTTCTGTATGGCTCATAATTAATGCACAATGTACATTACAAAGTGCATTATTATGGCCATGCAGAAGTGTATAGACCCACTTGCTGCCTCGGGACAACCCCTTTAATAAGCGCCGTGGCTCAGCCAATCAAAGCTGGCGCTTTGATGAACCAATCACAGCCATTAAGGGATTCATTGAATGGCTGTAATTGGTTCCTCAAGTGCTAGCTGAGGGCTGAGCAGCATGATTGGGAACTAATCAGAGGCAGAGCTTTCTGGAGGTGGGGATTTTCAAAGTCCCGACCAGGAAGCTCTGCAGGAGAACTTTGAGCAACTGCCGAGGAGCTGACAGCGCCTGAGAGGTGATGAATTCCTTTTTTTAAATTTTTTTTTATACAGCGAGAGCTTAGTTTAGGATTTTCTACTGTAAGAGTTCCATTGCATTGCACGAACACCACGTTTTCTTGCGATGCGATGCAACACATTGGAAGGCTCCATAGGGAAACATGGGCTACAAAAAAAAAAGCGCAAATTGCGTCTGTATAGAGCATGCTGCAATTTCGTAATCTCGCAATGTCGCAGGCTACAAAACATCACTTGCGTAGAAGAATCCATAGGAAAGCATGGGCTCTACATACATGCGATTTGTAGCACTGTTGTATTGCGACAACATCGCACAAGAAAATCGCCCAAGCAAAGAATAAATGGCCCTCCTCCATACATGACTAGTTTAAGAGACTTATATTGCAGGCATAACATGATTAGCAGCCGTAGCCTTATGTGCTGCTGTGCCATCTTACTCAATCATTCTGTCTTTCAGGACAATAAACATTACATTTATACTGAATATGTCTTAAAACGCCCCCCAAGACATTGCTGGAAACTCTACAGTAATATATTGTCTTGGGGGTTTAAAGTAGTATGAGCTTCATATAAGCCTGCAGGGAAATGGCCATGATAGGTTATTGCAGAACTCTGACTGTCATTTCTAACCGGTATAGAATCTGATAGAAAAGAGTATATACTTGTCTTCTACAGTCCCACTGCAAGAGGCTTCAGTCCAAAATCTTGTTTCATAACATTTGACTTGTGCTTCAGAGATAGAAAGTAATTATTGTCATCACAAGAGTCAAAATCAAAGTGTTTCCAGTTCCCAAAATGCTATTGACTGAATTTCCCGATTCTGGTGCTGGCAAGAAAAAAGCTGCCCTTGCCAAATTAGACGGGTCTGACGTTTGATTTACCTTGTCTATAGCAACCAAGACAAAATAAAGAACTGTGCCATTTTTAATAGTAATGTCCCGAAGAGTAAACCGGAATACTTCAGTTGATCCAGATGGGGAGGGTGTAAGGCTGGAAATATTGATAGCTGTGCCATTTTCAAAGTTGTCCACAAGCTCACTGCTGAGACTCATTCGTAGATCATATCTAGTAGCTAAACATTGAGAAAGACAAACCATCAAAATCTACAATGTATCTACCACATACCAATCTATACGCCATATGTTTTATGCTGCTGACTATACAAAAGAGGTTTTCCAGGATTATTTTTTTTCTTACTTATCTTCAGGAAAGCTCGTGAATAAAAGATTGTCGGGGAGTGCAACATCCGGCACCCCAGTGATCAATCATTGGACTGTTAGGTTCTGCTGAATGGAACCTGTAGTACTATGGTTTCTAGCAGCACAAGCCCACAGGTGTTGAATGATTGAGCTGGCTGGGTGTGATGATCTTCTCCTAGCCAATCCCCTGGGTCTTTGCTCACATATATACCCAGCTCCTGTCAGTGTCTGTTTGATGTCCAGGTTGAGCAGTCCTGTTATTTCTGTGTTGCAGCTTGTGGTGTGACTTGTGTCCTGTTATCTGTGCTATTGCTGCTTGCTGTGTGAACTGTGTCTGGTGCTGCTGGATCATGTATTTTCTGTCAGTTTTGTGTCAGTTTGTTCTGCTGAGTTTGTTTGCCATTTCTGGGCTAGGGTGGAACTTAAGATCCTCTAGTGGATGTGTCTTGCTAGTGTAGGGACTGCAAGACATGAGGAGCCTTGTTGTGGCTTTGCGGCTTAAGTTCATTGGCCAATGTATGAATCAATACCTCGTACTTTTATATACAAGTATGCAAAGTGAGTGTTTTGGTCATTTTTCAGTCCTTATGTTATGTCTGTCCGTCCAGTCCGCAGTATGCAGTTCTCTGTCCAGTTGGCGTTTCCATCAGTATGGCCCCTATTTTGTGTTTTATAACCAGCCTGTTTTGGGCACATTCATGTGGGCCCTGTGCTTATTTGCCCACACGAACGTAACATGGACCCGCTGCATACCAGAAGTAGCACAGCCCCATACATCGTGCAGTGTAGGAATGGTATTGCAGGCTCTCTCCTATGGAATTGGCTTTGGCAAAGAGCTGACCAGCGAAGGAGGATAGGTCATCAGTATAAAAAAAATCCAGTAAAGACCTTTTATCAGGCAGTTTACATTATAAATTAACCCTTGGTTTTCCTTTACCTCAGCCCAGTATATTGATCAAAGGCAAGTGAGAGTCAGAGAGCTAAAAATTCTCTTAAATATCACACAGAGGTATATCTGGAAACCGAATTGTCCGAATACAAAATTGTTAACATGATGCCCTCCACCTACCATGTACTTGTCATATTACTGGTGTCATCTCGTGTGTCAGAGGGGCTTCTGACTCACTCAGGCACAAGAAATAAATCTGCGTATCATATGATACACTGTCTATAGTAGAGATGAGCGAGCGTACTCGGAAAAGCACTACTCGCTCGAGTAATTTGCTTTATCCGAGTATCGCTGTGCTCGTCCCTGAAGATTCGGGTGCCGGCACGGAGCGGGGAGCTGCAGGGGAGAGCGGGGAGGAACGGAGGGGAGATCTTTCTCTCCCTCTCTCCTGCCCGCTCTCCCCTGCTCCCCGCTGCGACTCACCTGAGCAAATTACTCGAGCGAGTAGTGCTTTTCTGAGTACGCTCGCTCATCTCTAGTCTATATGCAATATATTGCATATGGAAGTGTTTCCATATGCATCCCCGCTCTAAACACAGAGGGGAATTAAAAAGAAAATAAAATTACACTGCTCATGTCTGAGCACGTCATTCACGGGCATACGCAGCCCATATGTGGTCTCTGCAGGCTCTCTGTTGGCAGAGTGTATGGGCTGTAATGTGTATAACGCTGCAGGAGACTCGCAGTGTTTTACGCATACAACCATGAGAAGAAGCCCTTATGGCTCTCACAGCTCCTGTGCTATAACCAGAGAGAGAGACCGCTATGGGAGGAGCATCTCTCTGGAGCTGTGAGAGCCATGAGTGAGATTGTGGGCAAGGAGAACCGTGCTACACAGCGGCTATAAAGAGGTGATGGGCTGACCTGGGGGTGCCTACTATGACAGGTGTGAGATATACTGTGTGTGGGGTAGGGAATATAACAGCTCAGTGATGATGCAGTTGGCCATTTCAGGTCCTCTTGATTCATCACCGAGCAGCCTCTAACCCAGATTACCCATAGATGCTCCGGGTCACAAGCAATAGCTGCCGAAGAAACCCACTACAAATCCCTCCCTTCGGGACCCTTTAGCTTTTCTTTACAAGTAACAATCAGAAGGGCTGGGGTTTCTTTGCCCAAGGCTGACATTCTCCAGTAGACTTTATCTCAGGGCCTTTTTACACTGGCCTTTGTACTTCTGCCAAGAGCGAGTACTGATTGACATTTCTGTAAGTTGATTGGCACTCATTCATTCTCATTTACCTGGTGCAAGCATGTACCCCAATCATCATTAATGCGATCGTTTGGGCACATAGAGTTCCATTATTGTTGGCAGCACATTGCTGCTTATGTAAGGTGATGTGCTGCTGACAGCAGATATTTTTGGTGCCACCTAAAGGATGTGACACCTGACAAAGTAGTGTTTGCTCAGTTATTGGCTGATCACCTGCACCTTCACATGAGGTAACGATCAGGTGAATGACTTGTTCTAAATTATCGTCCGATGTAAAAGTCCCTTAAAGCCACCTCTTCCGCCCTGAAATAAAATTCTGCATCTGCCCCGAGGCTTATCTGCTAGTCTCTGCTTTCCTTGTGGTTCCTTACTAGAGATGAGCGAGCATACTCGCTAAGGGCAAATACTTGAGCGGTATTGTCCTTAGCGACTACCTGCCCGCTCGTGAGAATAGATTCGGGCGCCGGCGGTGGTGAGCGGTGTGTTGCGGTAGTGAGCAGGAGGGAGGGGGGGGGGGGAGATCCCCCCCCCTCTTTCCCCCACCGTTCCCCGCTTTCCCCTGCCGGCACCCGAATCTTTTCTCACAAGCGGGCAGGTACTCGCTAAGGAAAATACTCGCTCGAGTATTTGCCCTCAGCGAGTATGCTCACTCATCCCTATTCCTTACCTGTCTTGTTCTGTTCCCATTTCATTTAGCAGGTCTTTGATTGACTGTATAAATGGGGCATGGTAGGTTTGTGGTCCCATTACAGATTTTGCACTGGTAACCAGGAATTTCAATTACACCTCTGGTTGCCTTCTTAAATCCTGATACCAATTCAACCATATCACCGATGGGACTATTGAAAAAGGTCACAGCGCACACAACTCCGCAGGTCTTATCTATCATCGGTGTTGGTCAGTGTAATTGAGAATGTAAAAAAAATCAGATGCTATTAGAAGCCACTTGAGTTTAGAATATCCTCTAAGTGGAAAGGCTTCCAATAGCGTCATATTTTTTTCAAATATAACATTGCACTACGTAGCAAATATATCTAGTAAAATATCCACAACACAGTCAAGATGAAAATAATCCTTATACATGTATATCATGACTATAAGAACCTACCATTTCCTTCATCTGCATCATCACCGGTCGCTGTCCATGTCAACACAACTAGTGAGCTCTCAAAGACTGCAGACAAATCAGTGATTTTACTAGGCTTAAAGACATCTGGTAAGGGACCTGATGGCACGCCGGACACTATAAAAGCACCTCCTGAAGCTGTACGGCTAAAATTTCCCAAATTTAGATCCTCAATAGTAGGCTTTGGCTTTGGTGGGTTGGCGAACAATGTGCCTGTATAAAGAAAGAAATCTGTTAAAGATGGCAATAAAGTATCAACATCATACAACATGGTGACAGCTGGGTAGATAGAAGGACATAGTGAATTATGTGTCATGTAAGTCCTTAATGTTCACCAGCTAGAATATTGTGTATTTTATGGGAGTCATTTGACTTCATTACTTTTGAAAAGGTTTTCGTAAAAATATTTTTTCTTGTTCGAATTAGTGCAAACCAAAGCAAAACTTTATTAACAGAAATTGATGTATAAGACTAGTAGTGGTCCTGTGGCTCAGCAGTTAACGTTGTTGCTCTATGTTGGGGCAACAATGGGGGTCTAGGTTCAAATCTGACCAAGGACAACATTGACATGGAATTCATATGTTTACCCTGTGTTTCACAATAATCAACTTTCTTTATATACCACATACATATTATGCAGCACTTTATGGCCGCCTGCAGACAGGCAGAAATTCCGCGGCGGGATTTCCCGCGGAATTTCCGCCCTTGAAAGCTGCCATAGGATTGCGTTAGCGAACGCAACCCTAGGCAGACGGCAGCGGTTTGTCTGCACGAAATCTCACCGGCAAACAAACCACGGCATGTTCTATTTCTCTGCGGGGCTCGCAGAGCCCTGCACAGAAACGTCACTGCCCGGCCGCCGGCTCCGGTCTGCGCATGCACCGGCTGCCCTGCAGGCCGGCACATCAAACAGCCGGAGCCGTGGGTGAGTACGCGCTGCTCTCTGCAGGCGCTCGGGTCCCGCGGCGAGAATCCTCGCAGCCGGATCCGACCCGCCCGTCTGCAGGCGGCCTTAATCACTTGATATTTTCTGAGTCCATTAGGACAGAAAATCTATATTTACCTATTAATATGTTTTTGGAGTGTGGGAGGAAACCTTCGCAAACATGGAGAACATACAAACTCCATGCAGATGTTGTTCTTTGTCAGATTTGAATTTAAGACCTCAGCACTGTTAGGCAACACTGCTAACCACTGAGCCACCATGCTTCTCCTTCCTCCTGAGCAGTTATATAAGTCAAGCACTGCATGATGTAAAAGATTCATCAGAGCAGGCCACCTTTACAATGTTGTTTTCAGTGGCATAATGATTGTGGTCACAGGGGGTTCAACCAGACCTGGAGTAGAAGGGGGCTCAACTGGATTCTAGGAAGTGCACCACTTTTGAAAGAATCTGTGTGCTCGGGACATGGATCCAGTTGAAAATTATGGCGGACCAGAGATCCATTGGCTTCTGCAACACCTACCTCTGGTAAGCCAAAGACTGCTTTTGGTCTACTAGACCAGAGCTCTAGACCACACAAGACATCAGGTGGCATTATGACTTTACTGAGCCAGCTTTTGGACCCAAACATTGAGGCCCCTGTATCCAAACAACATGGTGGTGGGGGGCCAGCTGTAAAATTTTCCCTGAGGCCCACAAGATGCTACTTGTTATTGTTATGTATAATTCATACTCCAATTTTATGTTCTCACTTCGGGTCTCAACTACTGCACCATGGAAGTTAACAGTGCCAAAAAATAATGCATTTCACTGCATAAATAAGCAAATCCCATAATTATTCATATTTACATAATGATAATCTTACCATTCTTAATAACACCAGGGAGGTATAATGCTCCACTTTTCGGTCCAGTGGCTTTGCTTTCTTTCTCTTGACTTTCAACGCGTACTTTTAAGTTGTACCTGCCGTTTCCTTTGTAACTAGTGAAGTATCTGGAATATATGCCATCATTCTTGATAATATCGGCACCTTCAAGGAAAGCATAGTTAATTTAACAAATATATAAATCTACAACTTAAAACTTTTAAATTGTTGAGTTATATACAATGTGATTCACTCACTAGGAAACCCAAACACCCTGTAGTTGTAGCGCTCCAACTACAGGGTCTCCCAAAGAAGTAGCTAAAGAATATTGATAAGTGGTTGAAAAAGTAAAGGAATAGGACTTGCCATGTGTGGGGTGCCCGTCAAGAGGCAGGAGTCCACACAGTCAGTCCAAAAGAGTCACGTATGGGTTAAAAGGAGCAAAAAATCCCTAATTTGTTAGTGAGATCATCAAGGGATGAGCCTGTAGGAACCTCAGTAGTAACCAGTAGGGAAAGGGGGAATAAAGAACATCTTCTGTGCTCATAGGATGGTGTGGAGAATGCAAGTGAAGTGAGGAGTGACACTTACTTAGTAGAGGAGCCCTATAGGTAGGGTGCAACGTGTTTCGGAGCAAAGACAAGCTCCTTTTTCAAGCACAGTTCTGGGGATAAGTTGCTGGCTGCTGAACTAGTTAGCTTCCAGCAACTAACCCTCAGACATAGGGGGAAAGTTATGAAACTGTCTAAAAGAAAAATTGTCCTTGTTGCCTGTAGCAACAGATTGCAGTGAAGCTTTCATGTCTAATAGTACTTTTGAAAAAATATCACCCTGTATAAATTGTACAAAAAGAACATATGGAATTGTACAGATGAAAAATAATAAAGACTGCAGTACCACTAATCACCAGCAGATGGACAACAGAGACTATTTTTTTCAAACTCTTCTATGCAATAAGATGTATTTTTCCTTTCCAGTATTGAAAAATACATTTTGCATTGGGGGTTCAGTTTTTCTATTTTGGGGAGCAGGAAAGGGGGCTCTGTCTTATAATGGAACCGAACAGCACTGAATGGACCCCATTAACTGTAGTGGGGTCTGTTCAATTTCTGCTCAGCAGGTTCTAGCACAAATATGAAAGCATCCTAATACAGTCACTTTGAAATTCTGCTATATCCTAGCTACTTCGATTTTCAGATGTCTAGGTTTTAGGGCAGCAATGATCTCTAATGTAATGTAATATCCCATGGCAGTAGATAATTGCTGCAGTATGGCACTAGCTAATCCGAGTGGGTGGGAACTGGAGCAGAATTCCAAAGTTTAGTAGTTTCAATATGAAAAGGGGGGTCTCCATTTATCTGCAAAACTCACTTATATATATAAATATATATATATATATCTTCTCAGCAGTGAGAGCTGCCGCCTGGAGCACAGGAGTTCCTGGGTTCGAGCCCTAACATCATCATAGATCTGATATTGATGACCTATCTTAAGAACAGATCATCAATATTTAAAGGGGTTGTCCCGCGCCGAAACGGGTTTTTATTTTTTTTCAATAGCCCCCCCGTTCGGCGCGAGACAAACCCGATGCAGGGGTTTAAAAAAAAAAACAAAACGGATAGTACTTACCCGAATCCCCGCGCTCCGGTGACTTCTTACTTACCTTGCGAAGATGGCCGCCGGGATCTTCACCCACGGTGGACCGCAGGTCTTCTCCCATGGTGCACCGTGGGCTCTGTGCGTTCCATTGCCGATTCCAGCCTCCTGATTGGCTGGAATCGGCACACGTGACGGGGCGGAGCTACGAGGAGCAGCTCTCCGGCACGAGCGGCCCCATTCAGAAGGGAGAAGACCGGACTGCGCAAGCGCGTCTAATCGGGCGATTAGACGCTGAAATTAGACGGCTCCATGGAGACGAGGACGCCAGCAACGGAACAGGTAAGTGAATAACTTCTGTATGGCTCATAATTAATGCACGATGTACATTACAAAGTGCATTAATATGGCCATACAGAAGTGCTGAACCCCACTTGCTTTCGCGGGACAACCCCTTTAAGTCCCGGAAAATCCCTTTGATGTATTAATTGCTTACCACATAAAATGATTTTTCTAACCAATTTCTTATATATGTGCATGACATAATATTGTATTAAAAGAACTAACCTGCACCGTTGTCCAAAAGTGGTAATGTTATCATTGTTCCATCCTGTGCCTCAATATAAGCGATAACTTTTGCACCCAAAACTGGAGAAAGTCCTTGAGTGACTGTTGCATATACAATTACTTGACTAGGGAAACGGGCTGTGTCAGCATTCATGTATGCTTCAGCAATGATTGGAGCCACATTCGGATTGGCTGCTCTGGAATTTACTATGAAACCAAGAACTTGCTCCCCTGATGGAGTATTACATAGACTGTATTGCCAATCTCCTTTCTAAAATGAGATACACAGTTTGTTAGATCTGGAGCTAAATACAAGGTAAACATTTTACAGACAGAGTTTAGATAAATCATTCAAGGAAACAGAAGCAACGTACATATATTGGCACCGTGGTGCCCATTAAAAGAGTTGTCCGAATTCTGTAAAGCCCTCTCACTGGGACCCCCATGATATAAAATAACATCAGCTGATACTCCCCTTTTCCCACTCGTCCCCCGCCACTGTCTCTGGTTGTCCTGGTGATGTCATTTTTATAGGCTGCAGTCTACCTAAACCGTCTACAAACCAGCTGCTGCAGCCAATGACAGCATTCGGCAATGACCAATGAGCACTGTCATTGGCCGCAAATGGTTTATGGAGCATCATAGGCTGTGTAAACAAACACAGCGCAGAACGAAGATAGCGGCGACTATAGGCTGATTTATTTTACAGCATGGGGGAGCCGAGGAGAGGCTTTACTCAACTCAGACAACCAAGTCCTTTAACCCCTTGAGTGGCGGGTTTCCTACCACCCTGTCGTGCCCACCAGGGCAGGTTTTTTAAAATGGTCTAATCATTGAATTTCAACTAATTTTGCAGTTGCGTCTCAAAAGCCATAACTTTTTCATTTTTTCCATTGACATGGCTATATAAGGGCTTGTTTTTTGCGGGACAAGTTGTGATTTTTTAAATAGGGGGGAGGAAAAAAGGAAATGGGGAAAAAAGAAAAAAATCGGGGCCATGTCATTAAGGGGTTAAATAATGTATTAACTTCCTTCTCTGGGTCATTGCGACGCATGGATACCACATGTGTGATTGTATTTTTGATTTTTTACAAAGTAAAGGGAGACAAGTGTTTTTATTAATTTTTTTTATTAATCTTTTTTTGTCCCTATAGGTGACTTCCACAGGGACCCATCAGGACCCCTGATCACATTCCGGGGGTCCGATGGTGACAGCCCTTTACATGCTGCAGTGACAGCCCTTTACATGCTGCAGTCACATAGACTGCAGCATGTAAAGGGTTAACACAGCAGAGATCGGAGGTTTTCTCTGATCTCTGCTGTAAGAGCTAGTACCTAGCTGTCCTCTGATAGCCAAGCACCAGCTCTCCCTGCCACAGAGACCATCGGCTTGCTTCTGACAAGCCGATGGTCTCTATGGCAACCTGTAAACAAAGCAGGAGATTGCCGGCATATCGACAATATCTTCTGCTTGTTTTTCAAAGCCCTTGCTTTGTTCTCTGTGGGTCTGTGCAGGCAGAGTACACTGCCACAGCTTGTGGCATTGTGCTCTGCAGCTCCCATAGTGATACATAGCCCGGAAATCTTCCGGGCTATGTCGCTATGAGCAGTGGAGCTCGTCCCGGAAAATTTCCGGGCGTGCCACTCAAGGAGTTAATGCGTTTTTTTGAGTATCTATTGTAGGTAAAGATACAATCACTTGAATTAACAGGCCCAAAGCGTTGTTCCGCAAAAAACGTGGCTTCCGTGGTGCTAACCGTGGAACAACGCAGCCATTGATTTCCTATAAGTCTTTGAGGGAAGCATGAATAAACTAAATTGCAAAGAAGTAAATAACCAACACATAAAATATATGTAAATTGAAGGCTGTTAACTCCATAGTGACCAAGCCCGTTTGCACCTTAATGACCTGGCCAAATTTAGGAAATCTGACATGTGTCAGTTTAACATAGAATTACTCTGTAAAGGTTTTCTGACATTGTTTTTTTGCCACATATTTGCACTTCATTTAGGTGGTAAAAATAGACCCATAAATTTTTGTGTATATTTATTAAAAGCGCCAAAATTGCGAACATTTTGAAAAAATGTTAATTTTTTTCATATTTTTAACCGTAATATGTCAAATATGTGCATCTATGCCATACACATTTTTGATAAGATATATATTTACATCTGTTTACTTTATTCTGGAAGCACATTTGATAAACTTTAGTTCTATTTTAACCATTTAGGAGACGTACAAATTTAACATTACTTATTCAACTTTGAGGAAGATTTTGTTTTCCTACACCAAGCCAAGATTACAAAGGCCCATACGTTTCAGAATGATAAATATCCCCAAAAATTACCCCATTTTAAAAAATACACCCCTTAATATATTTACTGAGGGGCGTCGTGAGCATTTTGACCGGACAGGTTTTTTTTACAAGTTAATGCAATTTAGAGGAGAAAAAATTAAATTCCACATTTTTACAAATATGTCATTTTAAAAGACAGTTTTTTTTTATAGTGCACATGAAAATGAGGATTCGGATCCCAAAATGGGTACCCCTATTTGTCCTGTGTTCAGAAATACACTATTGTGGCCCTAATCTTATGTCCATATGCACAACGGGGTCCAAACCGAAAGGAGCAGCTGGTGGCTTTCAGAACAGAAATTTAGCTTGAGAGGCCCCACAAATGACCCCATTTTGAAAACTAGACCCCTTAATGAATTCATTTAGGGGTGTACTGTGTATTTTGACTCCCTAGTTTTTAAATGAATCTAAACAAAGCAGAAAAATTACAATTTTAATTTTGGGGGAATTGTGTCATTTTAAAAATTGTTTATTTTCGTACAGCACATATATGTATGAAGACTTGCATCCCAAAATGGATACTCCTGTTTGTCCTGTGTTCAAAAACATACTCATTGTGGCCCCAATCTGCTTACAGGACACATGGCTCGGCCTGTAATGAAGGGAACATCCTTTGGTTTTCAGGGCACAAATGAATAAATTCCAGGTCTCATTGCTCACTTGTAGAGCCATCAAGCTGCCAAAACGATAGAACACCCCCACAAGTGACCCTATTTTGAAAACTAGACCACGTAGCCTATTTATCTAGGTGTGTACTGAGCATTCTGACCCCATGTTTCGAAAGAGGGGCAATTTCAGAGGCCTGGTTTGGTTGGACACATAGGGGAATAAAACCGGGTATCCCTCCTCCTCCCATGCTTGCTGCAGACCCAACACTTTTTTGGGGGGTATTTCTTGACCTGTGAGGCTTCATAAGCTTCCCGAGATGCGGCGTTCTCACACAGAAGGCGCTCAACAAGCTGCTCCTGGAACTGCAGGAAGGTGAGTGTTCCTGGGATCTTTCTGTAAATTCCATAGGCATTACAGGTAGCGATCAGAATAATGGCTGTATGCAGAATCTGCTTACAGAGGTCCGCAGCTGATCCCAGCTGTGAGCCCGGCCGTGGCCCTGCGTACGGCAGTATAATGTACTGCACATAACTGCATACTCACACAGGCGGTCATGTACAGTACACCTTTTTCTGTTTGTTTCTATTTCCCGCGCTGTCGCTTACCGATGACGCGGGGACCCGCATCCCATACACAATGTAATATACAGACTTTATGTCGCAAATATCCATGGTAAAATAGAACGCGCTGCTTTCTGTTTTCTGCGAGTGGATTACGTAATTCCGAACCGCTTATGTAAGCGGAATTGTGTAATCCAATGCATTTGATTGATTCCCGTATTACCGTTGATCAAACACGTGCAGAATCTGCAATTCACATCCGGTCATGTGAGGCTGGCCTAAGGTAGATCCTTACCTTTTTATACCATTGGGTAATTGTGATTATCGTGACTGGGAACCGCTCATCATGGCCCTCGGTCATTGCTCCAGCCTCTCGAGCAAGGAGATTTAAAATTTTCCGCAGCTCGGCAAAATGGCAGACGCAAGCGCAAAAGCCGGGGAAAAGGTCTGGATAATGATGCCATCGGGGGACAAATCCGAGGGCCTTTGATAAGTAATTTCGTCTCCTCTCACGGATACGATCCATGAGGGGAAATGAAACTAACTTTTTTTTAACTTTACATGATCGCCATTATCCATTGGATAACAGCAATCACATGAACGGGGACCACATACAGCGCCCCCTGTGATAGCTCCCTGCTCTCGGCTATCTTTGACAGCCAGTAGAAGGAAGATTTTAAAAAACAATATCCAATGTAAAATAATATCTAGAATATTGTTATATTGTATTAACTTATTACAGACATATTTTGTTGGCTAAGTAGGGAACAGCACGAATTCTGCTAGCTCCGCCCATGCTGCTACCTCCACCCTACGCTGCTAGCTCCGCCCATGCTGCTACCTCCACCCTATGCTGCTAGCTCCACCCATGCTACTATCTCCACCCATGCTGCTAGCTCCACCCCATGCTTCCTCAGACCCTAGAACCTTATCACTTTTTGTGTGTAAGGGTTACTGTTATAACACTGAAGAAACAGGATATGTGCACAGAATGAATCATATTCATGTAAAAGTATATGAAGTAGGAGAGGTGATTAAGCACAGTATGTGGTTACCTCTGCCGTGCCAGGGATTGTGAGACGAGCTGATTTTGAAGTTGCGTCACTGACAAATTGTCCATCCTTATATTCTTTCCATTTTGGATCTCTTAGTACAATGCCTGGAATCGCACTGGTCCATGTAACTAGAAAGAAAGTGTCATTGCCCACAGTATTATCGATGGTCACTTTACCAGTCAGACATTGATTTGGTGGGATTGTTGTTGCAGTACTCTCAATCTGTAATGGAAAGGAAATATAAAATACACATTAAATTGTGAGGGAACGCTGTACAATTGGCTCGTCATCTAAGTGCCTATATTTTGTGTAACTACAACCCTGACCTAGCGCTATCATTCTTCTGCATTAGTAGTAGAGTCATACTGGCCCATCAGACAATCCTCCGGTGGACCCAGTCTCTGAAACAATAAACCCCTAAGGTCCAGCAGAGGACAACATTTGGGGCCAATCACTTCCTGCAAAGATCCATTTCTTATAGGTTGATTTATAAATAATTTATTACAAGATGGGATGTCCTATATTTGAATGATCCCACAAAGATGATGATGAAATGAAACCTTTACATCTTCTGTATAAATAGAGGTTTGGCCTTTGAATTCATTTCCTCTGAAGAAGCTCCAGTGCAACACCGAATATTACAGAATTTCAGTCATGTGGTGGTGTTTTTTTGTTTAAAGTCATATTTCTTCCCAGAATCAGCTTGTGTGATGTGCTTAAAGGGGTTATCTAATCCTGCCAGGGGTTTAGCTAGGGGGAGTAACCGGGGTATATGCTCCAGGTACAAAAATGAGGGAAGACAGCGGGCTATCGGCTACTGCTGCACGTTGTTCTGCACCCCAACATGATCTCGGGACACAGAAGAGCGGTTTGCTTCTCGCTCTGCCACACACTAATCAGCTGATTAGTCAGTAGCAGTGGGTCCCAAGACTGACACAGAGGGTGCCCACTGTGAATGACTGAAGCTGATTGCTGGTGATCCTGAGTCAGAGCCTGAGAATGAGAGTGCCTCTGTCACATGTGGCTCAACGATCACTGTAGAAGCTGCTATAGGGCCTTAGCCGCCGGACAGCAAAACCATGCTCAGCTGACAAGCCACAAACAGGAGTGAAAACATTGCAAATTAGAATGAAGCCATTGAAAATCATTGGTTTCATAATCATGCGTTTTTACTCACTCTCGCATCGCAAGAAAATTGCACAATTTTTTTGCCAGTGTGAAGGCCGCCTTAGTCTGTGATACTTATAATGTACTAGCTGATATACCCGGCTTCGCCCAAGTTAATTTGGTACTGGTGTTTATCTGGTGTTCACAAGCAAAATCTTATGAAGTCGTGGTTACTTTAGAGATACCGGAAAAACATATGTTCACCATTTTGCATAGTTCTCTGCGTTACCCAGGAAACACCACGGGGAGGTAACCATGCGACGTTTCCTTTATATAAAATGACATTAGCAAGTGAGAGAATTAGATTTCATGCATAAAATTTGGACGCTAATTCTTTTGCACTTAGAATTGAATAATCGAGGTGGGACCCATTAACTTTTCCTAATTATGACCTAATCAATGCCCGTGCCAAATTTCAAGTTTCTATGACATTGGGAAGAGAGAGAATTAGATTTCGTACGTAAAATATGGACGCTAATTCTTTTGCGCTTAGAATTGAACAATCGAGGTGGGACCCATTAACTTTTCCTATTTATGACATAATCAATGCCCGTTCCTAATTTCATGTTTCTATGACACCAAGAAGTGAGAGAATTAGATTCCGTACGTAAAATTTGGACGCTTGTTCTTTTGCGCTAGAATTGAATAATCGAGTTGGGATCCATTAGCTTTTCCTATTTATGACATATTCAATGCTTATGGCAAATTTCATGTTTCTATGACATTGGGTAGTGAGAGATTTAGATTTTGTACGTAAAATTTGGACGCTAATTCTTTTGCGCTTAGAATTTAACAATCGAAGTGGGACCCATTAACTTTTCCTATTTATGACATAATCAATACCCGTTCCAAATTTCATGTTTCTATGACACCAAGAAGTGAGAGAATTAGATTCCATACGTAAAATTTTGACGCTAATTCTTTTGCGCTAGAATTGAACAATCGAGTTGGGACCCATTAACTTTTCCTATTTATGACATAATCAATGCTTGTGCCAAATTTCAAGTTTCTATGACATTGGGAAGCGAGAAAATTAGATTCCGTACGTAGAATTTGGACGCTAATTCTTTGGCGCTTAGAATTGAATAATGGAGTTGGGACCCATTAGCTTTTCCTATTTATGACATAATGCTCGTGCCAAATTTCACATTTCTATGACACGGGAAAGTGAGAAAATTACATTCCGTACGTAATATTTTTGACGCTAATTCTTTTGCGCTAGAATTGAATAATCGAGTTGGGACCCATTAGCTTTTCCTATTTATGACATAGTCAATGCTCTGCCAAATTTCATGTTTCTATGACACCGGAAAGTGAGAAAATTACATTCTGTACGTAAAATTTGGACGCTAATTCTTTTGCGCATAGAATTGAATAATCAAGTTGGGACCTATTAACTTTTCCTAATTATGACATATTCAATGCGCGTGCCAAATTTTAAGTTTCTATGACATTGGAAAGTGAGAGATTTAGATTATGTACGTAAAATTTCGACGCCAATTCTTTTGCGCTAGAATTGAATAATCGAGTTGGGACCCAATTACTTTTCCTATTTTGGAGATAATCTATGCTGGTGCCAAATTTCATGTTTCTGCAACATCGGGAAGTTGGAGAACTTTTGGCGAGTCAGTCAGTGAGTCAGTCAGTGAGTGAGTCAGTCAGTCAGTCAGTGAATCAGTGAGTGAGTCAGTGAGGGCTTTCGTCTTTATATATATAGATAAAACTAAGCCAGTGTTTCCTCTGAGACCTCTCATCACCCTCCCCATACAGTATTCCCATCTTGACTTTTCATAGTCAAGATAGGAAACTGCTTCGATAATTACAAACAGCCAAGTGCTTCAGCACAGCACTGAGCACTATGTGGCACTTTCCTGTTTCCGATAGATGACCGGAAACAGAGGGCCGGGTTTTCCCATCTTGGCCATGAAAATCCAAGATGGAAACACCCCTTTAACCTTCTTATTTTGTCTTCAATGTACAGTAATCAATCTCTAAAGGGTCTGTCTTCTGAACCATTTCCTGCTCAGTGTCATGCACATACAGAACAACCAGCAGGTCAATCCTGCTGTTATAGTAATAATATATGTATTCTATTATATATATACCTTGTCATGTGTTTCGTACATCCGCCTAGGCTAATATATACATATATAAAATCATATATCTACCTTCATAGGAAATAGGTAGCAGGAAAATGGTTAACTGGTTCAATATTGTACACTGGTGTGTGTATTGGATTCTTTTGTGGTATCTTCAACACACTCTTACACACCATTCCCAGGACTTAGCACTGTCTCAAGATGAGCTACTTCTCATTATAATTAATTTGGAGCAGACAGTGAACTCACCAGGAATATGATATTATTCCCATATGTACCCTAATATGGCACAAATAAAAACTACTGCTTGCCCCACAAAAAACGAGACACACACAGTTCCTTAAAGTTATAGTTTTGAAAATATGAAAAACACAGAGCAAACACCATGTCCCAGTAAGCTATTTTAAGTTATTTATATATTAAAATACATTTTATACCCATATATGTGATTTGTATGTTACATTAATAGGTGGGAGTAGGGGGCCCAGCAAGTGGACTTAAACTTCAAGTGAAGAGGGAAGGTGCGGTGGGGGCCCCAAGCTGAATATTTGCCCATGGTGCAGGAAAGCCTAGATACGCCTCACTATCCCTTTCCATATGCCCCATTATGATATATGGAAGGGCATGGGGAAGAGGACTTTGCGCTAGCTTAATAGCCTCAGCTTTCAATCTGGGAGAACCAATCTGTGCATATAGCATATGGATGATCATTAGAGATGAGCGAGCACCAAAATGCTCGGGTGCTCGTTACTCGGGACGAAATTATCGCGATGCTCGAGGGTTCGTTTCGAGTAACGAACCCCATTGAAGTCAATGGGCGACCCGAGCATTTTTGTATATTGTCGGTGCTCGCTAAGGTTTTCATTTGTGAAAATCTGGGCAATTCAAGAAAGTGATGGGAACGACACAGCAACGGATAGGGCAGGCGAGGGGCTACATGTTGCGCTGCATCTCAAGTTCCCAGGTCCCACTATTAAGCCACAATAGCGGCAAGAGTGGGCCCCCCCCCCCAACAACTTTTACTTCTGAAAAGCCCTCATTAGCAATGCATACCTTAGCTAAGCACCACACTACCTCCAACAAAGCACAATCACTGCCTGCTGACACTCCACTGCCACTTCTCCTGGGTTACATGCTGCCCAACCCCCCCCCCCCTGCACGACCCAGTGTCCACAGCGCACACCAAATTGTCCCTGCGCAGCCTTCAGCTGCACTCATGCCACGCCACCCTCATGTCTATTTATAAATGCGTCTGCCATGAGGAGGAACCGCAGGCACACACTGCAGAGGGTTGGCACGGCTAGGCAGCGATCCTCTTTAAAAGGGGCGGGGCGATAGCCCACAATGCTGTACAGAAGCAATGAGAAATCCAATCCTGTGCCACCGCAATCAGGAGCTGCACACTTGGGCATAGCAATGGGGAACCTATGTGCCACACACTATTCATTCTGTCAAGGTGTCTGCATGCCCCAGTCAGACCGCGTTTTTTTATAAATAGTCACAGGCAGGTACAACTCCGCAATGGGAATTCCGTGTGCACCCACCTGGAACCCACCGGCTGTACATTAATGTATCCCATTGCAGTGCCCATCACAGCTGAGGTAATGTCATGTTTAATGCAAGTGGGCTTTGGCCCACACTGCATGCCCCAGTCAGACTGCCGTTCTTTAGAAGTGGACACATGCAGTTACAACTTCGTGTGGACCCACGGCATGGGTGGCTCCCTGGAACCCACCGGCGGTACATAAATATATCCCATTGCAGTGCCCAACACAGCTGATGTAACATCAGCTGTAATGCAGGTGGGCTAAAAATTAATTGGATTACACTGTAGGCGAGGGCCCCTAAAAATTGGTGTACCAACAGTACTAATGTACCTGAGACAAATTGCCCATGCCCAACCAAGAGGGCAGGTGAAACCCATTAATCGCTTTGGTTAATGTGGCTTAATTGGTAACTAGGCCTGGAGGCAGCCCAGTTAACCCCTTAACGACCGCCCCATCGGGAAACTACGTCCTGCTGTTGCAGGACGTGTATGGAGGGAGGTAGCGCCGCTATCTCCCTCCATACAGTGCGGGCATCAGCTGTTTATTACAGCTGACACCCGCGGGCAATAGCTGCGCTCGGCCGTTCGGCCGATCGCGGCTATTAACCCTTTAAATGCCGCTGTCAATTCTGACAGCGGCATTTAAATCCCCCAAACGCTGTTCGGGGGTCCCGCACGGCCCCCCCGCGGTGAGATCGGGGGATCCGTGCAGGTGTCATGGCAGCCGGGGGCCTAATGAATGGCCCCAGGGCTGCCTTAGCAGACTGCCTATCAAGCCATCCACACAGGGTGGCTTCATAGACTGCCTGTAAAAAATCAGTATGATGTAATGCTATAGCATCAAAGCATCGCATGTTAAAGTCCCCCAGGGGGACTTCAAAGTAAAGTAAAAAAAAAGATCAATAAAGTTTTTTTAATTGTTAAAAAAAAAAAAGTTATAAAAGTTTAAATCACCCCCCTTTGCCATATCAATTATTAAAAAATCTAAATCATAAAATAAAAATATGTATTTGATATCGCCGCGTCCGTAAAAGTCCGATCTATCAAAGTAGTGCATTATTTTTCCTGCACGGTGAACGTCGTGTGAAAAAAAAAAAAGAACGCCAGAAATACACTTTTTTAGTTACTCTGTCTCTCAGAAAAAACGCAATAAAAAGTGATCAGAAAGTCGTATGTATTCCAAATTAATACTATCGGAAACTTCAGGACATCCCGCAAAAAATGAGCCCTTGCTCAACTATGTCGACGAAAAAATAAAAAAGGTATTGCACGCACAAAATGACCGCAGAAAATAATTGAAAAAAATTAAATATCTTAAAAAAAAATAAAAGTACTACAGCAAAAAAAATACTATACAAGTTTGGTATCGTAGTAATCGTACTGACGCATAGAATAAAAATATCAGGTCATTTTTGTTGCAATTTGTGTGCTGTAGAAACAGGACGCACCGAAAGATGGTGGAATGTCGTTTTTTTTTCCATTTCTCTCCGCTAAGAATTTTTAAAAAGTTTTTCAGTAAATTATATGGTACAATAAATAGTGCCATTGAAAAATACAACTCATCCCGCAAGAAACAAGCCCACATACAGCGACGTCGATGGATAAATAAAGGAGCTACGATTTTTTAAAAGGGAGTAGGAAAAAACAAAAATGGAAAAAAGCAAAAAAGCTCCGTCACTAAGGGGTTAAAATAAAAATTGGTTCAGGTGAAAGTTTCAACGCTTTAATGAGCATTGAAACGTATAAAAATTGTTTACAAAAATTATATGAATGAGCCTTGTGGGCCTAAGAAAAATTGCCCGTTCGGCGTGATTACGTCAGGTTTCAGGAGGAGGAGGATGAATATTATACACAGATTGATGAAGCAAAAATGTCCCCGTTTTTGATGGTGATAGAGAACGATGCTTCCATCCGCGGGTGCAGCCTACGTATTGCTTAGGTATCGCTGCTGTCCGCTGGTGAAGAAGAGAAGTCTGGGGAAATCCAGGCTTTGTTCATCTTGATGAGTATAAGCCTGTCGGCACTGTCGGTTGACAGGCGGGTACGCTTATCCGTGATGATTCCCCGAGCCGCACTAAACACCCTCTCTGATAAGACACTAGCCGCAGGACAAGCAAGCACCTCCAGGGCATACAGCGCGAGTTCAGGCCACGTGTCCAGCTTCGACACCCAGTAGTTGTAGGGGGCAGAGGCGTCACCGAGGACGGTCGTGTGATCGGCTACGTACTCCCTCACCATCCTTTTACAGTGCTCCCGCCAACTCAGCCTTGACTGGGGACCGGTGACACAGTCTTGCTGGGGAGCCAGAAAGCTGGCAAAGGCCTTGGATAATGGTCCCCTGCCTGCGCTGTACATGCTGCCTGATCTCTGCGCCTCCCCTGCTACCTGGCCCTCGGAACAGCGCCTTCGGCCACTAGCGCTGTCGGATGGGAAGTTTACCATCAGTTTGTCCACCAGCGCCCTGTGGTATAGCATCATTCTGGAACCCCTTTCCTCTTCGGGAATGAGAGTGGAAAGGTTCTCCTTATACCGTGGGTCGAGCATTGTGTACACCCAGTAATCCGTAGTGGCCAGAATGCATGTATCGCGAGGGTCACGAGAAAGGCATCCTAACATGAAGTCAGCCATGTGTGCCAGGGTACCTGTATGCAACACATGGCTGTCCTCACTAGGAAGATCACTTTCAGGATCCTCCTCCTCCTCCTCTGGCCATACACGCTGAAAGGATGACAGGCAAGCAGCATGTGTACCCTCAGCAGTGGGCCAAGCTGTCTCTTCCCCCTCCTCCTCATGCTCCTCTCCCTCCTCCTCCTCCTCAACGCGCTGAGATATAGACATGAGGGTGCTCTGACTATCCAGCGACATACTTTCTTCCCACGCCTCCGTTTCCGAGTGCAAAGCGTCTGCCTTTATGCTTTGCAGGGAACTTCTCAAGAGGCATAGCAGAGGAATGGTGACGCTAATGATTGCAGCATCCCCGCTCACCATCTGGGTAGACTCCTCAAAGTTTCCAAGGACCTGGCAGATGTCTGCCAACCAGGCCCATTCTTCTGTAAAGAATTGAGGAGGCTGACTCCCACTACGCCGCCCATGTTGGAGTTGGTATTCCACAATAGCTCTACGCTGCTCATAGAGCCTGGCCAACATGTGGAGCGTAGAGTTCCACCGTGTGGGCACGTCGCACAGCAATCGGTGCACTGGCAGATTAAACCGATGTTGCAGGGTCCGCAGGGTGGCAGCGTCCGTCTTGGAGTTGCGGAAATGTGCGCTGACCCGGCGCACCTTTCTGAGCAGGTATGACAAGTGTGGGTAGCTTTTCAGAAAGCGCTGAACCACCAAATTAAAGACATGGGCCAGGCATGGCACGTGCGTGAGGCTGCCGAGCTGCAGAGCCTCCACCAGATTACGGCCGTTGTCACACACGACCATGCCCGGTTGGAGGCTCAGCGGCGTAAGCCAGCAGTCGGTCTGCTCTGTCAGACCCTGCAGCAGTTCGTGGGCCGTGTGCCTCTTCTTTCCTAAGCTGAGTAGTTTCAGCACGGCCTGCTGACGCTTGCCCACCGCTGTGCTGCCACGCCGCGTGACACCGACTGCTGGCGACGTGCTGCTGTTGACACATCTTGATTGCGAGACAGAGGTTGCGTAGGAGGAGGAGGAGGAGGGTGGTTTAGTGGAGGAAGCATACACTGCCGCAGATACCAGCACCGAGCTGGGGCCCGCAATTCTGGGGGTGGGTAGGATGTGAGCGGTCCCAGGCTCTGACTCTGTCCCAGCCTCCACTAAATTCACCCAATGTGCCGTCAGGGAGATATAGTGGCCCTGCCCGCCTGTGCTTGTCCACGTGTCTGTTGTTAAGTGGACCTTGGCAGTAACCGAGTTGGTGAGGGCGCGTACAATGTTGCGGGAGATGTGGTCGTGCAGGGCTGGGACGGCACATCGGGAAAAGTAGTGGCAACTGGGAACCGAGTAGCGCGGGGCCGCCGCCGCCATCATGCTTTTGAACGCCTCCATTTCCACAAGCCTATACGGCAGCATCTCCAGGCTGATCAATTTGGCAATGTGCACGTTTAACGCTTGAGCGTGCGGGTGCGTGGCGGCGTACTTGCGCTTGCGCTCAAACAGTGGCGCTAGCGATGTCTGGACGCTGCGCTGAGAGACATTGCTGGATGGGGCCGAGGACAGCGGAGGTGAGGGTGTGGGTGCAGGCCAGGAGACGGTAGTGCCTGTGTCCTCAGAGGGGGGTTGGATCTCAGTGGCAGGTTGGGGCACAGGGGGAGAGGCAGTGGTGCAAACCGGAGGCGGTGAGCGGCCTTCATCCCACCCTGTGGGGTGCTTGGCCATCATATGCCTGCGCATGCTGGTGGTGGTGGCTCCCCAGCTGATCTTGGCGCGACAAAGGTTGCACACCACTGTTCGTCGGTCGTCAGGCGTCTCTGTGAAAAACTGCCACACCATAGAGCACCTTGACCTCTGCAGGGTGGCATGGCGCAAGGGGGCGCTTTGGGAAACAGTTGGTGGATTATTCGGTCTTGCCCTGCCTCTACCCCTGGCCACCGCACTGGCTCGGCCTGTGCCCACACCCTGACTTGGGCCTCCGCGTCCTCGCCCGCGTCCACGTACTCTAGGCCTACCCCTACCCCTCAGCATGGTGTATTACCAGTAGTGCAGAAACAGAACGCTGTAATTAAATGTGCCGCTTATTGGCCTATGGTTGGAGGCTGACTTCGCTTACGGAACGCCAGGAAATAATTTTGCGCAAGCCTGCTGTAACACTTAGCTGGCTGCATATGAATTAGGAGGACAACTACACCCAGCACAGACCCAGAACACTGAGGACAGTCACAGGCAGCCCAAATAGATTTTTTTCCCCAAATGTTTTTGCAAAGGCCCACTGCCTATATTCAATAAATATGTCTTCTGTCCCTGCGTCACCACTACTGGCCCTGGAGTATGTCAAAGAACTGCAGAGTGTTGCACTGTGGACTGGAATACAGCGGTGATTTAACAGCCAACACAGAGCCAGGTAATAATTTTGCGCAAGCCTGCTGTAACACTTAGCTGGCTGTGTATGAATTAGGAGGACAACTACACCCAGCACAGACCCAGTACACTGAGGACAGTCACAGGCAGCCCAAATAGATTTTTTTCCACAAATGTTTTTGGAAAGGCCCACTGCCTATATACACTGTATATGTCTTCTGTCCCTGCGTCACAACTACTGGCCCTGGAGTATGTAAAATAACTGCAGACTGTTGCACTGTGGACTGGAATACAGCGGTGATTTAACAGCCAACACAGAGCCAGGAAATAATTTTGCGCAAGCCTGCTGTAACACTTAGCTGGCTGCGTATGAATTAGGAGGACAACTACACCCAGCACAGACCCAGTACACTGAGGACAGTCACAGGCAGCCCAAATAGATTTTTTTTCCCAAATGTTTTTGGAAAGGCCCACTGCCTATATTCAATAAATATATGTCTTCTGTCCCTGCCTCACAATATATGTCTTCTGTCCCTGCCTCACAATATATGTCTTCTGTCCCTGCTTGAACGTCGCAGGGGGAAGTTGTAATGCCTTCCCTGTCTTTCTATTGGCCAGAAAAGCGCGCTAACGTCTCAGAGATGAAAGTGAAAGTAACCCGATCATCGCGTGGTATTCGTCACGAGTAACGAGCATCTCGAACACGCTAATACTCGAACGAGTATCAAGCTCGGACGAGTACGCTCGCTCATCTCTAATGATCATTCATTTCAATGGCTCTATGTAATCTTACATTTTTCCTGTGGTGGCCGCTGCAGAAGAAATGAACAGCCAATGACTACGTTCTCTAGCATAGTCATCCCTTTCCTGGTAGTCTCTCTGTGATGAGACAATGTCTAATGATTTCAAGTATTATATATCATATTGGCGTTTTGCATACCTGAACGGATTGCTGTATAGTATCTCCATTGCCAGATATGATCCTGCTGAAGGAGTCGATCAAACCATTTGCGTCCACTTTATCAGTTACAGAAAGTATTAAGCCCCCTGTGGACAGATCACATTCATTTTCATTAGGTATCATATTATTAAAAATGGTATTAAAAACCTAAACAACCTACAGTAAAACAGCATAGCGGATGTACGGGAAAGTGTAATGAACTGTGAAAACCGTGTAGAAAATGTGTTGTTTTAATAATAAATTGGAAATAAAAATCTCAAGGGACAATCACATGTTTTATAGCTATGTCACTCTATAGGCCGCATTCACAGAGGAGTATTCACTTTTGTTCTAAATGCACAGAATTTCATGAACTAAAACTCTGCGTATTCCTTGCATTTTGCAGTGTTTTTTTGCACACGTATACATTTGCATTTTCACGCGTGCAAAAAAAAAAAAGAAAAAAAGAAAAAAGGAAGAAGCCCCATTCTTTTCATACGTAAAACTTTGTATTATAGCTTACACCAGCTATACATATATAATTATACACAGGAGATACCCAGGTTATACCAGCATATCACTATATACAGTAAGATGTATAACTTATGGCAGCTGTAAATATATAATTACATACAGTAGATACCCAGGTTATATCAGCATGCTGTATATCACTATATACAGTAAGATGTATAATTTATAGCAGCTGTAAATATATATTTACATACAGTAGATACCCAAGTTATATCAGCATGCTGTATATCACTATATACAGTAAGATGTATAATTTATAGCAGCTGTAAATATATATTTACATACAGTAGATACCCAGGTTATATCAGCATGCTCTATATCACTATATACAGTAAGATGTATAACTTATAGCAGCTGTAAATATAGAATTACATACAGTAGATACCCAGGTTATACCAGCATGCTCTATATTACTATATACAGTAAGATGTATAACTTATAGCAGCTGTAAATATATAATTACATACAGTAGATACCCAGGTTATATCAGCAGGCTGTATATCACTATATACAGTAAGATGTATAATTTATAGCAGCTGTAAATATATATTTACATACAGTAGATACCCAGGTTATATCAGCATGCTGTATATCACTATATACAGTAAGATGTATAATTTATAGCAGCTGTAAATATATATTTACATACAGTAGATACCCAGGTTATATCAGCATGCTCTATATCACTATATACAGTAAGATGTATAACTTATAGCAGCTGTAAATATAGAATTACATACAGTAGATACCCAGGTTATACCAGCATGCTCTATATTACTATATACAGTAAGATGTATAACTTATAGCAGCTGTAAATATATAATTACATACAGTAGATACCCAGGTTATATCAGCAGGCTGTATATCACTATATACAGTAAGATGTATAACTTATAGCAGCTGTAAATATATAATTATATACAGTAGATACCCAGGCTATACCAGCACGCCCTATATCACTATATACAGTAAGATGTATAACTTATAGCAGCTGTAAATATATAATTACATACAGTAGATACCCAGGTTATATCAGCATGCTGTATATCACTATATACAGTAAGATGTATAACTTATAGCAGCTGTAAATATATAATTATATACAGTAGATACCCAGGCTATACCAGCACGCCCTATATCACTATATACAGTAAGATGTATAACTTATAGCAGCTGTAAATATATAATTACATACAGTAGATACCCAGGTTAGGGTGGTTTCACATCTGCATTGGGGATTCTGCTTTCCTGCTCTGCGCATCTTTGGATGGAACCGAACAGTGCCGGATAATCTGATCAAGTGAATACGCATAGGAAACCACTCCCACCTAATATCACTGTATGTCCTCTTTAGAAAACAGCACTAGTAGTCCTAAAAGAGTTTGGGCAAATCTACTACAAAATAAGCACTCAAAAATCCCAAATCCCACTGATAAATATTCCCAACACAGTTTTTTACTATTTGCAAAACCAACATACCTGGCGACAACCATAAGCACTTCACATAAAAAACTATATCAACACAACTTTAAACCCATACTAAAAATATTACAGGCAGAGTCCCAAATATTATCTAAATGTGAGATCTGGTGGATAGGCAAAATAGCTACCTTTAAAATGCATTTATTACCAAATTATACTTATTCCTTACACTTCCTATCGAACCGCCACTGGGCTTGTTCAAAGAAATAAAGAAGATCCTGTCCCACATTTTTGGTCATATCATAAACCATGAGTAACTAACCCAATACTCACCAACAATAGATGGATAGGAGGCTTAGGCCTTCCAGATAGCCAAGATTATTATTTAGCCACACTAATTGTTTAACTATCCCTTTGGTGGAAAGCAGAGACCCAGAAACACTGGGTTCATATAGAACAACTAGCCTTTCCTGTCTCAACCAAGATTCTGCTCATACTTCCCCTGTAGAATCTGCCCCTGCCTTCCCAACTTTTTTCGTTGACTCTTGCATACTCGTCCGAGCAAATGCGGGGGCGGGCGTGGGGGGTTAGCGGGGGGAAGAGAGAGATCTCTGTCACTCTCCCACCCGCTTCCCCCACCGCCCCCCACATTTGCACGGACGAGTATGCAGTTACTCGAGAAGAGCGATGCTCACTCGAGTAACTGCCCTAACTGAGTGTGCTCGCTCATCTCTATTTAAAACCTATATATACCCTGATGCATGGTCCAGCTTGCTTCCAAAAAACATATCCACTGAAAGAATGGGGAAACAACTGCGCTTTTTTTCCGCACGGAAATATGCGTAGATCTCCGTTTGTCTGACTGAGACCTTAGACAAGCTGGGGCCAGTATTTCAAAAACTGTGGATGCAAACAACTTGTCGGTGAAAGACATTTTAATTCTGGCCAACACACGGTGCATAGATAAGCAGATTGCAGCTGAGTACGATGCTGGTGCTCCAACTAAAGTGTCCGAATGCACAGCTCATCATCCTTAAGCATAGATCGGCTATAACAGCAGGTGACCACTTCAAGCTCCATTGGTGTCTAAGCTGCCTGTCCACGGGCGTTGAGGTATCCTGCCCAGGAGCCGGAAGACGGATCTCCGCTGTCATCCTATCTGTCAGATAGGATGACCGTGGAGAATCGTGGCAATTTGCGGCATTGCGAATTGCCGGCCACAAGTGGAGAATGGCAATGATTCTCCACTCGTGGCCGGAGGGGCTGCGCTTTCCATAGCAACGCTATGGAAAGCGTGCATTGCGTTCCCTGCGGCCGGATTATTGGCAGCCTAAGAGACACAGAAAAAGAAGAATCAAGTGGGAATGCAAAAATGGAATCATTGAGCAGTGGAAAAACTTCACCAGGTCAGATAAATCTAGATGGAATCTACATGGCTCAAAATATGCGGACATTAACCATTTAAGTTGAATGGATAAATCTGCATGCAAAAACACATATGGATTCACAGAGTAAATATCACAAATGTCTACCATGATTTTTCGGCAGACATCTGTAGCACAGGAGCGAAGCCTTACAGCCAAAAGGAAATTGCTCTAGTAACCAACCCAATGCTATCTGATAGAAAACAACAAAGCAAAGAAAAAGTCATTGCATGATACCTGTTATATTAGCTAATTGCTCCAGTCCGGGATCTGCTTTGTCTCCTAAAGCAATGGTATGAATGATGGCACCACTGGTCCTTACTTCTTCATGGCAACTTCTGATGCCAGTGTCCTCCCCATCAGTTAGCAACACTATTTCTGTACCGTAGGTGCTGCCATCATATCCTTTATTTACCTAAATCAGGGAGAAATACTGAATATTTAAGAGTTTCCAAGTGTGTTGGTGACCACAGCAAAGACAGCAAAATTCCCCTACAGCCCCAGTTAAACTTACTTTACTTACATTGACCACAAGGTGAAACGCCTGGATTTCACATCCAAGGAATCCCCTGCTTCAGCTGTCACAGCCACAGCAGGGGATTGCAGGCACCGCACTTTATATGTGCATAAACACAGCCAAGTGCGTTTATTCCAGCGCGGACTCACTTCGGTCATGCAAATTGTCACGCGTTTGCGTTTTGCGCAAAAGAATGCGCAGCAAACAAACGCCCATCTGACTCAGCCCTTAGCTCGCAGCAATTGCAGACATTAACAGTTTAGATA
This sequence comes from Eleutherodactylus coqui, assembly GCF_035609145.1. Taxonomy (NCBI): domain Eukaryota; kingdom Metazoa; phylum Chordata; class Amphibia; order Anura; family Eleutherodactylidae; genus Eleutherodactylus; species Eleutherodactylus coqui. Next base: position 254,723,676 of record NC_089839.1, on the reverse strand, counting down.
CCACTGTCTAAGCAGCCAGCAAGAGGGGGTGGTAGCAGCTCCAGAGCCCCATCGGCCCCTAGTAAAGGTTCCCATGTATTGCAGTTCATTAAGTCCTGCCTGTGCAAGCTTATAAGTCTAACAATGAAATACACAATATACAGACGTTAGCAGTATATTATACAAGTCATTGCAAGTTCAAGTTCTCTTTGGGGACTAAAATAAAAATGTTTAAAATTATTCCAAATAGAAAATATTAAAAGTTCGAAAATCTCCATTTTCCCATCCCTCATAAAAAAATTAACAGATATAATTGGTATCATCATAGAAGTCCAAACTATTAACATATATCATTATTTATACCACACAGTGAATATCGTATGAAAAAAAATATAATATCAGAATTGCAGGATGGGGGTTAACATTTTTTTTTTAATTTGAATAAAAATCGTATGCACCCAAAAATGGCAAAAAAAAAATAATTGTACTGACCCGTAAAATACAGTTTTCCCACATCGTGAAAACTATGCTATTTTTTGCAAATCGCAGCATGTAAGTACCAGGACGGAGCCCTGCCTTCATTACACACTTGCCTACCAAATCAAAGTAAGACGTTTGATATGGTGGAATTTTTAAGAAATTTTTCATAGCCTTCTCTTAAGTTTGAAAAATTGCGTGTGATTAAAAACACCACTGAAAATAAAAAAGAATTTCATGCTGGAAAAAGTGCCAGTAAAATGACTATGCTGAAGAAAGCATCAGCGTGGTTTAACATCTGCGTCAAGGATTCTGCCTTCCTGCTCCATTCGGGGATCAGGAAAGGGGAATCCCCGCAGCCGAATGGCTCAGTCTCTGGACGGAACTAAACAGCACTGGATGGGACCCATTGACTATTATGGGGTCCACCTGCTTTCCACTCAGGTTTGCCAGGCTTTTAGACAGAAGAAAAAGCCAGATCTGCAACCCATATCTGTAAGGCCTCATGTCCACGGGCAAAAGAAGAATTAAAATCCGCAGCGGATTTTAACTCTTCTCCCGCCTGCGGATCCGCACCCCATAGGGATGCATTGACCACCCGCGGGTAGATAAATACCCGCGGATGGTCAATAAAAGTGATTTAAAAAAAAAATGGACCATGAAAAAATCTGGACCATGCTCCATTTTCGTGCAGGTCTCCCGCAGGCTTCTATTGAAGCCTATGGAAGCCGTCAGGATCCGCGGGAGACCAAAAATAAGAATATACTCACCTGCTCTGGATCTTCCCTTCGCCCCGGCTTCATCTTCTCTCCGTCGCGGCCGGATCTTTTTTCTTCGGGCTGGCGCATGCGCGCGGCACCCATCCGACGTGCCATGCACATCCGCCGGGCCGAGGAAAGAAGATCCGGCCGCGACGGAGAGAAGATGAAGCCGTGCCGAAGGGAAGATCCGGAGCGTGCGAGAGGTAAGTTTATTCTTATTTTTAGCGCTCATGTCCGCGGGGCAGGAGGGACCCGCTGCGGATTCTCCATGGAGAATCCGTAGCGGGCCTGATTTTCCCCGTGAACATGAGGCCTTAGTGTCATTAGGCTAGCCTCACACCACTGAGAAATGCGGGGAGGAAGGAATCCCCTGCCACAGCTGTGAAAGAAGTCCACGATGCTATCCCATCGGAAGAGGGGAGGGGGGGGGGGGGTAAGTGACAGTATCCATTGATTTCACATCCCAGGAATCCTCTACTGCAGCTGTCACAGTTGCAGCAGGGAATAGCGATACACTCCCATTGCTTTCAATGGGTCGGCAGTAGTGCTGGCCCTATTAAAAGCAATGGGATAGCATCACGCCCCTCTCCCCTCATCAATAAACGCTGTGACAGCACTGTAACAGTGTTCACTGATGATGGCACTCCCCGCAGGGATGAAGGAATCCCCTGCCACAGCGGTCACAGCCGTGGCAGGGAATTCCTTTAGTGAGATGCGATTTGCGAAACGTTGTCATATTTTTTACATGTGCGAATTCGATTGGACATGTGACCGTTTTCATTGGAAAGCATTGGTTCCAATAGATGCGAATCGAAAACGCAACTATACATGCTTTTAAAATGCACTGGTCTGACTGAGCCCTCAGAGACGACTTCCGAGTGCTAGAAAATACCACATAGGTTTGCAGATGTACAAGAGTGATAATTAGAGATGAGCGAGTATACTCGGTAAAGGCAATTGCTCGAGTGAGCATTGCCTTTTATCGAGTACCTGCCAGCTGGAGATGAAACGTTCGGGTGTCGGCATGGGGGAGAGGTGAATAGCGGCAGTCAGCAGGAGGGAGCGGGGGGAGAGAGGGAGAGATCTCCCCTCCGTTCCGCTCCGCTCTCCCCCGCAGCTCCCTGCCCACCGCCGGCACCCGAATGTTTCATCTCGAGCGGGCAGGTACTCGATAAAGGCAATGCTCGCTCGAGCAATTGCCTTTACCGTGTATACTTGCTCATCTCTAGTGATAATCACATATCATGTAATCTAATATTTACAAACATATTAATTGCACATTTGCTATGACAGTACTACATTCTCATTAGCGCAACTCCTGTTCTTGTCGCCTTTTTGAAAATTGAATACTGTACCTCAAATCCTCTGCGAACACCAGCACATATGTTTGTGCCACCATTAGCTACTTTTGGGAGAAGCTGCTTCAGTTTTTCACGCTGAAACGTGTCAACAATTTTAACCAGTGGAGATTGAACTGCTGCTACATTGGAGAACGTGACAATTCCGACATGGGATCCGGATTCAACAATTTGCATGATATAGACTTCAGAGGCTTGGTAGAGACGGCCAATGCGGTCAGACTGTGGTGTACAGAAAACAAGTAGAATATGAATTATTTATTGATGAGTGTTTCTACGGACTTCATTTTTAAAAGATTTTCCAAACGTTTTTACCAAATAGATGAAGCCACATTATATGATGACATCACAATATATACACGCTTGGTAAAAAATTTAAAAAAATCAAGGACCTAAAAGGAGTTTTTATTTGCTGCAAAACTCGGCATGCAGTTGTCAGTGACCACCAGTAGAGAGGATTGTCTAATTGTCCGACAAACACGAGCAGCTCCAACTGTTTTGTTGCCCGCCATACAGAGACAGGTAGCGCCATCGTTAGAGGCCCGTGTCTGTTGTAACAATTTTCAGGTGCTTGGCTAAAGATATTTGGTCTCACAAGACCCATTAAGTTTACTGTTTTTGATACCCACCTTCGCCTCCTTTTGAAGTGGTGTCATGAACGTCAAAACTAGACTGCTAGAAACCTAGGGGTGAGCGCCTCAATCTCGCCTTTGCTGTGAAGCGGCACACTGCCCCCATTGCTGGTGTGATGGTCTGGGGGACCATCACATACAACAGTCGGCCACCCCTAGAAGTGGTATGAGGGACAATGACAGCTCAGTGATATGTTCAGGACATCCTGCAGTCATATGTGTTCCTCTCATGGCGGCTTCCAAGATCCATTTTCCTGTGGTATAATGCTCAGCCGCATACAGCAAGGGTGTCACAGGAACGCCTCCACAACATTGCCACACTACCGTGGCTGCCCGCTGTAGTGACCCGGAGGCAGAGTTATAATAGGTCCCAGAGATCTCGCTACGAGCTCTTAGGGGGACATAGGAGACACCCTTCCAGGCAAAAGATTGTATTCCCTGAATATCGGGGTAAATATAATCTGCCTAGCAACAGCGTGTCTGTTGGTTGGCTACAAGTAGCCAATTATCTTATTGGCTTGCCGCTCCATTGATGTAGGTTTTAGCGGATTGGAGGAAACTGGCCGGAGAGTAGTCATCACAATCGTGAGTTCAATTTGTCCCTGTGAAGTCAGAAGTCAGTGGGGTTATTTGAGGTGGAATGGAGGGAATGGTGCAGTAAAGCCTGCACCTTTCCCTCCATTCCACCTCAAATAACCTCCCAGTACAACACCCATTAAACCAAATCTGCTAGCCTCATTCTTAAGGGGAGAACCCAAGTGTAAACGTGCTGCATAACTTGTGCTTTAGATGTCGTGGTAGAATTTATTGCTTGCAGAATAGAAGTGGAGCACCTTGTATTGTGATTCTTAAAGCTTCAGTAAACTGTGTGCCTTCGGTTTCACTAAAATTGTTTGGACTTTCCTCCTTATTTCACTATTGCAAGACCACGATCCCTCAAAAGTATTGGCATCACACCTAACTTACACTCATTACCAATTGCCAGAGCCAAGAATCCCATTAGCAATCAACCAGCTACACGAGCCGCCGTCTTAGGCAGACTAGCCACCACCGTAACTAGGCCAAAGTTAACGCACTCACTTGAGGCACTCCTGCCTACTCTTGCTCACTGCACCAGTCGTCAGATTTAAATCACCAATACAGGGTTATTACAAATGATCCTTCTGATTTGAAACACCCATAACTCATGTTTAATGACACTCAGATGCATAAATTTGATATCTATAGAAGCAAACTGAATGTTTTGTGGCACAACATCGAAAATGTTTTCCACATCAGAGGTGTCCAATGTGAGCTCCCTTTGTCACTCGACACACAACAAGCCTGTAGTCAAGTTCTTACCATGCACATTGCAGAGGATCATGACTGACTGATGCAATGGCTTCTGTGATGCGTATTCGTAGATCATGCATGGTGGGAGGTAAGTATACTTTATCTTTAACACTCCCCCAGAGAAAAGAAATAACTGTGTTCAAGGTGCCGAGAACCCCGAAGGCCAAGGAAAAAGTTCACTATCGTCACGACCTGCATGACCAATCCCTCTGTTTGGTGGTTGCCTATTGACAAAGACCGCAGCCAGCAGTCGCTGTATATGGGCGCAATAAAGGTTCATCTAAGGATGTGAGTAACGTTATACTTTTAATAAGTTCCCCTGGATGCTGCTCCTGCACTCATGGACTGCTTATGCTTTATGTAAGCATGTTGGTTTTCCATTCAATGAATGGCTGAGCGCTGACTGCGATTGGCTGAACGCTGTGACCAATCACAGGCAGCACTCAGCTGTCATTCAATGAATGGCTGAGTGCTGCCTGTGATTGACTGAGCGCTCAGACAATCAGACCAGCACCTTCTGGAACTATTGAATGATGCTGAGAGCTGCCTCTGATTGGTCCCTGCGCTCAGCCAATCAGAGGCAGCACTCACTCACCCATTCATGAATTCATGAATGGGTGAGTGAGAGCTGCCTCTGATTGGTGAGGGCTATGACCAATCAGAGGCAGCCCATTCAGCAGGCGGGGATTTTAAATCCCCGCCTGCTGAATATTACACAGAGCAGTTCAGGAGAACTGCCGGCCGGCCGCGGCTGAACTCCGTCTGCAGGGAAAAGGTGAGTATATATATATTTTTTTATTTTTACACATTTTAGGATGTTTTTCAGGGAAGGGCTTATATTTTTATGTGGCAGAGGATAGCGGGCAGTGTGGGGCGGTTTCACTGAAAACGCTGCTAGGTGCAGCTGGTCACGCATTACGCGTCATCACCTAGCGACAGCATGAGAAAAGCAGGGATTAAAAAAAATTGTACTGCACATGTTCGGCGGTGATCCATCCAGACCATCCGCAGTACAGAGAAAGAAAACTAGTGACAGGTACGTGTGAATGTGGCTTAAAGCCACTCTCACACCCTATCCACTAACCGTGGCACAATGCCACCATTGATTTCAGTGGGGCCTCACAGACGTGCTCAAGCACAGTCTGTTCTAGTTTTGAGTGTTTTAGCGCTTTTTAACGCACCTCATCACCCATCACAATGATGGGGTATGTTAAAAAGAGCTGTCAAACGCGATGACATGCGTTCATTAATGTAGCTCAAAATCGCTGTAATAATTCTGCAATTTTGAGCGGCGCTGTCTGAGCGCATGAGTTAGAGTATTCAACAGGATGCCAAAATAGCACAGCTATCATGTTAAATCTGCCGTGCAAACAAGGGCATACAGTCTTCTTAACAGAACCAGCTCATTGGCCCAACGGCTCATTCACACAGGCGTATTGTCACCACGTATTACGCATGCATATTTCTTGTGCGCAACACGGGGTGATTTGAGGCAATAAAGGACTATGGACTTTCATTCTCCTATGCACAAAGGCATGTGGACTCTGCGTATTGATATGTAGGAGAAATATATCGTAGCACGCTCTATTTCTCTACGTATCAAATGCAGACCTTGAATAGGCTGCGTTTGAAACACTGTCCATACGCAGGCAGGGGCAGCGTATCGATCCGCATTTCCGTTCTCAACAAAGGAATTTGAAAAAATAAAGAACACTGCACATGTTCATGACGTCAGATTCCCAGGCATGCGCAGTGCCAATCACAGCCCATACGCGATCTTTGATGGCTCTCTGATGGCAAACTGTATTGGCTGTAATGCGTACAATGCTGTGGGAAACTTGCAGCGTTGTACGCAAATGCCCATGTAAATGAGCCCTAAGGCATGACGTATGCGCATCCGCAAATCGCGTGACCGGGCCGACGATTCGCCGAAAAATCTGCAGCTAGCAGCGTTTTCGGCGAAACGGGCCCAATCAAAGGAGTGCTGTCCAACCCATTGAAATTCAATGGAGCTGGCAATACAGCCGGCTCCATTGAAAGCAATGGGCTGCCGGCGAGCGCGGCATGAATTTTCGGGAAGGGCTTAAAAATATAAGCCCTTCCCTGAAAAACATCCAAAAATGTGTAAAAATAAAAAAAATATACTCACCTTGTCCCTGCAGCCAGAGTTCATCCGCGGCCGGCCGGCAGTTCTCCTGAACTGCTCTGTGTAGTATTCAGTATTATTCAGCTGTCATTCAATAGCTGAGAGCTGCCTCTGATTGGTCCCTGCACTCAGCCAATCAGAGGCAGCACTCACTCACCCATTCATGAATTCATGAATGGGTGAGTTAGAGCTGCCTCTGATTGGTGAGGGCTCTGACCAATCAGAGGCAGCCCATTCAGCAGGTGGGGATTTTAAATCCCCGTCTGCTGAATACTACACAGAGCAGTTCAGGAGAACTGCCGGCCAGATGCGGCTGAACTCCGGCTGCTGGGAAAAGGTGAGTATACATTTTTTTTTTTTTACACATTTTTGGATGATTTTCAGGGAAGGGCTTATATTTTTAAGCCCTTCCCGAAAATTCATCCCGCGCTCGCCGGCAGCCCATTGCTTTCAATGGAGCCGGCTGTATTGCCGGCTCCATTGAATTCAGTGGGCGAACATCCTTCTTCTCTGCCACAGCTGTAACAGCTGTGGCAGAGGTGAATGATCTTTATAGTATATGTTCTCAATGGGGTCGGCGCTGCTGCCACCGGCCCCATTGAGCGCATATATAGAACACAAGGAATCGCAGAACGCAGATAGGCGCGATCTGCGATTCCTTGTATCCTATAATTTATCGGACATCCGCATAAAAAGCGGCCATGTGACCGATCACATTGCGAAGCAATGGTTCTATATATGCACAGATCGCATGTGCATCCGCAAATCGCGGCAAAAAACGGTCGTCTGACCGAGGCCTAAGGCTGAGCTCACACGACTGGGTTGGATTCCACTTGTGGGAGGCCCACAGTGGATTCCGGCTGTGAACCCGGCTGGGTACCCTACGTATGGCGTGTAATTGTATTGCGTATGACCGTGTACTTAAGAGAATAAGTACTTACACCACTCATACTTCCAGAAACATCAAGAACTAATGTGACCACTCTGTCCTGGGACTGCAGTAGAGAGAAAGTAGGGTCAGGAATGTTAGTGTTGGCTAGTGGAGCGCTTGTCTTCATGTCCGGAGAATTCATGATGACTTCCCATGTGCTCTTCCGGTTACATAATCTGTTTTGTTGATTTGGAGCTTCTTTATTATGAGAATTTTCTTTGCAGAATGCATGGACCTGAAATGTAGAATGATGGATGAGTGGATAGATGTCAAACGACTATGTAAAAAAACAGCATGAAGAAGTGCCCAACAGCTAACAGGATTGTGTAGCTTCAATTGTGTATTTGATTCTGAATGTATATTAAGCACATGAGATCATCTAGATCAAGTGACCCATGAAAAAATGAGATTTCATTACCCTGAGAATACATATCCTTTAAGGTACGTTCACTTAGAGCACTTTTACACGGCAGTTTTTGCCTTCAGTTTTTTTGTGAGCCAAAACCAGGAGTGCGTCAGCAGCGTCCTATAGGGTGACCCTGAACACATGACATACACTGAGGGGCTGGGAAGGCAAGATGCTGGGTTGTCACAGTGGCACTTACTACACTCCCTCCAGGAGGGACGCATGCAGCCAAGGCCAGGGCAGCGCTGGGCCTCTTCCAGACACTCCTAGGATAGGGATGCTCAATAGATGGTGGAACAGGGAAAGAGTTTGTCATGGGTGATGTCACTGTTCTGGTACACACAAGAATGAACTACAGTATACTTCAGTATTGCAGTATAGAGCGACTTTTAATGTTGCCTTTTAAGCCCTGCCCAAGGCAGAGTTTTATAGGCATGTATGCGAGACAGTCCTAGGAGTTTTCTGTGGTAGGAGTGCCAAGGGGTGTGGAAAGGGGTCCTCCCTTCCGCTGGCTATTTAGACACGTGGTCAGATTTTACCACAGTACCTAAACAATTAAATGCCACAATCAGAGCTAATGCTGATCATGGTAGTTACCGGAGACTGTCAGCTGTCAAAAATCCAAGCCCAGCCCATACATACTTCAGGAAGGTAGGACGTTTATAGTCGTTTGTTAGTCTTGAAGTGGTTAATGAGTGACGATAAAGCACCTTAGTTTGAACACTTACAGGTTCCAGCGCTTGTCCATACATAACAGATTCATGAACATCTTGCTCCACCTCAGGATAAAATGCACATTCGTCTTCAAAGACGCCAGTTTTTGGATCTATTTTGCAGTCTACTGTATCATACCTTGAGCCTAATAGAGTCAGAACTTTATTTTGTCCGCGCAACTTCAGGGGACATCTGCAATAAAATTTAAAAAAAAGAATAATCAACATGTTAGTCCTTGCAGACTGCAAGTTTAAGACATCCTTTCCCACATTTCGTCTGCTGTGTTGCATTGCCTTGCTCCAATCAGCTGCAAGACAGCGTATAAATGCCCAGACAACAGACAGTGGGTTGCAAAGGCGCTGGACAACAGAGAAGAGGCGGTGCTCATACAGAGAAGATCATGATCCTCTGCCACAGCTGTGGCCGAGGATTTCTTCATCTCCGCGGGGAGTCCACTCATCACTGAACACTGTGACAGCATTGTCACAGTGTTCAGTTGCAAGGAGACTCCCTGTGGGGATGAAGAATTCCCCTGCCACAGCTGTCACCAGCTGTGGCAGAGGGTCACAATGTTATCCCATTGAATTCAATGGACCCAGCGCTACAGCCTGCTCCATTAAAAGCAGTAAGATGTTGGCAGCCCCGCAGTGAAAATAAGCCCTAGGTAAAAAGAAAAAAATATAATACATCACATAGCAGCGCTGACCAGCATCCGACGCATCTTCTTTCTGTGAAGCCGGCACTGTACTGAAGCATTTTCTTCTGGCAGGGGATTTAGAAATCCCCGCCAGAAGAAAACTCTGCCTCTGATTGGCTGAGCACTGTGACCAATCAGAGGCAGTGCTTAGCAATTAAATGACAGCTGAGTGCTGCCTTTGATTGGTCCCTGTGCTCAGCCAATCAGAGGCAGCACTCAGCCATTCATTAAATTCAGCCATTCATTGAATTCAATGAATGGCTGAGTGCTGCCTCTGATTGGCTGAGCACAGGGACCAATCATAGTCAGCACTCAGCTGTCATTCAATAAATGGCTGTGCGCTGCCTGTGATTGGCTCAGCACTCAGTTAATCAGGCACAGCCCTTTCAGCAGGCGAGTATTTTAAATCCCAGTCTGCTTAAAGAACTTCAGAGCAGTGCAGGGGGACCAAGCAGCTAGATGCGCCTGAGCCTCGGCAGCGGCAGAGAGGTGAGTATATATTTTTTTACACATTCTAGGGATGATTTTCAGGGAAAGGCTTATATTTAAAGCCCGTCTCTGAAAATCACTGCAGGGGTTGCTGAAGCGCCGACACACATTGAAAGCAATAGAAGAACATTGCGCTTCTGTGTCAGAGCTGTGACAGGGGAATTCTTTTTCCCCTCGGGGAGTTCCCTTGTCACTGAACACTGTGAAAGTGATGAGGGGACTCCCCGTGGAGATTAGAAAATCCTTGGCCACAGCTGTCACAGCTGTGGCAGAGGATCACGATCTTCACTGTATGTTGTCAGTGGGGCTGTCGCTGGTAATAAGTGTAAAAAACAAAATAACAGAAAAGAAAAATAACAGTACACCATGGTACGGCACAAACAATATGGAAAATAAAAATACAAGTATTTAAGAAGATGAATAGGGTAAATAAATTGGAAATTGATCTTAATAAATACTAAATTTGAATAATCAAAAATGATCCAATATATCCTATTTTAAAAGCGCATAAGGAATATATATATATATATATATGGAGACAGACAAAATAAATTATTCATGAAAAACAAAAAAAAAACCATTTATATGTATATAAATATAAAAGTCAATAAATATATATGCAACATAAGGAACGTACATATATACAGGATGTAACATGCAAAAAGTGAATAGTGGGTTAGAATAAAGTGATGGCTCTATATCAGTACTGAACATTGTTTTTCCTAAAACCTTATTTAACTCATTAGGTACCAAACAATGAAATAAAAAACCCCAATACATTTCTCTTTGTTTTAAGCTGTCAAAGCTCCCATACTCCACTTATCCTACAGGGGTCACCCTTAAACCACTGATATTTTTGCTGTGGAAAAGAGAAAAAATTTTCAAGACACTGAGCTTTAAGTAACTGTTCTGGATATTTGACCGATGTTGATTCCTCCTTTCCCGCAGGTATCTAGTAGTTCTACCAATATACTGCAAATTGCATGGGAATTCAATTAGATATATAATGTATGTAGTATTGCAATCAAGAACTCTAAATTTCATAGTAGGGAAATCAAAAGGGATGAAAAATTTGTGTTAATAATCATTTTCGATTATTTCGTTTTTAATATTTATTAATATCCATTTCCTATTTATTTACCCTATTCACCTTCTTAACTACTTGTATTTTTATTTTTCATATTGTTAGTGCCGTACCATAGTGTACTGTTTTTGTCTTTTCCGTTATTTATTTTTTATACTTATTACCAGGTTGTTGTAAATATAATAGATTATGTACAATTAAATAATTACACTACTTAAAAGTCATATAGTTTCACATTGGCATTTACCACAATTTACATTTACAATTTTGTGTGTTGTCTGTTTCGCCTGCATTAATAAAGTTGGTTGAAGTCCAATGTGAATACTACGTGCAACCTGATGATGTCACTACACTTGAGAGCCTCCGAAAATATGGTGAACCACCTCGTGCATGCCACAATTGAAAAGCACGTCATGTAATACGCGACTTCCTGTTTTCAGTCTCTCCCGTCACCGAAAAGCGACACTTCATCACCATGAGAGCGCCAACCTAGCGGCTCATGGATTTGCTTGCTAGTGTGAGTACATATGTATAAATGTTTGATCTACAAGGTAGTCATGCTTGAAAATGCACTTGTATGTGGGCTGAAATGCATTGAACATTGTCATATATATATATATATATATATATATATATATATATATATATATATATATATATGTATATATATATTTTTTTTTCGTTATTTTGTTATTATGTAATTGAGTTTGTTTCTGTCAACTATTTAACATTAAATGCACCAATCATATTGGTTTTGCGGTAGACTGTCAAACTTTTTGGGATGCACATCTTCCAGCATTTGGACCGTACCATATAGTCTACATAGGGGAGTCTCTTGAGCATGAGAACTCCCTCAGTCCCTTCCAACTTTATCAATCTAGGATTCTATGGTCCTGGGTACACAACATTAACCCTTTGCAATCCAATTTTGGATTCAGGGTTTCCTAGCGGGCTTTCTCTGTGTGCTATTATACAAAGGCACCATCTGCTGGTTAGAGCCAGTACTGCGGTATGGGACATGCTGGAGAGGCCCCTGACAACAGAGCGGCCAGTAATATACAGTAAGAATACCCTGCTGGACGTCTTTCTACATCAGAGCTGTACAGGCTTCAATCAGAATGTCTTCAGACATCAGACAGTGGATTGGAAAGGGTTAAAGGTAGAAAATGTGAATGCCAAGGTATAAACAGATGAGCGCATGCACAAGTACGTTTGCCACTATGGAGGGATTTGCGCAAGACCTATCTTTTCTCAAGTGTAGTAATATTACGCGAGAAACACTAGTCAGAATGAAACCATTGAAATCAATGGTTTTGGTTGTGTCGTTTTGCAGGTGTGATTTTTACACCCTCGAAACAGGACTAAATCATGGACATTTGTTTAAGCTCTGATTCCCATGTTCTACTTCCAATGTTGGGTATCTGATTCAGTGCGCAAAATGACCTCTTTGTGGTTTCTGTGTTGGAAAAGCAGGACAAAAACTTAAAGCAAGATTGAGATCCCATTGCCGCACAATAAAAGAAAGAAAGATTCATTTACCTGTGGCCGAAGATTTGTGTACAAGGACACAACATGGCAAGGAATACACGAGGGATCTTAAATTAAAAGGCAACTTCAAATCCCAAACGGATAGAATGCAAATTTATTAAAAGGTTTGATGCTTTCAACACAGGACTAAATCTGACTAAGGCCGGCTGCACACGGCCGTGACAGGCTCCGCCGCGGAATTCCGCGGCGGAGCCCGTCACGGCACCCCCCAGAGACCCCCAAACTTACCTGCGGATCCGGCGTCCTCGCTCCCGCATGACGCGTCATGTGACATGTCGGCCACGTCACATGGCACGCCCACCGCGTCACATGATGCGGCCGGCCGTGTCATATGACGCGCCGGCGGTAGGCAGGGAAGCGGTTTCACGCTATCTTCCGCTGTGCTACAGCAGAAGATAGCGTGAACGGATGGCTTCCATTGACTGCAATGGAAGCCGTCCGCACGTACACCCGCGGCAAATAGAACATGCCGCGGGTGAGGACGGGTGAATTCACAGTGCGGAATTCCGCGGTGGAATTCCGCACCGTGAGCCCTGAGCTATTAGGTTCAATAGAACCTAATAGCTGCGGGCAACGCAACGGATTTCTGCCGCGAATTACGCGGCGGAAATCCGTCCATGGGAAGGAGGCCTAAGGCCTCCTGTCCACGAGCGTATTTTCATTGCGTTCCCCGTGGCGATAAAAGTTTGCTGTTGCAGCGATGTTGGGAGATAGAAATGTACCACGTTTTATTTTTGTGCTGGTCTCGCATGAGACGAGAACTTGCAATGTGCGCTCTCCCGCACATCAAACAGCACATGGACATGGTGTCCGTGTGCGATGCAAGTTGCGACTAAGAATCTTGGCAAATGTTGTGGCTTGGACAGCACCTCTATATAGCTTTACCTGATAGACCTATCATGCTTCACAGATGGTGATAGTTTGAAGCAGTCAGAGTGGTGAAAAAAGAGGAAACCCCGTCCCTATGCAGGAAATCAGATGAGAGCATGCATGGAATAAAGGCTGGGGAGCCAGGTGGGCACCCAGGACAAACAACATGGAAGTAGATGACTATGCAATGAGGTGAAAAGACTAGTCGGTGTTGACTTGAAGAGGTAGAGTTTTATTAAACAGGACAAAGTAGCATCACGTTTCGGAGCTCTCACGGCTCCTTTCTCAAGCACAATATGACCCGTCAGACGCTGCTCCTGTGACTAAGAATCTTGGACACAGCTCACTATCGGCTGTATATATATATATATATATATAGCCAAAGGGCTTATACACATAGGCGTGAAAATGGAGGCCGTATATCAGCCTCCATTTTCACGCCCGGCCAACATACACTACCATCTGAGCTGTCCTCCCCCTTACTGACTCTCTGTCTCTCTCCTCCCCTCCGGCTGTTTGCAATAGGAGGGGGTGGGGCAGAGCTAAGTTCCCGCCCCTTGTCTGCAGCCAGCAATGGGAGGAGTTTGGGTGGGTCCAGAGCTACGCTCCCGCCCATTGTCCGCAGCCAGCAATAGTAGGGCGGCGGGGTGGGTCCAGAGCTACGTTCACGCCCCTTGTCCGCAGCCAGCGAAGGGGCGGAGCTCAACCCTTCTTCACCCGCCTCCCACGTCCCGCCCCCTCCCACTGCAAGCAGCCGGAGAGGAGGAGAGAGGCAGAGAGCCGGTAAGGGGGAGGACAACTCTGATGGTAGTGTATATCGGCCGGCCGGCCGTGAAAATGGCAGCCAATATATGCTCCTGTGAATAAACCCTAAATCTGTCTAAGAGATTTATGGCGGATTTCAATATCTGAGAGTTCTGATCAATTTAGAGATAATAAACCTCTCTTATCTGCGGACTGATTAAAGATTTAGGCCTCTTTCACAGGGGCGATAGTGATATAGCCATAAGAAAATCGCTGTGATATCACAGCTGTGTTCAAATAAGTGTGGCAGAGCTACAGGAGGAGAAGTACGGCAGAGCGGACAGCGCCTGTTAGGTGATGTATTGTTTTTTTATTGCAGCTAGGACTTATTTTAGAGACAAACAGTAGGACTTCCTACTGTAAAAGTGTCAGCACACCGCACAAAAACCGCGATCACGATTTTGTGCAATACAACACAAAGGAAGGCTGCATAGGAAAACATGAGCTACAAAACATCGCTAAAGTGAAAGAACCCATTGGAAAGCACAGGCTTCACATACGTGTGATTTGTAGCACTGTCACATTGCAAGAAAATTGCCCGATTTTGTGGCCCGTGTGAAAGCGGCCTTGCTGAAACAGCTAAACAGAAAGCAACATGCAAGTCTGAAAAGGCCCTTAGGGTAGCTTCATAAGGGCGTATGCACAAATGTGCGTGGTTCAGCGCAACGTGTTTGTGCTATGAACGAGGTTGATTTGCGCACGTGCCTCTGCAGTGTACTGAACGTTTTTGCACACGAGGGGCATTTTCATACCCATGCCCTGATTTAAATAGCCGTGGAAGCGAATGAATTGCAGATGTGTTCTTTTTTTCCTCCATGGCGATCTTTGGCGCGCAAATGCACACAAAAATAGAACAGATTCATTTTTTTGCGCGTGCGTGTGATGCGCGTGCAAAAAAGGAAATGTGAATGAGCCCATTGAAATCAATGGTCTCTATTCTCTGCATATTGTCTGTGTGAAGCCGGCTTTAGTGCACATTAATGTAGTTTTTCCTTTTCTGCTCACATGCTTTATAACGATAACGTTCCATCTTATTACCTTGTTGCTTCCACCTTGCCCTGTCTACTAATATAGAAGGGAATGTCCTCATTGTACTCATCAAAGACACCCCATCGAAGGTGAGCCCATTCATGTACAAACACACGACCTGTGGAAAGAAAGAACACGTTTTAGAATGGCCTAAGGCCGCTCACACATGTGATTTTTACTGCGATTACTGTGGCATAACGCTCCCATCGATTTTAATGGGGCCTCACAGACATGAACTCGACTACAGTGCTGTGTAGTGCCGTGATTTTCGAGTGCTGTCTGTTTTGCTATGTTTTCGCCCTTGATGATGGGGTACATTCAAATCCGTTGTTGGATACAGTAACCTGCATCCAAAAATGGCAGTAAAATCGCAGCAAAATACCACGATTAAAATTGCAGTGTTTTGCTGATGCTGTGTGTGAGAGTGGCCAAAGAGGCTGTTTTTAAGCTACCCTGTTTCCCCAAAAATAAGACAGCGCCTTATATTAATTTTTGCTCCAAAAGATTTCATTTTTTAACATGTATAGCTGCCTGGACACTATTTAAATTGGCTTTTTTATTAACTGTAACAAGGGCTTATTTTTGGAGCAGGGCTTATATTTCAAGCATACTCAAAAAGCCTGAAAAATCATTCAGCATCCTTAAAAATCCTGAAAACTCGTGCCATGTCTTATTTTCGGGGTATGTCTTATTTTCAGGGAAACAGGGTATTTATTACAGGTCTTTTTCAAAACATCTCTTTATACATATTTATACAAGATCCACACTGAAAACATCACATGCATTTGGACCACAAATGAATTACAGTTTTATCTACTATCTACAATTTAAGGGCTCTTTCACACGGGCGTATTTTTCATCAGTATTTTGTGAGCCAAAACCAGGAGCAGAACTTACAGAAAGAAAGTAGAATGGAAAGATTTGCATTTCTTCCATATTTTAGACCCGCTCCTGATTTTGGCTCACAAAATAATGATGAAAAATACGCCCGTGTGAAAGAGCCCTTAAACATATGATTCCCATGTATGAAAAAATAAATGCACAGTTGTATACAAACCTGTACAGCAAAATCTGCCAACCACGGCGTGGGGTCTGAGGAAGCAGAGCTGGTAGACTTGCTCTATGATACCTGACTTTTAAGATTAAGGCCGCTTTCACACAGGCGACAAAATCATGTGCTTTTCTTGCGATGTGACACTGCTACAGATCGCATGTACAGTATGTGAAGTCCATGCGAGGTTTTGTAGGCTGCTACATTTCGTAGAAAAACAAATCGCGGTATGCTGAATATTGTCACAATTTGCGATGTTTTGTATGCCATGTTTCCCTATTAAACTTCCTTTCTGTTGCATCGCATGAAAATGCGTTTTCTGTGCGGTGCGATGCAACTTTTTCAGTAGGAAGTCCTACTGTTTGTCCCTAAAATAAGCCCTAGCTGCATAAAAAAAAAAAATGCATCACCTAACAGGCGCTGTCCGCCCACACTGCTCTGGCAGTTGTCTGTAGTCTTCAGCCAGTGATTCCTGGTGAAGGGTTTCAAAATTCCCGCCTCCAGGAACTGCTGGCTCTGATTGGTTCTCGAGCGCCGAGGCAAAGGCAATCACTGCAGCGCTCGATGAACCAACCATCGCATCCTGGAAATGGGATTTTTGAACCCCCTTACCAGAAAGCGCTGGCTGAAGACTACAGACAAGTACCGGAGCTTCGCGAGGAGAAGTGTGGCGGTGCGGACAGCACCTGTTAGGTAGTGTATTGTTTTTTTTTTTAATGTAGCAAGGGCTTATTTTAGCGCCACAAAATCATGACTTTGACATGAGAAAATGCAGCGATATCACACAGAACACAGCTGTGATTTCTCTGCGATTTTCTTGCTGTCACCCGTGTGAAAGATGCCTAAAAAGCTCAGCTGCTCACCCTCTCTATACTAGCCTTCCTTCAGATAGGAGGACATAACAGACCTAATATACTGACTTTAATTATATATTTCGCTCTTTACCTCTGGGTCCATATAGTTCCAGTACGTCGTCATTCAGTATGAAGTTTGGTGTAAGATGTATGTACTTTCCTCTCTCTCCGCAGCCACCATATTGCAAGGTGTAAGGAAAATCTCCATAAATAAAAGGATCGGCAATGATAATATCGGCCTTAAGAAAGAAGTGCAAGTACATATTAAAGATAAAGACTTGAAGCAATGCATATCATAGTTATACTCCAAAGCACAACTTGTCAGTTGGGTTATACTCAAGTCACCTAGAAAATAAAACATTATCCCCCTAGTGTCATAGAGTGTTAAGGCAGCAGTATGCAGTCCTAAGCTCTCACTCATGACCTGAAGGTTTCAGGTTCAATTCCCGCATGGTTCAGTTAGCTGCCTCAAGGTTGACTCAGCCTCCCATCCTTCCGAGGTCTGTAAATTTATTCATTATCCTCCCTTGCTTGGAGGGCAATAAATAAATTACCTGAAAGCATGGCGGAATAAGTTGGCGCTATGCAAATAACAAGTCCCTCTCACTCAGCAGCATTAACTTCTGCTTTGACATATCAGGAGATTACATATACTGTAGCTGCAAGGACTATATCTAAAGTTGCAATAAAGTGAAAGAAATCTGTTTTTTTTTAGACAGATTTGGCTTGCCCGTGGCTTTTAAAAAAATGATTTATCAGAATATCACATTGGGGTAGTCAGCGAGCTTTGACCTTTGTTGACTTTTAACTGAAGCACCTGCTTTTGGATATGTAGGGAGGTCCAAGCACACAATATTGTCAGCCTTCTCAGTATGCTGCAAAATCAGCGGTTTACTGGGGTCCCCTAGAGCGGGATTAGGGGCACATAACCTTTTCGGCACTGGTCCCATTCTCAGTATTCCGGGCAAAGAGCTGATTTTGCCAAGAGAAGTCGTGGCCAGCCAGGCATTTCTCCTACTATGGCCGAGGCAGGGAAGATGTAGTATTATAGGACAACCTGTAATACAAGTTTGCCAGAACGGGAGCAACTCTAAGAACTTTAAAGTAATACAGTAACCGAAACTGTAGGTGGTAGAATTGCAGGTGTGTCAGGTTCCAAAAAGTTTAACTATCTTTCATCACTTACAGTATTTGGGGCCAATTACATAAAATAAAAATGAATAAGTAGTGCATATTTATAAGCAAAATTAAAACATAACATCGATTTACAGTAGCTTAGGTCCTGAAATGAGTATCAGCCCTTACTGACAAATGGCCACAGCTACATTACTCCATACTGTAAGCCACATGTAAAATCTCAAGGTCTACAGCCATTCTCCCAATTTTACTGTTTTTAACTTTCTGATATAAACTTAGAGAGGCTCTAGATAGATCTGTATGAAAAGATAATAAAAGGTTAACATCTGAATTGAATTATGTATTATTTGAAATGCCATAAGTACAGTCATACCCTATCTAAACTTTGCCCTTAACTTGACATATCCCAAGCTGTGTGGCATAAGATGAATAAAAATGTATATTCTGACAGATGCCTGACTCTGGATCTGCCAGCTACGGTGGCCTATGAGGCTTCAGTATAGTAGTGTATTAGAAAAATGATAAAATATTGTGATATTCAAGTCCCCTAGTGGGACAAAAATAAAAAGTTCAAAAAGTATTTAAAAAAATAGTGAAATAAATAATAAAAATAAAAAAAGGTCGAAAACCCCACCTTTCACCCGTTAGTATGTAAAAATTAAAAAAATCACCCGTTTGGTATCACTGTGTTCATAATGACTTAGAGGAAAAAAGTTAGTACATTATTTAATCTGCACAGTGTACGTCATGAATGAAAATACCAAAGAATGGCAAAAACAGCCAAATTCGCCTGTAATGCCTTACAAAATGTGGAATAGAAAGTGATCAAAATGTTGCATAGATCAGCAAATGGTACCATTAATAAGTACAACTCATCCCACCAAAAAAGCACCGTTGACAAAATGAGAAACATTTTAGGAGTCTGCAATTGCAGCAATAAACAAAATGTATTCATTTATTTTTTTAAAGTGTTAAAAGGTTGCAAAAAAACCCCTTCAATTTAAACTCACTACCTTCATCCATAAAGCTCTCCATTGCACCACGCCACCCTTCATTGCGTCCCTCATCTCAATCCACCAGCCAGCCCGGGCCCTCTGCTCCGCTAACAAAATCAGACTGAGTGCCCCTTTAATTCGAACTTCTCATTCCCGCCTCCAAGACTTCTCTAGAGCAGCACCAGTCCTCTGGAACGCGCAACCATAAAACATCCGCCCAATCCATGACTCACAGAACTTCAGGCGTGATCTAAAAACGCACCTCTTCAGGGAGGCATACCGCATTCCCTAAACAAACCCCTCTGTACTCCGCCTGATAACATGCTCCCTGACCTACTGACTGCAATCCCTAGTAACTGTGGTTTTTGTATTTTCGTACTTTTGTCTTTCTGTATCCCTCTGTTTTTGTAAGCGCTAGGGAATATGTTGGCGCTATATAAATAGGGATTATTATACAAATTTGGTATTAAATATACTCATACTGGTCCACAGAATTAATTTAACATATTAATTATACTGCGCGGTGAACACCGTTAAAACACACAAAACATGCCAGAATTGCAGATTTTGTTAATCTTGCCTTTAGAAAAAAATGGAATTAAAAGCAATAAAAATACCTGTCCATGAGTGACTGTATGAGTTACATGTGATGATGTTACCATCATGTGATCAGCCACCGGGCATCTGAGCTCCGCCACTGATCACATGATGGTGATATCATCACACTGAAAGAGGGATTTCATGTGATTAGTCACTGGGACTCCACGCGGCTGCTGTCCGGCTCTGCTGGTTTAGCACCTGTGCTGATGTCACCATGATGTGATCAGGGGCGGAGCTCGGAGCCTCGGTGACTGATCACATGACAGTAACATCATCACGGTTCTTGTAAGCAAGCGGCTGCTGTCCGGCTCTGCTGGTTTAGGACTTGTGACCAACTCCAATCCCTTTCACTATAGTATTGTTGCAGCTGTTCTGAGGCCTGCACCTGGCTTGCAGGCCAGACCAGGTTTTGGGTGTGCCCTTGCTTCTCCTGGAGCTGAGGGGTGTGATAGTTGCAGGAGTAACGTCAGTCAGCACTTGGTGCTGAGTAGCTTGGCTCCTACTTAAACAGTGCCAGCATGATCTTCTGCGCTGGTCAATCCTTCAGTTACCTTTGGACAGCGATGGAAGAACACACCTTGGCTGAAGCTCCTAGCTAAATTCTTTTATGCTTTGTTTGGTTTTCTGTTTTGCCTTTCTGTTGTGCTAGGGCTCCCTTATAGGGACTTGTCAGTGGCCCAGGCACGTGTGCGGGCTCGCACTTGTCAGAGCGGTCGGTCGGCCGAGTGGGCAGGGCCCCCTCCCGGGTTAGGGGACGATAGGGAGAGAATTCCCCTTAGTTTTATGCTTTCTTTTGCACAGTTGTGCCTTTTGTTTGTGTTTTTGAGTTTGCATTTCCGGAGGACGCAACAAGTACATTAGTAAGTGGCGCATTGCGCTACCAGAAACACTGGTACTATAATTTCCTTATAATTACTAGTTATATTATGTACATAACTTACCTTGTCAAAGGACTCTGTTTTTGGCCTGCTGTATGTACTGTCACTGGACCAGGTATTAGGGATTATAATCTTTGCACTCCTAATATAGACTCTGTTTTCTGTAGTTTTCAACATATAGGAGGAAGCATCTGTCACCATTTTCTGAAAAAATAAAATTATATATATATACATATATATGTGTCAATACAGAGATTTGTCCTGAGATCAAACATATAAATGGGGAAATATCTATCTATTATGGAACTAATCAACATTACTCTAAAATTATTCTTTTCTTCAGCCATATCTTCATATGTGACACTACAGCCCATCACCTTGGGCTTTATGCATCTTAACTTTCATTCACCCATGTTTGTTTGTGAACATACAAATGAATGAAGCAAGTTAACTTCTTCATGATTTTGGAGTGCTGCTGATTCTTTTTCTACGCTTGAATTCTTGACACTGAACCTCACCTCAAGGACCTGCATCTATCTTAGAGATATGCAGTGCAGTTAATATTTTTATCTGTCTCTCTACATTATGTTTAAACGATTCTATTAAGGTTTTGCAAATTAAATATACCATATTAAAGAGGTCTCACCGAACCATATAATGAAGTAGAACAATAAAAACATAACATTTACACTACCGTTCAAAAGTTTGGGGTCACATTGAAATGTCCTTATTTTTGAAGGAAAAGCACTGTACTTTTCAATGAAGAGAACTTTAAACTAGTCCTAACTTTAAACAAATGCACTCTTTACATTGCTAATGTGGTAAATGACTATTCTAGCTGCAAATGCCTGTTTTTTTGTGCAATATCTACAAAGGTGAATAGAGGCCCATTTCCAGCAACTATCACTCCAGTGTTCTAATGGTACAATGTGTTTGCTCATTGGCTCAGAAGGCTAATTGATGATTAGAAAACCCTTGTGCAATCATGTTCACACATCTGAAAACAGTCTAGCTCGTTACAGAAGCTACAAAACTGACCTTCCTGTGAGCAGATTGAGTTTCTGGAGCATCACATTTGTGGGGTCAATTAAAAGCTCAAAATGGCCAGAAAAAGAGAACTTTCATCTGAAACTCGACAGTCTATTCTTCTTCTTAGAAATGAAGGCTATTCCATGCGAGAAATTGCTAAGAAATTGAAGATTTCCTACAACGGTGTGTACTACTCCCTTCAGAGGACAGCACAAACAGGCTCTAACCAGAGTAGAAAAAGAAGTGGGAGGCCGCGTTGCACAACTAAGCAAGAAGATAAGCACATTAGAGTCTCTAGTTTGAGAAACAGACGCCTCACAGGTACCCAACTGGCATCTTCATTAAATAGTACCCGCAAAACACCAGTGTCAACATCTACAGTGAAGAGGCGGCTGCGGGATTTTGGGCTTCAGGGCAGAGTGGCAAAGAAAAAGCCATATCTGAGACTGGCCAATAAAAGAAAAAGATTAAGATGGGCAAAAGAACACAGACATTGGACAGAGGAAGACTGGAAAAAAGTGTTGTGGATGGATGAATCCAAGTTTGAGGTGTTTGGATCACAAAGAAGAACGTTTGTGAGACGCAGAACAAATGAAAAGATGCTGGAAGAATGCCTGACGCCATCTGTTAAGCATGGTGGAGGTAATGTGATGGTCTGGGGTTGCTTTGGTGCTGGTAAGGTGGGAGATTTGTACAGGGTAAAAGGGATTCTGAATAAGGAAGGCTATCACTCCATTTTGCAACGCCATGCCATACCCAGTGGACAGCGCTTGATTGGAACCAATTTCATCCTACAACAGGACAATGACCCTAAACACACCTCCAAATTGTGCAAGAACTATTTACAGCAGAAGCAGGCAGCTGGGATTCTATCGGTAATGGAGTGGCCAGCGCAGTCACCAGATCTGAACTCCATTGAGCTGTTGTGGGAGCAGCTTGACCGTATGGTACGCCAGAAGTGCCCATCCAACCAATCCAACTTGTGGGAGATGCTTCTAGAAGCGTGGGGTGCAATTTCACAAGCTTACCTCAACAAATTAACAGCTAGAATGTCAAAGGTGTGCAATGCTGTAATTGCTGCAAAAGGAGGATTCTTTGACGAAAGCAAAGTTTGATGTAAAAACAATGTTATTTCAAATACAAATCATTATTTCTAACCTTGTCAATGTCTTGACTCTATTTTCTATTCATTTCACAATGCATGGTGGTGAATAAGTGCGACTTTTCATGGAAAACACAAAATTGTTTGGGTGACCCCAAACTTTTGAACGGTAGTGTACATGATGATGATGATTATCCGTTCAGTCACATCCGACCTTTGGTCAGTCCATGGATCAATGTTCTCCACGCGTTTCTGTCTTTCACCGCTTCTTTCAGTTCGGCGATTGACATGTTCATGGTGGCCTTCATTGTATCTAGCCATCTTGTTCTTTGTTGTCCTGACCTTCTCTTTCCACTGACCTTGCCAAGCATCAGTACTGCTTCCATCACGTGTTCATTAAAAAAGAGAGCTGCTGTTTGATGATTTTGCCCTGCAGTAATATTTTCAGTTTGATCTAACACTACCTTGTTCGTTGTCATGGCAGTCCAAGGTATCCGTAGCATTCTCCTACAGCACCATAGTTCAAACGCATCAATTTTCCTTTATATCTGTTTTCCTAAGCATACAACTTTCCCAACCATACGTCGTTATAAGACCATTGCATTGACCAGTCTGGTTTTTGTTACAATACTAATATCCTTGCTATTCCAGATCTTTTCCAGTCCTCGCATGCATTCCTACCTAGTGTAATCCATCTCTTGAGCTCAGGTTCAGATTGCCCGTTGCCATCGGTTTTGGATCCAATGAAGTTGAAATCTTGGAACGACTCTACTTCTTCGTTGTTAATTTTTATGTTCACTGTACCGTTGCTTTCTGGGGTCATGACTTTCGTTTTTTTTTGCTGTTGAGGTACAGTCCCATGCCTTCGCTTTTCCTTTGCACTCATTAGAGAGGGTATTCCAGGTCCCTTTCACTTTCCACAAGCAGGATGGTGTCACTTGCATATTGTTAGGACCGGCAGCTCTCGGGGTCTCCGCATCCGCACCACTGGTCCTATCACCCAAGTGACCTCCCCGGGCCGTCGGGGTCCCGGACACTGGCTCCGGGCGCGTGCTCCTGTGCTCAGGGGGAGGCGCCTGGGTGGTCAGTTGCTGGAGATGCGGCGATGCAGTCTACGTTGCCATGACATCCTGACTAGCAGCATCTGCACTTGCTGCGGGATGTCTGGGATCTGCACTCGCTGCCTTTTGCCTGGGTCTGGCTGCTGGCAGGCTCCCCGCCCCAATCAGCTGCTGGGGCGGGAGTTCTGACAACATTTAAACGTGCCTGTTTCTCTTCAGCATTGCCAGTGTATGTTTGTCTCCAGGCTACACCCGCGTTATTCTTATCTGATTTCCCGTTGTGACCCTCTGCTTTTGGACCTGACTTTGACCTCGCCTGCTCCCTGGTACCGCGTATTCTCCTGTTGCCGACCCGGACTTCCTGACTTGCCTCTGTGTCTATTTGTCTCGGTATTTGTTTGTAAGTCTGACCCCCTGCCCACGCTTCCCTAGTGAGTATAGGGACCGTCGCCCAGTTGTCGCCCTGGGGCCTAGCCCAGGGGGGGCAAATAGGTAGGGACAGGGGTTGCGGGTAGCTTTTAGGCACTTCCAGTACCCTAACTCCAGTACCCTGACACACATCAAGGGTTGTTGACATTTCTGACACCGATTTTTGACTCCGATCTCTATTTTGTCCAAATTGCATCGCCTCATGATCGTTTCTGCGTACAGATTGAAAAGTACTGGGGATAGAACGTAGCCTTGCGTCTTTCTCAATTCCAAACCAATTAGTGTTCCCGTAAGCTGTCCAGACCGTTGCTTCTTGGTCTTTGTAAAGCGACCTTATAAGCTGTTCAATATCTTCTAGGATGTCCATTTGCTTCAGACACTTCTAAAGTTTGTCATGTCCGACACTATCAAATGTCTTGCTGTAGTCGATGAAACACATGTACATGTCCTTTTGATACTCTTGGCTCTTCTCCACGATCCAGCACAGGTTCACAATATGGTCTCTGGTGCCACTTCCTTTGCGGAAGCCAGCTTGAATGTCCGGCAGTTTCCGTTCAACAATTGTCACAATGTGTTTTTGTATGATCTTTACTAGGATTTTGCTTGCGCGAGGTATGAGGGCGATGGTGCGCTAATTGGAACATTCATGAGCATCACCGTTTTTTGGGAAGTATGACGAAGACATTTACATAAGTAACTTTGCACCATTACTTGTAGGTTCCTACCTTTTTGTTTCCTATATATTATAATTCAACAGCATGTATAAACCATAAACTGTGTTCAAAATTACAGAACTAATTCAACATTTATGTAGCAGGCAGGGGTGCTCTCAACAACCTCAGATAGGCAAGAGTGATTAAGTGATAGTCCCTTAACTGTGAGTTTCTTTGATCCGAAACTGTAGAAGGAGACCTCTGGGGATTAGAGATGAGCGAGCATACTCATTAAGGGCAATTGCTCAATCGAGCATTGCCCTTAGCAAGTACCTGCCCGCTCGGGAGCAAAGATTCGGCTACCGGCGGCGGGCAGAGAGCTGCGGGGGAGAGCAGGGAGGAACGGAGGGGAGATCTCTCTCTTCCTCTCTCCCCCCGCTCCCCCCTGCTGACTGCCGCAACTCACCTGTCACCTGCGCCGGCAGCCGAACCTTTTCTCCCAAGCGGGGAGATACTCGCAAAGGACAATGCTCGGTCGAGCAATTGTCCTTAGCGAGTATGCTCGCTCATATCTACTGGGGATCCCTCTGCCGCTTAAGATACTAACATCAATGCAATCTCTATGTACATTGTCTTGTTGTGTCATAACACACTGATTGCTATTAAACACTTCAATATTTTGTCTCTCTGTATTATAGTGAAAATAAGAAGACTTACCTTAATGCTCTCAATGATCTTTTTGTTTTCTGGAATCTTTGGGTGTATTGCAATGATAATGTCTTCATATCCATTGTTTACAAGCTTTACTAATGAGTTAATTGCTGAATGTGTTGCATGCAGCACAGAAATAAGAACAAGTATCCCAACCAACTTCATTGTTGCTCTGCAGTTCTCTCAGCGGTTAGTCAGCGTCAGCTGAAGTGTAGAGTGACAATGTTATCCTGAGATCTTCTTCTTAAAAGTGACCTGTAATTAGTCAACAGTTTCACAATATTACTTCACAGATTGCATGGTTTGTTAATAAGGAACATTGCAACAAGGTTCTCCTTTTTTATGCAAAGAAGGCTTGAAATTTAGCAATTTATAGATTACTTTCAGAATTTATTCATGCTTTTGTACCTGAATTATGCTGGAAAATAGTCGAAAATGTTGTCGCATTTTGCTTCAGCGCAAAAATGTGTGACCTTACATACACCACCCTTGCTACTTGTGAAAGGAGCAGCGCCTCCCGCGGCCTGACAAATCTGAAACCTGCCCAAGTTATACCACAAATCTGTCAGCTTGTAGCTGGTGTAGGTTTGCATCTCTGCTGCCTGGACAGCCAAAGATGCAACAAACCTAAGAAGCATCCGTCTTAATAAATTTTAAATAAATATTTCCCATCTCACTGCTGCTAAATATAAGATCACCGGTCTTAAATATATCTTCCCTTTGTGTTTCAATTTCTCACTATTTCAACTTCACCTTTTGTGAACCAGCGCAAGTGAAACTGATCTTATAATAGATCTAAAGTAATATAATACATAGAAATAAGAGCAGGGCTGGCCCTATGCTGGATGGTACCTGCCAACCCCCATATGATGTACTGCCCAGCAGTGAACAAATAACCATACCATATAGTACTTAATTATATGCGCTATACATTATAGTACCCAAGTAACACTGCCATACATTGTTCCACACGCTGCAGAAATACTTTACTATATACTTTACTATAATTTACTACTAATAATGATGATGATGATGAAAGGATGTACATCTTGCATATAACATTTCTACTTTTAATTATATATATATATATATATATATATATATATATATAATAGAAAAAAATATATATTACATATACAAATACTTAAATATGATGACATTCTTGATATGAAGTTACTAGACAGCATAATAAAGCAGAACAACATGTCTTCTATCTCAGTCACTCACCTACAGTTTCAGTGCAGAGAACTGAGGAGCTCCAGTTCCCAAACTAACAGCAACTTGCTGGAAGGCAGATATATAGCGTGGCTCCAGCAGGCAGCGGACATTCCTGCAGTGCACTCCCCTCTCTGTATTTTCATACTGTCCATGCAATGTGGGAAACTCCCTCTCACATCTGAGCAACCTCCACTGAGAAGTTCATCTGTAGTGAGGGGGACATACTTTTTCCATCCTATAATGTTGCAATTTTTTTTAATGGTTTTTTACAACCGCAAAGGGCAACCAGTATTTTTAATGCTGGCTTCACACAGGCGTAAGCGTATTTGTGACACACTTGTGCGGAATGTTCGGCATCGGCACGTTTTGGTCTTTTTTTGCTAAACTTTTGACACGCGCAAGTCACGCACAGTTGCGCGCACAAGAAAATACGAACCAATGAATGGAGACGGCCAGTTAGTTTAATGGGTTCAAGAGGTGTTCTTTTTCTACGTATTTGCACTGGAAAATCGAGCATGCTGCGTTTTTTTTGAGCGATCGAAGTGCGAAGGCCAAATACGTGCTTGTGAATAAACCCATTTAAATCAATGGGTTATATTATTTTATGCGTATTGCGCACGCAAAGAGTTTTCATGCACAAATGCGGTCTTGTGAATCCGGTGTAGAGGAGAATGTGTATTAAGAGTCGCCTCTGTACAAGCTGACAGATAATCCCACGGTCTCCAACCTGTGGCTCCTTAGCATTTATACAACTAAAACTCCCAGCATGCCCTGATAGTTCTCAACTATGAAAAAATGCTGGGAGTTGTAGTCCTGCAACAGCTGGAGATCCACTGGTTTACGAAGCTGAATCCAGTAGTTGGGACTTTAATGTGGGTTTTGTACATGGAACTTTTAGGAACCTTTAACACAGGCGGAATTTTTTCTGCATTCTGCACTGCAAACCATCGTAAATTCTGCACCAAAATCTGCACGGCTCTATGTGGATTTTGATGGGGAATGAAAAGGATTTACTTCCACGATGTGTGAACCCACCCTAAGGGACCCTTCACACTGGCGTATGACAATCATTGTTTTCAATGGTTGGTTCACATGTCTGTATTTTGCACAGACATTTCCATCACGCAAAAAAATACAGCATGCTCTATTTTCCTGCCCCTTAGCGCACCAAAGGTCCCCATAGAAGTCAATGGGGAGTGCGCAAATGTGCGAACAATACGCAAGGAGATGCGTGATATGCTGATTAATCCTGCTGGAAAAAGAACACATCTACAACCCATTAGACTACATTAGCCATTTCAATAGGTGCGTGTTTGTTGGCTGGGCACAAATGAACATGCCGTGCGAGTGGTGAAAGTACAGTTAAATACTCCGATTTGCATGCAATAAGCATTGTTCAGTGCACAAATAAATTGCTTTGAGTCACGTGCAAATGCGCCTACACCTGTGTGAAGGAAGGGGCCCTAAAAGAGTTAGCTGCATGAACAGTGTGGCAAGTTGGGGTCACTCGCCTATTAGGATCACCATCTTTCACTTAGGATGGGTGGGCACCACGTGCATAAAGGCTCCAGTAGACTTGCAGTTTCTTTAACTTCTGGCTTCCACCAGCATCTATTTCATGTACAGAAGACAACTTGTGAAATATACAACAGTCCACGGTTCACAACCCACAGGGACTCTGTCACCCTTCCCCACCCGGGACATCTAGAGGGCATCCTCCTCTGTCAGACTGGCATGACAGGCCCAAGCTGGTCCACGCTGGACCTCAGGCTCCAAGTGCCTGGTGGCTGCTGCACAGCCTCTCACTCTGGCTGATAGCCAACTTCCTTCTGAGTGTGGTAGGAACTAATCCTTTTATCTTACTTCCTGCCACACCCACAAGTGTTGTCTCTCTTTTCAAGTATGAGAATGCCTGTCTACAGCCCCCTACAGGCCATTCTGTGTACTACCCCTCTACAACAGCAATTTGCTTACATACACCACCACGATTTAAAGGTGGACCCTGTCCTCTTGGCACTGGAACTGAATTTGTAAATGACAGATATTCCAAAGTTACTTTAATTTTAGTGGCTAATAGACCCAGAAATTAGTGGCTAATAGAACCCATTTACTTACAGTTTTACAATTACAGGGTCTCTCCAGCAATAATTATTAATTTGACAAAGCACAAAATATTCTCCATATTCACAGTGAATTATTTTTGTTTAGACATGTCAGGCTTGAAATATGCACCACATCCTCATAGCCACCGTCCCCAAGACCGCTGTACGGTGTCAGATTGAAACAGATACTCAATGAGGAAATAAGAAGTATAACGTCACGGAGAGGATGTGCACAGCAGTTTCTCGCACTGCATGACCTGCGTGGATCCACAACCTTCAAGATGTCTTGGGTCATCTGTAACAAATATGGAAATTTGGGCAACATCTTGTTACCACATTTAGTCCTTGTTACATCTTATTCAGTTAGACCAGTGATATATATATATATATATATATATATATATATATATATATATATAGTAGTGAAGTAAGGGGTAAAGTTTTGGATGGTGTGTATATACCACGGAGATTACTAAACTCCAGGATATAAATCCAGAGTTTGCATGAGAGAGGGGCTGTCGGGGTCACATGTATATTCCAGTCTATGAAGTACCTGAGCCTGGAACACAGCTGAAACATAATTGAAAAAGGAGAAGGAAAAGCTCAGTAAGAGAGAGGTTGTGGCAGAGTGTGTTCAGTCAGACCAGAGAGAGGACAGACTGTGTGCAGAGCCCCTGGAAAGCTGGGTGAAGAGAACCTGGAGAGCTGAGGGAAGCAAAACCCTGAGGAAAGGGTTGGGTGAGAATCCCTGCATCAGATTACAAAGACTGTTATTTTGTGTGCCTTATGGACATTATATGGCTGGAGAAAGCCTGTGTTTGTTTATGACTGAGAGTTTGGCAATAAACCACCCTGCTTTACCATCACCTGCCTCTGCTGCCGCCAGACTTCCTACAGAGGAAACATACCTGTTGTGGATCCTGCTTACTATATATATATATATATATATATATATAAACTAGCCCGGGTACCCGAAAAGCTGATACTAGAATGTACGCATAAAGACGTGGAAGCACCGATGATGATTAATGCTATGTGAATGTATTAGCCATATATTATACTGCTGAGATAAAATAAAAGCTGCGCTGTGATTGGTTGCTGTAGGCAACAGTTTTCAATCCTCAGTGCTGAGATAAAATCAAAGCTACTTATATCTAAAACACAAAATTTGTTTGTTTGTGTTGCATACAAATCTCCAGTTCCGGTCCGATTTGAGTAAAATTTTGCATTTTTTGTTGCCAATAGCAACCAATCACAGCACAGATTTCATTTGTTATTCTGCTGAGGTAAAATGAAAGCTGCGCCGTGATTGGTTGCTATAAAAAAATCACCGAGGCAATTGTGTTCTTTTGAACTCTTTAAAGTATCTTCACTGAAAAGAACCTTACTGATTGCTTAAAATTTAACCTTTATTTTAGATTATTAAAAGAACTAGTGTATACAAACAATCACGAACATATAGTGCTTAAAAACAACTCCCCATCAGATAGGAAGAAAATAGAGTGTTCATCTGAGAATTACTGTTTATTGATGTATTGACAGCGATAATTAGCTGGCTTTTTACTAGTCAGAGCTTGATTCTATTTCTCTGTAACTATCACAGTATCACTCAGGGCTCTTATTCACTCAAACGGTTATTCTGATGCTCTGTTTTCCATTTATTTTGATCAACCCACATTAAAGGAAAAATGCTTTTACATACAGGGCACTTTCCGTTATATTCTGTTTATGAAGCCGTCTATACGCCTCACTTCAAGCGTCCAGAATTCCCACTCTCAGACAATTACGGACGCATCAGACCTATGCTGACCCTAAATGGATCGATAATATTAATATTTTACTCATGCAATCATTCATGCCACAACTCCATCGACGCGTTTCTATGACAACCATTCGGTGTGCCACTTCATCAGGATGGGTCTTTATTTTTAATCTGGCTCTTTACCAACTATGGGACTAATAGCCTCTCCGTGTTTCTACCCGTATGTTGAGAGATAACATGCACCGTATTAGCAGTCTGTTATTAATTTTAGACTGTAAGACGTTACTTTATTATAGGTGCAGTATATCCATATCGGTGTAGAAGGACGGTTCAAACTTAGTGTACTCTATATAGCATTCTATTGTGATATTGCCAGAGTATAGTACATCTGTGTCTCTATATAGCACAAGGCGGCTCAGCTCTTTTCTAACACGGACTATCCATTAGCCCTATATAGCAGGCAAAATGGGTAGAGTGTCAAGGTTAATGTCTCTTGACACCTAATTCAAAGGCTGGTTAGATTTAGTGTGACAGGCCATGCAACCTGATGACTTAAGTTGCCAGCCTGTAAGCCACTAATTATGTTAAAGAGCTTGGCCCCTTTCCCACAGTCATTAGCCTTCAGCCCTCTGACTTAGGTAAGACGGTATCGTAATTGCTATTCTAAGTCCCCGTTTTTTGGGGGTAAAGTTAGCCAGAGTCCCCGTTTTTAGGGAATTTAAAGATAGAGAGCGGCTTACGGCGACCGCTGTGATGAACCTGCAGCCTGCCTGGCCGCAACAGTATAGACAGAGCTGGTCAGTGGGTCTACAGCTCGCTATTTTGTATCCATAGCTCCTCCCTCACTCATTAGAGACAAATCCCGTTGCTCCAATCAGCTATCCGTCTCATTACACACACCCCCAGGCGTATTACGCCATGACGCCGCGTCACGTGACATTCTCACGGTCACGTGACTATCATTCGTCATCGCTCCATTAGATCGCTATAGCAACCATGATGCCTGGAGATAGCGCTTTGTATTCTCCAGCGTCTACCCGCGATCTCATGGCGCCATGACGTCAGAATGTCATGATGCCATGATGCCGGGTCACGTGACACTCTCCCGGTCACGTGACTATCATTCGTCATCGCTCTATTGAATCGCTATGGCAACCAGGAAGCCTGGAGACAGCGCTTTGCATTATCCGTGGTTGTATAGATATTGATCTCTCTAATAACCAAGGATCAGGTAAACATATCAAAGGGGCTCCTCTGTGTCTAATATTGATCGCCATATTTCACATATCGGCGTGGGTATTGCACCAATATCTTAGTTAGCAATTATAGACATATAGCCGGGGGCATTTCATGGGACGGTTAATATAGGGATCTCAGATATATCTCCAGGTGATGATACATGTTGCAAAATCAGGTAAGTAACCGGACACATTCCAGGTCATACCTCCATATCTAAACAGATACACATTCATCTCATACTGCGTGACAGGATTATCATAATATACATAGTTCGATGTAAGACTTAGATTCGGATTATACATATTGATATGATGTTTATCAATATTAGGTATATATGGAAAACTATCAAATTGTTATACATATCTTAAACCGCATTATTGACTAGTCGGTTTACAGATAAGCTCCACTCCATGCATAAATACGGCTTTATTCATCACACAGATCTTTTACGGTAGAACACACTGCATCATAGCGTATATTTCACGTACATTACCGCTTTCTAATAATGGCAGTTGGTTACTCAGCATATCCCACATCCTTTTTATCATGAACATGATGCAATTAGTCAGCATCACGGACATTTATATGAAATGATGCAAATGACATACATTCATTTAGTCATGGCAGTTGGTTATTCAGCATATCCCGCATCCTTTTTATTATGAGCGTGATGCAGTTAGTCAACATCTCGGACATTTATATGAATGATGCAAATGACAAACATTCATTTAGTCCTTTCGGTGCACATGTGTCTAGTCTGTAAATCCAACTACATTCTTTCTGTAAGAGTTTTTTGTCCGTGTCACCTCGCCTACCATTGTTCCTGATCATCTCGATCCCCCGAAAGGTGACTAACTCAGGGTTACCATCATGTTTCTCTTTCATATGCGATGCCAAGCTGGTCTGTTCGTTACGGTTGATGTTTCCTACATGTGCGAGTATTCTACGCCGTAACTGCTGCCTCGTTTTTCCAATATAATCCTTAGGACAAGGACATGTAGCCATATAGACCACTGCACTTGTCCTACAATTAATAAAATCCCTTATGTCATACTCTTGCCCCGTTGCAGAACTCATGAACGTCTTACAACGGCGCATGTACTTACACGCCTTGCAGCCTGAGCAAGGGTAGGAACCTTTGGTGGGCTCCCTCTGGAGCCACGTACTGATGGTAGATGCTTGTGGCATGTGACTATGCACTAAACGATCTTTTAGGTTCCTCCCACGCCTGTATGTTATCATTGGTCTTTCGGATATGCATTCCTTAATGTCAGGGTCTTTTTGCAGGATGCTCCAATATTTAGTCAGAATCGTTCTTACATCTTTAAAGCGATCGTCGTAGGAACCTATTACTCTGATCGTTTTTCCACTTTCCGGTTTTGATTTTATCTCGAGAAGATCCTCTCTCTTGCATTGTTCCGCAAAATTAAGTGCTTCTGATACAACGCTTTCCGGGT
The DNA here is from genome assembly GCF_035609145.1 of Eleutherodactylus coqui. Taxonomy (NCBI): domain Eukaryota; kingdom Metazoa; phylum Chordata; class Amphibia; order Anura; family Eleutherodactylidae; genus Eleutherodactylus; species Eleutherodactylus coqui. Next base: position 254,690,141 of record NC_089839.1, on the reverse strand, counting down.
AACCCCTATCATAGAATCTTTGGCACATCTCATGGGATTTTTTGCCAAATTCTTCTTCGCTGGAGCAGTTTCTCCTAGCCCTTATAAGTTGGCTTTTCGGAATTCCTCTTTTCAGAGGTATCGGGTGATGGCTACTCCAGTGGAGAAGAGTATTGGTAGCCGTTTTCTTCCGGAAGATCGTAGTTTCCAAGTGATTATCTTCAGTCCTTGAGATGCAAAGGTCGAGAAATGTAATTTTCATAGAGTCGATTTCTGTCGTCAGAAACAAATTCAGTTTGTTGTCATTTAGATGTTTCACGAAGTCATAGAACTCTTCAGTACTGCCCGACCACAGGATCAGTACATCGTCTATATACCTCAGCCATAGTTCGATGCATGAAGTCCATTTGTCATTTTCTTCGCAAAACACTGACGTCCCCTCCCACCAGCCCAGGTATAGGTTGGCATAACTGGGGGCACACGGGCTCCCCATAGCCGTACCCCTGAGCTGGTGGAAGAATCTTCCTTGAAAAAGGAAGTAGTTGTGTTCAAGGACAAATGTCAGTAATTGCACTAGAAATGTATTATGCGCTTTTAAGTGGGTCCCTCTTTGGGTCAAAAAATACTTTACTGCTTCCATTCCTCCAAAATGGGGGATGGAGCTGTAGAGGGACTCCACGTCAAGACTTGCCAGCATGGTATTTGGTGCTACATGGATATTTTCCAATCTCTTTAAAACGTCTGTTGTATCTCTAACGTATGCTGGCAAGGACTCGACAAACGGCTTCAGAGTGTGGTCAAGGTATTTACTTACACCCTGAGTAAGACTGTTTATGCCCGAGACTATTGGTCTCCCTTTTAGCGGTGTCAAGCCCTTATGCACTTTTGGTAGACTGTAGAATACAGCAGTCTGAGGATTTTTTGGACACATAAAGTTAAATTCTTTATCACTGATTAAGGAGTTTTCTTTCGCAGGAATTAGAATATCCCTTAAATCCTTCAAGAAGAGATCTGTAAGATCTTCTCTTAGGACTTTGTATGTAGATCTGTCATCCAGAATCCTTAAACACATTTGTTGATACTGTTCCTGATCCAAGACCACAATATTACCGCCTTTGTCAGATGGCTTAATTATGGTCTTAGTTTCCTTTTCAAGGGTTATCAGGGCATTTTTTTCTTCATTTGTAAGGTTCTGGTGTCCAAACCTTTTGCTCATAGATAGTTCCTTTAGGTCTCTATTCACCATTGATTCAAATAAGTCTATGAACGCACACTCGCCTGGTGGTAAGCCTGTATTTTTTACTTTCAAATCCGTAAATGGTCCCAGGCCTGGATCTTTTTCATTTTCTTGTTCTAAGGATTCAAGGATCTCTAGGGCCTCTCTATCTTTGGGGTCTAGACCCATTTCTTTACACCTCTTTCTCCCCTCTATTGCGAAATACTTCCTCCACCTTAATTTTCGTAAAAAGAGTGAAACATCTTTTGTCCAATTGAATGGTTCATATCTGTTTGTTGGGATAAAGGATAGACCTCTCTTTAGTAATGACAACTCACTGACTGTTAAGGTTCTTGACGAAAGATTCATAATTTGCAACTCGGCTTCTTCCGGATTGTGTGGATTCTCTCTTATGTTCATAGTTCCAATGTTCTGATCACTTCTGACTATTGGAATCCTCCTGTATTGCCCCGATCTCTCAGCATATAGCTGGAGATAGGTTGGCCTAAAAAACAGCTCTCGCTAGATTGATATCTCCCTTTTCCTCGTGGTCTGGTTTTATTGCCACCCCTGCCTCTAAATTTATCTGGGAATCTTCCCCTTCTAGATGTCTCGCTACTAGATAACTCTCCTTCTGAGGAGCTTAGCTCCGACTCAGTATGTGATCTTGATTCATATACTCGATTTTCTTTAAAGTCAGTCAGATCCCTTTTAAACTGAAAATGCTTTCGTTCTTTTAAATAGCATGTATATTTTTCCACTGTTATTTTCAGTGTATTCTCCTTCTTTTCATACTCTTGTTCTGTTGAGAATTTTTTGGTTTCTTTTATCAAGTCCTCAAGGGCTTTACCATTTTTTTCAAGATTTTGTTTTTCTTCCTCTAGTAGCAGGTTCATAAATCTAAGGGAACTTTCTGTCGCCTCCTGTTCCCATTTCACCATAAATGCATTATTACGCAGTTTTACGGGAGGAGCGACATGAACTATAAGACCACGGGGTACGATCTTATTTTCTAAATAGTTAGAGAGTCCCTGGACCTCCCACCATGACCGTACGTATTCCTTATAGGTCTTTGTGAGGTTTTTAAAGGCCTGATTAATGGAAGTGACCTGAGTGTATGTATCTAAGTCCTGATTAGAAAATACTGATTTCGCTTCAGTTAGCCAGGAACCGGTGTCAATATTTCCTGACAGAAAGCCTGCCATTAGAAATATTCCAAAAAAATCACCGAGGCAATTGTGTTCTTTTGAACTCTTTAAAGTATCTTCACTGAAAAGAACCTTACTGATTGCTTAAAATGTAACCTTTATTTTAGATTATTAAAAGAACTAGTGTATACAAACAATTGTTTATATACACTAGTTCTTTTAATAATTGAAAAAGGAGCAGGAAAAGCTCAGTAAGAGAGAGGTTGTGGCAGAGTGTGTTCAGTCAGACCAGAGAGAGGACAGACTGTGTGCAGAGCCCCTGGAAAGCTGGGTGAAGAGAACCTGGAGAGCTGAGGGAAGCAAAACCCTGAGGAAAGGGTTGGGTGAGAATCCCTGCATCAGATTACAAAGACTGTTATTTTGTGTGCCTTATGGACATTATATGGCTGGAGAAAGCCTGTGTTTGTTTATGACTGAGAGTTTGGCAATAAACCACCCTGCTTTACCATCACCTGCCTCTGCTGCCGCTTGACTTCTTACAGCGGAAACATACCTGTTGTGGATCCTGCTTACAATATATATATAAACTAGCCCGGGTACCCGAAAAGCTGATGCTAGAATGTACACATAAAGACGTGGAAGCACCGATGATGATTAATGCTATGTGAATGTATTAGCCATATATTATACTGCTGGGATAAAATAAAAGCTGCGCTGTGATTGGTTGCTGTAGGCAACAGTTTTCAATCCTCAGTGCTGAGATAAAAATGAAAGCTACTTATATCTAAAACACAAAATTTGTTTGTTTGTGTTGCATACAAATCTCCAGTTCCGGTCCGATTTGAGTAAAATTTTGCATTTTTTGTTGCCAATAGCAACCAATCACAGCTCAGATTTCATTTGTTATTCCGCTGAGGTAAAATGAAAGCTGCACCGTGATTGGTTGCTATATATTATACTGCTGAGGTAAAATAAACGCTGTGCTGTGATTGGTTGCTATGGGCAACAGTTTTCAATGTTCCTAGTGCTGAGGTAAAATAAAAGCTGCACCGTGATTGGTTGCTATATATTATACTGCTGAGGTAAAATTAAAGCTGTGCTGTGATTGGTTGCTATGGGCAACAGTTTTCAATGCTCCTAGTACTGAGGTAAAATGAAAGCTGCTCTGTGATTGGTTGCTATGGGCAACAAAAACTGTTTTATACTGTTTATTTCTTGTTAGATAGTGTTGATAAACGAGGGTCGGTGTTCATGAATTTGCTTCAAGTATTCCTGTCTGAGGACATAGCATTTACTGAAACTCAAATTTTCAACGCTCAGTCTGACTCTTCTAGTGTGAATTACTTGTAGGAAATAACCAGGAATAGAAAATCAAGTCCGTAGTATCCATTGGTGAAAGCAAATTTGGGGGTTGCTGCATTAAAATTCAAAAAATGCAAATAAGATTACTGAGACAACAACATTTCAAAATTTTTTTTTAGCCTATAACCTTCTCGGGTTCAATATTATACTGTGTGCAAAATGTCATGTCAGCCGGTCGTACCGTTTGTGCGTGATGCTCCAACAAACAGACAAATATATAGACGATAACAGTGCAATATCAGTGCTGTTTAGTGAAGGCTAATACTGCAATGATGCTGCTCATAGGTCATAGGACAACTTTGTGTTACTTTTTATACACAATTCTTCATATATACTGTATATACTCGAGTATAAGCCTAGTTTTTCAGCACTTTTTTTGTGCTGAAAAAGCCCCCCTCGGCTTATACTCGAGTCAGGCAAGGCTTAAAAAAAAACTCCATACTCCCCTCCCAGCTGGCGTCTGTGTCTGCGGCGGCAGTGCGGCAGGCTGCTTTATGTAAGGACTGGCGGTTCGCGGGTCCGTCGTGCCCGCACCGCCGGTCCGATCACACGTGCGGCCACTGTGCGGCGCAGGGGAGCCCCGGTCCTCGTCATCTCCCCTGGCCGCCGGGCTCCGCCTCGCCGCCGGGTTGCTAGGGATGCGGTGGGTGTTGCCCCGCGTCGCGTCCTAGGTATCCGGGCAACCAAACGTGTGTCTCCTGTCCTGCCTCCTGCAGGGCTGGGGGCGGGTTCCCCAGTGCTGCTGGGTGCACTCAGCTGCTGTCAGGCTCCCCGCCCCAATCAGCTGCTGGGGCGGGAGCTCTGACAGCATTTAAACCTGCTGGTGTCTGCTAACCAGTGCCAGTGTTAGTTTTGGATTTCCTGCTACACCAGCGTACTGCATACTTCTGACTCCTGACTCCTGTTACTGACCTTCTGCCTTTGGACCTAACGTTGCCTTTGCCTGACCCTCTTGTACCACGTACCCTCTTGTTGCTGACCCGGATTGCCTGACTCTCCTTGCTGTTGTTTGTTCCAGTGTCTGTCCGTTTGTTAGTCCCCGTGTCCCCCTTCCTTAGTGAGTGTAGGGACCGTCGCCCAGTTGTCGCCCTGGGGCTTAGCCCAGGGGGGCAAGTAGGAAGGGACAGGGGTTGCGGGTATTTTCAGGGACCTCCAGTTTCCCGGACCCCGAGTCCTGACAGTAACACTGGCCGAACGGAAGTCGGATCCCTACATCCGACCAGCAACCTTGAAACCCACTATGGAGGCTGTGGCGGCTTTAGCCAACCAGGTACAGATTCTGACGGACCTGGTCCAGGACCTGACTGCTCGCCTGCAGCATCAGGAGCAGCGAGGGGCTTCTAATATGACGCAGCTCCCTGCCACTCCCGGTACAGTTTCTGAACTCCGAGCTACACCTCCTGACTTCTTTTCCGGGGAGAGAAGTCAGTTTTTTGTGTTCAGAGAAGGCTGCAAGCTTTATTTTGACCTCAGACCCCACACCTCTGGCACAGAATACCAGAAAGTGGGTTTCGTGATAACTCGCCTGAGGGGAGAACCCCAAAATTGGGCCTTCTCCTTACCAGCTGACTCCCCCACCAGATGATCACTAGACGCCTTTTTTACTGCTTTGGGCCAGCTGTATGACGAGCCTGACCGTGCGGCCTTCGCAGTCTCTAAACTCCTGGCCTTGCGACAGGGGCGGAAGGTGGCTGAGGACTATTGTTCACAATTTCGCCAACACTGCACGGAGTCTGGGTGGAATGATGCGGCCTTAAAGGATCTGTTTTTGACCGGTCTGTCGGAGTGCCTCAAGGACCTTTTGGTGGCACACCCGGAGCCCAGAACCTTGGAGCAAGCCATGTCTCTGGCCATCCGGGCTGACCGACGCTTGAGGGCCAGACGCTCGACTCGGACCAGCCCTGTCCGTACGTCTACTCCTTCGGTGGTTCCGACCTTAACCCCTCCCTCCACAGAACCCATGGAGCTGGGGACCATGACCCCGAAGCAACGTCGGGAATATCGTCTCAGAATGAACCTCTGTCTCTACTGTGGGGAGCCGGGTCATCGCATTGTGACCTGTGAGAAAAAGCCACGGCAGGAAAACTTCCGCTCCTAGGCAGTTGTCGGGAGGACTGTCTAGGAGCTAAGGTACTCCCTGTAAAGTCTAAAATGTTGTTGCCCTGCACCTTAGAACTCCGGTCTTTCTACCGTGCTGGGCAAGCGTTTCTGGATTCTGGAGCTGCTGCTAATTTTGTTAATTTTGAATTTGTTGCTAAACTGTCTGAGTATTTTTTCCGTGTAGACCCCCCTATTCTGGTCTCTGGTGTCGACTCTACTCCCTTGCAGGCTGGTCTTGTAAATCTGGTTACCCCGGAGTTACAGTTCACTATTGGGGCCTTACATACGGAGTCCTGTACATTTTTTGTTATGAAGAACCTGTCTGTGGATGTTGTGCTGGGGCTACCCTGGCTAAGGGAACACAACCCAGTAATTAACTGGGATACGTTGGAACTGGTCAAGTGGGGTTCTCGCTGTGACAGCCACGTGCGCCCAGTGGGGGTGGATGTCGCCACCTGTGAAGGAGTTGAACTACCTGACTACCTCTCTGAGTTTTCGGATGTCTTTTCCAAACAGCTATCAGAAGCCTTGCCTCCCCATAGAGAATGGGATTGTAAGATAGAGTTGATTCCGGGGGCCAAACTTCCTAAAGGTCGCATCTGTAATGTTCCGGTTCCGGAGAGGGAATCTATGAAGGACTATATCCAGGATAGTTTGTCCCGGGGGCACATCCGGCCCTCCGAGTCTCCAGTAGGGGCTGGTTTCTTCTTTGTGGAGAAGGATGGGGGTCTCAGACCCTGTATTGATTACAGGGAGCTAAACAAAATCACTGTCAGAAACCAGTACGCCCTTCCGCTCATCCCAGACCTCCTCAACCAGGTCACCAGTGCCCAGTGGTTCTCTAAACTCGACCTAAGGGGAGCTTACAACCTCATTCGTATTCAGGAGGGGGATGAGTGGAAGACGGCATTCAATACGCCCCTCGGTCACTTTGAGTACCTGGTCATGCCTTTTGGGTTGTGTAACGCCCCTGCTATATTTCAAGGATTCATGAACTCTGTTTTTCAGGACATCATGGGGGTGTTCGTCGTAGTGTATCTAGATGATATTCTGATCTTTTCCTCCGACTGGGAGACACACCAGGTACATGTTCAGACGGTCCTGACTCGACTCAGAGCTAACCAGCTGTTTGCTAAGCTTGAAAAATGTGTTTTTGGGGTGCAGAAGATAACCTTTTTAGGGTATATCATCACCCCATGGGATATCCAGATGGATCCGGGGAAGGTGAAAGCCATCACAGAGTGGGCCCAACCAGTCACTCTAAAGGCCCTCCAGCGCTTCTTGGGCTTCGCTAATTATTATCGGAAGTTCATTAAGAACTTCTCTGTGGTGGCTAAACCCTTAACGGATCTCACCAGGAAAGGGGCAGAGGTCAGTACCTGGTCTCCAGATGCGCTGGCGGCATTTGCTACCCTGAAAGCTGCCTTTTCCTCTGCACCTGTTCTTGTCCAACCAGACCTGTCATGCCCGTTTGTGGTGGAGGTGGATGCCTCGGAGTTTGGAGTAGGGGCGGTCCTTTCTCAGGGGCCGTCTACACTCACAAATCTTAGACCATGCGCTTACTTTTCCAGAAAATTTTCCCCTACTGAACAAAATTATGATATAGGCAATCGTGAGTTACTTGCTATAAAATGGGCGTTCGAGGAGTGGAGGCATTTCTTGGAGGGAGCACGCCATCAGATCATGGTGCTCACAGACCATAAGAACCTGACATATTTAGATTCTGCTAAAAGGTTAAATGCTCGACAAGCTCGTTGGGCTCTTTTCTTCTCTCCTTTTAATTTTCTGGTTACTTACCGACCCGGTTCAAAAAATGTTAAGGCTGATGCGCTATCTAGGAGTTTTGGTATTCCGGAACCTCCCGAGTCGGAGCCTGAGACGATCCTTTCCCCTGGGGTGGTTCTCGCAGCTGTCTCCTCTGACCTCTCACCACTAATTCAGGCTGCGCAGCAATCAGCTCCTGAAGCACTTCCAGAAGGCAAACTCTTTGTTCCATTACCATTAAGGTTGAAGGTGTTAGAAGAGACGCATGCCTCGGTCCTGGCTGGGCACCCAGGTATCCGAGGAACGCAGGAATTACTTTCCAGAACTTATTGGTGGCCTCATATGAGTAGGGATGCTCGGGCGTTTGTCACTGCTTGCCCGGTGTGCGCCAGGGGGAAGAGTGTCAGGAGACGTCCTGAGGGGCCTCTTCTTCCCTTGCCCATTCCGTCCAGGCCCTGGACACATCTGTCAATGGACTTCATCACAGATTTGCCGCCGTCACAGGGGAATACGGTCATTTGGGTCATTGTAGATCAGTTCTCCAAAATGGCACATTTCGTTCCTCTGAGCAAGCTACCAAACGCCAAACTGTTATCTGACATGTTTATTAAGGAGGTGGTACGGTTGCATGGGGTTCCTGAGGATGTGGTCTCAGATTAAGGTGTACAGTTTGTCGCTCGCTTCTGGCGAGCTTTCTGCAGGAAATTGAATATTGGTCTGTCCTTTTCGTCTGCTTTCTATCCCGAGTCGAATGGGCAAACTGAGAGGATGAATCAAGAATTAATCCAATACCTGCGAATGTTCGTTTCGGACAATCAACATCTGTGGGTTAACTTCCTGCCTCTCGCCGAGTTTGCCATTAACAACCATGTAAATTCGTCTTCTCATGTGTCGCCGTTCTTTTGTAATTATGGTTTCCATCCTCGATTTTCTTTTTCTCCCTCAGTTTCTGACACGCGTCTGTGGACTCTGCCATTAATGAATTGTGCACAGTTTGGGCCCAGGTTCGTAAGAACCTTCAGGGTTCCCAGGATAAACTGCTTGGTCAAACTAATAAAAGACGCACGATCTCTGCACTGTTCGTGGTTGGGGAGCAGGTATTACTGGCCTCAAAAAATTTGAGACTCAAGGTTCCATCCCTAAAGCTGGCTCCCCGCTTTGTTGGTCCGTTCACCATCTCCCAGGTGGTCAATCCTGTGGCGTATAGATTATCTCTTCCGCAGTCGTGGAAGATTCATGACGTCTTCCACAAGGGGCTGCTGAAAAAATATGTAACCCCAGTTCTGCCCGCCCAGAGCCCGCCCTCTCCAACTTTTGTACAGGGGGAACTGGAGTTTGAGGTAGAGCGTTTGATTGATGCCCGGCGTGTGAGAGGTATTTTGCAATATCTTGTACATTGGAAGGGTTTTGGCCCTGAGGACCGTACCTGGATCCCGGCCCGGGACGTACATGCACCCCTGTTGGTCCGACGGTTCCACAGAGCCTTTCCCCTCAAGCCTGCTCCGGGCCGTGGGGGTCCGGTGTCCCCCCGTTGAAGGGGGGGTACTGTAAGGACTGGCGGTTCGCGGGTCCGTCGTGCCCGCACCGCCGGTCCAATCACACGTGCGGCCACTGTGCGGCGCAGGGGAGCCCCGGTCCTCGTCATCTCCCCTGGCCGCCGGGCTCCGCCTCGCCGCCGGGTTGCTAGGGATGCGGTGGGTGTTGCCCCGCGTCGCGTCCTAGGTATCCGGGCAACCAAACGTGTGTCTCCTGTCCTGCCTCCTGCAGGGCTGGGGGCGGGTTCCCCAGTGCTGCTGGGTGCACTCAGCTGCTGTCAGGCTCCCCGCCCCAATCAGCTGCTGGGGCGGGAGCTCTGACAGCATTTAAACCTGCTGGTGTCTGCTAACCAGTGCCAGTGTTAGTTTTGGATTTCCTGCTACACCAGCGTACTGCATACTTCTGACTCCTGACTCCTGTTACTGACCTTCTGCCTTTGGACCTGACGTTGCCTTTGCCTGACCCTCTTGTACCGCGTACCCTCTTGTTGCTGACCCGGATTGCCTGACTCTCCTTGCTGTTGTTTGTTCCAGTGTCTGTCCGTTTGTTAGTCCCCGTGTCCCCCTTCCTTAGTGAGTGTAGGGACCGTCGCCCAGTTGTCGCCCTGGGGCTTAGCCCAGGGGGGCAAGTAGGAAGGGACAGGGGTTGCGGGTATTTTCAGGGACCTCCAGTTTCCCGGACCCCGAGTCCTGAAACTTTAATTCTCTCTGCTGTCATCCCGTCCTCTTTGCTCGTCTCTGTCATCCCCCGCCGTCATCGCTGTGTAAGTAAGAGCTGTGATTGGATCGAGTGTCAGCCAATCACAGCCGGTGCACGATCATTCACAGCCAATCCAGCTGCTTTAGAATTCTCCCCGCTGTCATCTCCCTGCTCGGCTTTCAAATCCTCTGCCGTCAGTGCTGTGTAAGTAAGCACTGGGATTGGAACGAGCGCCACCTGTGATTGGCTGGCCCTCAATCCAATCACAGCGCTTACTTACACAGCACTGACAGAGGCAAGCAGAGAGGACGGCGGGGGATGACAGCGGGGAGAAATCAAGCGGCTTGTCGCACAGACACAGACGCCGGCTGGGAGGTGAGTATGGAGGTTTTTTTTTTTACCTAGTATATACTTGAGTATAGCTCGGCTTATACTGGAGTTAATAAGTTTTCCCAGTTTTTTTGTGGTGAAACTTATTGTCTCGGCTTATACTCGGGCCGGCTAATACTCGAGTATATACGGTATTTATATATATATATATATATATATATATATATATATATATTTATTGAGGGTTTTATATAGGTGGGGACAATAGTACTGAAACAATTGTCGGCTGTAGGGACACTAAAGTGCGTGTACCGTTTATGAGGGGACGCTGCAGGAAGTGGGGAGAGGAGAGGTCTGAAATAAAGGAAGTGTGATAATGACCTCGACTATCTGTAAACATTACATACAGAAAATCAGTGTCTCATTATCATTTTTCACAAGAATATTTCAGCATCAAAATCCATGACTCACAAATAGTGAATGTAGTTGATTAACTGAAGTATTACAAGGAAGAAGATTGTCACAAAATTAGGACCAGGAATCTTGGCAGTGCATTTAGCTGGAAATGGTTAACAGTTAGGGAGGCTTCGCACACAGCATAACTTCTGTGGAATTTCCAATATGATTTTTGCTGTGGAAATTCTGCAGTATTTATAGTACAAGCCGTGTGGAGGAGATCTCCAAAATCTCCTGCACATGAAGTGCCAGATTTTGAAAAATGCTGCGGATTCTGAATCCCCTGCACACCTATTTATGCTACAGAGTTCAAGCCTCGAATACAAGGGTCAAAATGTGCTGTATTTCTGCAACAAAAACCACAGCCAAGTTCGTACCGTTTAGGTGTACATTTGGCTACTGTTAATTTCCAGAGTATTTCTTGTGGGTTTTCTGCTGCAGAAAGCCTGCAGCAGATACACTGTGTATTGAGTTACCCTTAGGCTGCATTCACAGATTTGCCGCGGAAATTCCATGCAGAATTTCTGTGCGGCAAATCCGCCCACGTCTCCTAATCCCGGGATTAGCCAGCCATGTGGACGAGGTTTTGCAAAAATCTTGTCCACATGGGGTGGCAAAGCTGCGCTGAGCCAGCGCTGTGGCGCGAAATTGACAGCCACAGCATGTCAGTTTTTTTTTCCCATTGCGGTCTCTACTCTCTATGGGGAGAGAAAGCCGCAACAGAATGCCGGTGACAAAATCGCTCCAAAACCCAAGGCAAACTGCAACGGGTTTTGAAGCAGCGCTTATCCCGCGGAAATCTCACGTTTTTTCGATGCGGCCAAACCGCGAGATTTCCGTTCCGTGGGAACTCAGCCTTTCTGTACTGTCATGAGGCTGCATTTGAACATTTTTGACCAACATTATATGTCATGTTGTATTCTCAGTAATGCCTTCTGTGTGGCCTAAACCCCTAAGAATCGTTACCAATGACCTAGCTAGGGATGCAAATAGACCTTTTGACATAGGCGTAGCATCAGGGGCGGCTGGGGTCACCATGGCAACCCGGCCCCTGCGCTCAGGGGGGCCCCGAGGCTGTCCTCCGCCATACCCATCTGCACATTCAGTGAATTAATGGCTGGCCGTTCTGTGTGCAGCAAGATTCCCATAACGCTGCAGGCAGAACGGCCAGCCTTAGTGGAAGCCCGGCAGAGCAGGGGGAGGAGAAGAAGGGAGGAAGTCATATGGGCCGGCAGGGCACAGTGATCATGTGCTGCCCCCTGCTTCCTGCTGAACAGGAAGCTGCAGTGTCTGCCTCTCCTGCTGCTGTGACATGGAGAAGTTGTCCGGGCCCCGGGGTAAGTGTATATATGTGTATGTGTATCTATCTCCTGACTCCGTGCTAATAGCGGTAAAAAGCGGTGTGTGCGAGAGAGTCCTGCGGGGCTACAAACAAATTTTCATGTGCAGGAAATGCGTTGTGTTTGGAAAGATTATGCCAAGGGGCAGATCATGTATGCAGCACGATCTAGATATGGGTAAGGGAGAGTGTGGGGTGGAAGCCCAGGGGTGCGGGTGGGGGGGCAGAGCTGAACTTTTGCACCCGGGCCCCTGAGCCCTTAGGTACGCCCTGCCTTTTGACATCTCATAGGTCCTTTTCACGGATGTTTAATCAATGTTCCTTTAATAAGCGTAGTATACACAAACACAATAGTTCAGACAGCGCCAACGGATATTGAGCAGGCTCCCCAATGTGCTTTTTTTCCTATCCTCCGTAAAGGAGGAGAGCTGCAATGACAGTAAGGGGGGACTCTCACCAGGAGAGTGGACCCCCAATAAGAAAACAAACAGTAGGTTTTAAGTAAAAAAGATATGCGCTCGTGGAAAAAGCAGTTAGGTCGAGCAGAATGCAGAAAGAATCCGTCCTGTGAGGGACGGAAGAGATATAAAGTAGAATGGCACTTACTAGGAAGGAGGGGGGTGTATAATACAAGAAGCCCCCTCCTTTGTGTGCTGACTCCTCTAAATCCTCTCAGTCGCAGATGGTAATTGCGGAAAGCGAGTTGATTTGTCCAGTTTTATTTATATAAAATCAAGTTTACAGGAAGGCAACGCGTTTCGGTGCGACATGCACCTATGTACGCATAGGCTTGAGAAAGGTGCATGTCAGTTGCTGCAGATTAGTTGTAGGTACTGACAGCTGATATTCCCTTCTACTGCTGTAACACAAATCTAGATGCATCTGACTAGGTGATGTTTTTCCACTGCTCAGATTTAGGTATAATAAATGACAGAAACTGACAGAAATTATACCAGAAATATACGTCAGGTCAGACCTGCTGTACATTTCTCTCTAGGTGCACAGAGCTGCCGAGGATGCGCTAAATAAATGAAGAGGAGTGTGCCTCTTCACATATTCAGTGCACCATACGCCTGGGGAAGCGGCACAGGACATGCCAAGCTTAGTACATTTACTCCAATATGTGAACAGACCCTTATAGACAGCAATGCACTCAAACCGTCCGTCTACTCTTATAGCCCATCTGTGCTAAGGAATGACAGGTTGTGCATTTAGACACGTTACTTGGAGCACCAGTGCTGTATTCAGCTGCGGTTTTCTTGACTGTGTGCCGACTGTTCATCAGAATCAGAGAAAATAGGAAACCAACAGCACTCACCGCCACCAGTCCGGGGGGTCCTTCTGTTATGCACATAGTCTGCACGCCTAGACCGGGATTAGATCCAAATCCCAACAGATGCAGTCAATAAGTAAAGGAACGTCAGGCAGCAGGTTTTTCAGTGCAAATAATTTTATGTATCCATAGGAGTACAAAGTAGATGCTTCTGCACCACACAGGAATAGCGACGTTTCGACCTTCTATGCTGGTCTTTGTCAAGCTAATACATCATTTACCCCTAGGATAAACACTAGAGATGAGCGAACACCAAAATGTTCGGGTGTTCGTTATTCGGAACGAACTTCCCGTGATGCTCGAGGGTTCGTTTCGAACAACGAACCCCATTGAAGTCAATGGGCGACCAGAACATTTTTGTATTTCGCCGATGCTCGCTAAGGTTTTCATGTGTGAAAATCTGGGCAATTCAAGAAAGTGATGGGAACGACACAGCAACGGATAGGGCAGGCGGGGGGCTACATGTTGAGCTGCATCTCAAGTTCACAGGTCCCACTATTAAGCCACAATACCGGCAAGAGTGGGCCCCCCCCCCTCCCAACAACTTTTACTTCTGAAAAGCCCTCATTAGCATGGCATACCTTTGCTAAGCACCACACTACCTCCAACAAAGCACAATCACTGCCTGCATGACACTCCACTGACACTTCTCCTGGGTTACATGCTGACCAACCGCCCCCCCTCCCCCCCACAGCGCACACCAAAGTGTCCCTGGGCAGCCTTCAGCTGCCCTCATGCCACACCACGCTCATGTCTATTTAGAATTGCGTCAGCCATGACGAGGGACCGCAGGCACACACTGCAGAGGTTGGCACGGCTAGGCAGCGTCCCTCTTTAAAAGTGGCGGAGCGATAGCCCACAATGCTGTACAGAAGCAATGAGAAATAGAATCCTGTGCCACCGCCATCAGGAGCTGCACACGTGGGCATAGCAATGGGGAACCTATGTGCCACACACTATTCATTCTGTCAAGGTGTCTGCATGCCCCAGTCAGACCGGGCTTTTTAATTCATAGACACAGGCAGGTACAACTCCCTATTGTGAAGTCCCTGTCGACCCACAGCATGGGTGGCTCCCTGGAACCCACCGGCGGTACACAGAAATATCCCATTGCATTGCCCAACACAGCTGAGGTAGTAATGTCGTGCTTAATGCAGGTGGGCTTCGGCCCACACTGCATGCCCCAGTCAGACTGGGGTTCTTTACAAGTGGACACATGTAGGTTAAACTCCCTGTGGACCCACTGCCTGGGTGGGTGCCAGGAAGCCACCGGCGGTACATAGAAATATCCCATTGCATTGCCCAACACAGCTGAGGTAGTAATGTTGTGCGTAATACAGGTGGGCTTCGGCCCACACTGCATGCCCCAGTCAGACTGGGGTTCTTTAGAAGTGTACAGATGTATTAAAAACTCCGTGTGCACCTACAGCATGGGTGGCTCCCTGGAACCCACCGGCGGTACATAAAAATATCCCATTGCATTGCCCAACACAGCTGAGGTTACGTCAGCTGTAATGCAGGTGGGCTAAAAATTAATTTGATTACACTGTAGGCGAGGGCCCACAAAAATTGCTGTATCAACAGTACTAATGTACATCCCAAAAATTGGCCATGGCCAGCCAAGAGGGCAGGTGAAACCCATTAATCGCTTTGGTTAATGTGGCTTAAGTGGTAACTAGGCCTGGAGGCAGCCCAGTGTAACGAAAAATTGGTTCAAGTTAAAGTTCCAATGCTTTTAAGCGCATTGAAACTTTTAAAAATTGTTCTGAAAAATTATTTGACTGAGCCTTGTGGCCCTAAGAAAAATTGCCCGTTCAGCGTGATTACGTGAGGTTTCAGGAGGAGGAGCAGGAGGAGGAGGAGGAGGAATATTAGACACAGATTGATGAAGCAGAAATGTCCCCGTTTTGGATGGTGAGAGAGAACGTAGCTTCCATCCGCGGGTGCAGCCTACGTATTGCTTACGTATCGCTGCTGTCCGCTGGTGGAGAACAGAAGTCTGGGGAAATCCAGCCTTTGTTCATCTTGATGAGTGTTAGCCTGTCGGCACTGTCGGTTGACAAGCGGCTACGCTTATCTGTGATGATTCCCCCAGCCGCACTAAACACCCTTTCCGACAAGACGCTAGCCGCAGGACAAGCAAGCACCTCCAGGGCATACAGCGCGAGTTCAGGCCACGTGTCCAGCTTCGACACCCAGTAGTTGTAGGGGGCAGAGGCGTCACCAAGGATGGTCGTGCGATCCGCTACGTACTCCCTCACCATCCTTTTACAGTGCTCCCGCCGACTCAGCCGTGACTGGGGAGCGGTGACACAGTCTTGGTGGGGAGCCATAAAGCTGGCCAGGCCCTTAAAG
Source organism: Eleutherodactylus coqui (assembly GCF_035609145.1). Lineage (NCBI taxonomy): Eukaryota > Metazoa > Chordata > Amphibia > Anura > Eleutherodactylidae > Eleutherodactylus > Eleutherodactylus coqui. Next base: position 254,674,524 of record NC_089839.1, on the reverse strand, counting down.
ACTGTTGCACTGCCTGGGATGTACATGCTGCTCGATCTACGCACATCCCCTGCTACCTTGCCCTCGGTACTGCGCCTTCTGCCACTAGCGCTGTCGGCTGGGAATTTTACCATCAGCTTGTCCGCAAGGGTCCTGTGGTATAGCAACACTCTCGAACCCCTTTCCTCTTCGGGAATCAGAGTGGGCAGGTTCTCCTTATACCGTGGATCGAGCAGTGTGTACACCCAGTAATCCGTCGTGGCCAGAATGCGTGCAACGCGAGGGTCACGAGAAAGGCATCCTAACATGAAGTCAGCCATGTGTGCCAGGGTACCAGTACGCAACACATGGCTGTCCTCACTAGGAAGATCACTTTCAGGATCCTCCTCCTCCTCCTCCTCAGGCCATACACGCTGAAAGGATGACAGGCAATCAGCCGGTGTACCGTCAGCAGCGGCCCAAGCTGTCTCTTCCCCCTCCTCCTCATCCTCCTCATGCTCCTCCTCCTCCTCCTGTACGCGCTGAGAAATAGACAGGAGGGTGCCCTGACTATCCAGCGGCATACTGTCTTCCCCCGCCCCCGTTTCCGAGCGCAAAGCAGCTGCCTTTATTGTTTGCAGGGAATTTCTCAAGATGCATAGCAGAGGAATGGTGACGCTAATGATTGTAGCATCGCCGCTCACCACCTGGGTAGACTCCTCAAAATTACCAAGGACATGGCAGATGTCTGCCAACCAGGCCCACTCTTCTGAAAGGAATTGAGGAGGCTGACTCCCACTGCGCCGCCCATGTTGGAGTTGGTATTCGACTATAGCTCTCCGTTGTTCATAGAGCCTGGCCAACATGTGGAGCGTAGAGTTCCACCGTGTGGGCACGTCGCACAGCAGTCGGTGCACTGGCAGCTTAAAGTGATGTTGCAGGGTTCGCAGGGTGGCAGCGTCCGTGTGGGACTTGCGGAAATGTGCGCAGAGCCGGCGCGCCTTTACGAGCAGGTCTGACAAGCGTGGGTAGCTTTTCAGAAAGCGCTGAACCACCAAATTAAAGACGTGGGCCAGGCATGGCACGTGCGTGAGGCTGCCGAGCTGCAGAGCCGCCACCAGGTTACGGCCGTTGTCACACACGACCATGCCCGGTTGGAGGCTCAGCGGCGCAAGCCAGCGGTCGGTCTGCTGTGTCAGACCCTGCAGCAGTTCGTGGGCCGTGTGCCTCTTATCGCCTAAGCTGAGTAGTTTCAGCACGGCCTGCTGACGCTTGCCCACCGCTGTGCTGCCACACCGCGCGACACCGACTGCTGGCGACATGCTGCTGCTAACACATCTTGATTGCGAGACAGAGGAGGAGGAGGAGGAGGAGGAGGGTGCTTTAGTGGAGGAAGCATACACCTCCGCAGATACCAGCACCGAGCTGGGGCCCGCAATTCTGGGGGTGGGTAGGACGTGAGCGGTCCCAGGCTCTGACTCTGTCCCAGCCTCCACTAAATTCACCCAATGTGCCGTCAGGGAGATGTAGTGGCCCTGCCCGCCTGTGCTTGTCCACGTGTCCGTAGTTAAGTGGACCGTGGCAGTAACCGCGTTGGTGAGGGCGCGTACAATGTTGCGGGAGACGTGGTCGTGCAGGGCTGGGACGGCACATCGGGAAAAGTAGTGGCGACTGGGAACTGAGTAGCGCGGGGCCGCCGCCTCCATGATACTTTTGAAGGACTCCGTTTCCACAACCCTATACGGCAGCATCTCAAGGCTGATGAATTTTGCGATGCGGACGGTTAACGTTTGAGCGTGCGGGTGCGTGGAGGCGTACTTGCGCTTGCGCTCCAACAGTTGCGCTAGCGACGGCTGGACTGTGCGGTGCGAGACATTGGAGGATGGGGCCGAGGACAGCGGAGGTGAGGGTGTGGGTGCAGGCCATGAGACGGTCGTGCCTGTGTCCTGAGAGGGGGGTTGCATCTCAGTGGCAGGTTGGGGCACAGGGGGAGAGGCAGGGGTGCAAACCGGAGGCGGTGAACGGCCTTCGTCCCACCTTGTGGGGTGCTTGGCCATCATATGCCTGCGCATGGTGGTGGTGGTGAGGCTGTTGGTGTTGGCTCCCCGGCTGAGCTTTGCGCGACAAAGGTTGCACACCACAGTTCGTCGGTCGTCAGGCGTCTCTGTGAAAAACTGCCAGACCTTAGAGCACCTCGGCCTCTGCAGGGTGGCATGGCGCGAGGGGGCGCTTTGGGAAACACTTGGTGGATTATTCGGTCTGGCCCTGCCTCTACCCCTGGCCACCGCACTGCCTCTTGCAACCTGCCCTGCTGATGCCCTTGACTCCCCCTCTGAAGACCTGTCCTGTGTAGGCGTTGCACACCAGGTGGGGTCAGTCACCTCATCGTCCTGCTGCTCTTCCTCCGAATCCTCTGTGCGCTGCTCCCTCGGACTTACTGCCCTTACTACTACCTCACTGCAAGACAACTGTGTCTGATCGTCATCGTCCTCCTCACCCACAGAAAGTTGTTGAGACAGTTGGCGGAAGTCCCCAGCCTCATCCCCCGGACCCCGGGAACTTTCGAATGGTTGGGCATCAGTGACTATAAACTCCTCTGGTGGGAGAGGAACCGCTGCTGCCCAATCTGAGCAGGGGCCCGAGAACAGTTCCTGGGAGTGTTCCCGCTCCTGAGCAGGTGTCATTGTAGTGGAGTGAGGAGGCTGGGAGGAAGGAGGAGCAGCAGACAGAGGATTCGGATTTGCAGCAGTGGACGGCGCAGAACTGCGTGTTGACGATAGGTTGCTCGAAGCACTTTCTGCCATCCAGGACAGGACCTGCTCACACTGCTCATTTTCTAATAACCGTCTCCCGCGTGGACCCATTAATTGGGCGATGAATGTGGGGACGCCAGAAACGTGCCTCTCTCCTAATCGCGCAGCAGTCGGCTGCGACACACCGGGATCCGGAGCTCGGCCTGTGCCCACACCCTGACTTGGCCCTCCGCGTCCTCGGCCGCGTTCACGTCCTCTAGGCCTACCCCTACCCCTCAGCATGCTGTATTACCAGTGATTTGATTTCACAGGCAGGAAATAAATTGGCGCAAGACTGCAGGCCAAATATAATTTTTGCACTTTTTGGAAAACGAACGGCCCCACTGCCTTTAGTGAATGAATAATCTAAGTTTAATAACTGTGCTGTGTCCCTGCTAAAGTGTCACTGAACGTGAGGGTAGCAGAGTTATTATAACTCTGGCAGAGCAGGTATTTTTTTTCCCAATTAAGGAAAGCAAATGGCGAAGCCAGCAGTAAAGCGTAGCTGGGTGCGTATGATTTAGCACTGTTCTTCACGCAGCTCACACGTCTCCACCGCCCGTAAGGACGGACAGAGGCTGGACAAATTGATTTGTTTTCAGTTTTTTCCCACCAAAAGGCAGCACTGCGTATATTCAATGAACATGAGAAGTTTAATAACTGTGCTGTGTCCCTGCTTATGTGTCACAGAACGTGAGGGTAGCAGAGTTATTATAACTCTGGCAGAGCAGGTATTTTTTTTCCCAATTAAGGAAAGCAAATGGCGAAGCCAGCAGTAAAGCGTAGCTGGGTGCGTATGATTTAGCACTGTTCTTCATGCAGCTCACACGTCTCCACCGCCCGTAAGGACGGACAGAGGCTGGACAAATTGATTTGTTTTCAGTTTTTTCCCACCAAAAGGCAGCACTGCGTATATTCAATGAACATGAGAAGTTTAATAACTGTGCTGTGTCCCTGCTTATGTGTCACAGAACGTGAGGGTAGCAGAGTTATTATAACTCTGGCAGAGCAGGTATTTTTTTTCCCAATTAAGGAAAGCAAATGGCGAAGCCAGCAGTAAAGCGTAGCTGGGTGCGTATGATTTAGCACTGTTCTTCACGCAGCTCACACGTCTCCACCGCCCGTAAGGACGGACAGAGGCTGGACAAATTGATTTGTTTTCAGTTTTTTCCCACCAAAAGGCAGCACTGCGTATATTCAATGAACATGAGAAGTTTAATAACTGTGCTGTGTCCCTGCTTATGTGTCACAGAACGTGAGGGTAGCAGAGTTATTATAACTCTGGCAGAGCAGGTATTTTTTTTCCCAATTAAGGAAAGCAAATGGCGAAGCCAGCAGTAAAGCGTAGCTGGGTGCGTATGATTTAGCACTGTTCTTCACGCAGCTCACACGTCTCCACCGCCCGTAAGGACGGACAGAGGCTGGACAAATTGATTTGTTTTCAGTTTTTTCCCACCAAAAGGCAGCACTGCGTATATTCAATGAACATGAGAAGTTTAATAACTGTGCTGTGTCCCTGCTTATGTGTCACAGAACGTGAGGGTAGCAGAGTTATTATAACTCTGGCAGAGCAGGTATTCTTTTTCCCAATTAAGGAAAGCAAATGGCGAAGCCAGCAGTAAAGCGTAGCTGGGTGCGTATGATTTAGCAATGTTTTTCACGCAGCTCACACGTGTCCACAGGCGTTAGGACGGACAGAGGCTGGACAAATTGATTTGTTTTCAGTTTTTTCCCACCAAAAGGCAGCACTGCGTATATTCTATGAATAACAACTGTGTTGTGGCCCTGCCTATACAATTCTTTCCCTGCAGTATCAATGGAGGGTGGAATGCTCTGCAGAGGCGATTTTGAGAAGCCCAAAAAAAATGCAGCACAGCCAACAGCAGCCTGAACAGTACTGCACACGGATAAATATGGCCCTAGAAAGGACCGTTGAGGTTCTTGAAGGCTACACTCACTCCTAACACTCTCCCTGCCTATGCAGCACTTCTGTCCCTAATGCCAGGTGCAACGGTCTGCAGAGGCGATTTTGAGAAAAAAAAAAATGCCACTGCTAACAGCAGCCAACACACAGCTATCAGTGGCCCTAATAAGGACCTTTGGGGGGTCTTGAAGCCTACACTAACTACCAATTCTTTCCCTACAGCAGCTCCGGTATAAACAGCACTGTCCCTCATCTAACTCACACCGCATCTGAGGCGAGCCGCGGGAGGGGCCGACTTTTATATTAGGCGAACACCTGATCTCGCCAGCCACTCACAGCAGGGGGGTGGTATAGGGCTTAAACGTTGCAGGGGGAAGTTGTAATGCCTTCCCTGTCTTTCAATTGGCCAGAAAAGCGCGCAAACGTCTCAGGGAAGGAAGTGAAAGTAACCAGAACACCGCATGGTGTTCGTTACGAATAACGAACATCCCGAACACCCTAATATTCGCACGAATATCAAGCTCGGACGAACGCGTTCGCTCATCTCTAATAAACACCTATCAAGGCATAATTCATCACGCTCCTGGTGCCTGCAATACAAATAAACGTATATTAGAAATATATTTATATGTATTTTGCAGTAATTCAATAAAATAACATTTGGAAGTTATCCCTGTTCATGTGCTGCACTGCGTGGCTGTAACCTTATGGTTAATATTTATAAGTAGGGGGACTTGGTTGGAGATTATATTCTAGTTTACCAATTCCCTTGGGCACTATGGCTACTCTAAGACAGTTTATTTTGCCATAGTTCAACCTGGTGATCCATATATGGATCCACGTATATGTATAGGTCTCCTCATGAACGCGTGGAAACGGTTGTGTACCAACACTATATATACCTGAGGGCGTTACTGGATGATTATGATAAGTTGATATAATACATATTTGGGTCACTATTTTAGGAAAGGCTTGGTAATAATAGAATATCTATGTCCCCTTTTATACTTAAAGTAATCTTATGACATCAGGTCTTAGTAGGCGATTAAATCTTAGCAGTTAACATTTGGGATGCTTCATTGGGGTGTAACCTGGTAATACTGCAACATGTAGAATAATTTCCTACATGCATATTAAGTATGGGTCTAATCAGATAGGATGGGTTATATCGCGTCCAGTGAGCGGCCCTGCGCCTGCGCAGATCGATTGGTAGAGAAGGCTAACTAATCTATATTTCAGGCCCTAATATCGCGAAGTTTGTTCGAACTCCCACGCATGCGCATCGACCGAATTCGCATTTAGTGAGTGGCCCTGCGTTAGCGCAGATCGATTAGTAGAGAAGGCTAATTAATCTCTATTTCATGCCGTAATATCACAAAGTTTGTTCGAATTCCCGCGCATGCGCATCAACCGAATTCTGGCTAGAGGAAATGATGCGCAACAAGTTCAATCACATGACGCGTGACACGAGCCATGTGATGCATCACATGACCGTTTGAGGACCTTTGTGGGAAGGGAGTTCCGGTGCAGACACATGAATGGTGATGGCGGTTGCACGCAATTTAGCAGCCATGAGGTACTTAGGACATGCATTGGATTCCACATGTAAGGTATATATCACACCTGCTCCTTGTTTTTAATGATTTAATTGATGGGTAATTGGTTGTTGGGGATATAAAAATACCTAGGGGTAAATGATGTATTAGCTTGACAAAGACCAGCATAGAATATCGAAACGTCGCTATTCCTGTGTGGTGCAGAAGCATCTACTTTGTACTCCTATGGATACATAAAATTATTTGCACTGAACAACCTGTTGCCTGACGTTCCTTTACTTATTGTTCATCAGGATCATTCTTCGTATCCTCCTCTGACCCCTTTCATTGATGAGTTGTTTAGGGTCACAGGACCCCTTTTTGCTGAATGCTTTTCCTTGATCACACCATTCTCAGTGTACTTTTTACATTTTTACACGACAAAACCCCACAGGGCTGGCAGTTTTTCAAACAGTGGCCCCGTCTAGTCTAGCACCGATGACCTAGGCTCATTCAAAGTCACTCAAATCGCTCAATTTTTCCATTTAATGTGATTCATACTTAAACTCATCCATAGAAAACTTGTTGCACTCCAGAGTTATGTGTCCAATGTCCATACAGGGAAGCTCCAATCATGAAAGAGCCAGTGTTTCTGATAAAGTGGCCCTTCTGTGGCTGTTGTATGGCTGTTCTTATAGACAGCGGTCTGGCACATGTATATGCTGTCCAACAAGGATGGCCAATCTGTGTTAAGTCTTCTCCTTCCATGGACCCAAAAGCAACCTCTCTGAATACCTTATTGGTATATACACCCTTGGATGAAACTCTTTGAGCTCAAGAAGGAGAAGCATTTAATAGCCCTTAGGGCTTTTACCAACTAGGGTTTTTTTTTAATGCTGCAATATCGCTGCATTTTTTAAACTCCAAGTGTCAATGAGACTTTTGACTGTTAAAATCGCACAAAAACCGCAAGTTTGCGCTTCTGCGAGCTTTTTGCGATGCGATTTTAACATTAGAAAGTCCCATTGACATTTGCAGTTAAAAAAATGCAGCAATATCGTAGCGTAAAAAAAACGCTAGTGTGTAAAAGCCCTTAGATTTGAAAAATAATGCAGAAGAAAACTTTTGTTCCCATTGAAGCCAATCTGACAAGCACTCTTATCTGCATAGTTTTCATACACAGAATCTTAAAGGGTTTTAAGGATGTGGAACAATTTTTTAATATGTTAGACCAATACCAATATCTGTACTCACCCAATTGCCCGCTGGCAATCTAGCTGCAGCTCCTATGATCCTCCCAGCCCTCTTTACAAACGGCTATCACATGACAGTGATTAATAATAATCTTTATTTGTATAGTGCCAACATACAGAGGCCGCAGAAATCAGGTGCTGTTTCCTGGCATCATGCGTCCCAGCATCTGAGCCCTGGTGCCAGGAGAATAGCACGTAACAGCTGCAGCCTCTGATTGACAGCAGCAATCAAGTACTAGCCATTCAAAGACCGGAAGAACCACAAGGTTGCAGTGTTGGATAGTCACAATCAGGTACAATCAGGTAAATATGGCTATTTTTATTGTTTTAATACATTTGCACTCATGTTTAAAAAATCGTTTCACACACGGACAACTTCTTTAATCCCGTGAATTTGTACAGGACCATTTATAACAATAGCTTTGTAAAAAGTAGCTCTGTGTGTATTGCACCTCTGCAGCACTGAATGGGTTACTGTCTGGGTTGTGTCTGAAAAATGTATCATGTTGTGTTTTACGTGATCATAATTCAGGTAAGTGCAATACTCAAAAGCAGACTAACTAACTTGCAATACAGGTGAGTGCAAGTTAGTTAGTCTGCTTTTGAGCCTTGCAAGATGCAGAAGTTGAAGAGTGTGGAAACATTTGGGGGATTAGTAGAAACTGCACCTTGACTTACAAGGAACCCCAGGATGGAAAAGGCTGTGCGAATGCCTTGTGTGTACCTGGGGCCCAATTCACCCAGGCCTTCCTGCTGTTGACCTGGAGGATGGAGAGAGTGAGAGAAACCACCATGCAGTGCTGAGTGCTACTTCTGCCAAGTGAGTGTTGACCAGTAAAGAACTGGAGAGAGTGTAGGAGAGGGGCTGGAAACAGAATCCCGCAGATAACTTGGACTGTGGATTCATCTGTCATCCTGTGATTCCTCCCTGTCACACTACTGATTCTGCCTGCAGCGATGTCCTGATGGCCTATATAACCTGTTTGGACTGTTAACCATTTTTCAAGTAAACAAACACTGCCGACCATTCCTTCCTTTGCTTTAAATGTTTCCCTGTGTGTGGACTACTTATTTCTACCATTTGGATTCACCGCAGAGGAAGGAATGGTGATGTCATGAATTACAGGACTTTAAGGTAAACTGTATATTGGGTTACCCCGTGAAACTCCCCCAGCGGTAACTTGGACCAGTCCCGTGTTACCCCCAGGGGAGGAGATGGTAGACCCTTGCCTCAATCTACCCTGCTGTCTCTTCATCTGTGGGCCCACTGCCTGGACTCTTCACAGCCACTTTAGTGATGGGTTTGAGCCACGCGAGGGCCATAGTATATGAAAAAAAGAAAGAAATCAATGCAGAATTCTCTGCTCTGGAGTAGTGTAATTATGCTCCACCTGAGAGGCCTTGTTAAAAAGACATGAGAGGTCGGGTACAGGCTGGAGCCAGGAGCCCTAAAGAGATACCCCTTGTGCTGAGGTATGGTTTATGGCTGCTGACATATGAAGTATGGTATGTGGAGTGAAGTTTTGAAGCACTAGGCTTGTTAGAGAGAGTTCTTTTTTTAACACTAGCTTTTTATTGGCATTTCTAAAGTATACACAGCAAATTAATGCGTGAGTGCAGCAATTAACATCCATTAATACACATCATATTCATTTTAACAACTTTTGGGAAAGTGAGGGGAGGAAAAAAGGGCAGGATAGAGAGGAAAGGGTAGAGAGAGTTCTTAACAATGTTTAGATAGAGGGCAGGTGGGCAGAATTTAATGTGTTTGTGTGCTCTGTGATGATGCAAAGTGCTTTATGAACATTCTGCTGTCATACACCAGTGTTAAACAGAACATATATATATATATATATATATATATATATAGTGAGAAGTTGTGAGTAGAAGAGTTCATCTTCTTCAACGGTTTAGTGTGGAGGGAGAGTGACGGCCACATGGAGATACCTTAAAACCCTCATGTGGTGAAGAGAATGGAAGCTTGGGAGAGGTATCCTGATATCCATATTTCCAGGATCCCAACTACAGAGAGGAGCCACCATGCAGCGTCCAAGCTACTAATTTCAAGTGAGTGTCTTTGGAGTGTTGTGTTCCCCTCCGGTGTCCAGGAGTGTGTGTATTCAGGAGTGTGTGTGTCCAGGAGTGGAGTCATACAGAAAGCTCAACTGTAGGCCTGGTTTCATCTTGTGTCCTCCTCCCTGATGTCTTCTAAACTATCCTTCCTGCACTGGCGTGTAAAGTTGTATTTTACAAGCAAAAAGTAAAAGTTCCATTCACTGTCCGTTCCCAGTGATTGAGTTATTCAAATTTAAGTGTGTGTGGACTCTCTTATTTACCTGCTGGATAATCAACGGTGTGAAGGAATGGTGCCGTCATGAGTGACAACTTCTTCAGTCCACTACACCCATATACAAGTAACTGCTGTCCCAGCATTGCCTGGAAGAGGCCTAGCAGTCCCTTGGCCGAGGTTGCATGCATCCCTCCAGGGAGGAGTTTGGTAGAGCCACCGTGACAAATGCCATCTCTACACTACCAGCTCCTCAGTGTGGGCCTTGTGTCTTGGTTGTGGCGGGACGTTACAACAGTAACAGTAATGCCGGTATTTACCATATTGCATTCTATTTTACTTTGTAAAAGAGAAGTTTAAAGGGGTGGTCTCGCGAAACAAAGTGGGGTTATACACTTCCGTATGGCCATATTAATGCACTTTGTAATGTACATCGTGCATTAAATATGAGCCATACAGAAGTTATTCCACTTACCTGCTCCGTTGCTAGCGTCCTCGTCTCCATGGTTCCGTCTAAATTCGCCGGCAGCTTGCTTTTTTAGACGCGCTTGCGCAGTCCGGTCTTCTCCATTCAGCACGAGCCGCTTCAGTGTGCTCCCCGCTACAGCTCTTCTGCGCATGCGCAGACGAGCTGTCACTGCTCGGGAGCGCGCTGGAGCGGCCATTCTGTACCTTCCTCTGTTAGAGGAAGGTGCAGAGCCGCCCAGCTGTCCGGAGAAGCCGCCCAGCTGTCCTGCCGTCCAGCTGTCCTGCCGTCCAGGTAAGTGATGGGCCGGGGGGGCTGCCGCTGCGCTGGGGGGGGCTGTCGCTAGGCCGGGGGGGCTGCCGCTGCGATGGGGGGGCTGTCGCTAGGCCGGGGGGGGCTGCCGCTGCGCCGGGGGAACTAGCGCTAGGCCGGGGGGGCTGCCGCTGTGATGGGGGGGCTGGCGCTGCGATGGGGGGGCTGTCGCTAGGCCGGGGGGGGCTGCCGCTGTGATGGGGGGGCTGTCGCTAGGCCGGGGGGGGCTGCCGCTGCGCCGGGGGAACTAGCGCTAGGCCGGGGGGGCTGCCGCTGTGATGGGGGGGGCTGTCGCTGCGCCGGGGGAACTAGCGCTAGGCCGGGGGGGGGGGCTGCCGCTGTGATGGGGGGGGCTGCCGCTGCGATGGGGGGGCTGTCGCTGCGCCGGGGGAGGGGGGCTGCCGCTGTGATGGGGGGGGGGGCTGCGCTGGTTACCTTCTGCCTGGCGGTGGGTGACAGGTCGGCCGTGTTCACTCCAGGGGTCCGGTCGGCGGCTGCGGGGCGTCCGGTTGCCATGGAGACACAGCTGGCAGCGTCTCGGGAGCGCGCACGTCGGGCTGCAGCGAGCGACGGGGAAAGAGCCGGCGGCCATCTTGGGGAAACTTTTATAAGTTGCTGAAACGCTGGAACGGTAAGTACAAACCAGCTAGGAAAGTAATTTTCAGGGGTAATTAGTAATGTATGTTTAATTAGGGGGACTGGGCAAAAAAAAAAATTGACTGCTTCCTCGAGACATCTCCTTTAAGTCTTGTTTTCAACTGTCTTTCACAGGTGAGCGTTCTGCAAAGCCATTAGTCTATCCAGAACTACCAGTCAATGACACTCATACCTAACTAGTAACAATCCTTTTATACGGGCAGATAATCTGTCCATGCTAACGACCACTGACAGACAATGAGCAAGTCGGTTGGAGCTTATTCCCTCCGTGTAATCATTCAGATAAGAATTACTTGCCAAACATCAGAACAGGATGTATTGTTGCCGCGGGGTCACCGTACGACACAGGTTACATGATACGATGTAAATAATGGAGTTACAAAACTTAGTAACAGTTCAGACATGAATAAACTGATATGAGTTCCAAGTATACCTAATAAGACTAATAACTATCTTTAATACTCCGTGAACAACAAGTACCATGTTAGGTTCACACAGCTATGATAAAGTAACTTAGACTGTTCTAATATTCAGTATTAAAGTGTGTTGCAGCTGAATGCACAAAGTTCATGAGTCCCAAAACATAAAAAAAGAAACGGTTCAGCTCAACTCGTGTATTTGTTTTGAAAAACGGGCAGATGAATTCTCACAGGATGCACGGAGAAACCCGACGCCCTGAACTCCCCATGCACAGTGAAAAAATAGTATCCATCAGCCAAAGATAAGATGCAACCTGAAATGTATTGCTTCATATTAAGGGCTTAGTCACACGGGCACATCGGCATCCGTGTTACTGCAGGAAGAAGAAGGCCGCACTTCAGGACAGACATCTCTCTGCAGCGCTGGAAGAAAGAACATGTGACCGCCTTCATTGCCGGTCATGCTTTCTTTCTTTGGCGCTGCGGGGAGTCGTCCGTCCTGAAGTGCGGCCGTCTTCTTCCTGCAGTAAGTTCTCAGTCACACGGGCGCATCGGCGCCCGTGTACAGGTGCCGATGCCCCTGTGTGACTAAGCACTAAAAAAACGCAGCCCTTGTGCACGCAGCTACCTCAAAATTGTTCATGTGTTTCAGCACAACGTCTGCCTTCGTCATAGCATATCTGATACATGAATAACATGTCTATAAATTGACACAGTAAATGATATCATCTATGCAAATGACTCCCATCAGCTGTGAGTTTAAAGGCTCATTTAGACACAACGATTATCGCTCAAAATTCACTCAAAAGCCGTCTTTTGAGCGATAATCGGTGTCTAAATGGGCCTTAACCTCTGTAAATTGTTCACAAAATAAACAATCAGTGAAAATCAAGCAAAACATTATTTTATCAACAGCCCTTGCAAGCTCAGGATGCAACCTATCGAAAAAAAAGGAGAGAATCCCCCCCCCTTTTCCTCCCACCTAAATGCCCCAAAAATAAGGCATAAAACCTACGATTATAGATGAGCGAGTATACTCGCTAAAGGCAATTGCTCGAGCGAGCATTGCCTTTAGCGAGTACCTGCCCGCTCGAGATGGAAGGTTCGGGTGCCGGCAGCGGGCACGGAGCTGCGGGGGAGAGCGGGGCGGAACGGAGGGGAGATCTCTCTCTCCCTCTCTCCCCCCCGCTCCCACCTGCTGACAGCCGCTACTCACTGCTCCCCCGCGCCGGCACCCAAACCTTCTGTCTCGAGCGGGGGAGATACTCGCTAAAGGCAATGTTCGCTCAAGCAATTGCCTTTAGCGAGTATACTCGCTCATCTCTACCTACGATCAATAAATATAAAGTAAATCATTTCTGTAATTCAAACCATTGGAGTTCTTGTATTCACTTGCTGAAAGTTTTTTTTGTCAATTATCTCCTGTTGTGGGTCTAATAACCCTTTCTATACTGATCACCTGCAGGTGTGTAATATCACCAGCATGATCCACGGCAAAGTGCCGGGAAGCACCCGATAGGTTTATAAAAAAACAGCACCCTGTTTTGATAATCTGTCGGAAGGAGCCGAGTGCTGTTGAGATGAGAGCTACAGTAACGGTGCTGCATAAGTGCTTGTCTCTTCCATAGGCTGGGTGTCCGGTAGCCAGGTCAGTGGTTTCCATCGCAGTTATGAAAAGCCGAGCTGGGAATACCCCTTTAAAGAAATTAAATAAACTCATTTTGGACTGCAGGTCTATTTTATCATTCAAAATATGCAAAAACATGAAGGTGGTTCAGGCGTTAGCACTGCTTAGTAAAACAGAGTCCAAGGTTCAGATCTCACCAGCTGCATCTACATGGATTTTGCAAGTTCTCACTTTTCTCTTTTTTTTTGTGGCCTATACATTAATTCACTTTCCATAAAATTGCCCTTTGTATATTGATTGTGAGCACCATTAGGCATTAGAGATGAGCGAGCACACTCGTCCGAGCTTGATGCTCGTTCGAGCATTAGGGTGTTCGAGATGCTTGTTACTCGAGACGAGCACCATGCGGTACTCGAGTCAATTCCATTTCCTTCCCTGCATGTTTAGCGCCATTTTTTAGCCAATAGACATGCAGGGAAGGCATTACCACTTCCTCCTGTGACGTGCCAGCCCTATCCCACCCTCCAGTAGTGAGTGGCTGGTGAGATCAAGTGACCGCCGAGTACTTAAAGCGGTCCCGCCCGCTGCTTGCCTCAGACACACACTGGGAGAGATTAGGGAAAGTGCTGCTGCTGCTATAGGGAAAGTGTTAGTGTAGGATCCTGTCTACAAGAACCCCAACAGTCCTTCTTAGGGCCACATCTGACCGTGTGCATAACTGTGTGGCTGGCTGGGAGCAGTTTTGCACCTTTTTTTTTAATCTCGGGCTGTGCAGGCTATTACAGCTATAACGTTCTAAGTCTGCAGTCTGTAATACAGAGTATAGGGAAAGTGCTGCTGAGATAGGGAAAGTGGTAGTGTAGGATCCTGTCTTCAAGAACCCCAACGGTCCTTCGTTGGGCTACCTCTGACCGTCTGCATTTTACAGAGTGTCTGGTGGGAGTTGTAGTGCATCACTATTGCACAGCTAGCCCTTTTTGCAGCCTACCGTATCCTTTTTTTCTGGCTGCAGTTTGCGTTACAATACCGCTCTCAGCGGGAAAGTGTACGTCAATAATTCCATAATTATTTATACCGGTCTGTGTCTGCAGTGCATTTAACGCACAGCATACGGCCGCAGCCACTGATAGAGGGAAAGTAATATACACATTATATAGCCTGTATTCTTTTTAAAATAAAAAAAAAAGCTCCTTCATTGGGCTACCTCTGACCGTCTAAATTTTACCGGGTGTCTGGTGGGAGTTGTAGTGCATCACTATTGAACCGCTAGGCCTGTTTGCGGCCTTCTTTACTAATGTTTTCTGACTGGAGTTTGCCTTACAATATCGCTCTCAGCGAGAAAGTGTACGCACATAATTTCATGATTATTTACACCGGTCTGTGTCTGCAGTGAATTTGACGCACAGCGTATGGCCGCCACAGCCACTTATAGAGGGAAAGTGATATACACACTATATAGCCTGTATTCTTTTTCAAAAAAAAAAAAAAAAGGTCCTTCGTTGGGTGGGCTACCTCTGACCGTCTGCATTTTACAGGGTGTCTGGTGGGAGTTGTAGTGCATCACTATTGCACAGCTAGGCCTGTTTGCAGCCTTCCGTATTCTTTGTTTCTGCCTGGAGTTAGCGTTACAATACCGCTCTCAGCATCAAAGTGTACGCAAATAATTCCATAATTATTTACACCGCTCTGTGTCTGCTCTATTCTTAATCCACCATGCTGAGGGGTAGGGGTCAAGGACGAGGACGTGGATGTGGGCGAGGACGCGGAGGTCCAAGTAAGGGTGTGGGCACTGGCCAAGTTCCTAGTCCACGTGAATCACAGCCGGCTGCTGCGGGATTAGGAGAGAGGCAAGTTTCTGGGGGCCCCAGCTTCATATCACAATTTATGGGTCCATGTGGTAGACCTTTATTACAAACAGAGCAGTGTGACCAAGTCCTGTCGTGGATGGCAGAAAATGCATCCAGCAATGTATCGACCACCCAGTCTTCTACGCAGTCCACTGCTAGAACTCTGAATCCTCTCGCTGCTGCTCCTCCTTCCTCCCAGCCTCCTCACTCCATGAAAATGACACATTCTGATGAGCAGGCAGACTCCTAGGAACTGTTCTCCGGTCTCTGCCTTGAGTGGGAAAAAATGGTTCCTCTCTCACCTGAGGAGTTTGTCGTGACCGATGCCCAGCCTTTGGAAAGTTCCCGGGGTCCGGGTGAGGAGGCTGGGGACTTCCGGCAACTGTCTCAAGAGCTTTCAGTGGGTGAGGAGGTCGATGATGATGAGACACAGTTGTCTATCAGTGAGGTAGTAGTAAGGGCAGTAAGTCCGAGGGAGGAGCGCACAGAGGATTCGGAGGAAGAGCAGCTGGATGATGAGGTGACTGACCCCACCTGGTTTGCTAAGCCAATTGAGGACAGGTCTTCAGAGGGGGAAGCAAGTGCAGCAGCAGCACAGGTTGGAAGAGGCAGTGGGGTGGCCAGGGGTAGAGGCTGGGCCAGAGCGAAGAATCCCCCAACTGTTTCCCAAAGCACCCCCTCACGCCAAGCCACCCTGCAGATGCCTAGGTGTTCAAAGGTGTGGATGTTTTTCAGTGAGAGCGCGGACGACCAACGCACAGTGGTGTGCAACCTGTGTCGCACCAAGATCAGCCGTGGAGCCACCACTACCAGTCTCACCACCACCAGCATGTGCAGGCATATGATGGCCAAGCACCCCACAAGGTGGGACGAAGGCCGTTCACCGCCTCCGGGTCACACCACTGCCTCTTCCCCTGTGCCCCAACCTGCCACTCAGATACAACCCCCCTCTCAGGACACAGGCACGAGCGCCTCCCGGCCTGCACCCACACCCTCACCTCCGCTGTCCTAGACCCCATCCAGCAATGTCTCTCAGCGCAGCGTTTAGCTGTCGCTAGCGCAAGCGTTGGAGCGAAAGCGCAAATACGACGCCGTGCACCCGCACGCTCAAGTTTTAAACGTACACATTGCCAAATTAATCAGCCTGGAGATGCTGCCATACAGGCTTGTGGAAACGGAGGCTTTCAACAACATGATGGCGGCAGCAGTCCCACGCTACTTGGTCCCCGGTCGCCACTATTTTTCCCGGTGTGCTGTCCCAGCCCTACACCAGCACGTCTCCCGCAACATCAATCGTGCCCTCACCAACGCGGTTACTGGGAAGGTTCACTTAACCACAGACACGTGGACAAGTACTGGCGGGCAGGGCCACTATATCTCCCTGATGGCACATTGGGTGAATGTGGTGGAGGCTGGGACCAAGTCAGAGCCTGGGACCGCACACGTCCTACCGACACCCAGAATAGCGGGTCCTACCTCGGTGCTGGTATCTGCGGCGGTCTATGCCACCTCCTCTAGACCCTCCTCCTCCTACGCAACCTCTACCTCTCAATTAAGAAATGTGAGCAGCACATCGCCAGCAGTCGTTCGGTGCAGCACAGCAGCACAGCGATGGGCAAGCGTCAGCAGGCCGTGCTGAAACTACTCAGCCTAAGTGACAGGAGGCACACAGCCCCCGAACTGTTGCAGGGTCTGACAGAGCAGACCGACCTCTGGCTTTCGGCGCTGAGCCTCCAACCGGGCATGGTCGTGTGTGACAACGGCCGTAACCAGGTGGCGGCTCTGCAGCTCGGCAGCCTCACACACGTGCCATGCCTGGCCCACCTCTTCAATCTGGTGGTTCAGCGGTTTCTGAAAAACTACCCACACTTGTCTGACCTACTCAGCAAGGTGTGCCGGGTCTGCGCACATTTCCGCAAGTCCACCATGGATGCTGCCACCCTGAGGACCCTGCAACATCGGTTTAATCTGCCAGAGCACCGACCTCTGTGCGATGTGCTCACACGGTGGAATTCTATGCTGCAGATGTTGGTCAGGCTCTATGAGCAGCGTAGAGCAATAGTGGAATACCAACTCCAACATGGGCGGCGTAGTGGTAGTCAGCCTCCCCAATTCTTTATCGAGGAGTGGGCCTGGATGGCAGACATCTGCCAGGTCCTCGGAAACTTTGAGGAGTCTACCCAGATGGTGAGCGGCGACGCTGCAATCATTAGCGTAACCATCCCGTTGCTGTGCCTGCTGAGGAGTTCGCTGCAAGGCATAAAGGCCGACACTTTGCAGTTGGAACAGAAGACGGGGGATGACAGTATGTCACTTGATAGCCAGACCACCCTCATGTCTATATCTCAGCGCGTTTTGGAGGAGGAGGAGGGGAAGAAGCAGGAGGAGGAGGAGGGGGAGGAGGGAGAAGAGACAGGTGGGCACACTGCAGAGGGTACCCATGCTGCTTGCCTCTCATCTGTTCAGCGTGTATGGCCTGTGGAGGAGGATCCTGAAAGTCATCTTGCTAGTGAGGACTGCCATGTCTTGCATACTGGCACCCTGGCACACATGGCTGACTTCATGTTAGGCTGCCTTTCTTGTGATCTTCGCGTTAGACGCATTCTGGCCAACACGGATTACTGGGTGTACACCCTTCTTGACCCACGGTGCAAGGAGAACCTTTCCACTCTCATTCCCGAAGAGGAAAGGGGTACGAGAGTAATTCAATACCACAGGGCCCTGGTGGACAAAGTGATGCTAAACTTCCCATCTGAGAGCGCTAGCAGCAGAAGGCGCAGTTCCGAGGGCCAAGTAGCAGGAGAAGCGCGCAGATCAGACAGCATGTTCAGCGCAGGCAGAGGACCACTCTCCAATGCCTTTGCCAGCTTTATGGCTACCCAGCAAGACTGCGTCACCACTCCCCAGTCGAGGCTGAGTCGGAGGGAGCACTGTAAAAAGATGGTGAGGGAGTATGTAGCCGATCGTACCACCATCCTCCGTGATGCCTCTGCTCCATTTAACTATTGGGTGTCAAAGCTGGACACGTGTCATGAACATGCACTGTATGCCCTGGAGGTGCTAGCTTGCCCTGCCGCTAGCATCTTCTCAGAGAGGGTGTTTAGTGCAGCTGGGGGAATCATCATGGATAAGCGTACCCTCCTGTCAACTGCCAGTGCTGACATGCTTACACTCATAAAGATGAACAAAGCCTGGATTTCCCCAGACTGCTTTTCTCCCCCGGCGAAGAGCAGCGGAACCTAAAGATTTTTTTCACTGCAACTGCAGATAAAAGCATGCTTCTCTATCTCTGGAAAAGAAGGGGCATTTAGCTTTGTCAATCTGTTACTGATGTTACTTCTCCTCCTCCTCCTCCTGAAACATCTTGTCATCACGCTGAAGTGCCAATTTTTCTGCGGCCCAAAGGACTCATCTAACAATTTATTTTCCAATTTTTCACAGTTTCAAAAGTATTGATACTTTAACATGAACTAATGTTTTGAACACAGCTGCTTCCCGGCTGTGTTACAAATTAAGCAACATTCCTTTGCTACAGGAATGTTACAGGGGGCTGTCTTTACTATGGGTGCACTAAGTCTTCCCATCGTGGTGTTTTACCTATCTGGCACAAATAATACAGTGAATGACTAGGCCAGAATTGTGGGCCGAGACCAAGTTGCTAGGCCGGGTGAAACTCTCCCATGGTTGGGCACTCTGATTTCTTCCTGTTTAATACCATCTTTGTGCACCTACAGCGTAGGCTAGCTCAAGGAACTCAAAGACTTCCCCTTGCAGTGTTGAGCTATCTGTGTTGGGACACATGGATTTACCATTGCTATGTAACTCAGGGCACCTTGGGTCACTCAAGGTGGAGGCTGGGACCGAGCCTGACCCTGGGCCCGATAACGTGCTTCCCACACAGACTATAGCGGGTCCTGGTCATAGTGTCTTGGCCTTGTAATGCCACCTCCTCCTCCTGCTTGGGGTCAGGGGATCTGCACTGGGCATCATGTATTTTCTCCAGTGTTACCACAGTTATCTGAAACACTGGTTTGGGCCAAAGAAAAGGAGCGTTACTGCATTAATGAGACGTTCACAGCTGTACTAGCATCGGAGTCCGCTCTATGCCCACGATTGCTGAGGGTGTGTGCAGAGGCCTATGTCCTCGGCGCAGTGCAAGTCTGCCATGTTTGGGAACTGTCATTTCTACATGTTTATTACTGTCCTTGGGTTCCTTCAGCTCCCCTATGCTGTGGGTTCACAAAGATTTCCCATAGCGGTGTCTGACCTGTCTGCCACAAATACACTGACTGAATAGTGTGTGGGCACATGGATTTTCCCATTGCTATGTCAGTCGCGGCACTTTGGGTCACACAAGGTGTGTGCTGGGACCGAGCCTGACCAAGGGCCCGCTCACATACTTTCCACACAGGCTACAGCGGGTCCTGGTCATGGTTTCTTGGCCTTGTAAGGCCACCTCCCCCTCCTCCTGCTTGGGGTCAGGGGATCAGTACTTGGCATCATGTATTTTCCCCGGCGTCATCCTGACGGCAGACATGGAGGTTGCACCTTGACCTTGTAGGGACAGGAAGCAAGAGACTTCAAAAGGCTCCTCCTGCTTCCCATTCATCAGTGCTTCCTGTCCCTACAGGGACATGCAAGAGGAGCTCCCTCCAGGGAGCCGCAGGATAACAGCTGGGGGACGGTCCACAGGGCTGCTCCCCCCCCCTCACCTCCATTCCTAGCAGGCTGACAGGAGGGTTGACGGTCCACAGGGCTGCTTCCCTTCAGGTGTCAGCGCGGTCCGGGAGCACGGCGGGCCACAGGTCTGACCGCCCGGGGTTCACCACCGCAGCGGTCGGAGCGGCGGACCAGAGGTCCTTGAGTCCCCTCCTTCCTATTGCCACAGCTCTGTGTAGCATGTTTCGGCCAGGGAGAGCGGCGGGCCACAGGCTCAGATGCCTCTCTCCTCCAGGCAGGCGGGTGCATCCGGCGCGGCGTCAGGGGGCGGAGCCAATGACGCGACGTGACGCGGTGACGTCAGACGCCGCCGGCAGATCCCGGAAGTGGCGGGAGACTTAAAAAATAGAACCCCCCCGCAAGCTTCCACTGACAGCACACCTTCAGAGAAGGATTTATCTGTCTAATCTGGTTCTGTCTGCGCTTTCTGCATCATGACTACTAAGGAATCAGAGATGGAAGCCCTGCAAACTGTAAGTGTGACCTATTGCAGGGATGATTTGCTCGGGGATTTATTGTTGTGTGGGGGTTCCTTTCCCTTACATGCATGCATATATTTTTGCAGGACATCCACCCGGTCTAAACAAGACCCTAAAAAGAGACACAGGAAATGCGCCCTGTGTCTTAAAAAACTGGAGGAAGCGTATAAAAAGCCGCTATGCCCTGATTGTACCTCCAAGATCCTTACGGATGAACAGGCTGCATTTAGGGAAGATATTAGATCCCTGGTCAGAGAGGAGGTCCGGGCATCGATCTCCAGTCTCCCCCCAGCGCAGCGGGAAAGAAGGGCCGCCAAAAGGCCTAGCCACATACCGCTATCGAGCTCAGAATCCGAACAATCCCTGGGCGACCTGTCAGATGGCGAACTCTTTGACCATCCCCCAGACACTAAGGACGAGAATAAAAAATATTATTTCTCATCTGGGGACCTGGACGACCTGATCAAAGCAGTCAGGGATACGATGAAGGTCGAGGAGGTGGTCGAGCCTAGGTCCATACAGGACGACATGTTCGGCGGGCTCAGACCAAAGAACCGTATCGTTTTTCCGGTAAATGAAACCCTAAAAAAGGTGATCACGGATGAATGGGCTTGCGCAGACAAACACCTCTATTTATCCCGCGAGTATAAAGAGAGACTCCGCTTCGCGGAGGATGACGTGAGCATCTACGAGGATGTTCCTAAAGTGGACGCACAGGTAGCCAGAATGGCTAAAAAGACAGCCCTACCATTCGAGGACTCCTCCCACCTTAAAGATCCGATGGACAACAGGGTAGACGCCTTGATGAAATGGGCCTGGCAAACAACGGCCTATATGCTGGAGTCCAACATCACAGCGACTTCTGTGGCCAGGTCAATGTTCCTCTGGTTGGGTTAACTCGACGACCAGATCAAACAGAAGGCCCCTAGAGACGCATTACTGGAATGCATGCCTCTACTAAGATCAGCGACAGGCTTCCTGGCAGACGCATCTGCCGAATCCATGAGGCTGGCGGCCAGAAGCGCCGCATTGTCTAACATGGCCAGGCGGGCGACTGGCTGAAAACGTGGAAGGCAGATACGGCATCCAAAGGAAGGCTGTGTAACATTCCCTTTCATGGCCAGCACATCTTTGGCGCGGACTTGGAGGAGATTCTTAAAAAAGCTACCGACAAGACCCACAGTTTCCCGGACCAGGCGAGAACAAGTTTTCCCCGCAAACGTCAGCCATCCTTCAGGCCATATCGGGGCAAAGGAAAGACGGGGCGCTGGTCCTACCCCAAAGGAGGCAGGGGTAAGACAAAAACAACCCCTACCCCCATAGAAGAGTACCAGGTGGGGGGCAGACTACTGAATTTTTCCCGGGAATGGCAGGAGATTACAGATAACCCGTGGGTCCTGCAGCTCATAGCCCAGGGGTACAGAATAGAATTCTTCACCCGGCCCCCCAATTTCTTCAGAGTCACCCCCACACAATCCCCTGCCTTGCAGGATACCTTTAAAAACGAAATCTCTAAGCTGCTGCAAATGGGGGCGGAAGTTCGGGTCCCCACAGTAGAGCAGGGCCTGGGATTCTACTCGCCTCTATTTCTGATAAGAAAGCCAAACGGCAGTTTCCGGATGATTCTTAATCTGAAGGGCCTGAATAAATTTATTACCTACAAAAGGTTTAAAATGGAAACCGTCAGGTCAGCGGTAACTCTGATCGAAAGAGGGGACTTTATGAGTACCGTCGTTCTAAAGGACGCGTACTACCACGTCCCAATCCTGCCAGAACATCACAAGTACCTGAGGTTTGCCATCAGGATAGGGAGTCGGGTACGCCATTTTCAATTCCAGTGCCTACCTTTCGGCATTTCTACGGCACCCAGAATATTTTCTAAAATAGTGGCAGAGATGGTGGCGCATCTCCATGTAGCAGGTATAAATATCATCCCGTACCTGGACGATTTCCTGGTGATTGCTTCCTCGCCGAAGATCCTCAGAGAGGATACTAGCCGAGTCATCTCCCTGTTTCAGAGATTGGGGTGGCTAGTTAACTTCCCTAAGTCTAGTCTTCTCCCCGAGACACGGAAAACCTTCCTGGGGGTACAGATAGACTCGGTGTTGCAGACCTTGTCTTTGCCTCCACCCAGACAGGAAAGTCTTAGACTGGCAGCACAGAAGGGCGGCCAGAAGAAGCAAATAGCAATGGGCTCCTGGGCTTCATGACCTCCTGTATCGGCATTATTCCTTGGGCCCAGGCGCACTCAAGAACGCTACAGAGAGCCATCCTGGGTAACTGGGACGGGGCATCCACCTCTCTGGACAGGAGAATGCCCATGTCATCATCCGTCTTAGGGTCCCCCCGCTGGTGGCGGTCAACCGACATCCTAGAAGCAGAGTCCCCATGGGTGGCAGAGCCCTTCATCTCTGTAGTAACCGATGCAAGCCAGTCTGGCTGGGGAGCGCAAGTGGGGCAGCGCCTGCTCCAGGGCGAATGGGGGCCGACGTTGCGTGCCCAGACATCGAATTTCAGAGAACTTAGGGCCATCTGGGAAGCGCTTCACAGAGCTCAGGATATCCTAAAGAAGAGACATGTTAAGATCTTCTCTGATAATGTGACCGCCGTTTCACTTATTCGCCACCAGGGAGGCACCAGAAACTTTCACCTGCTGAAATTAACAGCCCGGATCTTCCGATGGGCCGAGACCATGGTACAATCCCTGACAGCGGTCCATCTCAAAGGGTCCCAGAACCGGACAGCCGACTTTCTCAGTCGAAGACGCCTGGACCCCGGGGAATGGTCCCTGAATCAAGAGGAATTTTGTCTTATTACAGAAACCTGGGGCAGTCCACAGGTGGACCTGTTCGCGAGCAGCAAAAATTCAAAATGCCCCGCCTACTTTTCCCTAGATCCGAGGGACAGGGCCAAGGGGTTAGACGCTTTTTCCCAGAGTTGAGATTTCAGTCTGGCGTACGCCTTTCCCAGCAGAGCAACATCACGCTGATCCTAATCGCCCCACATTGGGAGAAAAGGACATGGTTTCTGGTACTCCTAAAACTCGCCATCACGGAGCCAATCCGCCTTCCATCCAGGAAGGATCTTCTAGCGCAGGGCCCAGTTTTGTGCCCCAACTTAGAGAGACTGAACCTCGCATTCTGGATATTGAGAAACAGACGCTACTAAGACAAGGTCTGTCCTCCAGAGTTACGCCAGTCCCGAAAACCTGTGACCTCAGCTATTTATAATAAAATCTGGAAAAGATTCTCCTCCTGGAGGGGGCTGGAAGTTTCCAATCTCGACACTTCGGTGGCGGAGATTTTGGATTTCCTCCAGGAGGGTCTAGACAAAAACCTAAGACCTGGGAACCCTGAAAGTGCAGGTATCAGCGCTCTCGGCCATTCTAGACCAACCCTTAGCGGATCATAGACTGATCCGCAGGTTTATGAAAGCGGCAGAAAGAATGAGGCCAGTTAGCCGTAGTATGGTCCCCCCATGGGACCTAAACTTAGTCCTCCAGAATCTCTACAAAGATCCCTTTGAGCCTATCGATCAGATACCAATTAGGTTCCTAACGTTTAAAATTGTGTTCCTGGTAGCTATCACAACAGCGAGGCGCGCAAGCGAGCTCCAGGCCCTATCTTGTAAAACACCTTACCTATTAGTCCAGGACGATAAGGTCATACTAAAAACAGACCCCTTTTTTCTTCCAAAGGTAGCTTCAAAATTCCACAGACATCAAGAAATTATTCTCCCATCCTTCTGTCAAAATCCCCAAAACGATAGGGAAAGAGACTACCATAGCCTGGATGTAAGGAGGGCCATTCTATGCTACTTAGAGCAGACATCATCCTTTAGGAAGGCTGACTGTCTTTTTGTTCAATTCCAGGGGCCGGGCAGAGGAAGAGCGGCTTCTAGGAGATCCATTAGCCGTTGGATAAAATCCACCATCCAGCAGACCTACTCTTCCTGCAACAGAACTATCCCGGAAGGACTCAAGGCCCATTCAACCAGGGCAGTATCCTGCTTCTGGGCAGAGAGGGCTATGGCGACGCCGGACCAAATTTGTAAGGCAGCCACATGGTCCAACCTGCACACATTCGCAAAACATTACAGGCTGAATACGGACCTCTCCTCCGATCTCTCATTTGGGAGAAAGGTCTTGCAAGCAGTGGTCCCTCCCTAAAGAGTTAATCTGGTATACTCCATGTCTGCCATCAGGATGACGCCGGGGAAAAGGAGTGAATTTCTTACCGAAAATTTCTTTTTTCCGAGTCATCCTGACGGCACGTATTTCTCTCCCAAAATTCACGCGTTTATATTTACGTTTATACGGGCACGAACTAGTAGCCCAGAAGCTCCTATGGTGGACATTTCCTTTTATGCGGTAAATTTGTGCATATTTCCTTTGTTTAAGTCTGGGTAAGCTACCCTCTTCTTGCTTATGTTCAAACAGAACTAACCATGTTATTTTTGTTTTGGAGCAAATAAATATCTTCCTTGGTTAACCACGACATGTCCATGTAGGTAATTTAGAAGACATTGGTGAATGGGAGGCAGGAGGAGCCTTTTTGAAGTCTCTTGCTTCCTGTCCCTACAAGGTCAAGGTGCAACCTCCATGTCTGCCGTCAGGATGACTCGGAAAAAAGGAATTTTCGGTAAGAAATTCACTCCTTTTCTCTCATGTTACCACAGTTATGTGAGAATTCGTTTGGAGGAGAGGAGCGTTGCTGCATTAATGAGACGTTCACAGCTGTACTAGCATCGGATTCTGCTTCATGTTCGCGATTGCTGAGGGTGTGGGCTGAGGCCTATGTCCTCGGCGCAGTGAAAGTCTGCCATGTTTGGCCACTCTGATTTCTTCATGGTTCATGCCTTGTGTCGCCCAAGACCCACCTATGTTGTGGGTGCACACAAACTCCCCATCGCAGTGTTTTACCTGTCTGCCACAAAGTCACTGACTGACTTGGGTAGGGTGCAGAGTGCAGATGGCTTTCCCCTTTGCGTTGTCGATGAGGTATCCAGCACCCAAACAGAATGACTAGTGTGTGGACACATGGCTTCCCCATTGCTATGTCACTCGCGGCACCTTGGGCCACACAAGGTTTGTGCTGGGACCGAGCCTGACCAAGGACCCGCTCACATACTTCTCACACAGGATACAGCGGGTCCTGGTCATGGCTTCTTGGCCTTGTAAGGCCACCTCCTCCTGCTTGGGGTCAGGGGATCAGCACTGGGCATCATGTATTTTCTCTTGTGTTACCACAGTTATCTGAGAAACTCATTTGTGCCAAAGGAGAGGAGCGTTGCTGCATTCATGAGACATTCACAGCTGGACTAGCATCGGAGTCTGCTTCATGCCCGCGTTTGCTGAGGGTGGGGGCTGAGGCCTATGTCCTGGGGAAACGGCAACTGCGCCAGCTTGGGCCTGTGAAACTTGTTCCAGGTTAATCCAGTCTTTGGAGCAGTGAAAGAAAACGTAACTGATTTAATGAGACCTTCACAGCTGTACTAGCATCGGAGTTCGCTGCATGCCTGCGTTTGCTAAGGGTGTGCGCTGAGGCCTATGTCCTGGAGGAACTGCAACTGCGCAAGGTTGGGCCTGTGGAACTTGTTCCAGGTTAATGCAGTCTTTGGAGCGGTGAAAGAAAACGTAACTGATTTAATGAGACCATCACAGCTGTACTAGCATCAGAGTCCGCTTCATGCCCGCGTTTGCTGAGGGTGTGTGCAGTGTCCAGCTCCCCTATGCTGTGGGTTCACAAAGATTTCCCATAGCGGTGTTTGACCTGTCTGCCACAAATACACTGACTGACTTGGGTACGGTGTAAAGTGCAGATGGCTTTCCCCTTGGGGTGTTGATTGAGCTATCTGACAACTACACAGAATGAATAGTGTGTGGGCACATAGATTTTCCCAGTGCTATGTAACTCGCGGCACCTTGGATCCCACAAGGTGTTTGCTGGGACCGAGCCTGGCCAAGGACCCGCTCACATACTTCCCACACAGGCTACAGCGGGTCCTGGTCATGTTTTCTTGGCCTTGTAAGGCCACCTTCTCCTCCTGCTTGGGGTCAGGGAATCAGCACTGGGCATCATATATTTTCTCTTGTGTTACCACAGTTATCTGAGACACTGGTTTGGGCCAAAGAAGACGTGTGCCTTGCTAAAGAGGGTTTGTCCAAAGTAAAAATTGTTAGGGGGGGCAGACTCTTATGACTTAATAGTGGGACCTGGGAGCCTGATATGCAGCCCTGCATGCTTCCCCTAGTCCTGCCCTATCCGTTTCTGTGGTGTTTCCATGACTTTCGGATGTTTCCTGGTTTTTCACAAGTGAAGACCTATCCGGAGCATCGGTCATATACAAAAATGCTCGAGTCGCCCATTGGCTTCAATGGGGTTCGTTACTCGAAACAAACTCTCGAGCATCGCGGGAAGTTCGACTCGAGCAACGAGCACCCGAGCATTTTGGTGCTCGCTCATTTTTATTAGGCATAGCCAGTCATTGTGTGGTACAAGAACTTGGGAAAATTGATATGCTTTAACTGCTGTTGCCTCTCTGTTATCAGCCAGAAAGCTGATGTATATTGGTTTTTCTCTACTCACACTGTTGTAATTGGATACCAAGATAGACCAACGTACATTCCAACCCCCCCCCCTCCTCCTGCTCTTTGTAGATAAATTCTTCCTGTATGAGTTCTTCCTTCAAGTGTTAACCAATAGTTATGAAACTGTGAATAAGCGGCCCTCACTGTATAAAGTTGTTGCCATTTCTTTATATACATACACTGGGCTTGGGATGTTAATCCAGCAGTGTCTGTGCGCACATAAAATAAACACCATTTCCCAAAGGAAATCCTGGATGTCCTGTCAAATGTCTTACATGCTGCACAGCGCTGTGGAATTTGTTGTTTCAGCATGGGAAATACCGTAACATAGAAAAACAGCATTTTAAATACTCTTTTTCCCTCCGACATCATGACAGCATACATCTGGAGGTTGCTCACCTGCTGACCTGATGGGACAGGAAAAGGCAGAGCATAAAAGAAACCTCCCCTCCACCAAACACCAGTGCTTTTCCTGTCCCTTCAGGACAGCAGCGGCAGAACTCCAGCGATGCTGTCCCATGCCGGAGGTTCCAGGGCTTACCGGTGAGCGGCGGCATCTCTCCTGGCAGCCCCGGTTGCCCCAGTGGGAAGTACCTCATCTGGGATCTAACTGGGGACTGCGTGGGCCTGGGTCCAAGTACGGGCTTTCCGGCACCACCGCGGCCGTCATTTAGGCGGCGGCCGCCATCTCTGGGTCCAGGGCCGAGCAGCAGCATTTCTCAAGGGGGCGTGGCCTCAGCGGAGCACAGGGAGTGACGCGGTGACGGCAGACGCTCCGCAAGGGGCGTGGCCTATCGTGAAATGGGCGTGGCCTAGCGGAAAGTGGGCGTGGGCTGGCGCCGGATTCAATTTTTAAAGCTCCTCTGCACCAGGGAAGACGGCTGGTGTTTCTTCACGCCGGGGAATCAATCCTAAGTACATGAGTTGGTCCCACAAGCGCAGGATGTCGGCCAGAGAAGACCCAGAGAATCTTCAAACTGTAAGTGGTCCAGTGGGCCAACCTACAGACACCTGCACTGGGGAAGTGTTGCAGGAGGAGAAAAAGTACCTTTTTTCCACCGCTGACATGGATCAACTTTTAAAATCTGTACGTAGAACCATGCAGGTGGAGGAAGAAGTGCAGCAACCCCGCACAGCGCAGGACGATATGTTTGCGGGATTGCTTCCACAACGGAAATCTTTGTTTCCTGTAAATGCCACACTCAAACAACTAATCCTGAATGAGTGGGATTGTGTGGATCAGGCTCCGCTAATCCCTAGGGAGTTCAAGGAGCGCCTTTTATTTGCGGGAGACGAGGTGGCGTTTCTGGACGAAATGCCGAAAGTAGATGCGGCTATCGCTATGGTGTCCAGGAAGTCTGGATTACCATTTGAAGATACGTCCCACTTAAAGGACTCCTTGGACAATAAAGTGGACATGACCATGCGCAAGGCCTGGTCCACGTCCAGCCTTATTATAAAATCCAATATCGCGGCCACTTCTGTGGCTCGCTCCATGGCGGTCTGGCTGGATCAGCTCGCGTCCCTAATTGACCAAAAAGCCTCCAGGGAAGAGTTTGCGAGCGGCATCCCTCTGTTACAGATGGCAACGGGGTTTTTGGCGGATGCCCCTATGGAAACGGTCTGCTTTGGAGCTCGCATGGCAGCCCTATCCAACACCGCCAGAAGGGCAGTCTGGGTAAAGGAGTGGTCGGGGGACTTAACATCCAAAAACAAGCTGTGTACTCTACCCTTTCGGGGCGGACGCATTTTTGGACCGGACCTGGATCGCCTGCTGGAAAAAGCAGCTGACAAGAACCAGGGACTGCCAGCCATCAGACCGCCCAAGAGACCCTTCACTCCACATCCCTCGTCTACATACGCTGGGAAAGGGAAGCTTGGAAGATGGTCTTATCCGAAGGGTGGAAGGGGTAAGACTCTTATTGTTGTCCCTCAGCCCGCATCTTCGTGCCCGGTGGGCGGTAGACTGTCTCATTTTGCCACTAGTTGGCATAACATAACGACTAACGAGTGGGTGCTACACCTGGTGGCGGAGGGGTACAAGATCGAACTAGAATCTCGCCCCCCTGACAGATTTATTGTAACCTCAATCCAGTCTTCAGGCCTAGAGCAGGCTCTGTTGAGAGGTGTACAGAACCTGCTGGATCTTGGCGCTGTTATCCCCGTCCCCAAGAAGGAACGGGGGGAGGGATTTTATTCCCCCCTTTTTCTGGTTCCCAAACCAGATGGTTCCCACCGCACAATAATTAACCTCAAAGAACTGAATAAATTCATTGAGTATAGGAAATTTTAAATGGAGCCTATCAGAACTGCAACTCCCCTAATTGCCAGGGATAATGTAATGGCTACAATTGACCTAAAGGATGCTTACTTTCACATCCCTATTTACGCCAACTCGCAAAAGTTCCTGAGGTTTGCGCTGAGAATGGAAGGGGAAATCTGTCACTTTCAGTTTATTTGCCTCCCATTTGGAATTTCCTCTGCTCCGTGGATTTTTTCCAAGGTGGTGATAGAAATGGTTGCCTTTTTGCGCAATCGTGGGATTATTATCGTCCCCTATTAGGACGACTTCCTGTTGGTGGCAGATTCCCCGACTATTCTGAGGTTACACTTGGGTTTCACGCTTCAACTGTTTAAGGACCAGGGTTGGATTATTAATGATATAAAATCCAACATGGAACCAGAAACCAGGAAAAAATTCCTGGGAGTCATTCTGGATTCCAGTCTCCAAAATTCGTCCCTTCCTCCTCTAAGGAAACAGCTTATGTTAGAGGAATGTTCCACTCTCTATAAAAAATCTAGAATAACAGTAAGAGACGCAATGCGGATCCTGGGGCTAATGACTTCGTGTATTGGTGTGGTTCCCTGGGCCCAGTTCCATAGTCGCAGTCTCCAGTCACTAATCCTTCAGAATTGGGACAAGTTACAGTCCTCACTTGACAAGACAATCTCTATTTCTGCTAAAGCCAGATCTTCACTCCGCTGGTGGTTGTCATTAGACAACCAGTCACAGGCATCCGAATGGAACTTGGACCCTGCAATAATAATCACAACAGATGCCAGCGCCAAAGGGTGGGGGGCCCACTTTGAAGGCGGTCATATACAGGGTACTTGGGACGCTCATGAGAGATCTGGTTCATCTAACTTTAGAGAACTTAATGCGGTGTGGAAATCCCTATGTAGCCTGCAATCGCTCTTAGGGATGAAGCATGTGAGGATCTTTTCAGATAATATGACGACAGTGTCACTCATTCGCCACCAGGGTACCACCAGGAATCCTCTACTGCAGCAGTTGGCGGGAAGGATCCTTCAGTGGGCGGAACTCACAACCAAGTCACTGTCGGCCTTTCACATAAAAGGAGCTGAGAATTCAGCCGCGGACTTTCTAAGCAGGAAGAAAGTGGACCCAGGAGAGTGGGAACTCCATCCCGAGGTGTTCAGCCTGCTTGTGACGAAATGGGGGGTACTAGAAATAGACCTATTTGCGTCAAGAGCAAATACCAAGTGCCGGCTTTTCTTTTCCCGAGGCGCGGAGAAACAGGCCTTGGGCACGGACGCTCTCTCTCACCACTGGGTTTGGGACTTAGCGTATGCTTTTCCCCCTTTACCATTAAGTCTGCTCCTACTAAGGAAATTACTGCGGTCAAGCCTGTCAGTAATTCTGGTAGCACCTTATTGGCCCAAAAGACCTTGGATTCCCCTCCTGAGATCTCTGTCAGTAGGAGAGCCTTTCCACCTTCCACCAAGACCGGACCTATTACTGCAGGGCCCTCTTCTTTACCCAGAGGTTCACAAGTTCAGACTTACGGCCTGGATCTTGAACGGGTAAAATTCTTGGAAGGGTCTTTCTCCTAACGTAATTTCCACTATTAGCGAGAGCCTTAAACCCTCGACAAAAAAGATCTATTCCAAAGTCTGGAAAAAATTCTCGGAGTGGATGGGCCAGGACATCCAGCAGTTAGATCAGCCAGACATCCGTAAAATCCTAGATTTTCTCCAGGCGGGCCTGGATAAAGGGTTGAGTCTGAATACCCTCAAAGTCCAAGTTGCGGCTTTGGGGGCATTCTTTGATCTCGCGCTTGCGGAGCACAGGTGGATTAGAAGATTTCTTAGAGGGGCAAGTAGATTGCATCCATTTACAAGGCTTACGGCACCCCCCTGGGATCTGACCATAGTCCTTCAGGCCTTCTGCGATTCCCCCATTTGAACCTATTAGAGATCTATCCATCGCCTTGCTGACATATAAGGTAGCCCTCCTTGTGGCAGTCACGTCGGCTAGACGCGTGGGTGAAATCCAGGCCCTCTCACGAAGGGCCCCATATATAACTATTCATCCAGACAAAATAGTATTTTCTTTAGACCCGTCCTTTCAGCCTAAAGTCTTGTCAGATTTCCATAGAGGCCAGTCAATAGTTATTCCAGCCTTCTGCCAAGATTTCAAAAACGAAAAGGAGCAGAAGCTCCATAATCTAGATGTCAAAAGAGCTGTACTAGCGTACCTTGAGGCAACGGAAAGTTTCAGAAAGACTGATAAACTTTTCGTTCAATTTCAGGGGCAGGCCAAAGGAAGGGCTGCTTCTAAAGATGCGATCGCCCGGTGGCTCAGGAGAGCTGTCCAGGAGGCTTACAAGGCCAAGGGCATCCCTCCTCCAGAAGGATTGAAGGCCCACTCGACGAGAGCGGTGGCATCTTCTTGGGCAGAAAGAGCGCACGCGTCAATCGAGCAGATTTGTAATGCAGCCACGTGGACTTCTGGCCATACTTTTATTAAACACTACAGGCTGGACTTTAAATGTAGTCAGGACTCAACCTTCGGTAGGAAGGTGCTCCAAGCAGTAATCCCTACCTAAAAAAGCCCATGCCAGTTATTTTGGTATTCCTCCAGATGTATGCTGTCATGATGTCGGAGGGAAAACGGGAATTTTTCTTACCGATAATTCCCTTTCTTGAAGGCATCATGACAGCATACGGGCTCCCCCCCCCCCCCCCCCCCCTACCGACATGGTTACCCTTGTTTTGTCTAACACATGAGGTAATGTGTATGCTTATGTTTCTTTGTCTGAGGTGTGTGATGACAATAAAAACACACCTTCTGGATAAGTATTCTGTCACTGTGGTTATTTGGAACGCACTGGTGTTTGGTGGAGGGGAGGTTTCTTTTATGCTCTGCCTTTTCCAGTCCCATCAGGTCAGCAACCTCCAGATGTATGCTGTCATGATGCCTTCAAGAAAGGAAATTATCGGTAAGAAAAATTCCCATTTTTTTGTTTAAATTTCACTCAGGCCTCCTTCACACGGGCGACAAAGTCACGTTGCTACAATGCTACAAATCGCATGTATAAGAAGCTCAGGCTTTCTAATGCGTTCCTTCACACATGCGATGTTTTGTAGCATGCAACAACCCGACACAAAAACCTAGTGGGTCCTGCAATTTGCCAGCGACTCATGAGGTTTTGTAGCCTATCTTTCCCTATGGAGCCTTCCTTTGTGATGCATCACATAAAAATGCGATTGTTGTGCGGTGTGATGCAACCTTGACAGTAGGAAATCCTACTGTCAAAGCCAAATCTAAGCCCTAGCTGCAAGAAAAAAAACAAACACATACATAATCTTAGAAGCGATGTCCGATGCCGCCACAGCTTCTCCCCGGCTCCCGACACCGTTTCTCTTTTACATCTTCTGGCCAGGGATTGAAAATCCCCGCCTCCTGTAAGCGCTGGCTATGATTGACTGACACTTGGCCAATTACAGCCAGTGCTTGATGAATGGCTGTGATTGAAGCACTGATCATTATTGGCTAAGCATCAGCCAATCACAGCCAGTTCTTCCAGGAGGCGGGGATTTTTCAATCCCCGGCCAGAAGATGAAGAAGAAAAACAGTGCCGGGACCTGGGGGGGAAGCTGGGAAGCTGTGGCAGCGCCCCGGACAGTGCGGTAGAGGTGATGTATATGTTAAAAAAAAATTTTTTTCTTCAGCTGCAGCTTATTTTCGGGGTAGAGCTTATATTTCAAGCCCCCCCCCCCCCACAAAAGTCCTCCCATGTGATGCTACAAAGTCGCGTGACTTTGTAGCATCACATGTGACTTTGTAGCGCTACAATATTGTGGTATTGTTGCGAGAAGATGCAGCGATATTGCACAGACCAGTGATGCGATATTGCTCTGATTTTTGTCGCGGCGATGCCGTGTTGCCCGTGTGAGGAAGGCCTTAAAATATTTATTGTCCCGTCAGTCCCTTGGAAGAATATAGCTGAAACACATCCTACAAGAAGAATCAATATATCAATTGATCTTAAATAAGTTGGTCCATGCTTGCTGACGGTAGTATCTATATTTCCTTTCTGTGAGCATGTCAGCACATTGCTGTGTAATTGAATCACTGGCATTGTGTCACAGGGCATATTTAATAAGACAAGTGTACTTTAAATACAAGATGACTATGAAGAGTTAGCAGGATGACCACTATATAACCTATGACCCTATACACAGCCCCACATGCCACCTGAATTTATTGGTGCAGTGAAAGTGAAAGTGTAAGCTAGTGAGGATGTGTGAGATATCTCTGCCAACCTGCTGCCAAAGTTCCCTTCATACTGTGCTGAAAGAGTGAACACATGAGCAAAATAACCCAGCTGAAAGGATGCCAATGCAAATAACGGAGAATGCGGTGAAGCAACTTTTTTTGGCAATAACAACATTTCTGAAGTAGATTCTCCTTTCATCAGGCCAGTTATAAAACATACCGCACAATGTTAGGTTTTATTCACATCTGTATTAGGGACTTCCTTCAGAGCCTCTGCTGGAGATTTCCAAGACCTGGCACTTTCTCTTTTGCCATTGTTCAGCTCCTCGGTCAAACAATAAAAAAATGAAACCACAAGTCTGAACGATCCTTTACATATGTACCTTAGCCCTTTCCAAACCACTGTTTGATTATTTCTTACATTCTGATTGAAGCTTGTACAGTTCCAATGTCAGAAGACGTCCGACAGGGTATTTTTACCATCTTTTGCCAGACACTCTGCTGTTGGAGCCTCTCTGGCGCACACACACTCGCTTTAGCCAGCAGATCGCACTGTTGTGTAACAGTAAAAAGAGAGAGCCTTTCTGGAAACCCTGAATCCAAAATTTGATTGGAAAGGATGAAAACCCTTCCAAAGAGATCAGTACAAAGTACATAGAACTGAAAAACAAAGAACTCACTGTATGACGCAGTTAGTTCAGAGGAATTTCAGACCAGCCTCCTAACTACAATAGATTTCTCAATATATCTAAATTAACAGCAAATGATGAGGAAATCGTGTTTATAATAGACTACAGAAGAAAAACATCAGAGATCAGATAGCTTACCTATAAATATTAGAGATGAGCGAACGTACTCATCCGAGCTTGATATTCGTGCGAATATTAGGGTGTTCGGGATGCTCGTTACTCGTAACGAGTACCACGCCTTTTTACCGGTTACTTTCAGTTTCCTCTCTGAGACGTTAGCGCGCTTTTCTGGCCAATTGAAAGACAGGGAAGGCATTACAACTTCCCCCTGTGACGTTCAAGCCCTATACCACCCCCCCTGCTGTGAGTGGCTGGGGAGATCAGATGTCACCCGAGTATAAAAGTCGGCCACTCCCGCGGCTCGCCTCAGATGTCTTGTGAGTTAGCTGAGGGAAAGTGCTGCTGCTGGTGCTGCTGTAGGGAGAGTGTTAGGAGTGAGTGTAGGCTTCAAGAACCCCAACGGTCCTTCTCAGGGCCACATCTATCTGTGTGCAGTACTGTGGAGGGTGCTGTTAGCAGTGTTGCACAAATTTTTTTTTTTTCAAAATCGGCAGTCTGCAGAGCATTGCGCCTTGCAGTTATAGTCCAGGGACAGAAGTGGTGGTTAGGTAGGGAGAGTGTTAGGAGTGAGTGTAGGCTTCAAGAACCCCAACGGTCCTTCTTAGGGCCACATCTATCCGTGTGCAGTACTGTGCAGGCTGCTGTTAGCAGTGTTGCATATTTTTTTCTTTTCAAAATCGGCTGTCTGCAGAGCATTGCGCCTTGCAGTAATACTACAGGGAGAGAATTGTGTAGGCAGGGCCAGAAGACATATATTATTGATTGAATATAGTCAGTGGGCCCTCCGTTTCCAAAAAAGGGAAAAATTGTATTTGTCCTGCAGTCTTGCGCCAATTTATTTCCTGCCTGGGAAAAGTAACCGCTGTGCTGCACTTCATATAACTGCATTTCTGTGCAACACATATCTTATCTGATTGAATATAGTCAGTGGGCCCTCCGTTTCCCAAAAAGGGAAACATTCTATTTGTCCTGCAGGCTTGCGCCAATTTATTTGCTGCCTGTGAAAAGTCTCCACTGTGCTGCACTTCATATAACTGCATTTCTGTGCAACACATATCTTATCTGATTGAATATAGTCAGTGGGCCCTCCGTTTCCCAAATAGGGAAACATTCTATTTGTCCTGCAGGCTTGCGCCAATTTATTTGCTGCCTGTGAAAAGTCTCCGCTCTGCTGCACTTCATATAACTGCATTTCTGTGCAACACATATCTTATCTGATTGAATATAGTCAGTGGGCCCTCCGTTTCCCAAAAAGGGAAACATTCTATTTGTCCTGCAGGCTTGCGCCAATTTATTTGCTGCCTGTGAAAAGTAACTGCTCTGCTGCACTTCATATAACTGCATTTCTGTGCAACACATATCTTATCTGATTGAATATAGTCAGTGGGCCCTCCGTTTCCCAAAAAGGGAAACATTCTATTTGTCCTGCAGGCTTGCGCCAATTTATTTCCTGCCTGGGAAATCACTGGTAATACAGCATGCTGAGGGGTAGGGGTAAGCCTAGAGGACGTGGACGTGGCCGAGGACGCGTAGGCCCAAGTGAGGGTGTGGGCACAGGGCGAGCTCCTGATCAAGGTGTATCGCAGCCGACTGCTGCGCGATTAGGAGAGAGGCACGTTTCTGGCGTCCCCACATTCATCGCCCAATTAATGGGTCCACGCGGGAGACCTTTATTAGAAAATGAGCAGTGTGAGCAGGTCCTGTCGTGGATGGCAGAAAGTGCTTCGAGCAAGCTATCATCCACCCACAGTTCTGCGCCGTCCAGTGCTGCAAATCCAAATCCTCTGGCTGCTACTCCTCCTTCCTCCCAACCTCCTCACTCCACTACAATGACACATGCTCAGGAGCGGGCAGACTCCCAGGAACTGTTCTCGGGCCCCTGCTCAGATTGGGCAGCAGTGGTTCCTCTCCCACCAGAGGAGTTTATCGTCACTGATGCCCAACCATTGGAAAGTTCCCGGGGTCCGGGGGATGAGGCTGGGGACTTCCGGCAACTGTCTCAAGACCTTTCAGTGGGTGAGGAGGACGATGACGATGAGACACAGTTGTCTTGCAGTGAGGTAGTAGTAAGGGCAGTAAGTCCGAGGGAGGAGCGCACAGAGGATTCGGAGGAAGAGCAGCAGGACGATGAGGTGACTGACCCCACCTGGTGTGCAACGCCTACACAGGACAGGTCTTCAGAGGGGGAGGCACGGGCAGCAGCAGGGCAGGTTGCAAGAGGCAGTGTGGTGTCCAGGGGTAGAGGCAGGGCCAGACCGAATAATCCACCAACTGTTTCCCAAAGCACACCCTCGCGCCATGCCACCCTGCAGAGGCTGAGGTGCTCTAAGGTCTGGCAGTTTTTCACAGAGACGCCTGACGACCGACGAACAGTGGTGTGCAACCTTTGTCGCGCCAAGATCAGCCGGGGAGCCACCACCAACAGCCTCACCACCACCAGCATGCGCAGACATATGATGGCCAAGCACCCCACAAGGTGGGACGAAGGCCGTTCACCGCCTCCGGTTTGCACCGCTGCCTCTCCCCCTGTGCCCCAACCTGCCACTCAGATCCAACCCCGCTCTGAGGACACAGGCACTACCGTCTCCTGGCCTGCACCCACACCCTCACCTCCGCTGTCCTCGGCCCCATCCACCAATGTCTCGCACCGCACCGTCCAGCCGTCAATAGCGCAAGTGTTGGAGCGCAAGCGCAAGTACGCCGCCACGCACCCGCACGCTCAAGCGTTAACCGTCCACATAGCCAAATTTATCAGCCTTGAGATGCTGCCGTATAGGGTTGTGGAAACGGAGTCCTTCAAAAGTATGATGGAGGCGGCGGCCCCGCGCTACTCAGTTCCCAGTCGCCACTACTTTTCCCGATGTGCCGTCCCAGCCCTGCACGACCACGTCTCCCGCAACATTGTACGCGCCCTCACCAACACGGTTACTGCCAAGGTCCACTTAACAACGGACACGTGGACAAGCACAGGCGGCCAGGGCCACTACATCTCCCTGACGGCACATTGGGTGAATTTAGTGGAGGCTGGGACAGAGTCAGAGCCTGGGACCGCTCACGTCCTACCCACCCCCAGAATTGCGGGCCCCAGCTCGGTGCTGGTATCTGCGGCGGTGTATGCTTCCTCCACTAAAGCACCCTCCTCCTCCTCCGCAACCTCTGTCTCGCAATCAAGATGTGTCAGCAGCAGCAGCACGTCGCCAGCAGTCGGTGTCGCGCGGCGTGGCAGCACAGCGGTGGGCAAGCGTCAGCAGGCCGTGCTGAAACTACTCAGCTTAGGAGATAAGAGGCACACGGCCCACGAACTGCTGCAGGGTCTGACAGAGCAGACCGACCGCTGGCTTGCGCCGCTGAGCCTCCAACCGGGCATGGTCGTGTGTGACAACGGCCGTAACCTGGTGGCGGCTCTGCAGCTCGGCAGCCTCACGCACGTGCCATGCCTGGCCCACGTCTTTAATTTGGTGGTTCAGCTCTTTCTGAAAAGCTACCCACGCTTGTCAGACCTGCTCGTAAAGGTGCGCCGGCTCTGCGCACATTTCCGCAAGTCCCACACGGACGCTGCCACCCTGCGGACACTGCAACATCGGTTTAATCTGCCAGTGCACCGACTGCTGTGCGACGTGCCCACACGGTGGAACTCTACGCTCCACATGTTGGCCAGGCTCTATGAGCAGCGTAGAGCTATAGTGGAATACCAACTCCAACATGGGCGGCGCAGTGGGAGTCAGCCTCCTCAATTCTTTTCAGAAGAGTGGGCCTGGTTGGCAGACATCTGCCAGGTCCTTCGAAACTTTGAGCAGTCTACCCAGGTGGTGA
Organism: Eleutherodactylus coqui; assembly: GCF_035609145.1. NCBI lineage: Eukaryota > Metazoa > Chordata > Amphibia > Anura > Eleutherodactylidae > Eleutherodactylus > Eleutherodactylus coqui. The sequence goes on along the minus strand of NC_089839.1, from coordinate 254,636,515 downwards.
GCGGCGATGCTGCAATCATTAGCGTCACCATTCCTCTGCTATGCATCTTGAGAAGTTCCCTGCAAACCATAAAGGCAGCCGCTTTGCGCTCGGAAACAGAGCCGGGGGAAGACAGTATGTCGCTGGATAGTCAGAGCACCCTCCTGTCTATATCTCAGCGCGTTCAGGAGGAGGAGGAGGAGCATGAGGAGGATGAGGAGGAGGGGGAAGAGACAGCTTGGCCCACTGCTGACTTTACCCATGCTGCTTGCCTGTCATCATTTCAGCGTGTATGGCCTGAGGAGGAGGAGGAGGAGGAGGATCCTGAAAGTGATCTTCCTAGTGCGGACAGCCATGTGTTGCGTACAGGTACCCTGGCACACATGGCTGACTTCATGTTAGGATGCCTTTCTCGTGACCCTCGCGTTACACGCATTCTGGCCACTACGGATTACTGGGTGTACACACTGCTCGACCCACGCTATAAGGAGAACCTTCCCACTCTCATTCCCGAAGAGGAAAGGGGTTCGAGAGTGTTGCTATACCACAGGACCCTGGCGGACAAGCTGATGGTAAAATTCCCATCCGACAGCGCTAGTGGCAGAAGGCGCAGTTCCGAGGGCCAGGTAGCAGGGGAGGTGCGGAGATCGAGCAGCATGTACAGCCCAGGCAGTGCAACAGTCTTTAAGGGCCTGGACAGCTTTATAGCTCCCCAGCAAGACTGTGTCACCGCTCCCCAGTCAAGGCTGAGTCGGCGGGAGCACTGTAAAAGGATGGTGAGGGAGTACGTAGCCGATCGCACGACCGTCCTCCGTGACGCCTCTGCCACCTACAACTACTGGGTGTCGAAGCTGGACACGTGGCCTGAACTAGCGCTGTATGCCCTGGAGGTGCTTGCTTGTCCTGCGGCTAGCGTCTTGTCGGAGAGGGTGTTTAGTGCGGCTGGGGGAATCATCACAGATAAGCGTACCCGCCTGTCAACCGACAGTGCCGACAGGCTAACACTCATCAAGATGAACAAAGCCTGGATTTCCCCAGACTTCTCTTCTCCACCAGCGGACAGCAGCGATACCTAAGCAATACGTAGGCTGCACCCGCGGATGGAAGCATCGTTCTCTCTCACCATCCAAAACGGGGACATTTCTGCTTCATCAATCTGTGTATAATATTCCTCCTCCTCCTCCTGCTCCTCCTCCTGAAACCTCACGTAATCACGCTGAACGGGCAATTTTTCTTAGGGCCACAAGGCTCACTCATATAATTTTTCTAAAAATTTTTTATACAATTCAATGCTCTTAAAAGCGTTGGAACTTTAACTTGAAACAATTTTTTGTTAAACTGGGCTGCCTCCAGGCCTAGTTACCACTTAAGCCACATTAACCAAAGCGATTAATGGGTTTCACCTGCCATCTTGGTTGGGCATTGCCAATTTTTACTGAGGTACATTAGTACTGTTGGTACACCAATTTTTTTGGGCCCTCACCTACAGTGTAATCATAGCAATTTCTATGTTCTTCGCCTGCACTCATGGTACAGAAAGGTGTGTGGGGTTGGCCTACACTTTAGCTACATAAATGTAACTTGGGCCTTGGCTATACTGCAGCTACTGAAATGGAACTAAGACTGCGCTCCCACTATACTGTGGCTTCGGAATTGTTCCTGGGGCCTGTGTAGGCTGCTACTATTACTTAAATGGAACTTAGACTATGCTCCTCCTATACTGCTGCTTCGGAATTGTTACTGGGGCCTGTCTTGAGTGCTACTATTACTGAAATGGAACGAAGACTGCGCTCCCACTATACTGCTGCTTCGGAATTGTTACTGGGGCCTGTCTTGAGTGCTACTATTACTGAAATGGAACGAAGACTGCGCTCCCACTATACTGCTGCTTCGGAATTGTTACTGGGGCCTGTCTTGAGTGCTACTATTACTGAAATGGAACTAATACTGTGCTCCCCCTATAATGCTGCTAGTGATATGTTAGTGGGGCCTGTCCTAATGCTACGGCTGAAATGTTACGAATTATGGGCTCTGCCTATACCGCTGCTAATGGTATGTCTCTGGGGTGTAGAAACAGAGGCTTCACAAAGACATGATGGCGGCGAGGCCATTTCCCACCAACGCGGTTACTGTTAAGGTGCATATAACCACGGACACGTGGAGAGGACACGTAGTGCCTCAAAAACATCCCCCTCCTCCTCCAACAATGAAAAAATTCTTGGCAAATGCCTTTGCATTGGTTCGTCTGGTGGCAGTCAAAGAATTTCACCTTTACCGACACAACAAGAGAGCCCCCCCACCATCCCCCCGCCACGGCCCACTTAATCCTGGCCACATTCCGAAAACCAACAAAATAAAACCGCGCTACTAGGTCCGCAGTCACCACCACATTTCCACCAACGCGGTTACTGTTTAGGTACATATAACCACGGACACGTGGAGAGGACACGTAGTGCCTCAAAAACATCCCCCGCCACGGCCAACTTAATTCTGGCCACATTCCGAAAACCAACAAAATAAATCCGCGCTACTAGGTCCGCAGTCACCACCACATTTCCACCAACGCGGTTACTGTTAAGGTGCATATAACCACGGACACGTGGAGAGGACACGTAGTGCCTCAAAAACATCCCCCGCCACGGCCAACTTAATCCTGGCCACATTCTGAAAACCAACAAAATACAACCGCGCTACTAGGTCCGCAGTCACCACCACATTACCACCAACGCGGTTACTGTTAAGGTACATATTACCAGTCTGACTGGGGCATGCAGACACCTTGACAGAATGAATAGTGTGTGGCACATAGGTTCCCCATTGCTATGCCCACGTGTGCAGCTCCTGATGGCGGTGGCACAGGATTATTTTTCTCATTGCTTCTGTACAGCATTGTGGGCTATCGCCCCACCACTTTTAAAGAGGGTCGCTGCCTAGCCGTGCCAACCCTCTGCAGTGTGTGCCTGCAGTTCCTCGTCATGGCAGACGCACTTATAAATAGACATGAGGGTGGTGTGGCATGAGGGCAGCTGAAGGCTGCGCAGGGACAGTTTGGTGTGCGCTGTGGACACTGCGTCGTGCAGGGGGGTTGGGCAGCATGTAACCCAGGAGAAGTGGCAGCAGAGTGTCATGCAGGCAGTGATTGTGCTTTGTTGTAGGTAGTGTGGTGCTTAGCTAAGGTATGCCATGCTAATGAGGGCTTTTCAGAAGTAAAAGTTGTTGGGAGGGGGGGGGGGGGTGCCCACTCTTGCCACTATTGTGGCTTAATAGTGGGACCTGTGAACTTGAGATGCAGCCCAACATGTAGCCCCTCGCCTGCCCTATCCGTTGCTGTGTCGTTCCCATCACTTTCTTGAATTGCCCAGATTTTCACACATGGAAACCTTAGCGAGCATCGGCGAAATACAAAAATGCTCGGGTCGCCCATTGACTTCAATGGGGTTCATTACTCGAAACGAACCCTCGAGCATTGCGAAAATTTCGTCCCGAGTAACGAGCACCCGAGCATTTTGGTGCTCGCTCATCTCTAATAAATATCTTTAGAAAGTGAATGGTCTCAACTCGTTGTATCCATTCCAGCTTGTAGCATATATTTCCAATAGTGGGAGTCATATACTCACATTCTTCATTAGCCACTCGATCTGGTGGTTTTCCAACATAGAGCAAATTCAACAGGTGAGAACTTGCAGTTTTGTGAATAAAAGAACTCCTCTTTATTATAATTCGGGCATATTATGATCACAAGTCTAGAGGACGCGTTTCAGCCCGCCTTGAGCACCTCTCACAAATAACACAACTTGTCTACTTATATAGCAAATCTAATTAAAAACATCACCTGATCATTAACCCCTTATTAAGTTTTACAAGGATTTATTCCCTAAGCCTAGGGTCACACGGGGCGGATTGCCGTCGGAAATCTCGCGGTTTGGCCGCAGCAAAAACCGCGAGATCTCCGCCGGCAGAGCCGCCGCGGTTTAAGCCGCGGCGGCTTTGAAGCGGTCCGGCCGCTTGCTCTTCCGTTGCGGCCGGCGCTCCCATAGAGGGGAGCGTGGCCGCAGCGGAATGAAAAAAAGAATGAGCATGCTACTTGTTTTGAAACCGCGGCTGCGGCCGCCGCAGCCGCGGTTTCAACCGGATTTACCGCAGCGGATTAGCCGTCCCGTGTGGACGAGATTTCTGAGAAACCTCGTCCACATGGCTGGCTAATCCCGGGCTTAGCGGCCGCGGGCGGTTTTGCCGCGGGCGGATCTGCTGCGGCAAAACCGCGGCAAATCCGCCCTGTGTGACCCCAGCCTAAGGGTGAAAATGATTCCTTCTGACTATGTATATTAGAATGGATACATGAATCATAAGTAAACTTACATAAATATATTGCACAGAATGAATCAATAAATTACTATTATACAAAAACACTAGGTATAATATTTGTAATGCAACCTTACTCTGTATCAATTAAATATATACTCCTAGATAGTAAAAGCATGATTCAGTAAATTTCAATGTAATTACTTAATACCATAATCTGAACAATCAATTCATTATAATATATTGCTATATAGCCTGAATTAATTTTTATCATAAATTGTATGTAAGTCTCAAATAAGAATACGCTAGCGTTACATACTTGCCTTATATAAAGAATATACGACCAATCATTATATTTTTAAGCTTTTCATGGTTATGTCTTATTCCTTTTATATTTATTCATTTTGGACAGGAGTAGAGATGAGCGAACGTACTCGTAACGAGTACTTACGCACCCGAGTACCGCCATTTTCGAGTACTTCAGTACTCGGGCGTAAAGAATCGGGGGGCGCCGGGGGGCGGGGAGAGGCGCGGCGGTGCGGGGGGGAGCAGCGGGGAACAGGGGGGAGCCCTCTCTCTCTCCCTCTCCCCCACACTCCCCACTGCTACCCCCCGTGCCGCCACGGCGCCCCCCGAATCTTTACGCCCGAGTACTGCAGTACTCGAAAATGGCGGTACTCGGGTGCGTAAGTACTCGTTACGAGTACGTTCGCTCATCTCTAGACAGGAGAGATTATCTCATTTCCAAAACAAGCACAAAAATATGTTATTTGTACTGATTATTGCAAGAAAGGGGTTCAAACAAGTGGTTCACACAGATGTCCTCTTCAAAACATCACCGTTTCCACAAACCCCCATTCCTCATGAAATGCATAAATCTTCATAACTTTATAACTAAACATATTTAAATAAAAATTAAGAGCTTTTGCATCTTGCAACACAACAATTAAATTGCAAAAAAAGAAAAAAATAAATAAATGTTTTTTTCCCCCAGTGTGTATATATATATATACAGTGTGTGTGTGTATATATATATATATATATATATATATGTATATGAAACAAATCTGTTTTGGAATTAAAGCCCTTTGGATATCTAGTGTCTAGAGTTAGAATCCAGTAGCCCTCCCGTTTAAGGACAAGTACTTTATCTACATTTTGTTTTCTTTTGTTTTTACATTTGACTTTTTCAATACCAAGTATGAGAAATTTTTCAGGCTTCCATTAAGCTCTTTAAAAAAATGTCTGGCAGCACCAGAATGTTCAGCATTGTTATTTTTAATGTTCCTAACATGCTCGGTTATCCGTGTTCTTAATTTTCGGATTGTGCATCCAACATAAGACTTATCACATGCTGTACATAGGATGACATATATTATGTTGGTGGAGTTGCTAAATGTGGACATGCGAGGTGTAGCACCTGTCATATGGCAAGACAATGTAATTCGTTTAAAAACAGTATGAGCACTAATACTTCCACTATCCTTTTGACCTTTCTTTTCGAATTTCCTTTGAATCTCACAGAATGTTTCATACCACAGCTCACCGTTCCCAATGCCAACACTCCCCCACTGTTCTCCACCCGCCAACCTCTAGAACCAAGCAAAAAGAAGGACCAGGAAAAAAAAGGGATTGTAGGAAAAAACTGAGGGAGCCAGAGAGGCGGTGAACGGAGCTGTATCAAGGACTTGAAGCCTGAGGTCCGGTGCGGACCAGTTGGGTCTGTCACCCTGTCTGACGGAGGAAGATGCCCTCCAGACATCCCAGGCAGGGTTAGTGACAGGATCCTGTGGGTTGTAAACCCTAAACCTATTTTGGACTGTGTATGATTTGTGATGTGCTATGAATAAAGCTGTCAGGAGCCAGATATATATACACACACATGGACATACCCCGGGGTCCCGTAATCGGTGCGGTGCCTCAGACATATTTACACACACATACATACACACATATATTCCGGTATTATATATAAACACCCAGAATATTTTATTTATATATATATATATATATATATATATACACATACATATATATATACATACACACGCCCCGGGGCCCCGTGATCGTTGCAGTGCTGCAGACAGAGCGACCAGCCAGAAATGCACTGAATGTGCATATGTATATGGTAGAGGGCGGCCTCTGGGCCCCCTCACCGCAGGCGCCAGGTCGCTACTGCGACCCCTGATGATACGCCTATATGTCCACCACTACTAAAGGAATAGTAAGTATAAGAAGCAAGAGTTAGACAGGCAAAAATAGTATATTATGTTATCCCACAAAGCTTATGGACCTGACCCTAGCAACTTGCCCCCATAAATGGAGCAATATAATCAGTGTGAGAGATTATGAAGTATACTTGGCAAGGTATTCTGTCCAAGGTGCCCAGAAAGAAAATATGGAAGTTTTAGTAACACATCTGTAAGAATATAACTTCTCCAAATGGTGAGTAAGATTAATAGAATTGATAAGGTGCATCCCAGGATTTTCATTTTTAGCTATTACCAGGCAAGATGCATGAAAAATATGGGAGATAACTGATTAGAAATGTGGAAGGTTATCTGCATGCAAAAAGCAGAGAGACAGCCCTGGTTCCAGGACAACAAAACAATGTGTTAAAGTGTAAACAAAATTAAAAAATCACATTCCAAAAGAAACAAATGACAGGACTGGACCATCACATGTGGAAGTAAGCACCCTTACGTCTGTAACCTCTCCAAAATTCAGAAATGGAATCATTCACCTTGGCAAGTCTAGCAGAAGTTAGGTACTAGCATAAAAATATTTTTTGTGAAGACTCCCAATGTCTGATACCATGGGAGTAAAAGAGATGAAAAAGGGGGGTGGAGCAAGACCCAGTGAGGGTGGTGGAATATTTCTGGAGTACAAAGTGTTTCCCATGATGGAGTATTTCCCAATGTCTGATACCATGGGAGTAAAAGAGATGAAAAAGGAGAGTGGAGCAAGACCCAGTGAGGGTGGTGGAATATTCTGGAGTACAAAGTGTTTCCAATGATAGGGTATTTCAAATGATGGAGGTGCTGCCAGCCAGATGACGCTCCACCAGGGTGGGCATGAGTGTAGTGAAAAGAATGTGGAAAAATACTGGTGTGGAGGTGCAACCCTCTAAGCTACTAGAAGATGAAAGGTCCAATATGTGAGAGTGAAAGCACTTCTTTTTTATTATATCACAAAATAAAAACCAGCAATTGAAAACGCCTTTCAGGCACGAGCCCCTTCGTCAGTTCGGTTGGATTGGACAACAGGATGCCCGGGGGTGACAAAATTCCAAAGGAGTTTTGGGTGTGCCAGAGGTCCTGTATGTGGCAGGAGGAGAGGGGAGAAAGAAGTGCTTCGGACGAGTGAGGTTATAAAGTAAAAAAAAAAAAAACAGCGCACCAAAATCCACAGATGGATTCAAATCCAAGTTTCAGTATCAAAGTGGTTAACGAATATACCATACAGACCGTACAAGCATATTAGGAGGAACTGCATGGATAACAAAACTTTCAAACATCAAAGATCTGGTTAGACCACTTCACCCAGAAAGTATATTCTATGGCAGGGGTCACACAGGGCGGATTTGCCGCGGTTCTGCCGCAGCAGATCCGCCGGCGGCAAAACCGCCCGCGGCCGCTAATCTCGGGATTAGCCAGCCATGTGGACGAGGTTTCCCCGAAACCTCGTCCACACGGGACGGCTAATCCGTTGCGGTAAATCCGGTTGAAACCGCGGCTGCGGCGGCCGCAGCCGCGGTTTCCAAAGATTGAGCATGTCTGTTTACAGACGTTTTTTTGTTTATTTATGTTACGGCCGCGCTCTCCTCTATGGGAGAGCCGGCCGCAACGGAAATGCATGCGGCCGGACCGCTTCAATGCCGCCGTGGCTTAAACCGCGGCGGTTCTCCCGGCGGAAATCTCGCGGTTTTTGCTGCGGCCAAACCGCGAGATTTCCGACGGGAATCCGCCCCGTGTGAACCCAGCCTTAGGGTCTTCTTAAGGCTGTGTTCACACAGGTTGCATAAACTGCGGAATGTCCACTGCTGAATTTCCAGCATACAATCCACAATGTTTTGGAATCCCAGACAAATAAGTGGACACATGGTTTGGCAGTCTTGAGTATAAGGCTGGGGTCACACAGGGCGGATTTGCCGCGGTTTTGCCGCGGATTGCCATTGCATATCCGCACTGCGGCAAAACCGCTGCGTTTGCAGTGCAATGCAGCACAAATAAGATTTGCCAAAAAGCTGTTCTCACAGGACGGATTTTTTCCGCACAGCCGCAGTGCGGAAATGCAACTGCGTCGCGGTTTTAAAAGATGCAGCATGTTCATTCTTTGGTCGTTTCTGCAGCGCTTTTTTGTCCATAGACCTCTATGGACGCAGCCAAAACTGCACCAAATACGCGACAAAAGTAAAAAAGCGCTGCGGAAAAAAACGCTTGCGGATTTTCCCGCATGAAAATCCGCAGCAAAATCCGCAAGCCCAAAATAACCTTTGAAGCGGTTTTGCCGCAGAAGCAGTTCTTCTGCGTCAAAACCGCAACGGAAAAACCGCAGCAAAACCGCAACAAATCCGCCCTGTGTGACCCTAGCCTAAGGAAACGTCCACAGCGGCTGACTGACTGACACAGATGTGCCCTCCTTAGATCAGCCTCTTACCTCAACCTCCTGGCCCCTACGAACACATGCTGCTCGAAGCAGTGCCAGCATCTAAGTTGCCCCCGCTACTTCTGCTGGCCATTCAGTTCCTGCAACACCCCCCCTCCTGCCTACCAGGAACTAATGCTGCTGGAAGCGGCGCCAGCACCCTGCGGTCGCTACTGCTGCTGGCCGCCCAGCTCCTCCAACAACCCTCCTGGCCCCTACCAACACATGCCACTGGAAGCAGCGCCAGCACTGAGGCTGCGGACGCTACTGCTGCTGGCCACCCAGCTCCTCCAGCAACCCTCCTGGCCCCTACCAACACATGCCACTGGAAGCAGCACTAGCACTGAAGCTGCAGCCGCTACTGCTGCTGGCCGCCCAGCTCCTCCAGCAACCCTCCCGGCCCTCACTAACAGATGCCACTGGAAGTGGTGCTGGTACTGAGACTGCCGTCGCTACTGCTGTCTCCCGGCTAGCTCCTCCAGCAACCCCCCAACCCTCACCAACAGATGCCACTGGAAGCGGCGGTGGCACTGAAGCTGCGGCCGCTACTGCTGCTGGACGCCCAGCTCCTCCAGCAACTCAAGTCTCCCGCTCCCATAAACAGTGCTGAAGGCTGCATGTGTACTACTGCACGGCGGCACCAAATCCACAGCTGGGGGTGTGACCTAGCCATTACCTGTCACTGAGCTTGGCCAACCCATGTCTCCACCCATAGCTCCAGTGGAAACATATGACACCAGTACCAGGGAAGACATAGCTCCATTTTATTACTACGTTTTCTAGAGAAAATAAATTGGCTAGGAAGTTCTCTGTAAGCACTGACACATTTTAAAAGGGGTTTTCCAGGCTATTTTTATTGATGACTTTTAAAAGGCTCCTGGACACACAAATAGACTTTACTTTTCTTCACATGTCTTTGGTACAAAACTCTTGATGGTAAGGTACAGAACCTTAAAGAACTTCTGCCAAGAGGACAACTCCTATTCACGATCCCCTCTATGTCTAGTTCCGGCAGACTTTGTGCCACTCATCTGAATAGTTGTCCTATAATTCTACATTTGCTCTGCAGCAGACACTGCAAGGTAAATGCCTGGGCTGTCTGTGGCTTCCCCCAGCAAAATCAGCTGTTTCCTGTGCATGCCGGTAGCAGGACCTGCGGAGATCAGCTCTTCACCTAGGGTCCATCAATCTGAAAAGGGTTGTGTTCGCTGGAACAACCCTGTTAATGGTTGTAGTACACTCTAGTTGGCACTAATATACTTGACGGTTATTATCTAGAGATGAGCGAACGTACTCGTCCGAGCTTGATACTCGTTCGAGTATTAGCGTGTTCGAGATGCTCGTGACGAGTACCACACGATGTTCGGGTTACTTTCACTTTCATCTCTGAGACGTTAGCGCGCTTTTCTGGCCAATTGAAAGACAGGGAAGGCATTACAACTTCCCCCTGCGACGTTCAAGCCCTATACCACCCCCCTGCAGTGAGTGGCTGGCGAGATCAGGTGTCACCCGAGTATAAAAATCGGCCCCTCCCGCGGCTCGCCACAGATGCGTTCTGACATAGAGGAGGGAAAGTGCTATCTTGTTGGAGCTGCTATAGGGAGAGTGTTAGGAGTATTTTAGGCTTCAAGAACCCCAACTGTCCTTCTTAGGGCCACATCTGACCGTGTGCAGTACTGTGGAGGCTGCTTTTTGCAGTGTTGCACAATTTTTTTTTTTGGTATATCGGCCGTGCAGAGCATTGCGCCCTGCAGTAATACTCCAGGGCCAGAAGCGCTTAGGCAGGGACAGAAGACATATTGATTGAATATAGGCAGTGGGCCTTTGCAAAAAATATTGGGGAAAAAAATCTATTTGGGCTGCCTGTGCGTGTCCTCAGTGTTCTGGGTCTGTGCTGGGTGTAGTAGTTCTCCAAATTCATATGCAGCCAGCTAAGTGTTACAGCAGGCTTGCGCAAAATTATTTCCTGGCTCTGTGTTGGCTGTGAAATCACCGCTGTATTGCAGTTCACAGTGCAACACTCTGCAGTTCTGTGACATACTCCAGGGCTAGAAGCGCTTAGGCAGGGACAGAAGACATATTGATTATTGATTGAATATAGGCAGTGGGCGTTTGCAAAAAAATTTGGGGAAAAAAATCTATTTGGGCTGCCTGTGACTGTCCTCAGTGTTCTGGGTCTGTGCTGGGTGTAGTAGTTCTCCAAATTCATACGCAGCCAGCTAAGTGTTACAGCAGGCTTGCGCAAAATTATTTCCTGGCGTTCCGTAAGCGAAGTCAGCCTCCAACCACAGGCCAATAAGCGGCACATTTAATTACAGCGTTCTGTTTCTGCATTACTGGTAATACAGCATGCTGAGGGGTAGGGGTAGGCCTAGAGGACGTGGACGCGGCCGAGGATGCGGAGGCCCAAGTCAGGGTGTGGGCACAGGCCGAGCTCCTGATCCAGGTGTATCGCAGCCGACTGCTGCGGGATTAGGAGAGAGGCACGTTTCTGGCGTCCCCACATTCATCGCACAATTAATGGGTCCACGCGGTAGACCTTTATTAGAAAATGAGCAGTGTGAGCAGGTCCTGTCGTGGATGGCAGAAAGTGCTTCCAGCAATCTATCGTCCACCCACAGTTCTGCGCCGTCCACTGCTGCAACTCAGAATCCTCTGGCTGCTGCTCCTCCTTCCTCCCAGCCTCCTCACTCCATTACAATGAGACATTCTGAGGAGCGGGCAGACTCCCAGGAATTGTTCTCGGGCCCCTGCTCAGATTGGGCAGCAGTGGTTCCTCTCCCACCAGAGGAGTTTATCGTGACTGATGCCCAACCATTGGAAAGTTCCCGGGGTCCGGGGGATGAGGCTGGGGACTTCCGGCAACTGTCTCAAGACCTTTCAGTGGGTGAGGAGGACGATGACGATGAGACACAGTTGTCTATCAGTGAGGTAGTAGTAAGGGCAGTAAGTCCGAGGGAGGAGCGCACAGAGGATTCGGAGGAAGAGCAGCAGGACAATGAGGTGACTGACCCCACCTGGTTTGCTACGCCTACTGAGGACAGGTCTTCAGAGGGGGAGGCAAGGGCAGCAGCAGGGCAGGTTGCAAGAGGCAGTGCGGTGTCCAGGGGTAGAGGCAGGGCCAGACCGAATAATCCACCAACTGTTTTCCAAAGCGCCCCCTCGCGCCATGCCACCCTGCAGAGGCCGAGGTGCTCAAAGGTCTGGCAGTTTTTAACTGAGAGTGCAGACGACCGACGAACAGTGGTGTGCAACCTTTGTCGAGCCAAGATCAGCCGGGGAGCCACCACCACCAGCCTCACCACCACCAGCATGCACAGACATATGATGGCCAAGCACCCCACAAGGTGGGACGAAGGCCGTTCACCGCCTCTCCCCCTGTGCCCCAACCTGCCACTGAGATCCAACCCCACTCTGAGGACACAGGCACTACCGTCTCCTGGCCTGCACCCACACCCTCACCTCCGCTGTCCTCGGCCCCATCCAGCAATGTCTGTCAGCGCACCGTCCAGCCGTCGCTAGCGCAAGTGTTTGAGCGCAAGCGCAAGTACGCCGCCACGCACCCTGGCACACATGGCTGACTTCATGTTAGGATGCCTTTCTCGTGACCCTCGCGTTACACGCATTCTGGCCACTACGGATTACTTGGTGTACACACTGCTTGACCCACGGTATAAGGAGAACCTTTCCACTCTCATACCCGAAGAGGAAAGGGGTTCGAGAGTGATGCTATACCACAGGACCCTGGCGGACAAACTGATGGTAAAATTCCCATCCGACAGCGCTAGTGGCCCAAGGCGCAGTTCCGAGGGCCAGGTAGCAGGGGAGGCGCGGAGATCAGGCAGCATGTACAGCACAGGCAGGGCAACACTCTCTAAGGCCTTTGACAGCTTTATGGCTCCCCAGCAAGACTGTGTCACTGCTCCCCAGTCAAGGCTGAGTCGGCGGGAGCACTGTAAAAGGATGGTGAGGGAGTACGTAGCCGATCGCACGACCGTCCTCCGTGACGCCTCTGCCCCCTACAACTACTGGGTGTCGAAGCTGGACACGTGGCCTGAACTCGCACTGTATGCCCTGGAGGTGCTTGCTTGTCCTGCGGCTAGCGTCTTGTCAGAGAGGGTGTTTAGTGCGGCTGGGGGTATCATCACAGATAAGCGTACCCGCCTGTCAACCGGCAGTGCCGACAGGCTTACACTCATCAAGATGAACAAAGCCTGGATTTCCCCAGACTTCTCTTCTCCACCAGCGGACAGCAGCGATACCTAAGCAATACGTAGGCTGCACCCGCGGATGGAAGCATCGTTCTCTATCCCAATCAAAAACGGGGACCTTTTTGCTTCATCAATCTGTGTATAATATTCCTCCTCCTCCTCCTGCTCCTCCTCCTGAAACCTCACATAATCACGCCGAACGGGCAATTTTTCTTAGGCCCACAAGGCTCAGTCATATAATTTTTCTAAACAATTTTTAGACGTTTCAATGCTCATTAAAGCGTTGAAACTTTCACCTGAACCAATTTTTTATTTTAACTGGGCTGCCTCCAGGCCTAGTTACCAATTAAGCCACATTAACCAAAGCGATTAAAGGGGTTGTCCCGTGCCGAAACGGGGTTTTTTTTTTCCAATAGCCCCCCCGTTCGGCACGAGGCAAACCCGATGCAGGGGTTTAAAAAAAAAAAACCGGATAGTACTTACCCGAATCCCCGCGCTCCGGTGACTTCTTACTTACCTTGCGAAGATGGCCGCCGGGATCTTCACCACCGTGGACCGCAGGTCTTCTCCCATGGTGCACCGTGGGTTCTGTGCGTTCCATTGCCGATTCCAGCCTCCTGATTGGCTGGAATCGGCACACGTTACGGGGCGGAGCTACGAGGAGCAGCTCTCCGGCATGAGCGGCCCCATTCAGAAGGGAGAAGACCGGACTGCGCAAGCGCGTCTAATCGGGAGATTAGACACTGAAATTAGACGGCACCATGGAAACGAGGACGCTAGCAACGGAGCAGGTAAGTGAATAACTTCTGTTTGGCTCATATTTAATGCACGATGTATATTACAAAGTGCATTAATATGGCCATACAGAAGTGTATACCCCCACTTGCTTTCGCGGGACAACCCCTTTAATGGGTTTCACCTGCCCTCTTGGTTGGGCATGGGCAATTTTTCTCAGGTACATTAGTACTGTTGGTACACCAATTTTTGGGGGCCCTCGCCTACAGTGTACTCAAATTAATTTTTAGCCCACCTGCATTACAGCTGACGTTACATCAGCTGTGTTGGGCACTGCAATGGGATGTATTTATGTACCGCCGGTGGGTTTCAGGGAGCCACCCATGCTGTGGGTCCACAGGGAGTTGTAACTGCATGTGTCCACTTCTAAAGAACCCCAGTCTGACTAGGGCATGCAGTGTGGGCCGAAGCCCACCTGCATTAAACATGACATTACCTCAGCTGTGATGGGCAATGCAATGGGATATATTTATGTACCGCCGGTGGCTTCCTGGCACCCACCCATGCTGTGGGTCCACACAGAGTTGTAACTGCATGTGCCCACTTCTAAAGAACCCCAGTCTGACTGGGGCATGCAGTGTGGGCCGAAGCCCACCTGCATTAAACATGACATTACCTCAGCTGTGATGGGCAATGCAATGGGATATATTTATGTACCGCCGGTGGGTTCTTGGCACCCACCCATGCTGTCGGTCCACACGGAGTTGTAACTACATGTGTCCACTTCTAAAGAACCCCAGTCTGACTGGGGCATGCAGTGTGGGCCGAAGCCCACCTGCATGAAACATGACATTACCTCAGCTGTGATGGGCAATGCAATGGGATATATTTATGTACCGCCGGTGGGTTCCAGGGAGCCACCCATGCTGTGGGTCCACAGGGAGTTGTAACTGCATGTGTCCTCTTCTAAAGAACCCCAGTCTGACTGGGGCATGCAGTGTGGGCCGAAGCCCACCTGCATTAAACATGACATTACCTCAGCTGTGATGGGCAATGCAATGGGATATATTTATGTACCGCCGGTGGCTTCCTGGCACCCACCCATGCTGTCGGTCCACAGGGACTTCACAATAGGGAGTTGTACCTGCCTGTGTCTATGAATTAAAAACCCCGGTCAGGTTGGGGCATGCAGTGTGGGCCGAAGCCCACCTGCATTTAATCTGACGTTAGCTCTGCTGTCCAAGGCACTGCAATGGGATACATTTATGTACAGCTGGTGGGTTCCAGGGAGCCACCCATGCTGTGGGTGCACACGGAATTCCCATTGCGGAGTTGTACCTGCCTGTGACTATTTATAAAAAAACGCGGTCTGACTGGGGCATGCAGACACCTTGACAGAATGAATAGTGTGTGGCACATAGGTTCCCCATTGCTATGCCCACGTGTGCAGCTCCTGATGGAGGTGGCACAGGATTGGATTTCTCATTGCTTCTGTACAGCATTGTGGACTATCGCCCCGCCCCTTTTAAAGAGGGTCGCTGCCTAGCCGTGCCAACCCTCTGCAGTGTGTGCCTGTGGTGCCTCTGGCAGACGCACTTATAAATAGACATGAGGGTGGCGTGGCATGAGGACAGCTGAAGGCTGGGCAGGGACAGTTTGGTGTGCGCTGTGGACACTGGGTCGTGGGGGGGGGGGGGGGTTGGGCAGCATGTTACCCAGGAGAAGTGGCAGCGGAGTGTCATGCAGGCAGTGACTGTGCTTTGTTGAAGGTAGTGTGGTGCTTAGCTAAGGTATGCATTGCTAATGAGGGCTTTTCAGAAGTAAAAGTTGTTGGGGGGGGGGGGGCACTCTTGCCGCTATTGTGGCTTAATAGTGGGACCTGGGAACTTGAGATGCAGCCCAACATGTAGCCCCTCGCCTGCCCTATCCGTTGCTGTGTCGTTCCCATCACTTTCTTGAATTGCCCAGATTTTCACAAACGAAAACCTTAGCGAGCATCGGCGATATACAAAAATGCTTGGGTCGCCCATTGACTTCAATGGGGTTCGTTATTCGAAACGAACCCTCGAGCATCGCGAAAAGTTCGTCTCGAGTAACGAGCACCCGAGCATTTTGGTACTCGCTCATCTCTATTATTATCCCCTCTTAGTGGTGCAGAATGCTTGAACATTCTAAAATATGACTTGAACAGCACTGGAAACAATTAGGTTATCATCAAGAACAGGACGGTGTTAGCTTACAGAGATGTCAGCACAGTGTTACCTTCACACCAATCTATGAAACTTTTCCCAATTAAATGTCAACTCACAGTAGAACTTAATCAAATTTTGGTACTTAACGAGAAGGAGGATCACAACTACAGTTGGCCCTATTACTGAGAGCCCTGCAACCAATCACTAGTCTCAGTGGCCATGTCTGCATGAATGACACTTGACCGCTGAGGCCAGTGAATGGCTGCAGTTTTCATGTGAACGATTAATGGCATGTGACCACAGCAGCGGTGGCCCTGGACTATGGAAACCACTTGAAAGATGAGTACTGTTTTATTGTTTGTTTTACACTATTATCTGCCTCCTGGAAATTTGTTTTAACTCGGAAAAACCCCGTTTAAATATTTTCTTGCGCTACTAAGCAAGCAGTGAGGTCCATATGCCATCTGTTTTCCTCTGTTAATCCCCAATTTTTCCTTGGCCACGTAGTGAGTAGCCGCATTGTTCTATACATGCCTAATTTGCCTTCCAAAGCTTCTGACAACTGAAGTCATCTAACATTACATTTTTTTGTGTGCGCATCAAACCTCCTGCCGAAGGAAGTGACAGATCAGATACAGTGGATATAAAAAGTCTTCACACCCCTGTTAAAATGCCATGTTTTTATCATGTTAAAAAATCTGACAAAATTATTTCATGTCGCAGGAAGAAACCTAAAACTTCACCTTTAATATGAAATATTTAAAAACAGAGCACATAACTGAAAGAAAGGAAAGAAAAAATTATGATGCTTAAACTAGTCCAACAGACTTCTCAAAAAATTTCTTGGAACATCAACAGCCCACCTATATCATGGGTTAGATGAATGTTTGGAAACCACCCAGATATGGACAGTGCAGGTCCAGTTCTTGTAGCCTTCTCTCTCATTTATCAGCCTGTTGATAACAAGTGAGTTGAGTTAATAGGTAGTGAGCTATTGCAGCTCTCATTTTTCAGTTGTCAGCCTGGCTTAGTTGACATTCATAGCAAGTATATACTTTTCATCAATCGAATGCTAAGCCAGTCTGGCTGGTGGGGTAACAAGCCCCATGCTCTAAGGTAATTTGTAGTCAGCACCACTTAAGATACCAGTTGGGTATCAAAAAGCTTTGATCTATTTCTAATGATCTAAGCAGGCTGCAATTACTCTTTTATACTATCTAGATAGGTTTTTTTGCTCCCCGATGGGTAGAAGATGGCCTATGTTTTATAGCTGAAGAGTATTTGTTAATTCAGTTCACTGGCTAATTTACTATATGATCCTGGAGGACCTATTTATAGTCTGTAACATCATTCTGGGACATGAACACACTGCAAAGTCTTACCAGCATATGAACTGCAGAACTGTGAACTGGACTCAAAACTTGCAGACATGACTGAGAAACAGACATAAACATTATGCCATTCACACTCACAACTGGTGAAACCAGACCGAACAGCAATACTGCGAAACGGACTCCATACTCATGGACAGACACAAACCAATGGATGATAAACGCTCAAAGCACCACCAAGCATACCCGCATGCTTAAACAGATGGAATAGATACAATATGAGGTATTAGTTCATATTTTGGCCAAGATACTTAAGCTCGCGAGCCCACTTCCCGGGTGCTCGTTGTCTTGGAGCTTTCTACACTAACGAGACAACTAACAGCAGGAAACCTGCCTGCAATGTGGGGTGATTGTCCCGATAGGGATGTCCCTAACTGAAACCTAAGAACCTATCTCGTTCTAGATGATAAAGGACCCACAGCAAGACACAGTTCACACTACACATACCGAGAGCTGCACAGACGGGCAGGAGCATGATACCGTTCACACTGAACATCCTGAACGCTGCACAAACACCTTATCCAGCAACATGCAAAGACATGTAGAAGCATGACACTGTTCACACTGAGCACACGGAACAAACAGATAAAAAGCCAGCAGCCAGCAGCCTCTAGCAGAGGAGCTGATACATATGAGCAACAGACCTTTGGGATTGGCTGGCTGGAGCAATCCACACCCAGCCAGCTCAATCAACACCACCTGTGAAGCTATGCTGCTAAAAACCCATGTAATACAACAGATTCCAGCACCGAACCCTAACATAGTCTTTTGTTCGGTGAACTAGACCTGCATTGTCCATATCTGGATGGTTTCCAAAAATTCATCTAACCCATGATATAACACAGGCGGCCATTGATCTACGAGGTACTATGTCTCATACATTTCAAGAAAATTTTTGAGAAGTCTGTTGGACTATTTTAAGCGTCATAATTTTTTCTTTCCTTCCTTTTTTCAGTTATGTGCTCTATTTGCAAATAGTTAATATTAAAGATGAAGTTTTAGGTTCCTCTCTGTGACAGGACTTCCTATATAATTGTGAAATTTATAAGCCCTCTGTGATTTCAGAAGTATTTCCACCTTCAGTGTGACCCGTTACTGTACAATTCCATTGAAAGATAAGCTGAAATTTTTTAGGGTGAAAAAAAATGTGGTTGCATAAATTGGCACACCCTAAGACTAATTCCTTGTCGATGTACCCTTTGACTGTATGTGGATACTAAAAAAAGAAAGAGGTGGAGCAACCCCATAGTGGTGTTTCTTGATCGACTAAGGACTGACGTCCGTGATAGGTTAGTAGTAAACGTGTATGTGTGGGGGTGCTGCCAGCCAGTCTAAACCTGCAGATAACAGGTCATGCAATATATTGGAAATGGAAAAGATCTGGTGGTGGGTGCAATTCTCCAAGAAGAAGTAGCAGTGAAAGTTTAAATGGAATTATTTATTTTAACCCTTTCCAATCCAATTTGTATTCTGGCTTTCCTAGGGGGCTTACTCCTTTTCTGCTGTTATAAAACAGCGCTATATGCTAGCTAAAGCCAGTACTGCATGAGGTGACAAGTTAGATAGGCTCCCACAGCAGAGAGGCTGGCAATATACAGTAAGAGAACCCCGACGGATATCTGCCAACATCGGAGCTGTACAGCCTTAAATCATAATGTCTTCAGAGGTCAGACAGTGGATTGTAAAAGGTTAAGAAAGCAGAAAAACAAGTTTCGAGAGACAGGCCCTTTTTCAGTTATACTGGCGTGAAGCACAATCTGCTATGAATTGAATATTTGATTGTTTCTATTGGACGACATGTCCATGGCCAATAGATGTAATCAAATATTCAAACTATAGCAGTATGTGTTCCACCAGAGCAAGATTGAAGAAGAGGCCAGGCCTCTAAATGTGTTTTCCAGATGGCTTTTAACTTTAAATAAAGAATGCCATTTAAACTTGCACTTTGACTTTATGACAGCATTCAGTCTTTTTGGTTAGGTGTCTTATCAGCATGGCACATCTTGATTTGCCCACTCTTCCTTACAAAAGTGCTTTAAATCTGTCAAATTATGAGGGCATCTCATGTGTAGCGCCCTCTTCAGGTCAACCCACAGATTTTCAATAGGATTCAGGTCTGACCTCTGGCTGGGCCATTCCAAAACTCTGATCTTCCTCTGGCGAAGCCATTCTTTTGTTGATTAGAAAATTTGCTGTGGATCGTTGTGCTGAAAGTTAAAATTCCTCTTCATGTTCAGCATTTTAGCAGAGGTCTGAATGTTTTGCACCAAAATGGACTCATATTAGGAACAGTTCATAATTCACTTCACTTTGACTAAGACTGTTCTTACACAGGCATCTGTAAAATGCTGCGTTATACAGCTTTTTCAAATACGTCCGACAGCGTTTTTTAACGCACCACATCATTGCAATAGCTGGAACGCACTACAATAGAGCAGACAGCTTTTAAAAATGGTGGCGTTAGAAATGCCTGACTTGAATGGTCATCTGAGAAGCCCCATTTAAAGCAATTGAGGCGTTTTTAGCGTTTAGCATGGCGTTTCAAACACCACGCTAAACGCTGTAAAAAAAAAACCGCTTGTGTGAGAGGGGCCTAAAGCCCCAGTTTCAGCAGTAAAAAAAAACAGCCCCAAATCATAATATTGCCTCAACCATCTTCACTGTGGGTATAGTATTGTTTTGGTGATGCACAGTTGTCACATCTACATGAGACACGCTGGCGCGTAACCTGAGATACTACACAAACGCACACACAGAACACCAAGGGACAGTGAACTGGAACTGGACTCATGGGCAGACATAACATAAGGACTGAACTGACAACCGAAAAAATGCACCATACATACCTGCACACATAACCAGATGGAATAGCTATAAAAGTATGAGGTATTAGTTTGTGAATTGGCCAAGTCACTTACGCCCAAAGCCCACTTCAAGGGTTTTTGTTTTCTCATGGGTCCTTACTCTAACGAGACATCTTCCACATGAATCCTGCATGCATGCAGGGTGATTGTCCTGATAGGGATGTCCCCACACTGGAACCTAAAGACCTAGCTCGCCCAAAGATAAAAAAAGATCCAGCCTCACAGGATACAGTTCACACCCCCTGGAATGCATTCAAAACTGAATAGGACTAATCACACCACATGTCCAGCACCCTGTGCAGACACACACCCCACATTACTGTTCACACCTATAGAACTACATACCTGAATGCAAAAACCAGGGGAAAATGAGGAAGTCAGCTACCTCTAGCAAGAGGGACTGGGATTTATATGCAGCAGACCAGTGGTGATTGGCTGGCTGGAGAAACTCCACACCCAGCCAGTTCAATTATACCACACCTGTGAAGGTGTGCTCCTGAAAACCTGTAGAACAACTGGTCCCAGCAGCATGACCTAAGAGCAGTTAGCTTTACGTCAAACATACCTTTTATGGGCAAAAGGTTCAACCTTGATCTCATCAGACCATAACATGTTCTCCCACATACTTTTGGTAGATTTAATATAAGTTTTGGCAAAACATAGTCAGTCTTGGATATTTTTCTTTGCCACCCTACCTCACTACATAAAACAGAAGGGACATAAGTGGGGTGGCTACAACCGTCTATTCTTCGATGAGTAAACAATAGGTGGCTAGCCACTTGTACCAGTAAGTGTAGAAACAGAGAAACGCGCTTGTGCAGGTTTCACACAAAGTCCTCCAAAATCATCAGAACAAGCAGAGAATTGGATGTCCTGAAGCCGACTATGTGGAAGATTCTGCGCAGATGTTTGCGATGTTATCTCTACCGATTTCTATTGTTACAGGCCTTGAAACCGGATGACAAAGCGAGGTGCTGTTCTTTCTGCAAGAGTATGCAAACTTTTATGGAAAAAGGATGGTTTCATAGAATCTATAGTGTTTACTGCAGGCTCCAGCGCCCCCACTACACATGTGACCAGAAGTCAGAACATCTACATCCACACCATAGAGATGCCAGGACGTAGAGGTCAGGAAAGGATGGCGACGTATGCTGTGTGACGGCGCAGGCGCAGCCCAGGCACACGTTTCGTCACCCTTCCTGCTGTGCGGTTTAGTGTTATGTCCGTCCACACGGTTACTACATCATATGGTGGATTTACAGTCCTAATAAACATTTACAGACATGTTTGTGAATGAGAACTGGAGAATATGGCACTAGTCAGAAACTATGACTTCTTTCACACATTGTGGGACATTTATATAGAACTTTATGCCAGTTTTCTGGTGTAAAGGTCACATATACTTGCACAATTAGCACTTGTGGACGAATTTGTGACTTTTTGGCTTTTCTGCAAACCTGCGCTGGGCTTAGTGAAGGGTTATAAACCTACTAACTCCTTCAGATTTACTGTACACTAAAAGCTGGCCTAAAGTATGGTGGACATCTACAGCTGTTCATGGCGTAGAGGTCACATTCTGGGCACAGACTGGCGAGACATGGCAGATTTTTAAGGGATGTACCCCTTAATAAATGTCTCATGCTTCACTTTAGTGCACAGTTTACCAGTAGGGGGTATTTATCATCAGGGGAATTTTTGACACCAGTTTTCTGTCATACTTTTTTCCTTCTCCATGTGAAAATGGGCCAAATTTATCAAACGTTACACAACATTGATACATTTGTCTCATGTTTATATGTCTAGAGACGTGGAGTTATTTTGTATATCGCCCAGCTACCGTACCAGAGTGAAATTGCAACATATTTTGCAACTTTTAAAAAAGTCGCAATATATAAAATCTCTAAATCCTAACCAAGCAGCAAACACTTCTGCATTTTTCTACATACTTTTGAAAAGTGAAGAGGTGCAACATCTGTTCTTTTTAGCACAAATCAATAATAAATCTGTCTATATTGTTTTGTCCCAAAAAAGAAATGAAACTTATTCCAAATTTTGGCTTAAAACCAGTAATACGTAACTGTGCCTCAGGGGTAATTCACACAAGCTTAGGCGTTTTTACGTGCGCCCGCATATACGCCGAGCCGGGATTGCCATCGGGCGGGGGAGACAATTTAGCTTTGCTAAACTGCCTTCCCCCTTTCCGCCCCCTCGCCGGCTCTTGGCAAGCTCTCACCCCTTGTCGCCTGCCAGCAATGGGAGAGGGTGGGGCGGGAGCTTAGAAACTAGCTCCTGCCCTGTCCCACCTCCTCCCATTGCTTCTCCAAGAGCTCCCATAGGAGTCTATGGCAGCGGCCATATTTCGTTCGGGAAAGATAGTTCCTGGGCAGCGTAAAAGTGCCTGGCTAAATTGCGCTCCTATGCGCTATGAAAACGCTGTAAAATAATGTCCGATATATGCTCGTGTGACTAAAGTCTTTTTTCTGGAAATTTTTCTAGCTTTAAAAAAAACCCAAAAAAAACAAAAAAAAAAAAACACCATGAAATTCTTTTGGGTTTTCATCCAAACTTTTTTCTGTGGCAATTTTGGTCAAACTTTTTTGGCATTTTTTTTTCTATCGCTGAAATGTAAGAGAACATGCCAAAAAAAGACATACGTAAAGCATGCTGCGATTTGCAAAATACACCATGTACCCCCATTAAATCCACTGAAACTAAGAGAAAAAAAAAACGCTACAAACAGAGCACACTGTAGTGTGCTTCATAACTTACTATTGTTCTACAGCTAATATCTGGACATGTTTTTTTGCTGAAAAAAAACTTGCAGAAAATGCCAGTGAGTGACACGGTGTTTACCTCTTTTTTGTGTGACACCAATCTTCGTCCTATACAAGGAGACTTGTTGCACAATGCATAGTTCTCCAAAAATAAAAAGATCATTCTCCAGCCATAACTGGACTGACAAGTTCCAGATGGGCCAGAGGAAAGTAGCCTGATCAACCCACATAATTTACATCAAGGCCAATTTAACTAATGAGCATCTCCTTCAGGGCGCGGTGACACGAGCGTAGGCGTATTTACGTTCGCACGTGCACAGCGTTTAATCGCCGGAAAGAACGTTTTTCGGTGATCATGACCAGAGCTAGAAAGCGTATTATTGTTTGTTCTTACTTTGCAAACTATCTTTTCGGCCATCGAATATGCGTTGGCGCGTATTTCGGTCGCATATGTTCCGGTTGCCGTTTTTACGCGCCGTAAAATCGTCCGTGCGAACGAATACATTGGAAACCAATGCCTCAGATGGTCACGTTTATACGATTGGGCGCAAAAACGCGCCGTTTATGCGCTCATGTGAACGCACCCTCAGGGTGAAGTCACACGAACGTATATCGGCTCGGTTTTCACGCCGAGCCGATATACGTTGTCCTCGTGTGCAGGGGGGGGGAGGATGGAAGAGCCAGGAACTGAGCTCCCGGCCCCCTCTCCGCCTTCTCTCCGCCCCTCTGCACTATTTGTAATGGGAAGAGGTGGGGTAGGGGTGGGGCTAAGCTCCGAAAATTTGTGTCCCTCTGAGTGACTTTAACCACTGCCCTGATGATCGCTGTCATAAGGCATGGCAGAGCTACTGCTCTGCCATGCCTTATCGCTTGTACAGCGATTATAGGCATATGCAATACAGGACGCCAGTGTCTGGCGTCCTGTTGCCATGGTGACAGGCCGGGCTCTCGCGATGACATCGCGAGTTCCGGCCGGAGACACAGAGGGAGCCGCGCTTCCTCTGTGAACCCTTTCTCTGCCGCGATCTACTTAGATCGCGGCAGGGAAGGGGTTAACAGCGGGGGGCGCATCTCCGATGCCCCCCGCTGTCGCAGCGGGACGCCGGCTGTGACTGACAGCCGGCTCCCGCTGCGGGATAGCGCGGGATCATATGTGATCCCACGCTATCTCCAGGACGTAAGCTTACGTCCTGTTGCGGGAAGTACCAGGCTGCCAGGACGTAGACTTACGCCCTGCAGCGGGAAAGACTATCACCTACTTTTAGGCCTCATGTCCACGGGGAAAATAAGAATTAAAATCCGCAGCGGATTTTAACTCTTCTCCCGCGCGCGGATCCGCATCCCATAGGGATGCATTGACCACCCGCGGGTAGATAAATACCCGCGGATCATCAATAAAAGGGATTTAAAAAAAAATGGAGCATGAAAAAATCTGGACCATGCTCCATTTTCATGCGGGTCTCCCGCGGGGACGGCTCCCGCGGGCTTCTATTGAAGCCTATGGAAGCCGTCCGGATCCGCGGGACACAAAAATCATATTTTACTTACACGCTCCGGTTCTTCTCTTCGACGCCGCGCCATCTTCTCTCAGTCGCGGCCGGATCATTTTGCTTCGGCCCGGCGCATGCGCGGGGCACGTCACCGACGTCATCATGCACATCCGCCGAGCCGAAGAATGAAGATCCGGCCGCGACGAGAGAAGATGACGCCGCCGCGAAGAGAAGAAACGGAGCGGATGGGAGGTAAGTTTATTCTCATTTATTGTTATTTTCAGCGCTCATGTCCGTGGGGCAGGAGGGACCCGCTGCAGATTCTACATGGAGAATCCGTAGCGGGCCCGATTTTCCCCGTGGACATGAGGCCTTAGCCCTTTGAACTAAGTGTGTAGGCTGAAAGGTGGTGAGTCAAGGCATGTAAGTGTGATACTTAAATTCTCAGGTGTTTCCCTAGTGTGAGTGCTGGAAGTCACCACTTAATGCATTGAGTGGCACTGCTAAGTAGTCTATCCGTTTTAATTTTATAATGAGCGGACTACTTAGCAGCGCCACACAATGCACTCAGGGTTGCCAACTCTCTATGAATTCCTGAATACTCTGTAAAAATGGAGAACATTTTCCAAAAGTTTGTACTGATTATTACTATGATTGTATTTATCATCATTTTACAGTTTGCAGTTAATATCGCTAATATCTTCTTATCAGAGTTCTGGGCTGTACAGATACATCACCTCTAATCTTTAAGATTTATTACGGCTTTCCAATCTGTCCATAAAATATATTAGCTGGCTGTGATTTTTTTTGTTAACTTGTCCAGAAAAAAATAATAATCAGGTGGCACTTCTGGTAGGCCTGAATGCTTTAAAATGCCAAGGATGATTTTTAAATCCAAGTCTAGCTCTAGTCCTAGGACCAATAAATGATCACTGGCCCCAGAAATTACCCCCTGCCAAATAATTATGTCCTGTGGTGAAGCCTAAGTAGGAAGACCTACTCCAGAAGAGACCAGTTCTCTCTGTAATGCTGCTGCCACCTGCTGGCTATATTCAATATATATCTAAAATATACTGTAGAGTACGCCAATCGGGCTTAACATTAAAACCACAGATAAGTGAAACATCGAATTATCTTCTGATAATGGTACCTGCTAATGTGTGGGATGTATTAGGTAGCAAGTGAATCATCAGTTCTTGTTGTTGAGCACTTATGGCAACAACTGTAACTGCTGATGATAGTAAAACACTTCTGCAGTATCTTTTCATCTATAATGCCAATCTGTCATATAGGGACTAGAGATGAGCGAGCATACTCGTCCGAGCTTGATGCTCGTTCGAGTATTAGGGTGCTCGAGATGCTCGTTACTCGAGACGAGCACCACGCGGTACTCGTCTCGATTAACCGAGCACTGACCATTGAATTCAATAGAGCCGGCAATACAGCCGGCTCCATTCAAAGCAATGGGCTGCCAGCGATCGCGGGATGAATTGTCGGGAAGGGCTTAAATATATAAGCCCTTCCCTGCAATTCATCCAGAAATGTGTAAAAATAAAAAAAATATATACTCACCTTGTCCCGGCAGAACGATGTTAGCCCATTGAATTCAATGGAGCCGGCAATACAGCCGGCTCCATTGAAAGCAATGGGCTGCCGGCGATCGCGGGATGAATTGTCGGGAAGGGCTTAAATATATAAGCCCTTCCCTGCAATTCATCCAGAAATGTGTAAAAATAAAAAATATATATATACTCACCTTGTCCCGGCAGACGGAGTTCAGCGCGGCTGGCCTGCAGTGGGTGTGAAGGGGGTGTGAGTCAGACATGCCCCTGATTGGCTCAGCGCTAAGCCAATCAGAGGCAAATCTCACTCACACCCATTCATGAATTCATGAATGGGTGAGTGAGTGTTTAGAGATGAGCGAGCGTACTCGGATAAGCACTACTCGCTCGAGTAATTGGCTTTATCCGAGTATCGCTGTGCTCGGGTCTAAAGATTCGGGTGCCGCTGCGGCTGACAGGTGAGTCGCAGCGGGGAGCAGGGGAGAGCGGGCGGGAGAGAAGGAGAGAAAGATCTCCCCTCCGTTCCTCCCCGCTCTCCCCTGCAGCTCCCCGCTCCGTGCCGGCACCCGAATCTTTAGACCCGAGCACAGCGATACTCGGATAAAGCCAATTACTCGAGCGAGTAGTGCTTATCCGAGTACGCTCGCTCATCTCTATGAGTGTTGCCTCTGATTGGCTCAGCGCAGCTCTCAGCTGAATGACAGCAGTTCAGCACCACAGTGCAGGGGACAGCAGGAGAACACGCAGCTGTACCCCGACAGCTGAAGGGAGGTGAGCATCTATTTTTTTTTGTTTTTTAAATCACTTTTAATTCATTTCCAGGGAATGGCTTATATGTAAAGTCCTTCCCTGATAAAGAATTCAGATGTGCCAGCGGACCATTGTCTTCAATGGAGTCGCCGGCAGCAGCAGCGGCTCCATTGAAGAGAATGCCTGCATTTTTATTCTTTTTTACACTAAAATCTTTCTTTTTCAGGTAAGGGCTTATGTTTTTAAGCCCTTCCCGAAAATTCATCCCGCGCTCGCCGGCAGCCCATTGGGCTAACATCGTTCTTCTCTGCCACAGCTGTTACAGCTGTGGCAGAGGAGAATGATCGTTATGCTGACAGTGCGGGGGGAGGGGGGGGGGCCTCACTCTTGCCACTATTGTGGCTTAATAGTGAGACCTCGGAGCCCGAAATGCAGCCCTGCATGTTGCTCCTCGTCTGCCGTATTCATTTCTGTGTTTTTTACATGACTTTGGTGATTTGCTAAGATTTTCACAAATGAAAACCTTAGCGGAGCACCAGTCATATACAAAAATGCTCGAGTCGCCCATTGACTTCAATGGGGTTCGTTACTCGAAACGAACTCTCGAGCATCACTGAAAGTTCGACTCGAGTAACGAGCACCCGAGCATTTTGGTGCTCGCTCATCTCTAATAGGGACAGATATGACTTTCAAAGTAAATAAAAAAAGTATGGTGTAATGTATAATACTTCTTCCTGTACTGAATAGCAAAGCAGCCAAGCTGTTCAGTATAGCAAGAAAGACAAAACAGTGCCCTAATTGGTGCACATTGACACCAATGACAAAGTCAGAGATCGCTTAAGGACCCTTAGAAATTATTTCAGGGATCTAGGATCTAAGCTCAGGGCAAGGACCTCCAAGGTAGTTTTCTTGGAAATACTAACTATACCATGAGTCACACCAGAAAGGCACAGGGAGATCAGGGAGGTAAACAAGTGGCTCCAGAGTTGGTGGAGCAAGAGGGGTTTGAGTTCCTGGAGAACTGGGCTGACTCTGCTGTCAGCTACAAGTTTTACTGTAGGGATGGGCTGCATCTCAATGGGGAGGGTGCAGCTGTGCTAGGGAAGAAGATGACTAGTAGGTTGGAGGAGTGTTTAAACTAGGAATTGGGGGGAGGGCAGCAAGAGAAACAGGGGGGGGGGGAGACCATGGAGACAGAGTTCTGGGATTAAAGAATGGAAATGGGGTCAAGCTGGAGGTTGGGGTCAGTACAGTTAGAACTGACAGAGCAGCTAATAAGGTCATAAGTAGCATAATAAATACAAACAATAACCACAACCATATAAATTGTATGGCAACAAATGCAGGAAGTCTGATCAGTAAAGTGGGTGAGCTTGAAGTGAGAATGTCTGAAGAAAATTACAATATAGTAGGAATAACAGAAACATGGCTTGATGTAAAATGAGACTTGGCGTGAACTTACAGGGTTACAATCTCTTTAGAAGGGACCGTGGAAATCACAAAGGGGAGGGGTATGTCTGTATGTTAAATCGTACTTAATGCCAAGACTACGAGAAGATATAGGTGTAGGAGATGAACACGTGGAATCTCTATAGGTAGAAATACAGGGAGGAAAAAAAAATCCAGATAGGGGTTTTCTCTAGGCCACCAAAAATAACAGAAGAAATTGAAAACTTATTACTAGGACAATTAGAAGAGGTGTCAAACTGCAATGAAGTAATTATTATAGGAGACTTTAAAGGAGATGTCTCGAGGAAGCTGTGAATTTTTTTTTTTGCCCAGTCCCCCTAATTAAACATACATTACTAATTACCCCTGTAAATGACTTTCCTAGCTGGTTTCTACTTACCGTTCCAGCGTTTCAGCAACTTATAAAACTTTTTCCCAAGATGGCCGCCAGCTCTTTTCGCATCGCTTGCTGTAGCCCGACGTGCGCGCTCCCGAGACGCTACCAGCTGTGTCTCCATGGCAA
This sequence comes from Eleutherodactylus coqui, assembly GCF_035609145.1. Taxonomy (NCBI): domain Eukaryota; kingdom Metazoa; phylum Chordata; class Amphibia; order Anura; family Eleutherodactylidae; genus Eleutherodactylus; species Eleutherodactylus coqui. The sequence continues at coordinate 254,607,646 of NC_089839.1, read as the reverse complement.
CCAGACGCCCCGCAGCCGCCGACCGGACCCCTGGAGTGAACACGGCCGACCAGTCACCCACCGCCAGGCAGAAGGTAACCGGCGCAGCCCCCCCCCATCACAGCGGCAGCCCCCCCCCGGCCCAGCGCTAGTTCCCCCGGCCTAGCGACAGCCCCCCCATCGCAGCGGCAGCCCCGCCCGGCCCAGCGCTAGTTCCCCCGGCCTAGCGACAGCCCCCCCATCGCAGCGGCAGCCCCCCCCCCGGCCCAGCGCTAGTTCCCCCGGCCTAGCGACAGCCCCCCCATCGCAGCGGCAGCCCCCCCCGGCCCAGCGCTAGTTCCCCCGGCCTAGCGACAGCCCCCCCATCGCAGCGGCAGCCCCCCCCCGGCCCAGCGCTAGTTCCCCCGGCCTAGCGACAGCCCCCCCATCGCAGCGGCAGCCCCCCCAGGCCTAGCGCTAGTTCCCCCGGCCTAGCGACAGCCCCCCCGGCACAGCGACGACAGCCCCCCCCGGCGCAGCGGCAGCCCCCCCCGTCCCATCACTTACCAGGACACCAGGACGGCAGGACAGCTGGGCGGCTTCTCCGGACAGCTGGGCGGCTCTGCACCTTCCTCTAACAGAGGATGGTACAGAATGGCCGCTCCAGCGCGCTCCCGAGCAGTGACAGCTCATCTGCGCATGCGCAGAAGAGCTGTAGCGGGGAGCACACTGAAGCGGCTCGTGCTGAAAGGAGAAGACCGGGCTGCGCAAGCGCGTCTAAAAAAGCAAGCTGCCAGCGAATTTAGACGGAACCATGGAGACGAGGACGCTAGCAACGGAGCAGGTAAGTGGAATAACTTCTGTATGGCTCATATTTAATGCACGATGTATATTACAAAGTGCATTAATATGGCCATACGGAAGTGTATAACCCCACTTGGTTTCGCGAGACCACCCCTTTAATTATCCAGATATAATATGGGAAGATCACAAGGGTGATAAGTTCTTGAGAACAATTAAAAATAACTACCTTACCCAACTTGTATGGGAGCCAACTAGAGGGAGGGCCATCCTGGACTTATTAACTAATAAACCAGACAGAATCATGGGGGGGATTTTAGTAAAACAAAATTTGATCAGCACAGAATTACTCTCGACAACATTAAATGGGACAATGTTGCGCGATAGACAGACGGCTATTTCTTACATTTAGAGACTCTATTGAGCCCGGGGGTTGTACCACTGGATGAGCGCATTGCCAATGTGGTTCTAATATACAAAAAGGGTCAAGACGAGAGCCTGGTAACTACAGACTAGTAAGTCTCACTTCAGTGAGACTTTAGAACTTTGACTGCAAGCAGTTTGTTGGTGCCTGTAGGTGTGGTGGCAGTACTTCTGAAACAGTCACACTAGTTGGCTGTTTCTGGACCATGGTATAAAGAGTGTACCTACACTGAGTGAACCAAGTGACAGATGATCACACAGCAGCAGACCAAAGGCGAGCATTAGGGGGCACATCTGGTATCTCAGTAACAATGTGCCACAGTGGACCAACTCTCCCAGCAGTACATCGGGAAAAATAGGTACATTTACACAATAACCATCCAGTGTATCTTGTATGGACTGACGTACAATAGCCAAAGACCATAAAGAGTGCCCCTGATGGACCCTGTGTCATCACCAACAACTCCTCCCAGGAAAGACATCAATGGACCTTGGACACATAGCAGAAAGTCAAGTCTTCTAAAGTGAAGAGTCCCATGTCCTACTAAACCATAGAGATGGCCATATCCCCATAGATGGTCAAAAAATAAACAGGGCGTATGTTCCACATTGAGATGAATAGCACCAAATAAATTCTCCGAGCTGGAGGTACAGGAAGGCCTCCAGAGCACTGCCTATAGCATCAAATGTTCTGCCGGCCCTCTGCATTCTTTTTCAGGGAAGGGCTTTACATATAAGCCTTTCCCTAAAAAAACCAAAACATTTTAGTGCAAAAAAAAAACCTTACCTCTCCGCCGCTGCCGTGACCCCCACGGGCATGAAGAACACATCTGCCACATGTGGCAGATGTTTCCTTCACCCCCAGTAGTTAAAAGAATTCCCTGCTGCTACATCTGCCACATCTTTGGCAGATGGAACAGAGGAATTCTTTAATTCTCAACCGCAGCTGTTGCACATGCCAGCTGCGGTAGAGAATCCTGCTGCCGGCATCCCCGTCAATGGCTTTTCAGGGAAGGGCTTATGAAGCCCTTCCCTGAAAAGCCATTTAAAAAGGGTATTTTAAAAAAATTACAATACTCACCTCCCTTCAACTGCAGGGGCTCAACCGTGACTTCTGGCACTTAAGCCAACCACAATCAGAGCTACCAGCAGGCAAGGATTTTAAATCCCTGGGCTGCTGATAGCTCAGTCGCGCTACAGAGCCATTGACGTGGATGTCGGCAGCAGTATTTTCTACCGCAGCTGTCATGTGTGACAGCTGCGGTTAAGAATTGAAGAATTTCTCTGCTGCAGGGAATTCTTTTAACTAGCGGGGGTGAAGTAAACATCTACCGCATGCGGCAGATGTGTTCTTCATGCCCGCGGGGCTCATGGCAGTGGCGGAGAGGTAACTTTTTTGTTTTTTTATACACAAAAATGTTTCTTTTTCAGGGAATGGCTTATATGTAAAGCCCTTCACTGAAAAAGAATGCAGGGAGCTGGCAGAGCATTGGGTGCGGCTCCATTGACAACAATGCATGCATTTCCAATGGTGCAAGCATGTCCTATCTTTGCAGGCACGCACCTGCAAAGTACGAACATGTGAACACACCATAGGAAATGCATTGTTTGGTTTACATTTTGAGTGAGCCCACTGCTGCTGAATCTCATTTTGTGCTTTTTCAATCAAGTCAAGGTGGTAGGGTTTGGCTGTGGAACATCAGGAAAATGCCAGACTCCTCTAAAGCCACAAAAGATTTATCTGTGTATGGCACAGGAGATGTTTGATTAAACCACTGATGGTATTGGGCACGGTTTTAGAAAAGAGTTGATGAAGAGCAAGAATATGATATACCTGACGCACAGCTTATTTTAGGGGCCAAATATTACATGACATAATTATTTTATTTTTGTGTTGACGGAGCTATTGGGGGCTTATTTATTGCAGAACAAGTGAAAGTGACTGGAGATGTGCACGGTATGGTGAGGTGGAGAGTGAGGGATGCTATACACAAAGACAATGGTCAGACATAAGCTGTGTGGTGGCCCAATCGGTATGACTGCAGGGGGCTGGTTCATGACGCCTAGCAGGGATTGTAAAGAGACTAGGCGAAGTAAAGAGACACTTCTGCTCCCATTGATTTTAATGGGTATGAAGCAAACTAGGGCACTTCCCTATGACGCATGACAGGTCATCGATAGTTTTTGCCCAGGAAACCCCTTTAATATAAACTAATTTCTAATGTATATGAGAACCCCTAAAATAGTGCCACAAGCATTGCAACTTGTTCCCAACAAAACAAGACGTCATTTGGCAACAGAGAAGAGAAGAGCTCCATTGTTTCTCCTGCATTGCTAGAATGACAGTAATCTTCCTGTGATGGGAACCTATCATCTGTTGACTGAATACAACAACAATATTTTATCTTAAATGTCCGTCCACAATTTCTAAATATGACATTTAGTGATAAAGGATCAAAATGTCACCTGAAGACATTCATAGAGATTGTTTTAAAGCCACATTTCCCACGATGAAGGATCAAACAGTATACTCACAGATATGTTTCTGAGTATGTGAGGCACCTTATTTTCCATTGTGCCTGCATTTATGACCTTTACATTAATACAATCAGATACTTTGTGTTGTTTAAAAATGCTCTACAGAACATGACAGACTGAGACATTACAGACAGTAATATGGATGCTCCCTCTATACAGCAGGGTCGGACTGGGGTGCCCAGGGCCCATCAGTGAAATTCATTCCGGAGCCCATTCTACAGCTAGATGCAAATATAAACTGATTCCCGTTCGCAAATTCCCAACTGCCACATTTTTCATACAATTCCAAGGAAAATTATCTGTATTTCTGCATGTGGTCCGTCTCCACTGAAGTATGTGGACAGTACAGTTGGTTGAAATTGGTGAGAATTCCAGTGGTGGCACTTATGGCGCAGTGTGAGATCGCACATGAAGGCCACAGCATGACTAATAAACTGCTCCAACATGAAATGTTATTGCAAAATGACATTTTTCAAACCAATTTTTAATGCCTGCAAAAAGTGATTTGTGTGTGACCTCAGCTTTAAGTTGGTTTCTTGTGGAATGCAATCTGTGAGGAAAACTCCCAGCAGTTCCAGAAGGTCTGTAGTTGTTATGGCATTCTGAGAGTTCCCTATGGAGGGAAAAGAACAAAGATTTGTTAGGATAGCGCCTTATGCAGATATTAGAATGTAAAGGTGAAACTAAAAGGAAAATGGAAAAGCACTCACCTGGCATAGATATCTAACCCAGGAAAGGGTTGCTGCCACCCCTAGAGGCCTAGTTCACAAAGGGTAGGTACACTTCTTATGCACTCAGGCATCCACAGCACCCTAGGGTAGCAAAATCACATCTTTTGGCCCCTGCTATGTCCCCACAGCACCTCACCTTAGATTGGGATGCTGTGGGGACATGACAGGGTAAAATACGTTGCGTTTTGCTGTCGGTATCAGAAAAATTACTTTTTCTCCTGGTTGGCTTCCCCTCCCCCCCCCCCCCCCCCCGCATGTTTGGGCTATTATTATGTATGCAATGAAAAGATGAGATCTGGAAGTGTGCAAAATGAGTCCATTTATAATCCCAAGTGCAATGAAACGATGACATTTAGGCTGTCTGAATACGAGTGTATTTGCATTGCGGAGTCAGCAGCGGGCGTCCGCCTCCGGATTCCGCACCAAATACAGCCCCATAGTATTCAATGGTGAAACATCATTTCATTTCCGCTCGCGGAGAATAAATCGCAGCATGCTACGATTTTGTGCTGGTTACGCTCGGCCAGCTTACATTGAGGTCAATCCGACCCACAGCACTTCTGCAGTGAGCACTGCGGAAGTATCACGGGATATGCGTCACCCCCCAGCGCAGACAGCTACTGCGCACGTGCAACCAACTGCTGGTCGGCACATCTGCAGCGTGTACAGAAGCCACCAGACAGATAAGCTGGGGTTACCAGTCGGGCACCGGGACGAACTCCACTGTGGGAATCCCACACGTGAGGTCCGACTCTCCAGTGTACAAGACGCTTAAATAGAGGATTAACCTGGCAGCACATCTGGTTTTGGGTGGCTAAACTGGTTGTATGTTTTTTCTACATACAAATGTTTTTGGATTTGTTACAAATGCATCAGTTGCTCAAACTGTGCATCACTGAATTTGATGACTTAGGCTTCCTGCACACGGGCCTATTTGCATTGTGGAGTCTGCGGCGGGCATCCACCTCCAGACTCCACAGCAAATATTGCCCATAGCTTTCAATGGAAAAGTGTCATTTCATTTCCATGAAGGAAAATCGATTGCAATTTTGCACTTGTGGAGAATAAATCGCAACTTGCTGCGATTTTATGCGGGTTACACACGGCCAGCTTCCAGTGAAGGCAATGGAAGCTGTCGTTCCCGCGGCACTTCCGCAGTAAGTACTACTGTTTTTGAAAGCCTTCATTTCCACAAGCCTGTACGGCAGCATCTCCAGGCTGATTAATTTGGCAATGTGCATGTTCAAAGCTTATGCGTGCGGGTGGGTAGTGGCGTATTTACGTTTTCGCTCCAACGCTTGTGTTAGCGACTGCTGAACGCTGTGCTGAGAGACATTGCTGGATGGAGTGGAGGACAGTGGAGGTGAGGGTGTGGGTGCAGGCTGGGAGAAGGTCGTGCCTGTGTCCTGAGAGGGGGGTTGGATCTCAGTGGCAGGTTGGGGCACAGGGGGAGAGGCAGGGGTGCAAACCGGAGGCGGTGAATGACCTTCGTCCCACCTTGTGGGGTGCTTGGCCATCATATGCCTGCGCATGCTGGTGCTGGTGAGGCTGGTAGTGGTTGCTTCCCGGCTGATCTTGGTGCGACACAGGTTGCACACCACTGTTCGTCGGTCGTCTGCGCTCTCACTAAAAGACATCCACACCTTTGAACAACTAGCCCTCTGCACGGAGGCTTACCGCGAGGGGGTGCTTTGGGAAACAGTTGGGGGATTTTTTCGCTCTGGCCCTGCCTCTACCCCTGGCCACCCCACTTCCTCTTCCAACCTGTCCTGCTGCTGCACTTGCCTCCCACTCTGAAGCCCTGTCCTCAGTAGGCTTAGCAAACCAGGTGGGGTCAGTCACCTCATTGTCCAGCTGCTCTTCCCCTGAATCCTCTTTGCACTCCTCCCTTGAACTTACTGCCCTCACTACTACCTCACTGACAGACAACTGTGTCTCATCATCCTCCTCCACAAAAAGCTCTTGAGACAGTTGCCGGAAGTCCCCAGCCTCATCACCCGGACTCCGGGAACTTTCCAAAGGTTGGGCATCGGTCACGACAAACTCCTCAGGTGAGAGAGGAACCGTTTTTTCCCTCTCATGGCAGGGACCCGAGAACAGTTCCTGGGAGTCTGCCTGCTCAGAATATGTCATTTTCATGAAGTAAGGAGGCTTGGAGGAAGGAGGAGCAGCAGCCAAAGGATTCAGAGTTGCAGTCCCTAGGCAGGGAGTACTGGACTGCGTAGAAGACTTGGTGGTCGATAGATTGCTGGACGCACGTTCTGCCATCGACGACAGGACCAGCTCACACTGTTCTGTTTGTAATAAAGGTCTACCACGCGGACCCATAAATTGTGATATGAAGCTGGGGAGCCCAGAAACTAATGCCGCAGCAGCCAGCTGTGATTCATCACGCCCAGGAACACGGCCTGTGCCCACACTCTCACTTGGACATCCGCGTCAACGTCCTCAAACCCTTACCCCTACTCCTCATCATGGCGGATAAGAATAGAGCAGGGCCCAAATAAATTACCCCACTGTACAGCACTGACAACTGTGGCTAATTCACCGCACACAGAGACTTGTAGATAGCGGAGGCTCTATGCTGTGACTTGAAAAAATTAACCCGCTGTCTTGTGCTGATACCTAGGGGTAATTTACCGCTCGCAGAGACTTGTAGATAAGAGAGGCTGTATGGAGTGGGAGAAGACTCTAAAGCCAGTGGATAGTGCTGGTAACTGCGGCTATCTCAACCCCACCAAGGAATGGGTATTGTGAGACGCTCTGCACAGCGGCAGAGCTGAAATACTTTGCAGTTGTATAAATGAAGTTGCTTGCAGTAGGCTAGGAGATGTTAGAGAGCAGTTTCATGGTGAGAGCTGGTTGTACGGCACTGCAGCCTGAGAACTAGCCTAGGCTCTAGATGCGTAATACAAATATTTATGCACTCCTACTCCCAGCAAGCCACAACTATAATGCACACGGTCAGATGTAGCCCTAAGAAGGAGCTTTGGGGTTTTTGCACAGAGGATCAGGACTGTACAGTGTATAACTTTCCATATAGAAGTGGCTGTGCCCTAACACTGTGTGTCTAATGCACTGCAGACAGAGAACGGTATGAATGAAGTTGCTTGCAGTAGGCTAGGAGATGTTAGAGTGCAGTTTCACAGTGAGAGCTGGTTGTACGGCACTGCAGCCTGAGAACGCTATTACTGAAAGGCTGGGAACTGGCCTTGATGCGTAATACAAAAGTTGATGCACTACTACTCCCAGTAAGCCACAAGTATAATGCACACGGTCAGATGTAGCCCTAAGAAGGACCATTGGGGTTCCTGAAGATAGGATCCTACTCTAACACTTTCTCTATATAAGCAGCTCTTTCCCTAAACTCTGCATAATACACTGCAGACTGAGATCGCTATCGATGAAATGGCCTGCACAGCCCGAGATGAAAAAAAAACCAAAATGGTGCACTACTGCTCCCAGCCAGCCACAACAGTAATGCACATGGTCAGATGTAGCCCTAAGAAGGACCGTTGCGGTTCTTGAAGACTGGATCCTACTCTAACACTTTCCCTAACCTCTGCCAGCATGCGTCTGAGTCGAGCCGCGGGCGGGACTAGGTTAAGTACTCACTACTGTGGGGAAGGGGGGGGGGGAGAGGGCTGGCACATCACAGCAGGAAGTTGTAATGCCTTCCCTGCATGTCTATTGGCTAGAAAATGGCGCTAAACATGTAGGGAAGGAAATGCAATTGACTCGAGTACCGCGTAGTGCTTGTCTCGAGTAACGAGCATCTTGAGTACCCTAATACTCGAGCGAACATCAAGCTTGGACAAGTGTGCTCGCTCATCTCTAATTATAATCCCAACAGGAATCCAATTTTGAACCATAAATCATCTGTGAAATAAATCATAAACACATCATAAATAATTCTTCTGTGCAATACATCAAAAAATTCTAATCATTACCAAAACAAAACTGCTGGTAGGGTTTGGCTATGGAACATCAGGACAATGCCAGACTCCTCTAAAGCCACAAACGATTTATCTGTGTATGGCACAGGAGATGTTTGATTAAACCACTGGTGGTATTGGGCACCGTTTTAGAAAAGAGTTGATGAAGAGCAAGAATATGATATACCGGACACACAGCTTATTTCAGGGGCCAAATATTACATGACATAATTATTTTATTTTTGTGTTGACGGAGCTGTTGGGGGCTTATTTATTATAGAACAAGTGAAAGTGACTGGAAATGTGCACGGTATGGCGAGGTGTTGAGTGAGGGATGCTGTACACAAAGACAATGGTCAGACATAAGCTGTGTGGTGGCTCAATCGGTATGACTGCAGGGGGCTGGTTCATGACGCCTAGCAGGGATTGCAATCAGCAAGGGCAGGCAGAGTGTTATTAGGCGAAGTAAAGAGCCACTTCTGCTCCCATTGATTTTAATGGGTATGAAGCAAACTAGGGCACTTCCCTATGACGCAGGATAGGTCATCGATAGTTTTTGCCCGGGAAACCCCTTTAATATAAACTAATTTCTAATGTATATGAGAACCCCTAAAATAGTGCCACAAGCATTGCAACTTCTTCCCAACAAAACAAGACGTCATTTGACAACAGAGAAGAGAAGAGAAGAGCTCCATTGTTTCTCCTGTATTGCTAGAATGACAGTAATCTTCCTGTGATGGGAACCTATCATCTGTTGACTGAATACAACAACAATATTTTATCTTAAATGTCCATAATTTCTAAATATGACATTTAGTGATAAAGGATCAAAATGTCACCTGAAGACATTCATAGAGATTGTTTTAAAGCCAAATTTCCCACGATGAAGGATCAAACAATATATTCACAGATATGTTTCCTAGAATGTGAGGCACCTTATTTTCCATTGTGCCTGCATTTATGACCTTTACATTAATACAATCAGATACTTTGTGTTGTTTAAAAATGCTCTACAGCACATGACAGACTGACACATTACAGACAGTAATATGGGTGCTCCATCTATACAGCAGGGTCGGGCTGGGGTGCCCAGGGCCCATCAGTGAAATTCATTCTGGGGGCCACTCTACAGCTAGATGCAAATATAAACTGATTCCCGTTCACAAATTCCCAACTGCCACATTTTTCATACAATTCCATGGAAAGGGGACACATTTTTTTTTTCTTGCTATCTGGCCTTTGCTTTGGACCACTTCCTTCCCAGAGCCTCTCTCAGCTCTGTGAGATTGGCATACCTGCATGTGCGGGGCCATGCCACAGTAGGAGAAGCCGTAAGATGATTGGTGATGGAGATCCCATGCAGCAACATCAAGAAGATAGTGCTCTGTGACAAAGGATACTTGCAGGCCTGTCAATGCATCTACAGTGAATATAAAAAGTGCCAGGTTTTTGTCATGTTAAAAAATCTGACAAATATGAATAACTGAATTCTTGTAGGGTGGAAAAATAATGTGGTTGCATAAGTGTGAACACTCTCCTATATTTGGGGATGTGGTTGTGTTCAGAATTAGCCAATCACAATCAAACTCATGTTAAATAACAGTCAGTACTCCGCTGCCATTATTTACACTGATTCTGATTGAGCCCATATAAAGTTCAGCTCTTCTAGGAGGATTTTCCTGACATTTTCAGCAAAAGCCTTAAATAGCTTACATCACATCAAATGGATCTGGTTGTTAAAGGGGTTGTCCCGCGAAACAAAGTGGGGGTAAGCACTTCTGTATGGCCATATTAATGCACTTTGTAATGTACATTGTGCATTAAATATGAGCCATACAGAAGTTATTCACTTACCTGTTCCGTTGCTGGCGTACCCCGTCTCCATGGTGCCGTCTAATCTTCAGCGTCTAATCGCCCGATTAGACGCGCTTGCGCAGTCCGGTCTTCTCCTTTGCTGAATGGGGCCGCTCGTGCCGGAGAGCGGCTCCGCATAGCTCCGCCCCGTCACGTGTGCCGATTCCAGCCAATCAGGAGGCTGGAATCGGCAATGGACCGCACAGAAGCCCTGCGGTCCACCGAGGGTGAAGATCCCGGCGGCCATCTTCACAAGGTAAGTATGAAGACGCCGGACCGCGGGGATTCGGGTAAGTACTATCTGTTTTTGTTTTTTTTTATCCCTGCATCGGGTTTGTCTCGCGCCGAACGGGGGGGCTATTGAAAAAAAAACAAAACGTTTCGGCGCGGGACAACCCCTTTAAGGTATTAGTCAGAAGGAGGGGACCAAAAAAATCTCCAAGGCATTACATATACCATAGAACACAGTAAAAAAACGTCATCAAGAAGTGGATTACATTCAATGGAATTGTACAGATAATGGGTCACACTGATAGTGGAAATCTTAAATGATTTCATTTGTAATTTTTTTTCAACATGACAAAAACATGGCATTTTAACAGGGGTGTGTATATTGTGGCCCGAAGTACATATATCTGGCCCCTCTGTAACTTTTATACATGTCATGTCTTTTATGTGGATGCTCTGTGCAAATTGCATTGTCTCTAGTTATGTGTATTGCACAGCTGCAGCATGTAAGAGGTCTTTAAATGTCTGGGATATGTCTGGAAATTGTAACCAATTGTCATGTCACGTGGGCATGTAAGATATAAATATGAGTGAAAAGTGAGGCGTGAATCCCTTTTTACTTCAACGGTAGAGTGCAGAGGGAGAGTGACGGACGCATGGGGGTACCGTAAACCCTCATGTGATAAAGTATGGAGGAGGAAGAGAAACACCCAGATGACCTAATGCCAAGACCCTTATCCTAAGAGTGAGAGAGAGACAGAGCCAGCCATGCAGTGTACAGACACCCATCTGCAAGTAAGTGTCAGTGAAGTGTTGTGTCCTCCTGCGGTGTTCGCGTCCAGGAGCCGAGTCATGCAGATAACTTAGACTGTAGGCCCAGTTTCATCCTGTTTTCTTCCCTCTCACCTCTTTAACCTGTTCTTCCTGCACTGGTGTGTAGTTATACATTCTCAAAGTAAAGTTCCAGTCTCTGACCATTCCCAGTAACTAAAGTTGTCAAATAACTGTGTGTTGACTTTCTTACTTTTCCCGTTGGACATTCTGCAGAGTAAGGAATTCTAGTCCACCATACCAATTATTCAGGTAACCATTCAATAGCTGAGAGCTGCCCCTGATTGGTCCTTGCGCTGAGCCAATCAGAGGCAGCACTCACTCACCCATTCATGAATTCATGAATGGGTGAGTGAGAGCTGCCTCTGATTGGTGAGGGCTGTGACCAATCAGAGGCAGCCCATTCAGCAGGCGGGGATTTTAAATCCCCGGCTGCTTAATACTAGTCAGAGCAGTTCAGGAGAACTGCCGGCTGGCCGCGGCTGAACTCCAGCTGCACGGACAAGGTGAGTATATATATTTTTTATTTTTACACATTTTTGGATGCTTTTCAGGGAAGAGCTTATATTTTTAAGCCCTTCCCGAAAATTCATCCCGCGCTCACCTCCAGCCCATTGCTTTCAATGGAGCCGGCTGTATTGCCGGCTCCATTGAATTGCAATGGGTTGGACAGCGCTCCTTTGATCGGCGCCTTTTCCCCGAAAACGCTGCTAGCAGCAGATTTTTCGGGCGATTTTCCGGCCCCAGTCACGCGATTTGTGGATGCGCATCCGTCATGCGATCTGCAAATCGCGGCAAAAAACGCCCGTCTGACCGAGGCCTAAGGGCGAACTTATAGGGTCGTACAATCGGTATATTTTTGCTCATGAAAAATCTGCTGCGAAATTTGCAGAAATAGTTCAAAGCTGTAATTTTCCATACAGAAGTTTTTTGTTGGGGAAATACATATTTCCACCTTTCTACTGTACATGCATTGCGGATTTTGGATGCGGCGTTTCTTCATAGATTTCAAAGTTATTTGAAATTCTGTACTGAAATCTGGAACATGAATCCACAGCAAGATAAACCACAAAATTGGCAACAGTGATTCCACAGAAAAAGGCACAAAATTCACATTTGAACGTTAGGTTGGATTCAACATATTTGCGCAGTGTATTATGTACAAAAAAATTTGCGTGCATAATACGCAGTGAGTAAAACCAATTAATTTCAATGGGTTTGTGCACTTAAGCATATTTTGCACACGCAGCATGCTGTTTTCCTGCGCAAATTAAGACCTGCTCTATCTTCCGCAGGAAAAGACCCAATAGAAGTCTTTGAGGGGTGGGGGGTGTAAATACATATGCAAAAGCGCAATACGCTGCGCAGTTCGGTTAAAAACAGAACACATCTGGAACTCATTAGGGTAAATGGCCATTTAAATCAGGGCAGGGGTGTGTCCAGAGCCCATGTGAACATATACTGCGTTCGCATGTACAGTAAAATGCACCAATATATTCGCAAAAGCACCTACCTCATGGCACAAATGCGTTGTGCTGAAGCCTGAGCAATTGTGCATACACTCCTGTGAAGCTGCCCTAAAGGTTTTTTCAGAAGACTATGCACAATTATGCTGGCTTCAGTGCAACGTAATTGCACAGTGAGCGAGGTTAATTTGTGCGCATATTTTTGCACACCTCTCATAGACTTCTATGGGGGCCTTAGCGGCGCAATTTGCAGAAGGATAGAGCAGGTCTGACTTTTAGCGCGCACAAGAAATGTGCATGCCAGACATGAGAACGAACTCATTGACCTCACTGAGTTCTATTCTTGGAGCACTGAACGCACATATCTTATACAGGCAAGAACGCGTGTAAATATGATCATCTGATTCTCATACTATCCGTTTTCGCTGATGTTTCCTCTGACCTCTCGGTACTGATCCTGGGCTTGTCTGACTTTGTTCTCTGTTTGCGCTGCCAATGAGCGGCTACTCTGGTGATACACCCAAAGGATTTGTAGCAGCTAAAAACCACATACTGCTTGGAGGGGTTAAAGGGTGAAGGCCTACACTCCCTGGGTGGCCAGCAATAGCAACCATTACAAAGACTAATTGTGGTTGCACATTGGTTGAACAGGCTATTGGCCCCTTACTGCAACACCACTTAAAGGAATGAATAAAAAAAGATGGCGAGACAAAGTTGGCAGATGCACGGTGTGCTGTTGCTTTATCTAAGGACTTTTTATCTACACATTTGAACTATGAGTAACCTTAATTATAATAAGCGTTTGTTGCGATCTTAAACGACAGTGTTCTATCAGCATACAATATAAATTGGTTCTAGACGACTACTGCATGTTGAAAAGTTAAAACCATAACTCTATGGTAAACGTGTTCCGAAGCTTCCAAAAATGTCAAGCAAAAGTAATAGAAAATGAAAATTAAAAAATGAAGCAGTTAAAGGGGTTTTGTCATTAGAAAAAAAAATCAACACTCACTAGAGATGAGCGAGCACACTCGTCCGAGCTTGATGCTCGTTCGAGCATTAGGGTACTCGAGATGCTTGTTACTCGAGTCGAACACCACGCGGTACTCGAGTCAATTCCATTTCATTCCCCGCATGTTTAGCTCCATTTTCTAGCCAATATACATGCGGGGAAGGCATTACAACTTCCTGCTGTGATGTGCCAGCCCTCTCCCCACCCCCCCACAGTAGTGAGTGACTGGGCCGATCAGGTGACCGCCGAGTACTTAAACTGGTCCTGCCCGTGGCTCGCTTCAGACGCATGCTGGCAGAGGTTAGGGAAAGTGCTGCTGCTGATATAGGGAAAGTGTTAGAGTAGGATCCAGTCTTCAAGAACCCCAACGGTCCTTCTTAAGGCTACATCTGACCGTGTGCATTATAGTTGTGGCTTGCTGGGAGTTGTAGTGCATCATTTTTTGTATTACGCATCTAGGCCTGTTCCCAGCCTTTCAGTATTAGCGTTCTCAGGCTGCTGTGCTGTACAACCAGCTCTCACCGTGAAACTGCACTCAAATATTTCCTAGCCTACTGCGAATGACTTCATTTATACCGTTTTGTGTCTGCAGTGCATTAGACAGAGGTCTCACCGCTAAGCAGTACTGTAATATTTCCTGGGCCACTGCAAAGTATTTCAGCTCTGCCACTGTGCAGAGCGTCTCACAATACCCTTTCCTTGGTGGGGTTGAGATAGCCGCAGTTACCAGCACTATCCACTGGCTTTAGAGTCTTCTCCCACTCCACACAGCCTCTATTATCTACAAGTCTCTGCGAGCAGTAAATTACCCCAAGGTATCAGCGCAAGAAGGCGGGTTAATTTTTTCACAGTCACAGCATAGAGCCTCTGCTATCTACAAGTCTCTGTGTGCGGTGAATTAAGCCACAGTTGTCAATGCTGTACAGTGGGGTAATTTATTTGGGCCCTGCTCTATTCTTAATCTGCCGTGATGAGGAGTAGGGGTAAGGGTCGAGGACATGGACGTGGACGCGGACGTCCAAGTGAGGGTGTGCGCACAGGCCGTGTTCCTGGTCGTGGTGAATCACAGCCGGTTGCTGCGGGATTAGGAGAGAGGCATGTTTCTGGGGTCTCCAGCTTCATATCACAATTTATGGGTCCACTTGGTAGACCTTTATTACAAACACAACAGTGTGAGCTGGTCCTGTCATGGATGGCAGAAAATCCATCCAGCAATGTATCGACCACCCAGTCTTCTACGCAGTCCACTACTCCCGGCCTAGGGACTGCAACTCTGAATCCTTTGGCTGCTGCTCTTCCTTCCTTCCAGCCTCCTCACTCAATGAAGATGACATATTCTGAGCAGGCAGACTCCCAGAAACTGGTCTTGGGTCCCTGCCATGAGTGGGAAAAAATGGTTCCTCTCTCACCTGAGAAGTTTGTCGTGACCGATGCCCAACCTTTGGAAAGTTCCCGGAGTCTGGGTGATGAAGCTGGGGACTTCTGGCAACTGTCTCAACAGCTTTTTGTGCGTGAGGATGATGATGAGACACAGTTGTCTGTCAGTGAGTTATTAGTAAGGGCAGTAAGTCCAAGGGAGGAGCTCACAGAGGATTCGGAGGAAGAGCAGTTGGACGATGAGGTGACTGACCCCACCTAGTTTGCTAAGCCTACTGAGGACAGAGTTTCAGAGGGGGAGGCAAGTGCAGCAGCAGGACAGGATGGAAGAGGCAGTGGGGTGGCCAGGGGGAGAGGCAGGGCCAGAGCAAAGAATCCCCCAACTGTTTCCCAAAGCACCACCTCGTTGCAAGCCTCCGTGCAGAGGGCTAGGTGTTTAAAGGTGTGGATGTTTTTCAGTGAGAGCGCAGATGACCGACGAACAGTGGTGTGCAACCTGTGTCACAACAAGATCAGCCGGGGAGCCACCACTACCAGCCTCACCACCACCAGCATGCGCAGGCATATGATGGCCAAAAACCCCACAAGGTGGGACAAAGGCCATTCACCGCCTCCGGGTCACGCCACTGCCTCTTCCCCTGTGCCCCAACATGCCACACAGATCCAATCCCCCTCCCAGGACACAGA
Organism: Eleutherodactylus coqui; assembly: GCF_035609145.1. Classification (NCBI taxonomy): domain Eukaryota; kingdom Metazoa; phylum Chordata; class Amphibia; order Anura; family Eleutherodactylidae; genus Eleutherodactylus; species Eleutherodactylus coqui. Next base: position 254,591,805 of record NC_089839.1, on the reverse strand, counting down.
TACGAGTGCCTCCCGGCCTGCACCCACACCCTCACCTCTACTGTCCTCCACTCCATCCAGCAATGTGTCTCAGCGCAGCGTTCAGCTGTCGCTAACACAAGCATTGGAGCGAAACCGCAAATACGCCGCCACGCACCCGCACGCACTAGCTTTAAATGTGCACATTGCCAAATTAATCTGCCTGGAGATGCTGCCATACAGGCTTGTGGAAATGGAGGCTTTCAAAAACATGATGGCGGTGGCGATCCCGCACTGCTCGGTACCCAGTGGCCACAATTTTTCCCGGTGTGCCGTCCCAGCCCTACACCAGCACATCTCCCACAATATAAATCGTGCCCTCACCAACGCGGTTACTGAGAAGGTCCACTTAACCACGGACATGTGGACAAGTACTGGTAGGCAGGGCCACTATATATCCCTGACAGCACATTGGGTGAATTTGGTGGAGGCTGGGACCGAGTCGGAGCCTGGGACTGTTCATGTCCTACCGACACCCAGAATACCGGGTCCTACCTTGGTGCTGGTATCTGCGGCGTTTTATGCCACCTCCTTCAAACCCTCCCCCTCCTCCGCCACCTCTACCTCTCAATTAAGAAGAGTGAGCATGTTGCCAGAAGTCAGTATCTTGCTGAGGGGCATCACAGCGGTGGGCAAGCGGCAGCAGGCCGTGCTGAAACTAATCAGCTTAGATGACAAGAGGCACACAGCCCCCGAGCTGTTGCAGGGTGTGACAGAGCAGACCGACCTCTGGCTTTCGCTGCTGAACTTGAAACCGGGTATGGTCGTGTGTGACAATGGCCGTAACCTGGTGGCGGCTCTGCAGCTCGGCAGCCTCACACACGTGCCATGCCTGGCCCACGTCTTCAATCTGGTGGTTCAGCGGTTTCTGAAAAACTACCCCCACTTGTCTGACCTGCTCGGCAAGGTGCGCCGCGTCTGTATTTAACGATGAAGCAGAAAATAATAAGCCTGTACCATGTTTATTTGTTCATTTCCCGTGGAATAGGGGGTCTTCATGGTGTGCAATTAACACGCTCATCATAATGCTTTGCTTCATTGGAAATATTAATGTAACAAGGTTCTTGAATAAAGGGGTTAGTGATTACAAATTTTTAATCCCTTGAACACAAAGTCATAAAGTGGAAATTTGCCCAGTGTGGAATCTTTTAAATAATGCCAATTGTTATGTTAAACTTGAAATGTTAAAGAATATTGTGGTTTTGGCACATCCCAGTATCATTATCTCCACCTTTCTTCTTTAGTGATGTCAGCCAACTTTAACAATATAAATTAGGAGCCGTACGTAGTTGTCATCAATACCTTGAGGTGAACTCACCAATCAGCACAATGAAGAGCATCGCTATCTTTATGCTGGTTGGCCTTAGCCTTTTCAGTAATGGTAAGTCACCTGATTAGTCTGCTGATAACTGTTATATGATATATCATGCATTAGGTTAATGCTTTAAGTTATGTAGTCTTGAAAGTTATATGTTGGTTGCCTTTTTGCTATTCGTTCACTTCATTGGTAGCTGTTGGGCTGACTACTTCACATATCCATTAGGACAGAGCTATGAACAATGCCTCTTTACTACCTCATCAGAGGTTGTCCATTACATCTGCTCTATGTTGCAGCATTGCTTGTTCAGACTTTCTACTCTTTAACCCTTTCCAATCCAATGTTGGGCTTGCCCCGACATCATCATTTCCCTCCACAGCTCCGATGTCGGGACAGGTCCGACACTGTAGTGCAGGAGTGCATCTGCACCCGATCATCAGACACATTTTAACCCTTTCTGCCTTCTCCTTTACACATTACATAGCGCTCAATTAGCGCTATGTAATGCATGAAGATTCTGGCCGGCGATCATGAGACCGCCGGTGTTACCTGACCCCAGCAGTCACATGAACGCCGAGTTGGGAGGCCAAAGGAAGAATGCAGAAGTATTACTTCCGCATTCTGCCCGACAATCATGTGACCGCTGGGTGCCACCTGACCCCAGCGGTCAAATGATCGCCGAGCTGGGTGGCAAAAGGGAGGGTGAAGGGAAAATGTATTTTTTTCTCAGCCATTCTCCCCAGCTCCAATTTTTTTGGAGGTGGGGAGAACAGATGAGAAAAAATAAATGGATTGGAAAGGGTTAACCTTACCAACATTACAGAGGGTTAGTACACACAGAGCTGATTCTTACTTGTACAATAATAGATTGTGAACGCCAAGCACCTAAACCACCAATGAGAAATTGACACACACATTATTAGCCAATCAGCAGCATCTAGGTAGAAATGTATTTGTAAGTATTTGTATTGAGGCTACAAATCATAACTGTGTTTAATGGCTTTATATAATGGCATACATGCAAAAAAAAGTGAAAGTAATGAATATAACAAGCTGGTATACACTTATTTGCTTTCTTACCTCATCTACCCATGTAATATTGTCCATAATTTTGTTTTCAGGACACTGCAGTGAGGGAAATGCAGATGGATCGAGTACATTTAAGGATGAAGCTTCCGAGGTATTTTTTCCTTTTAAATCAAATAATTCTACATAATGAACTGGAATAAAAAGCCTTTTCATGATCCATAGCACATAAAGCATATGTGATACTGCCAGCTTATCTTGACTGATATGCTGCTTTTTTATACATTTTGGGCAGGTATTCATTCTATGCTCACACATAATATATTATTCCCACTCTTCCACCTCTAGTAGTCTTATAACTAAATAGTAATATGCTTGTAAGACATTCACCTTCAGGTTACATTTTTTTTATTGTTGTTTTAACAAAAAAAGAACCCGGAGAAACAATATAGCTGTAGCAGGTAATAAATATGTAATGATAGAATCATAATCCGAAATGTTTACAAGTTCCGTATTCCAATGGAGTATTTGGGATTTCCACTACTATTCTTACAGCTACAATAAATATCAGGTACAGAGGGATAAATCTATATAACCTGCTACAACATTTATACAACCTAGCAGGGACGTAACTATAGAGGGTGCAGGGGATGAGGTTGCACCCGGGCCCAGGAGCCTTAGGGGGCCCATAAGGCCTCTCTTCTCCATATAAGGAGCCCAGTACTATGAATAAAGCATTATAGTTGGGGGCCCTGTTACAGGTTTTACATTGGGGCCCAGGAGCTTCAAGTGATGCCTCTGCAACCTAGATATACTGCATGGCATAGACGTTTTTAAAATGGCATTCTATCAGTGATGCACGCCTCCAAGGAAAGTCTAGACTGCAGTGTGAGCTGAGACTTCAACTCGACTCTCACATGACCTGGCCTTTTCCATAAGCAGAATTAACACTTAGGTCTTCAACTGCACCATCATTTCACCTGGGTACTGCATAAAAATCTATACATTCGTACTGATTTCACATTATTGCTTATATAAAAGCTTGAAAAACTTTATAATAATCTTTGGGTCTAGGAGAGTGAAGTTTCTACTTGTGGAGAGTGTCAAGTTGCATAGAGAGTCTTATATAAGTCATATAATGCTGCATGGGGGAAAGTTATGCAAATAGATCGAAAAGTACATTCCAAGTCCCACCTATTAGAAGGTGGTTTTCAGTAGGTGACATGGTGAAGATACATATCCATCTTCTGTTTAGATGCTAATATTTTAGTTTTTTTTTTAAAGGGCCAATCAATCCTAATGAACACTATGAGGAAATCAACGTAATTCATTATGTTTACCATTTTACATTTTGCTGCATATGATGATGTAAATTAGGTCATACAAAAATACCAATAGTTTAACATGTAACACCATAAGGAAAGCAGAATAGATCGTTTTAACAATTGGTAGATTCATTTTCAGCCACACTCTACTATCACACTATATGTAATTAAGCGGAGTGCATTTGGCTTGGCTCTTACTGTAGAGGGGATTCCAATCTGAGTACTGCTAGGAAGCCCTTATAATTTCTGTATATGGCTCTGCCTTATGAAATCTGATCCTATTCTTGGCTTTAATTATATAGCCTCCAGACTTAATGTAAATGTAGACTTACAGCTACATTCACAAATAATAGGCTTATGAAGATATCTTGTTCTATGTCTTCTTAACCCCTTGAGGACCAGACACTTTGTAGGGATTTTACCCATCTGGTGGTTTTACTGCCCTATTTTTTTTCCTTCAGCTAGTTTTTTCTCCCTGTGACCTATAGGGTGGTTTTTCAAATAACCGCCGGCTCGCATAGTGGAAGAAACACTTCCACTTTCCCTTTTTAGTACACAGGGCTAATCTGGGGAAAGGAGAAGGCAGAAGTAGTTAAAAACTGCTTCTCCCTTCTCCTTTGGGTTCTCAGCTGTGACTAACAGCTGACAACCTGACTTGCTTCTGCTTGAAAGCAGAAGCACGGGCATAAATCCTGCGCTGTATTTTTACTATCGGCCGGACTTAAAGCCCAGGACCAAGCGCAGTATATTTACCGTGCTTGGTCCCTAAGGGGTTAAAACTTACAATGAAAGCAATTTATTGTGTTACTTATTTAGAATAGCTTTTACTTTTTTAAATAAATTGTTTCATCGCAAATTCAAAAGTCTAAAGGACAATTTAAATGCTATTTTGTAATATAGTTATGAAGAGAATGTACAATTAAAATGTATGAAGACAAACTATTCTTAAAGAATAAATAAAACAACAGTCTAACTAAGTTCCTATTCGTATAGGCAGAGGACAGATCAAACAAAGAACTGATCAACACAGTTTCTAAAGATTTACAAAAACGGGTAAGTTTCACTTGTATTTAGATTGATGTATTCCTGTTTTCCAGAATGCTAAAAACAATAGCAGCTAAATACAAAGTTACACAAAATCACAATTATAAACCCAGATAAAATAATGCAGTAGGTTTTACTGTAGCACTGCTCAAAGCCACAGATAATACACCTACAGTATATGGTAGGTGTCTGGAGAAATGGTAGTACTGTACTTCCCTGTAAGCAGGTTGCATTTCTGCATGTATGTATGTATGTATGTATGTATATATATAAATATATATATATATATATATATATGGGGAAAAAACTAAGTATACCGAGTGATGGGAGTCAATGACAGACCTATTGTCATGTCTGGTATGACTAGTTTTCACAATCAGAGATGACAAGTTTCAGGTACAAACCAATGGCAGTATCTTTTTAGAGTTACTAAAATACCAGAACTAAGTATAGTGAGGTATGAGGAGATGCATGGACAAGTATAGCAGAACTGCCTAAAGCAGACGGGTCGCTCAAGTGGACCACCCACCCCCAAAAAGGCAACCTCACTACTGGGGAGAGACTTTAAACCAGTCCAAGACACACTGGAGAAAACAGAGACATAGTATTACAATGGAATTACCTGAACAGCTCATGGTACCAAAATCTGCTAGTGTGCTAGAAGCCATAGAGTGAGATCACACAAAGAGGACATTTTTTGCACAAAAATCCACATCAACCCCTCTACATGACCTCATTGTGGATATCGGGGTAGAATTTCACTTATTGCATAAAAATGAATGAAATGTGCAGTGGAGATCCAGAGCTTTTCCATGACAGCTAGAGCAAATCTGCAGCATGACTAGATTCCACTGCCAGTGATTGGTGTTTGTTAAGACCTAATTCCCTTACAGTCTATTGTTGTGGAATTTCAGTGCGCATTGCGCTGTGCGTGGAATCACCATCAGAGCATTACTAGGGCTTATTCCCAGGAGTGTGGGCACAACTTGGCAGCATGGAGCATAGTTGCACCTGAACGAGGGGAATCCCTTCCCCTTCACTGGCTTCTCAAACTCCGTGCCAGAGCTTGAAAAAAAACCCGCTGCCCGATCGTCCGCACATGTAGTACTCCCGCTCATCTGAATGCACCCACAAGATGAAAGCGAGGATCCCCTAAATTTGGATTCCAGACTCTGGCTGATGTAATAATGGAATTTTTTACTGCTTGGAGTAAAAAAATGCTGCATCCAGATGTTGGCTGTGGGTCCACAGGGACATATGAAAAGCCTTAGAAAACATTGCGTTTTTTTTTAACTGGCTTTTTTCTCTTCTTTGATTTTTTTCTTGTGTCCATGGCTTTTTTACTTCAAAATCACAGCATGCTTTGGGTGTGGAGTTTTTTCAAGTGTTTTTTAATAAGCTTCTCTAAACGATAAAAATGCCAGAAAAAATGCATATGTAATAGAGATGAGCGAGCACCAAAATGCTCGGGTGCTCGTTACTCGGGACGAACTTTTCGCGATGCTCGAGGGTTCGTTTCGAGTAACGAACCCCATTGAAGTCAATGGGCGACCCGAGCATTTTTGTATATCGCCGATGCTCGCTAAGGTTTCCATTTGTGAAAATCTGGGCAATTCAAGAAAGTGATGGGAACGACACAGCAACGCATCTCAAGTTCCCAGGTCCCACTATTAAGCCACAATAGCGGCAAGAGTGCCCCCCCCCCCACTGTCAGCGTAAAGATCGTTCTCCTCTGCCATAGCTGTAACAGCTGTGGCAGAGAAGAACGATGTTTGCTCATTGAATTCAATGGAGCCAGCAATACAGCAGGTTCCACTGAAAGCAATGGGCTGCCGGAGATCGCGGGATGAATTGTCGGGAAGGGCTTAAATATATAAGCCCTTCCCTGCAATTCATCCAGAAATGTGTTACAATAATCATTGTCATTGGCTGTGATTGGCTGAAGGCACGTGTGTTTCTGGAGGTGGGGATTTAAAGCCCTTCGTAGAGAAAGCAATGCTCTGCCGGGAACCAGGAGGGAGCGACAGCCTGCAGCAGCGGCGCAGAACGCCAGGAGAAGTGAGTAATGATTTTTATTCTTTGCTCCACTGTATTCCCGGCGTATAAGGTGACAGTTGGGGGGTCGTCTTATACGCCCCGTCGCCTTATACGCCGGTATATATTTTTATTGTAACACATTTCTGGATGAATTGCAGGGAAGGGCTTATATATTTAACCCCTTCCCGACAATTCATCCCGCGATCGCCGGCAGCCCATTGCTTTCAGTGGAACCTGCTGTATTGCCGGCTCCATTGAATTCAATGGGTAAACATCGTTCTTCTCTGCCACAGCTGTTACAGCTGTGGCAGAGGAGAATGATTTGTCTTCTATATGTTCTCAATGGGGTCGGCGCTGCTGCCGCCGACCCCATTGAGCGCATATAGAAAAGGGCAGATTTTAATACTCTGGTGACACCTAATCTCGCCAGCCACTCACTGCAGGGGGGTGGTATAGGGCTTGAACGTTGCAGGGGGAAGTTGTAATGCCTTCCCTGTCTTTCTATTGGCCAGAAAAGCGCGCAAATTTCTCAGGGAAGAAAGTGAAAGTAACTCGAACATCGCGTGGTACTCGTTACGAGTAACGAGCATCCCGAACACGCTAATACTCGAACGAGTATCAAGCTCGGACGAGTATGCTCGCTCATCTCTAATATGTAACCAAAAAACACCACTCCAAACAATGCAGATAGAAAATGCAGCCAAATAAAATGCATGCAATGTTTCTATTTTTTTTTACAAATATCAAACACGTTTTATAATCTTCTGTCGAGGGAATGACGGAACCAGAATATTGAAGTTAGCTGTCCACACACACGTATATACACACACATTTTCTGTGCAAAGTCTTCCAGCCCCAGGTAATCAGATGACATCAAATAATAAAAGATGTTCTAAAAATGATTGATAGTAATTGTAGTTTTAAGTAACCAAAAGTTTGTCCCTTACGGCTCCTTCTCACGGGCGTATTTGCACGCTCAAAATTTGTGTGCGCAACACAGAGAATAGAGCCCCCTGATTCCAATGGGTTCGCTTAGAGTTCACTCTTTTGCGCGCACTGAAAAAAAGCATCATGCTTTACTTTTGTGTGCATTTGTGCACCAAAGGTCCCCATAGTGGTCTATGCTGGACGTGGGGGTACAAATACCGATACAATATGCAAGCAGATGTGTGAAAAACAGCGCAATTCTATCTGGAACTCACTAGGCTAAATAGCCATTTGATGGATTTGTTCACATAAACATATTATTTTGGCGCATTTTGGGTGCACGGAAAAAAAATACAGCATGCTCTACTTTTGTGCACCGTGTCCCCATAGAAGTGTATTGAGGAAGCGCAAATGTGTGCACAACACACAAGGATATGTGCAGTACGCTGAACAATTCCGCTATAAGAAGAACGTATCTGGATCATTGGACTAAATAGCCATTTAAATTGGGGTGTATCTGTCTGCTGCGGGCAAATGAACATGCCCTGCAGGCGCTAGAAGCACAACAAAATGCCAACATTTGTGCAGAAAAACCTACTTCATAGCACAATTACGTTGTACCGAGACGTGCGCAATTGCGCATATGCCTGTGTGAAGCTGCCCTAAGGATCCAATCAGCTGACAAACAAACTGCCCTGTGTACATGCGGTAATAATCAGGTAAATGAATGTTCAGACGAATACCCGTTCACAATCATTGGCCCATGTGAATATGAAGGGCCTTTAGCATGTTGACTTTACATTTGATGAGAAGTACATTTTCTGTCTCTTTCCATAGGATGATTTTGGACTAATGAATATTTTCCAGAAATCATTATCCGAGTTAGTAAGTTCATTATTCTTTATTGTAATCTTTCTCTTTTGTACACATTGTCTTCCTTGCTACATTTTGTAGGAATCTAGTGTGATAGAAAAATGTGTAGAATCTAAGTAGTGATCCGACATATGAGCTAAATAACTTATTATAAACTAATGTACAGTATTCTGAAGAGTTCCATCAAGTCCTGCGGGTCTCGCTGATTAGTGAACCCGCTACTAGTGAATGGCTTATTCCATACAAGGTACAATTCTCCACTCTTCTTCTCAACATTCTTGTATGAGTTAATTTCTAACAAGTAAGAGGTTCTCCTGTGAAACCCGGCTGGTTTAGTAGCAGGAGGGGTCCACTTGGTCTGCTATTACTACAGTAGATACCATGCATCACTAATTCCTACAGGGGGCATAGATATGGCATCTTCTAGTAAGCAGCACTAGCACCACCATGGTTTGCCTCTTGCCACTTTAACATTAGATTTTGGGTGTTTTTTGTTTTATTAACAGTAACTATATGATAGAAGTTGCCCAAAGAATGGCCGCTGTTCATCAGTCAGTAAGTTTTATTTAAAGAACCTAATTTAAGTTCTATATTACAAGTAATTAAAATATAAGCTCACTTTATGCAATTAAAAGTACACAACTGCATAATAATGAAGTCCTTTCCCAAATTCGAGCTAAGGTAAGGGTGGACGCATCTGCACATCGCAAATGTGTTAATAAAGTGAATGCAGTCAGTGCCAGATTACCAAATAGGCAGAGTAGGCCCCGTCCTGTGCGCCCCGTGCTTTTTAAAGGTCCCGCAATAATGGATCAAAATTATATTGATTTGATCTTGGAAGAAAATGTATTTCCAAAAGATACAAAAAAATCAAACAGGAAGAAACAAAAGAAAAAATTGACATTAAAACCTCTAAGTTGTTAATGGGTACATTCCATTAATATAGGATTTTCTCTATAAAATACATAAACCATGGACATCAGGTTCACATTACAGTTTGTCGCGCTTCCGTGACTTCCATAGACTTCAATGGAGCTAGATCCACGCGGAATCCGTGATGAAAATGGAGCATGCTGCGATTTCAGATCGGTGCGGATAGTAAATAAATATCATAAAATCAAATCTGCGGACCTAAAATCAATCGTGGAAGCTCCATTCATTTCTATGGACGGTAAATCCGCGCGGATTTCCGCGGCTCAAATCCGTGCGGATTCTGCAAATAAAATCCGTCCGTGGACATTAGGCCTTACTCTGAATTTCCTCCGCAGCTTTGGCTCCTCCCCTCCAACGTCGTAAGTGTATGAAACAAAATTGAAGAGGAGGAGACTGAGCCGACGCTGGCGAGGAAGTTCTCACTATCAGTCACAGTGCAGGGGAAGCTGTGCAGCGCTCACACCAGACACATCGTGTGAAGGTTCTAGGCGTAGCATTAAACAGTGCAGTCAGGCAGCCTTACCCGACTAGGGGAGCCTATGGGCTCCCTGGCTTAGGGGCTGGTAAGCAATTGTGACTTCTTTGGTTACACCATAGGATGGATGGATAGATAGATATGCTCAAATATGTTGACATCCACTCTGAGGCCTTAGTCAGACGGGCGATTTTTCGCGCGATTTGCGGATCGCATGACGGATGCACATCCGCAAATCGCTGTGACCGGTGCGCGCAAGTCGCCCGCAAATCGCCCGAAAATCTGCTCCTAGCCGCGTTTCATTAGAAACGGACCGGAGCTGTCCAGCGCATTGCATTCAATGGAGACGGCAATACAGCCGTCTCCATTGAAAGCAATGCGCTGCGGGCGAGCCCGGGATGAATTGTCGGTAAGGGCTTAAATATATAAGCCCTTCCCTGCAATCCATCCTAAAATGTGTTAAAATAAAAAAAAATTGTATACTCTCCTTCTCCCGGCAGCCGGAGCTCCGCGTGGCCGTCCTGCAGTGGGTGTGAGTCAGACCTGCCTCCTGATTGGCTCAGCGCTGAGCCAATCAGAGGCATGCCTCACTCACACCCATTCATGAATGGATGTGAGTCAGACCTACCCCTGATTGGCTCAGCGCTGAGAGGCAGCAGTCACTCACCCATTCATGAATTCATGAATGGGTGTGTGAGTGTTTTCAGCCTCTGATTGGTCAGGGCTGTGACCAATCAGAGGCAGATCATTCAGCAGGCGGGGATTTTAAAGCCCCGCCGGCTGAATAGTGCCAAGAAGCAGTTCAGGAGAACTGACAGCGGCCGTGGCTGGACTCCGGCTGCAGCGGAAAGGTGAGTATACAATTTTTTTTTATTTTAACACATTTTAGAAGGAATTGCAGGGAAGGGTTTATATATTTAACCCCTTCCCAACAATTCACCCCGCGCACACCGGCAGCCCATTGCTTTCAATGGAGCGGCTGTATTGCCGCTCCATTGAATTCAATGGGCAAACATCGTTCTTCTCTGTCACAGCTGTTACAGCTGTGCAGAGAAGAATGATTTGTCTTCTATATGTTCTCAATGGGGTCGGCGCTGCTGCCGCCGGCCCCATTGAGCGCATATACAGAAGAGAACAGGAATCGCAGATCGCAGATAGGTGCGATCTGCGATTTTTTGTTCTATAATTTATCGGCCGAGCGCATAAAAAGCGCTCATGTGTCCGATACCATTGCAAAGCAATGGTTTTATAAAATCGCCGGACGCATGCGCATGCGCAAATCGCGCGAAAAATCGCCCGTCTGACTAAGGCCTAAATAGTAAAAATTGCAATGGAAGATCTTTAGGTAAGTAAAAAAATTGCAAGATCCCCAAATCACTGCTTGCAAAATGGGGGCAAAAAGGGGGCGGGAGCTCAGTTCCTGCTCCTGGGCTCTTCCAGCCTCCCCCCCTGCACATGAGGACAACGTATATCGGCTCGGCGTGAAAACCGAGCCGATATACGTTCGTGTGAATGCACCCTCAGAGCCATAACTTCTTCATTTTTCCATTGACACAGCCATATGAGGGCTTGTTTTTTGCAAGACAAGTTGTACTTTTCGATGGCATCATTTTTGGGTATATATAATGTATTGCATAACTTTTGTAAAAAAAAATTGTGGGGAGATTGGAGAAAAAAAAAAATCCTGCCATTTGTTTTTTCGATTTCATTTTTATGGCGTTTAGTGTGCAGAATAAAAAATGTGGTAACACGATCCCGGTGATACCAAGTTTATACAGTTTTTTTATGTTTTGCTATTTTTGTACATTTAAAATATTTTTTTTCTTAAAGGTTTGCTTTTGTGTCGCCAAATTCCAAGAGCCATATTCATTTTATTTTTCCATTGTCAGAGCCCTAGAAGGCCGTGTTTTTTGCAGGATGAACTCTAGTCTTCATTTATCTAATTTTTTGGAACATGTAAAATTTTGATAGCTTTTTATTCCATTTTTTCTAGTGGCCTATCTGCGATCTGCGATTCCTGTTCTTCTCTATATGCGCTCAATGGGGCCGGCGGCAGCAGCGCCGACCCCATTGAGAACATTTACTAGACAAATCATTCTCCTCTGCCACAGCTGTAACAGCTGTGGCAGAGAAGAATGATGTTTGCCCATTGAATTCAATGGAGCCAGCAATACAGCCTGCTCCATTGAAAGCAATGGGCTGCCAGCGATCGCAGGATGAATTTTTGGGAAGGGCTTAAAAATATAAACCCTTCCCTGAAAATCATCCAGAAATGTGTAAAAAGTAAAACAAATATAAACTCACCTTGTCTCGGCAGACGGAGTTCAGCCGCGGCCGGCCGGCAGTTCTCCTGAACTGCTGTGAGTAGTATTCAGCAGCTGGGGATTTAAAATCCCCGCCTGCTGAATGAGCTGCCTCTGATTGGTCACAGCCCTCACCAATCAGAGGCAGCTCATACTCACCCATTCATGAATTCATGAATGGGTGAGTGAGTGCTGCCTCTGATTGGCTCAGCGCAGGGACCAATCAGGGGCAGCTCTCAGCTGAATGACAGTTTTAGTTCAGGAGAACTGCCGGCCGGCTGCTGCTGAACTATGTCTGCCGGGACAAGGTGAGTATATATTTTTTTTTACTTTTTACACAGTTTTGAATGATTTTCAGGGAAGAGCTTATATTTTTAAGCCCTTCCCGAAAATTCATCCTGAGATCGCCCGCAGCCCATTGCTTTCAATGGAGCCGGCTCTAATGAAACGCGGCTAGGAGCAGATTTTTCGGGCGATTTTTCGGACCCGGTCACGCGATTTGCGGATGCGCATCTGTCATGTGATCTGCAAATCGCGGGAAAAAACGCCCATGTGACTGAGGCCTTAAACTAATTCTACAGGCCAGTATGATTATGCCAATACCAATAATTGTAATAGTTTTTTTTCTTTTTCACGACTTGTTCACTGCTAAATTTCATTGATAAATCTTCTGGGCTATATCGCTATGGGCAGTGGAGCTTGTCCTGGAAAATTTCCGGGCGTGCCACTCAAGGGGTTAAACAACCAATCTAGATTACTGACATGGGAGCAGTGGCTAGTTGGCCGCTCACTGATCATTTACATTCTTGCTGCGCTGGTGAGAGAAGGAAGCAACTGTTTTATTTTATATTTCTTGAAATTATTGGCTGGGGCACCAAGTATGGGGGCACTCTATGCCAGGGGCACTGCTTATTGGGCACTACAGTACAAGACATATTAATGAGTACATAGACATGTAAAATCAGATGAATAAAATGACTGCCATTCCAGTATTATTGTAAAATACTATATAATTTTATGGAATTAGTACTAAATGTAGTTATGCTAGTTTATGTTTATTTTATTCACTTGTACATCTTAAAGAAATTATATTTTTATTTCCTTTTTAACCAGACGGACGTAATAAAAAAAATCGTAGGCACAGTAAAAGATGTCGTAGGCGGAGCAACAGACGTCGTAGACAGAGCCCTACCCGGAGTCCTATGACACTTCTAAGAGAATGATAAAGAAATGTTTGTATTAAGTCAAAGAAAATCTGTAATATGTCGCAAGTTGTGTTGGGAAGGGGTCAGAGTTCTAACACCCCTCGATAATATAATTGCTAAAACAAAATGCACTCTGCTGACCTCCATGACTGTTTGACTTATCAACTTTCCTCCACTCTCCTAAGAAAGTAGAGTACAAACATTATACTACTTTTACACAACATGATTGTCGTGTAAATCATTGGTTAGATTGACCAGTTGGTGTAGTGATCCGGTACATCATCCTGGTCCCCTCCATTAATGTCATATGTGTTTGTCTCATGTGGATGCACTGTGCAAGCCTGTCTTGTCATTTACAGTGTGTGTGTTGCACAGTTGCGGCGCTTGAGAGGTTAACGTCTCAAAAGTCCAAAAGCCTGCATGTAAATGTATCAAGTCTGTCATGTCATGTGGTATGAGAGGAGGTTATAAAAGAGAATGTATGAGAGCGGGAAAGGGTCTTCCATCTTGTCTGCTACCTGAGTTTCACCTAGCACAGAGCCACATGGAAGCACCTTCAGTTTCCTTGCGGTGACGATGGAGGAAGAGGAGAGATATCCTGTGCTGCTTGTGCAGTGGTTGTGAGTGGAGAGAGCTTCCCAGGAGTAAGAGAGTGAGCAATTGTAAGTGACTGCTTCTTTTCAAAGCCAGTGCAGAGGTACTGCTTCACTGAATAATTTTCCTACGCAACCGTCTTGAGCCTAGATCACCATGTAGAGGTACATCCTTTAATTGACACATCCCTGCATCTTCTGGACTGGGTGGAGGTACTGCAAGAGAAAATAATCACTGTTTACACAGGTGCGTCTTTGAGCTTGTGAGAGCTGTGTGGCGGTAATGCGTTTTGGAGACTGACATTTTACCTGCACTATGCAGTATATAAGTCAACTGCCTTGTAAAAATTGTTCAAAGTTTTTCCAAGTAAAAGTTTGCCGGGCTCTAACTGTTCCTAGGGACCCATGGTACTAAGAAACTTACTGAGACTACATTTATTCTCCACCAAGAGTCATACCGGTGTGTGTAGGAACAGTGGCATCACCTGTGACAACTACAACCCCATTATACTGAGTATTGGCATTCCCCAACCTAGGGGTGTCTTCGGTGGCCTGCAGTGATACTCTGGCCTTAGCTGCGTGTTATCCCTCAGGGAAAGGAGTCTAGTAAGTGCTGCCGTGACAAGCCATCACTTTACCCTCCCAACTCCCCACGTATGTCAGGTGTCCGGGGTTTCCCTATGGGATGTTGCATTGGCACGATAATTGTTCCATCTAAATTCAGGCAGTGAAAGAGCGATCAGAGAAATCAGTGATCTGATCTTTCATGTAGACCAATAAATGATGATTGTTGGTCTGCCGCTGCATCAGTCAGTGTAAATATGCAGTCGTTCATCTATGAATTGTTTTCTGTAAATGGAGGTGAGTGGGCGAACGATCTCTGACGCTCTCTGCCTCGCAACCAGCACTTCAGTCTCTGCCCCATTACGGAAGGTTCAGTAACCTCACAGTGAGGACGAGGGGAACACAGGAGTCCCATTCTCAAGATCGCTGAGGGTCTCAGCAGTGAGATCCCTACTGATCAGCAACTTATCCTGTATCCTATGGATAGGGGATAACTTGTAATCTTGGTACAACCCATTTAAAGAGACACACGGCACATTTCTTGAAGCTTCTCACATGCTGCTCTTCAATTTTCCACTTGGGTTTAATGCTGCTTTTACACTGCACAATTGTTGTTTGCACACGCGAACGAGCTGGTGATATCATGACCAGCTCATTCACGCTCGTGCAGGCTACTAAGACAAGCAGATTCATTCTTGACTCGTTCAACAAGAATCGTTCAGTGCTCACATTCCTTAGGAAACATTGAGCGAGAAGTGTTTAAACGGAACAAGTGAACGAGCCAATGATGATTTTTAGTCCTGCAGAAACTGAACAATCCACGAGAAGCGAATGATTCTTGTTTGTCATTCAGTCGTTGGCTCGCATTTAAACGTTCACTTTAGTTCGTTTTAACGATTTTGTGAATGATAATTGTTGCATCTAAATGCACTTCTACTCTCTGTCTCTTACAGGGGTCACAACACACAATTACCATTTTCCGGGACCCGTAGAGTTCTGTGTACCACACCATCGTGTAAGGCATCCATGCCTTCCTATTCAAGTACACTACTATGTGTATTGGGATGTAACGCTGGATCGCTCTTTCTGACTACATCCTGTATAAACATATTTTCTTTACCGTAGAGACTGATCTCAGCGTTTACATGTAATTAGAGATGAGCGAGTATACTCGCTAAGGCACATTACTCGAGCGAGTAGTGCCTTAGCCGAGTATCTCCCCGCTCGTCTCTAAAGATTCGGAGGCTGGCGGGGGGCGGGGAGCGGCGGGGAGGAACGGAGGGGAGATCTCTCTCCTTCTCCCCCCCCCCCCCCCGCTCCCCGCCGCAACTCACCTGTCAGTGAGTATACTCGCTCATCTCTACATGTAATGTATCAGGCGTGTGTTTGTATTAGTAGGAGATGATATTTTTAACTATTCAACTTTCAGAGCTGAAAACCTTAGTGGGAAATAATATGAGGATCGAGGTTTATTCTAATCTACTGTATATAACATGATAATGTCCTTTCTCTTTAGTTTCATCAAGCCACCCAAAACTTCACACCTTTATCCGAAATAAGACACACCATAGGGTGGTATGCTGAAAATGTATTTAGTAATCATTCCAGGGGTATAAGGAGGGAGGACAATTTAGGTAAGATAGTCATCTTTATAGATAAAAGCTAAACTAAAGGTGATTGTTGATTTTGTTGTTGATTGGAGATGTTCTTTGCATCCTACATTCAGTCTGATGCCTGAAAAAAAAAAGAAAAAAAATGAAATATCTCTATTTATCATATGTCTAACATATTTATCATATGACTCTAGAGCTGTTTGTTGGCTATATCTTTGTTATGTAACTAAGGTACATGGTTCAACAACATGATGGAGTAAGGCCACCTGCACACGGGTCAGTTGGACCCCGCATTTGAGATTCCCACAGTTGATTTCAACCTGGTGCCCGGCTGGTGACCCCAGCTTACCTCTCTTCCGTCTTCTCCTCTACTGCTGATGTGCTGACCGACGCGCCAGCACATATGCACAGTACAGAGGATGCCACGCCGTCGCTATGGCGATGACGCGGCTCCTGCGACCATTTTGCAATGATGATTGCAGAATGGCCACAGAAAGGATGGCTTCCTTTGACTTCAATGGAAGCCAGCCATGCGTAGCCCGCACAAATCACTGATGCAATTTCTCCCCCGTTAGAAGTTTGGAAGAAAAAAAAATGTATGAAAAAGGGGTCGAAAATAAGTTAGGAAATTACATGTCAGTGTGAGCCACATTATGACATTTTCTTTGATCCTATGTCTATTACCCCATAGGATACCCCATCATTGCTACAGGAACGTTGGAAGTTATATGTTCAGATTCCCTTAGATATTTTCCCTGGCTGACCAATGTATTGGAGTAGGAGTTTATATATTCCAGCCTCTGCTCTTACTACTGTAGATGCTGATTATTCATCTCTTGTGGTAATGTTGGTCTAGTCCATATTTTCCTTGGTATGGCCACCCAGATTCAGTTAAGTAGCTGCTTTATGTACTTGTAAATTAGAGTTGTTTCTGTCATCGCCCCTGTTGTTCCCTGTTTTCACCTAAGATCAGTGCAGGTGGTCCAGGTTGAAGACGTGGGGTCGTCCTTGGTGGGGTGATTGCCGAGAGCAGAGGTTCCTGGCAGATAACTTGGACTGCAGGAACGGTGTCATCCTGAGTTTCCTCCATGACCTCAAATTGCTTTGCCTTGCCTGCGCGGTAAAGACTTTCAGTAAACTGCCTTGTATTATCTGCTTAAAGGTTTCCTAAAGTAAAGTTATTCTGGGCCCTAACCATTCCTAGGGACACGTGGGACTCAAAGACTATCTCTATCTGGAGTTATTCTCCGCTGAAGGTCATACTGGTCTGTAGGAACGGTGGCGTCACCCATGACAACTACAACCTGCATTTTTCATGTTATTGGCATTCCCTATCATAGTGGTGTCTATGTTGGCCTGCAGTAATACTCTGGCCTTGACTGCGTGTGTCCCTCCGGGAAAGGAGTTGGGTAAGTGCCGACATGACAAGCCATCACTTTACCCTCCCAGGTCCCCACATAAGTCAGGTGTCCAGGGTCTCTCTATGGGACACTGCACTTGCAATTCTGGCATAATCTCTTTAACCCCTTAAGGACATGGCCTATTTGGGGCTTAAAGACGCAACGCATTTGGTGGATTTTCATCTCTTTATTTTTCTGTCAACACGGCCATAAAAAATGCTTATTTTTTGCGTGGCGAACTGTAGTTTTTTATTGGTGCCATTTTTGGGTACACGGACTATATTGTAAAACTTTTATTAATTTTTTTTATAATAGCAGGGAGAGAAAACACATCAATTCTGCCATACATTTTTAGGTTTTTTTTAACACCGTTAATCATACAGCATAAATGACGCAATACATTTTGTGCTGCGGGTCACTAGAATTACAACAATACCAAAATTCTTATTTTTTTTAAACTTTTTTCCACTTTTCCGCAAAAAAAAACCATTTTTTAATTCTAAGTCGCTGCATTCTAAGACCTATAACTTTTTTATTTTTCTATGGCCAGTGTTCTGTGAGGGCTTATTTTTTGCAAGACGGGTTGTAGTCTATACTGGTAATATTTTGGGGCGCATACGGCTAAAAATTTGCATTTGCCTCCGTTTTTTTAAGGTGTTTTTTTTACGCTTTTTGCCGTACAGGATAAAAAGCGAGTTCAACTTATTGTATGCGACATTACAGATAGAACAATACCAAATATGTGGGATTTAAATAAAAAAAAATTATGCTAATATGAGAAAAAGCACAAAAAAAAGTTTTTTTTATACTTTTTTTGTACATTATTTATTTATTTATTTTTTTTACACTATTTGTGTCCCTGTGGGGGACTTGCACCATAGCACCTTTGATTGCTATGATAAGGCATTACAAGACTTCTATCCAGCCTTTTGGCTTGTATTAGCGATCACAGGCATTGTCAATGCTGGACGCCTGTATCTGGCATCCTGTTTTCATGGTAACCAGTCGGGCTCTCTGTGATTACATCGCGAGAGTCCAATGACGTCACAGAGGGAGCGCTCTCCCTCTGTGAGTCCTTCACATAAATCACGGCAGGGAAGGGATTAACAGCGTGGGTTAACTGTTGCAGGGGGAGCCCGGCTATCGGTGACAGCCAGCTCCCGCTGACAAATAGTACGGGATCTCTTCTGATCTCACGCTATCCTCAGGGCGTAACTGTACGCCCTGTTGCGCTAAGTACCGCTGTGCCAGGATGTACAGTGACGCCCTGTGGCGGGAAAGGATTAAAGGGATTTCCGAGTTGTAATATTTCTGTAAATCCAGTCCCCTGTGCTGTAAAATGACAAATAAGCATATACTCGCCTCTCCCGCTGTGAACTGCGGCACTGCTCGGCCCTCCTTGCCTGTATTTGTGTACCGACTGCAGCCTCGCCTGGTTTACAGGACACCACTGGCACTGCAGCCAATAACTGAGCTCAACGCCTGTGTTGTTCCATTCTCGTACACAGCAGCCTGTTCGTGAGACCAAAGATTATTTGTACACGGGGCCGAGGGATAAACTATATACAAACTCTCTTGTTACCTGTAATGGCAGGCAATGATGGGGGTAGTAGCTGTCAGTTCGTGATGCCACCGTTCCATACACCGGCATTAACGCTTGGCGCATTAATGACGCTGGACAAGTGCATATTACCTCGGGTCCTCCGGAACGGTGAAGGCCCGGTAAAACTTTACTAGTGACTTTTCCATAAATTATAGCAGACTTCAGAATGCAGAGTTTACAGTGCAGGAAAACTTAGTAAATATTCAGCAATTACTTGACATGAAAGTCAATGGCCACAGGATGGCTATAATGATCACCCCACTCTCATAGACTTCAGTATGTGTGGGTGTCAGTTACAGGTGTACCACTATACGGTGATCTATACTCCAGACATCCGCATAGGAATCATCAATAATCTCAATATTATCTTCAGAGGTTCAGTAGACGTCTGCACTGCTAAACGTCTCGTCACTTGCAAACGGTAGGTTACTTACTATGGCTCTCTCTTGTGGTGGGACTTTTGGAGGAAAAACATTTAGGATCACTCACTCCCATGCGCTTCACATACGGTCCGGCGGTCTTTCCTTTTCCTCCATCTTTAGCGACACAAGGGCTGATGGTGCTCTCACGTGCCTCTGTGGTAGCAAACCCTCAGATGCTAGATGTGTGCTCCTCAGCCGGGAAGATGGACTCTGAACTCCACTCAACTCCTCTCTGGAACCCAATCACTCATACTTATAGATTCATCCACAGCACGTCACATGACACTGTAAGATAGATATATGAAACATGCGGACAAGCTCACAAGCAATGATTATAAGGTAGTTTCCCCTTCCCAATGTGCCTCCACGCTGATAAGCCTCCTGTTACATGCTGAATACAGCGCCGGCGTCCCCAATTGTGACCACGCATATGCGGGGTCTCGGAAATCTCACGATCTCACAATGGGAGGTGTGATAACTGCTGACGCATAAACCGGATACCTGCACACCTACTGGTAATGACTATACCACGCCTATTGGTTATTTCTGTAAGAAGGGGGGGTGTTTTTGTAAATATATTGGGATGTTTGCTTATGAGTTCTCAGCTTGAAAAAGACCCGGTCAGGGTTGAAACGTTGCTGACGCTTAGGACCATGGACTTAATAAAGGTCACATATTGATTATTTATCGTTGTGCGGAGTGCTGCCTTTACCGTCTATCTTTCCTGGAATTACATGGGATTTGGGATCCAGTCCCTCCTGAGGCGTGCACCAATTACCATATACGTATTTGGAAGTGTGGTGAGTGCTGTTGACAGAAGTACAGTTTTGGAAATAAGTGCATCTACATAAGACAAACATGTATGACAATTATGGAGGGGTCCAGAATGATGTTCTGGGACACTACACCATTAACCGGCTGGGGAACCCTGTAAACAGGACATCGGAGGTAGGACACGGAGCAGCGCCGCAGGACATCGGGAGCGGAGAGGTGAGTATATATTTATTAGATAGTTTCCTGCATGAGGGTCTGGATTTACAGAAATTGTACAACTCTTTAAGACCCGTGTGTCTGCTGCTATGACTGAATTCAGGTACCGATCCACTTTGAGAGTCCCTGGAATGAACATTGGTGCAAAGAGGTGATAGTGCCAAATTCTAACATACACGTTCACGCTCAAATCTCCAATGTTTTCTGATTGGTCATGCTCTTTCTAGTAATTTGCATTGCATCTGCACTGAATCGGTGCTTCATCATTCATTAACACGGTCCCTCAATGATAGCTTCAGCCTTGGACTGCACTGTTGAAAGGTTCCATGAATGTATCATAGCTATAGACGGCCACTTGGAATTTGCTTTCCTTACTTCAGCCATAGCAGCGGTCCCGTGGTTTTTGAAGATTTATTAGAGGAAAAAAAGAAAGCTAGTGCTCAGGGAATGATACAACCATAAATAGAGGTAAGGAGGAGGAGTGAAAAGGCCAGCTGACTTACTCTCTGGAGGGGTCCGATGTACCCCCTCTGTATATCACCAAGCATGTTGGACTTTACTGTACATGAGAGTATCTCTCTAACATTTACTCTATATATCTGTTAATATATTTTACCGGTGTATATATACAGTGCAATATTTGTTTGCTATATGTGTGCTTAAAAATGGGATAGAAGAGATGCCCTGAAACACATTGCATATTTGCCAGTCTGGTTCCCATGGTATCCTGTAAGATTTTGTTTTGAAGCTAATAAATTTCTTGTGGATTTGACCTGTGACTGCCTATTTGTCACTACTGATTACGGTGTATTAGTGCTTGGTGATAGAGGGGGTACATCAGACCCCCTCCAGAGAGTAAGTCAGCTGGCCTTTTCACTACCCCTCAATACCTCTATTTAGGTTTGTATCATCCCCTAAGCACTAGCTTTCTTTTTTTCTTTATTAAATCTTGTATAACCGAGAATTGGTGGCCTATGGGTAAAGAGCGCCCTCCTGTGGTGTTAATTTCTATTCTTGGATTTAGAGGCGCTGTTCTGCTTTTTTAACATTTTGGTGTAGTTCTTAGAGAGATGAAGAAAGCGGATGTCTGCTTCTCACATGCTACTCTTCAACTTTGCAATTTGGCTTCTTGAGATACAGAGCGTTGGTTCAGTCTTTTTTACTACATCCTGTGTAAGGTAGGTACATTTGGGGCTTTTTTGAACCAATCTATCTTGCTGTTCAAGTTTAGAACGTGCACTTATGATACAGCTGTATTCTGTATATTTCCATATAATGGGTTATATTCTATTTCCATACAAAAATTGGAAATTCTGCTTTGGCCAGAGATATAGAGGTCTATGCCACCCCAAAAGTACCACTTACCTGATCTGGGCTGTTGTGGAATACTTCCCCTGTCCACTAGTTGCTGAACCTCGTACTGAACATGCCACATAAGTAGCTATGGCCCTCTCTAAGGCCACTCTCACACATACCGTCGGCAAAACTCTGGAATTTTGATCACAGTGCTCAGGCAATCATAGGCAGCGCTTCCTGGAGGCGGGGGAATTTCCAATCCCCGGCCAGAAGACATGCCTGAAGACCAATGCAGGGGATCGGGCAGAAGATGCTGCGGAGCTGGACAGCGCTTCATAGGTGATGTATGTGGTTTTTTTTGCTTTTTTTTTGCAGCTATGGGTTAGTTTATGGCTTTGACAGTAGGATTTCCTATTGTCAAAGTTGCATCGCACTGCAAGAAAACCGCGTTTTCGTGTAATGCGATGCAACAGAGAGGAAGGCTCCATACGGAAACATGAGCTTTGCAACTTGCAGGCACATCATGAAATCCGCAAGGTTTTTGACTCGCAATTTTGCATGCTACAAAGCATCGCAAATGAGAAGGAACCCATAGGAAAGCATTGGCTTCACATGCATGTGATTTGTTGCATTGCTGAAAAGTGAGAAAATCATGTAACTTTTTCGCCCGTGTGAAGGAGGCTTTAGACTCACTGTGTGATAGACATGATGATTATTTATAAAATGTCTATCGTTTAATATAACCCAAATGTATTTTGCTATTGTAATGACTTTTAGCTCAGGAGTTTAAAGGACACACACACAATCTAATCATAGTATTTGCTAGACAATGGATGTCTGATCTAATGTTAGTTAAGTACATAGAAGTTACACAAGTTGCACAACCAGCTTCTAAGAGTTAAGGGCCATAGTCTCTGTGTATATCCTTATATCCTGTGTTTAATACTGAGTGTTTGTCTAGCCCCCTTCCACTCCTCATCCTGAAGCTAGGTAAACAATGAGTCATCACTACACGGAGATGACTTCAGCTAGAGGACGAAGTCCATACCTTGGCGGACGTGAGGACGGAAGGGTAGGGAGGCGGGAGACTCTGTATGATCCGACAAATGAGAATCTTATATGTTACTGATGTAATCTGTTGCACGCCCATTGAAGGGCGGTTGTCATGTGTTATAATAAAAAGCCTGAGCCTCTACACATGGTAGAGACTCTCTCCCGGTTTTAGACCAGCATTTGTGTCTGATTCTGGATCGATGATGTGTGCACACGACACTCAATTCGGAAAGCGACAAAATACCCCAAAGCCTGCTGGAGAAATCATATTCCAGATCAGTGGCGTCCCTGGGTGGGCCGAGTTAAGAGATTTTGATTTCTTTCATTCTGGAAAAATACAGAGATCGGCAGACGGCACGCAGAACTCAGGGGCCCGAAAATCTACAGAACACGGTAAGATTGCTTTATGTAAATCTACCGATGTGATCTGGGTTCTGACTGCTTTTCTGCCTGTTCCTGATCCAGAGTGATAAATCAATGAAAGGCAGGTAATATAGTTCTTTCTTACTCGGAAAAGACCACCGTTTTAACCTGCTTAAGGGGTATTTTTGTATGCTGTGTCTATTATGTCTGAGACGGTTAAAAATTGTGTATACAAGACCAAGAGATAAATTCTGTGAGGGTTAATGTGTCGGGAGGGCGGACTCGGCTGTTTAAGTCTGAGGGAACACGCCAGTGACACGTGCTCCTAGGTAAAACTAGTGTGAGGTTAGGAAGATTTATGATACGTATACTTAACTTTATGATTGAGCGTGTTATGTTCTCATATGTGGAAAGGTATTTACGGGTGAATATAGCCGTGGTGTGACGGCTGGCTCCAGAAACTCTTGGTCATTGAAAATAATCGTCAGTCTCTGTGTATAGCTAAATGTCCTGTCTAGATCGTGTACAAGGAGTGCTCTTGGGGATTACTAGAAGGTGGGTTGTTAAAAAAGGTAGATGAGATATATACCTTGGGTTGATATAAAGGTGGATATATATATATATACCTTGAGCCGTTGTGGGTATTCTCCAGTAATCCCGTCTGTCTGGTATTATAGAAAGAATGTGCAGTGTTTATTGTTGGGGGGAGGGCTGCTGATAAGAGTGAACTGAAAGCTTTTTCCAATTAACCCTTTCTGTTTACTTTGTCGTTCCCTGTGTTTTGTAGAATTAATGTGCATTATAATTCTGAGTGGGAAAGAGGTTATATGGAAAGGATTTGAAGAAAGCAGATTTTACAAGAGAAACAGTACTGTGTCCAGAAACTTTGAATAGAATAGAATAAGCAGGTAGCATAAAGTTGAGCAGATTGAGAAGGTTCTGGCATAGACGCAGGTTGTTTAGAGAATGGGGAGCAAAGTGAGCAAGGACAAAGGTCATAGAGCTTGTGATTTGGTTACTGAACAATGGGAAAGGATCAGGAAAAGTTGCAGAAAGAAATGCCAGGTTATAGACAGATAAGATAGATTGTAGAAAGTTTACAGAAGATGAGCAGGAAGCCTAGCAGAAAGAAAGGTGTTTTTAGATTGCTAGAAGGAGGTATAATGTAGTTAAGAGATTGAAGAGGGGAAAGCATGTAGGGGGGGGTATGTGTATTGCTTATGAACAATGTAATGTCTTTGTGTTGACTACAGCCCCTCCCTGTAATGGCGGCCGCGCTTGCAATGTTTACAATCCAACATAGTGTGACTCTGCAGAAAATGTAGTGAGGCCTGCCCCCACCCTGAAGTTACTTCCCCCCCCCCCATGTGCTCACTTTCAGGGTGTGTGATGTTACTTCCGGTCCCTCCCCATCCGGGACAGGACCTGGCCCCGCCCCTTCCTCCTCCAGCGGCCATCTTGCCTCACCTGGAAGTGCTGCTGCCCCTGGCCCCGCCCGTTCCTCCGGCAGCCATTTTGCCTCACTTGGGAGATTTGTAGCCCCGCCCCTTTCTGCCTCTGGCGGCCATTTTGCTGCATTTGGGAAGCCTATATTTCCCAATGCCACTGTATCCAGTGCTAACATCATGATTGTCTGAAGTAAGGTTTTGTTTGACCAGACTTTGTTACGCTCCAAGATGTGGCCACTTTGGATGTGTGATAAGTTCAGGGAAACAAACCTTTGTGGAGATGCAGCTTGGGACATAGTAGATGACTAAGCTGGTTTATAGTGTATGGAAGATTGGAGTTGATGCATGGGGGGCAGAGGCCGGGAATACATGACAGGGGACGCTCTCTCATGTTCCCAGGGGCTCTGTTTTCCACTGCCCGCTTCTCCAATGGATACTCAGACAGATGATGTTATGGAAGGCTCCTACAGATGGAATAATTTCACTATAGTCACCCAGCAAACTTTTTCATGCAATTTGGTGAAGTAATTTTACTTTTTATGTGAAGAAAGAGGGACTGAATTGCCCAGAGTAGGATGTTAAGTCATCCGTATTCTTTAGTTTTTCTTTAAGTCTTTTGTATATTCTAGTGTCAGTCTACACTGAAGCTATAATTATATTCCGACAGGAGAGTAAAAGCTAAACGCTGGCCATACCCTGAAATACTATTACACTGGGTGACGTAAAATTTGAATTGTGTGGCGCCCCCTTGTGTTAAAAAAATACTAACTGCGACCTGAAAGGGAAAAAAAAAAAAGAAAAAAAATTTTTTTAAGGAGATTTTCGCTCAGACTTCGCTGCATACAATGTCACCTTAACCTACAAAGTGCTTGTTTTGTGCCTCTTGGTTTACTAGTTTGAACGCAATGACTCTTTTTCCATTGAGTATTGCGGTTCAAAAGGGGGGAGGCATAGGTGATCTGGGTCATAGATGATCTAGGTGTTGTAGATCAGCTATTGGGTTTGAAAAAAAAATAAATAAATAAATGATTTTGTGCTACAAGATTCCGAGCCATGTGAAATAGAACATCAGCACGATTATTTAGTACTAATACAGTAAGAAACTGCAGATATGCAAACAGTTACCAGAACCCCTGTTGATAATGCATATGTTGAGCTTTTTGCAGATGGTACCAGGGTGAGGACTGATGACTCCACATCGGATATGCAGTGGTCACACAACAAGATGTCCTAGAAGCAGAAGCTCTGCCTCCGCATGTCACAGTACAATAAGCGGAATGGAAGGCCCTCACTGAGGCGTGTAGAGTGGCGAGAGGTAAGACCGGCAATCCTTTACACTGACTCCTGGTATGCATTTGGCACAGCTCATGATTACGGCCCAATATGGAAGGCCAGACAGTTTTTTACCTTAGCAGGACAACCAATTGAGAATGGTGCAACGGTACAGAGTCGCATGGAGGCCCTGCTTCTACCTGACAAAGTTGAGAGTTCGCACCGATTCCTACACTGGAGAGGCGAGAGACGACACCCTCGCTGACAGCGCAGCAAAGGCAGCGGCCCTCAAGCCGTGGAAGAAAGAAGAAAGATACTGACAGCATGAGTCAGTGGTAAAAAACTTTGGACATTGACAAAAATTTGGACTTTGATATGCTAAAGACTTTTACAGTTACAAGCCAGCAAGGAAGAAAAGAATAAATGGACTAATATGGGAGCAGCAGAAACAGGACAGCGTGTGGTGAACGGTCAACAGCACTTGCCCACCACAGTTCCTGTATCCCATGATGGCCCAGCTGATGGACGCAAAGACCCACCTAGTAAAGCAGTAATGACGACGACGCTTGAAAGAGGTTGGGCGACTTCTGGGTTCTCTGTAGCTGCTGCATCATTTGTCCGGTTTAGCATGATCTATGCCATGGGTAAGTCAGGGCAGAAGTAAATTTGCCACACCACACTTGCCGGGACCACTCTACCCATTTCAGGGATTGCAAATTGACTACGTTCAGCTCCCACTTGTTGGGAAGTATGACTACGTGCTTGTTGTTGTTGATGTCTTTGCAGGTTGGAGGCCGACCCTGTTACCAAGGTAAACAAGTAGGTAACCGCAAAGAAGCTCATGAACGAGGTAAACTGTGAATATGGGGTACCAGAGGTGATTCAGAGTCAGACAGAGGTATAAACTTCGCAGGTGAATGTAACATGTCATGTCTGCTCTGGGTGTATCCCAGGCCTTTTACATACTGTACCACCTTTAGTGTAGTGGAAAGGTGGAGAGACGTAGTGGCACGCTAAAAAGTAAGATACTTAAAAATGACGCCACTTTGGAAAGACTGTCATCCAATAGCCTTATACAGTGTTAGATATGAACCCAGGGGGGATTATACATTATCTCCCTACGAGATTGTTTGGGCTAGCCCCAAGACTAGGTCGTTACTATCCTCAGTGGTTACAATTACAATCTGATGTGTTGACTGAGTATGTGATTTCCGTTGTTAAAGAACTAACCAAAGCCTATGCACAGGTGTTCTCTTCCAGACTCAGAGGCAGACACTGGGACACATATCTTGCAGCCTTGGATTGGGTGTGCGTCAAGAAGTTCCCCAGGAAGCACCCTCCTGAGCCCCGATTTGATGGCCCCTACCAGGTGCTTCTGACTACTGCCACAGCTGTGAAACTAGCCGAAAGACTTACATGGATCCACGCTTCATACTGTAAGAAAGCTTCAGATCCGGGAGACCAGTCTTAGTTGTGCCAAAGACGTTACTCTGGTTAGGGCTAGTGAGAGAGGAGGGTGGCAACTGGAATCCTTAGTCGGAAGAATATGAGGGTATGGTTACCTTCTAGTATAACTCGTCCAATGCTCAAGTAGCTGCATATTCCTTCGACTATTGTACTGTGGTCCCGTGTCTAGGCGCAAGATCCCACCGCAGGCCAGATTTAGCTCAGTCCAGCTGGTTATATGACTTATATACCCGGGGAATACAATATGTTTGCGCCACTGATAACGTCTGGGGAGAAGACTGCCGTTATTGGGGATTAGTGGGATGGAACACAGGAATAGACTAGTCCTATAAACCGCGAAGTGCCTTAAATAAGAAAAATAAGAGCGGGAAATCCCTAATTAGTCGTATAACCCTCCTTGAGAGTAATAAGGACAGCAGGTATTGGAAGGCTGAACTTAGTATGCTGCTTGGTTTTAATGCGGTTTTTACACTAACCATGGGAGATCCAAGCGCGGGGGACGGGGAGACTTATAGTCTGGGGACATACCGGTACGGGAGGACAGATCCCTTAGGGAAGTTTAAAATAAGGGGTATGGTAGATGCAGCCGAATGGAAGCCTTCACTTAGTCCCGTGCCCATAATTAACCCCCTCCGCCGTAAGATAAAGACCTTGACGAACATGATGATCATAGCCGACCCTACCTTTGAGGACACCTTGACAGTAGCGACTGGCTACTCTGACCAGAATCTCTGGTTGGAGTTGATGAGGTACAATGCTAACAGGAGCAACAAGTCTAACTGTTGCGTGTGCGGTAGTGCCCGACTACACTCGGGGATGGTCCCCCTAAATCTCCCTGTAGATGCTGAAGAGTGGTTTATTAGTCTCTTCACGAACATTTCCGCTAATTTCACTGTCCGTGAGAAATGGAAGAAGGAATACTCTATAACTACTTAAGTGTTTGCACCGGAGAGAGTATTACTGACTACCCTGGAAACTACACCTGCCAGGCAAATAGGCAGGGTGGAGGGAGATTTTTGGGGAACTCACCAACGGGTATTGCTCCTCTTACAGTATGATAGGAGGGGAATAGATGCAGAATCAGGTCCAGTCCTTAGGAGACGTTTACTGGCTTTATGGAGACATGAGGTAGAGGACCCGCCTGGAGGGTAATTGGACAGGGGAGTGTGCCTTAGTAAAGCCCTTATGCTCCTCCACATCCTGTCAGACACCAACGTTTCCCTTGTTTGAAAAAGATGAAGAGCCAGTTCCGATAATGCCAACCACATGCGCTACCAAAGAAAAAGGAGAAATGTACTAGTACTGTGCCTGCCCCGATCTCCTAAGATGGATTGTCAGTGGAATTCCCATTTGCCTAGGGATAGTGCAGAAGACCTTAGGTTCCGGCGAGGGCACACCCTGTGGGGTGTTAACTTGTACAGATAGAGGGTATGGATGCCCGGAAATGAGCCCAGGGAATCCATGGCCTCCCTCTGAGGTGAGGTAGGGATCCCCCCCTCCTAGGAGTAGGGACTTACGGGCAGTGGGAAAACCCTGACGCAAGGGTGAGGCGACTTGGACGTGTTCACCATTAGGACTAGCTCCAGGAGGGACATTGGTGTGGGTGAAGATTAGGGAGTCCCACGCCGTGCGTACCTGTGCACGCTACTAGTATTGTAACATTATACTAGAGCGAGAAGAGAGACCCCTGGTGGTAGTTTTGATCTACACGTATACATTGACGTCATAGGATAGCCAAGGGGGGTACCTGACAAGTTTTAAAAATTAGAGACCAAGTTAAAACTAGATTCGAGTCCATTTTCCTGATCATTAGGGTAAATAAATGTTGACTGGATTAATTATGTTTATTATAATTAGCAGTGGTTTATAAATTATACTAGAGACGCCTTATAGGGACTAGTCGACCAATAGGACCTACCTCGACTATGACTTTTTTTAAAATAGAGTGACCTTAGATATGACTTTAGCTAAAAAGGGGAGTGTCTGAAAGATGATAGGGGAGACTTGTCATACCTACATCCTAGACGACACGTGACCCGCGGGTAAAGACGCAGTTGTCATTAAGAAGCTGACCGCACTAACTAAAAAGAGCTAACTTTTGGGACCAGCACTCGCCATGGATGAGCGGGTGGTAAAGGATCCTGGCACAGACGGGCGTCGCTGTTGTATGTGAACTGATGGTTACCTTTTCTGTTCTAGTCTGCTGTGTTATCCCCTGTGTCAGAGAGACCTGTGAAACTGATGCTGGAAAAGCCGCTCCCACCATGAGTTTGCTGGATGCATCCCCAGAAGGAGTGGACAAGTCCTACACCCCCTTGAAGACCCTAAAACGAACCTTCAACGCGCTCCAGTTATAGGCTCATGCGCAGAAAACTGTGAAAATTAGATAGAAAATTAGAGGATAGACATTTTAAGGGGGGATTGTGATAGACATGATGATTATTTATAAAATGTCTATCGTTTAATATAACCCAAATGTATTTTGCTATTGTAATGACTTTTAGCTCAGGAGTTTAAAGGACACACACACAATCTAATCATAGTATTTGCTAGACAATGGATGTCTGATCTAATGTTAGTTAAGTACATAGAAGTTACACAAGTTGCACAACCAGCTTCTAAGAGTTAAGGGCCATAGTCTCTGTGTATATCCTTATATCCTGTGTTTAATACTGAGTGTTTGTCTAGCCCCCTTCCACTCCTCATCCTGAAGCTAGGTAAACAATGAGTCATCACTACACGGAGATGACTTCAGCTAGAGGACGAAGTCCATACCTTGGCGGACGTGAGGACGGAAGGGTAGGGAGGCGGGAGACTCTGTATGATCCGACAAATGAGAATCTTATATGTTACTGATGTAATCTGTTGCACGCCCATTGAAGGGCGGTTGTCATGTGTTATAATAAAAAGCCTGAGCCTCTACACATGGTAGAGACTCTCTCCCGGTTTTAGACCAGCATTTGTGTCTGATTCTGGATCGATGATGTGTGCACACGACACTCAATTCGGAAAGCGACAAAATACCCCAAAGCCTGCTGGAGAAATCATATTCCAGATCAACTGGACATCCAGTTTTCAAACTGAAAATCGAAAAGGCCCTCTATTTCAGTAAAAGTCTCCTCCTATGGCCGGGTTCACATGACCGTGTGAACCAGTGGCCACACGAGAATCTCTTGCGCAGACAAACAGCAAGTACGCAATCATATGCGTAACATTTCTGTAGCAAAAGTATAGGCGATCCCCTGTAACATTTCTGTAGCAAGAGTATAGGTGGACCCCTGTAATATTCTGTAGCAAGAGTACAGGCGAACCCCTCAAACCTTTCTGTAGCAAGTGTATAGGCGGAACCCAGTAACATTTATGTAGCAAGAGTATAGGCGGACCCCTGTAACATTTCTGTAGCAAGAGTATAAGTGGACCCCTGCAACATTTCTGTAGCAAGAGTATAGGCAAAATCCTCAAGCCTTTCAGTAGCAAGTGTATAGGCAGACCCCAGTAACATTTATGTAGCAAGAGTATAGGCGGACCCCAGTGACATTTCTGTAGCAAGAGTATAGGCGAACCCCTGCAATATTTCTGTAGCAAGAGTGTAAGTGAACCCCAGAAACATTGGTGTACCAAGAGTGTAGGCGAAGACCGGAAAAATTAGTTAGATAACAGTATAGGCAAGGGCCAGAAAAATTGGTGTAT
The DNA here is from genome assembly GCF_035609145.1 of Eleutherodactylus coqui. NCBI lineage: Eukaryota > Metazoa > Chordata > Amphibia > Anura > Eleutherodactylidae > Eleutherodactylus > Eleutherodactylus coqui. Next base: position 254,560,547 of record NC_089839.1, on the reverse strand, counting down.
CAAGAGTACAAGTGTACCTCTGGTACTGGGTACCCTCTGCAATGTGGCCAGCCGTCTCTTCCCCCTCCTCCTCCTTCGCCTCCTCACCCTCCCCCTCCTCCTCCAAAATGTGCTGAGATATAGACATGAGGGTGGTCTGGCTATCAAGCAACATACTGTTATCCCCCATCTCCTGTTCCAACCGTAAAGTGTCGACCTTTATGCTTAGCAGCAAACTTCTTAGCAGGCAAAGCAGCAGGATAGTAACGCTAATGATGGCCGCATCTCCGCTCACCATTTGGGTAGACCCCTCAAAGTTTCCAAGGACATGGCAGATGTCTGCCATCCATTCCCACTCCTCAGTAAAGAATTGTGGAGGCTGACTACCACTCTGCAAGCCATATTGCGGCTGGTATTCCACTATTGCTCTACGCTGCTCGTACAGCCTGGCCAACATGTGCAGCGTAGAATTCCAGCGTGTGAGCATGTCGCACAGCAGTCGGTGCTCTGGCAGCTAAAACCGACATTGCAGGGACCTCAGGGGGGCAGCGTCCGTGGTGGACTTGCGGAAATGCGCGCAGACGCGGCGCACATTGCCGAGCAGGTCAGACAAGTGGGGGTAGTTTTTCAGAAACTGCTGAACCACGAAATTGAAGATGTGGGTCAGGCATGGCACATGTGGGAGGCTGCCGAGCTGCCACCAGGTTACAGCCGTTGTCACACACAACCATGCCTGGTTGGAGGCTCAACGGCGAAAGCCAGAGGTCGGTCTGCTCTGTCAGACCCGGCCACAGCTCGGAGGCCGTGTGCCTCTTGTCACCTAATCTGATTAGTTTCAGCATGGCTTGCTGACGCTTGCCCACCGCTGTGCTGCCGCGTCGTGTGCTACCGACTGCTGGCGACGTGCTCGCACTTCTTAATTGAGAGGTAGAGGTGGCAGAGGAGGAGGAGGGAGAGGGTTTGGAGGAGGTGGCATAAAACGTCGCAAATACTAGCACCGAGGTAGGACCCGCTATTTTGGGTGTGGGTAGGACGTGAGCAATCCCAGGCTCTGACTCGGTCCCAGCCTCCACCAAGTTCACCCAATGTGCCGTCAGGGAGATATAGCGGTCCTGCCCACCTTTACTGGTCCACGTGTCCGTAGTTAAGTGGACCTTCCCAGTAACCACATTGTGTGTGCGGTTGGGTGGCGGCGTATTTGCGATTTCGCTCCAACGCTTTAGTTAGCGACAGCTGAATGCTGCGTTGAGAGACATTGCTGTTCAGTATAGCGAGAAAGACAAAGCAGTGCCCTAACTGGTGCACATTGTCACCAATGACAAAGTCAGAGATTGTTTAAGGACCCTTAAAAATTATTTCAGGGATCTGGGATCTAAGCTCAGGGCAAGGCCCCCCAAGGTAGTTTTCTTGGAAATACAACCTATACCATGAGCCACACCAGAAAGGCAGAAGGAGATCAGGGAGGTAAACAAGTGGCTCCAGAGTTGGTGTGAGCAAGAGCGGTTTGGGTTCCTGGGGAACTGGGCTGACTCTACTGTCAGCTACAAGTTCTACTGTAGGGATGGGCTGTATCTCAATGGGGATGGTGCAGCTGTGCTGGGGGAGAAGATGACTAGTAGGTTGGAGGAGTTTTTAAACTACGAATTTGGGGGAAGGCTAACAAGAGAAATAGGGGGGAAGACCTTGTAGACAGAGTTCTGGGATTAAAGAATGGAAATGGGGGTCGAGCTGGAGGTTGGGATCAGTACAGTTAGAACTGACAGAGCAGCTAATAGGGTCATAAGTAGCATAATAAATACAAACAATAACCACAACCATATAAATTGTATGGCAACAAATGCAGGAAGTCTGATCAGTAAAGTGGGTGAGCTTGAAGCGAGAATGCCTGAAGAAAACTACAATAAAGTAGGAATAACAGAAATATGGCTTGATGAAAAATGAGACTTGGTGGTGAACTTACAGGGTTACAATCTCTTCAGAAGGGTCCGTGGAAATCAGAAAGGAAGGGGGTGGATGTCTGTATGTTAATTTGTACTTAATGCGGGACTACGAGAAGATATAGGTGTAGGAGATGAACACGTGAAATCTCTATGGGTAGAAATACAGGGAGGGAAAAATAATAATATCCTGATAGGGGTTTTCTATAGGCCACCAAAATTAATAGAAGAAACTGAAAACTTATTAAGACAAATAGAAGAGGTGTCAAACTGCAATCAAGTAATTATTATGGGGGACTTTAATTATCCTGAAATAATTTGGGAAGATCACAAGGGTGATAAGTTCTTGAGAACAATTAAAAATAACTACCTTACCCAACTTGTATGGGATCCAAATAGAGGGTGGGCCATCCTGAACTTACTATTAACTAACAAACCAGACAGAATCATGGGGGTGATTTTAGTAAAGTAAAATTTGAGCAGCACAGGATTACTCTCAACAACATCAAATGGGACAATGGGACATAATAGACAGACCGCTATTTCTTATATTTTGGGACTCTATTGAGCTCGGGGTTGTACCACTGGAATGGTGCATTGCCAATGTTGTTCTAATATACAAAAGGGGTCAAAAAGAGAGCCTGGTAACTACAGGCCAGTAAGTCTCACTTCGATAATTGGAAACATATGTGAGGGGTTTCTGAGAGATGCCATTCTGGAATACCTCAAGGAAAACATCAGCACAGGTTCATGAGGGGTCGATCATGTCAAACCAACTTGATTAGCTTCTACAATGAAGTAAGTTCTAGGCTGGAGCTGGGAGGGTCTATTGATCTCGTATATCTGGATTTGTCTAAAGCATTTGACATCGTGCCGCATAATAGGTTAATATATAAAATGAGGCAGCTCAGACTGGGCGAAAACCTGTCTAGCTGGGTAAAGAACTGGCTTGAGGATAGAAAGCAGAGGGTGGTAATAAATGGTTTGTACTTTGAATGGGCCACCATTGCTAGTGGGGTGCCACAGGGTTCAGTATTAGACTTTTTTCTGTTCAATATATTTATTGATAAAGGTGGTTATTTATGTCTGCCGAAACGCATTGCATGCATTAATATTTTTAACTTTGTTGTGCATTTCTACTGTGTATATATATTTTAATGATTGAATTAATAGTTATTTTGGGAAATTTGGTTTTTGGTGGATTCCATATATGTGATCCTCCCCCGGAGGTTTAACTATAGCCTCCAAGTTTGCCTGCTATGGTGGCCTATGAGAATCAACTTCTGGCTGACCTCATGGGCTTTCTAATGCACTACTGTATGTTGTACTGGGATCGCTGCCTTTCTGACAGTACAGTGAAGGTTTTGTAGGTGTTTCTCCACCTTCTGGCTCTGGTTGGAGTGGTATGAGGTAAGACATGCTTAGTTTCACCTGGGGGTAATTGTCAGGACCATTTAGCCTGGCCTGATGCTGAGCTGAAGTGCTGTTTAATCCTCAGTCTGATTGCAGTTGGAGCTGAGTCCTGAATCTCCCATTTACCTGCTGCATCTCAAAGCTAAGTCTGTGTTTGTTTTCATTTCTATATTGCTTCCTACGTTATTTCCACTGTTCCCACGTAGGGTCAACTAGTGGTCGAGATACGAGGCCAAGTTCACCTTTGTCAGGATGGGTTGCCTGCATTTAGACAGACCCCTTTCCCTGAGTTAGGTAATGTAGGGACGTTTCCCGTGTTTTGGTTAACGATATTGTTTTGACACTACTTGTGTGTATTTGTGGTTAACTGATCCAGCATGTCTTGGGTGGACATGAAACTGTACTGATATATAGTAGTATATCAGAAGAATGATAAAAGATGGTGATAAATCCCCTAACGGAACGAAAATAAAAAAGTTAAAGTATTAAAAAAATAGTAAAAACAATGTCAAAACTTCATTTTTAGCCCTTCACTATGTAAAAAAACTAAAATTAATAAAGAAAAATTACATGTGGTATCACTGCATTCCTAGAGAGAAAAAAATGTGTACATTTTTCAACCCACACATCACATGTCATGAAAAAGAAAACACAAAAAACATGTCGAAAACAGTTAATTTTATCTATATCGCCTCACAAAAAAACAGAATAGAAAGTGATCAAAACATCACATGGATCAACAAATGGTACCATTAAAAAGTACAACTCACCCTGCAACAATAAATTCTTTCACAACCCTTTGGCAAAAAAAGTAAAATGTTAGTGGTCTTTGAATGCAGCGTCAAAAAAAACAACTTTTTTTTAATTTGGGAAAAAATTACAAGAAAAAATTATATAAATCTGGTATTGACAATCATAGTGGTCTGCAAAAAATTGAATAAAAAGCAATCAAAATATATTCATAAAAATCAGATAAATGAAGACTAGAATTCATCCTGCAAAAAACAAATTCTAATAGAGCATTGTCAACAGAAAAGTAAAAATACTGTGGCTCTTCGAATGCAGCGACACAAAAGCAAGTGTTGGTTTTTTTGCACAAAAATAGCCAAAAACATAAAAAACTGTATGAACTTGGTGTTAGGTTGTGCTTCTGGGACCTGTAGCACTATGAGTTTCGAGGAACACATTTCCACAGGTGTGGCATGATTGAGCTGGCTGGGTGTGGTGTTCTCCAGCCAGCTAATCATCACCATCTGGCTTGAGGGAGCTGGTGTTCCTCATTTCCCCTTGTGTTTGCATTCATGCTTGTTGCTCTGTGGGTGTGAGCTGCAATGTGTTCTGTGTTTCTGAGCTTGATGACGGACATGTGGCATGAACAGTCCTGTTCAGTTTTGTATGTTCCATACTGTATTAGTGTGAACTGTGTCCTGTGCTGCTTGGATCGTTTACTGTCTCTGGGCTAGTTAGATCCATAGGTTCCAGCGCAGAGTTGTCCTTATTGGGACGATTGGCGTACTTGCAGGCACATTTCCTGGAGATAGTTGTCTCATTAGAGTGAGGACCCACGAGACAATGAGGACCCTTGATGTGGACTTGTGGGCTTAAGTTACTTGCCCATTCACGAACTAATACCTTGTACATTTTTTAGCAATTACACCTGTTATGTATGCAGGTATGCATGGTACGTGTTTTGGGTTATTTGTCAGTCATAGTTTATCTCTATGCATGGGATCTCTGAGTGGGGTTTCTGTGTTGGGTTGCTCTGTCACCCTAGAGTTTTGCTTCTATGCATGATGTGTGGTGTGTGTCTGTGCAGGTGCTAGACATGGTGCATGAACAGACCTGTTCTATCTTGCTTGCAAGTCCCTGGCATGTTGGTGTGAACAGCGACATGTTGACAAACTGGACACCAGGTGTGAACAGTCCTGTTCTGTGAGTTGGTGTGAGCTGTGTCCTGTCCTGCTGTGGATTGTTTGCTATCCGGGGATAGGTAGGTCATTAGGTTTCAGTGCAGGGTTGTCCTTATCGGAACGATCACCCTGCTTGCAGGCAGGTTTTCACGTGATGGTAGTCCCGTTAGAGTAGGGATATGTTATGTCTGCCCATGAGACCAGTTTGCAGTCCTACCTTGGTGTTCAGTATGCATTTTGTGTGTGCTTATGGCGTTTGTGTGAACACTGTCTTGCATTTGTCACTAGGGAGATAATATCACTTCCAGATTGTGGAAACAATAACAGAATCAGCCGCTGTCAGGGTTTATTCACATTTATTTCAAGTATTATTACAGCTTTAGAAACAACCACATCCCAAAAATATAAACTAATGTAACAAAAATATATTTTTTGCTTTCCTTATTCCTATAATCTGGTAATATATTTATTAACTGCACAAATTTCAAGCATCTTCTTAATGTACACTTTGTCACTTAAAAGAGCATTGTAAGCCCAAAACACATAATAAAAGTTGTTGTAATTGGAGGTAACAAGATATTGTGCAGTTGATCCTGGAACTAGTTATACAATTGACGTTCCCTCCACACTTCCCTACGAAAGCCTTTTCCACACAACTTTGTACAATCTCACACCGTCTACATTTTTTATGCTACTCAATGGCCGCCTGCAGACGGGCGGAAAGTCCGTGGCGGGATTTCTCGCGGAATTTCCGCCTTTGGAAGCTGCCATAGGCACACGGAACGCAATCCTAGGCAGACGGCCGCGGTTTGGCCGCCCGAAATCTCGGACGGCAAACAAACCGCGGCATGCTCTATATCTGTGAGTACGCGCCGCTCTCTGCAGGCGCTTGGGTCGGGTCCCGCGGTGAGTCTGCAGGCGGCCAATATCAGACATCCGTGCTACACTTGCATATACATTCAGTGGAACTCTGACAAAGTGTGACTATAGCCTTTGGCCTCTTTCACACGGTATTATTTTGGCCAGTATTTTGCATCAGCATTTATAGGCCAAAACCCAAAGTGGATCCAAAATATGGGGAATGGCTTCAAATCTTTCCATTATAGTTATATCTGTGTAGGTTCCACTTCTAGATTTGGATTACAAATAGTGTTGCAACGTACTGACCAGAATACTGCTGTATGAAAGTGGCCATACTTAGCTTTTGGTTTAACTAATGCCGCTCTATATGTTGTTAACGTCTCAGGTCTGTACTGCTACTATCATTTGTATAAGACTTACTGAAGTTCCTAACATAGTACTAAGTAGTTGGAACTTTAAAGAGGTTATCCAGGCAAAATAATCTTTAGTAATCTGAAAATCTGGCAATCTGTATAGCCTGCTGGAAAAAGCATAAACGTTATATTCACCTTAACTGACTCCCTGCTGCTCTCTACTTACCGCTGTAGCCAGGACGTCCCGACAACTGGACACGTGACCACTGCAGCCAATTACCGGCTAAAGTGAGGCAGGGATTGGCTGCAGCAGTGACATGTCCCTGTTGTCGGTGACTATGGCAATGAACTGCCAAATCCAAGAGCTGCACCCTGTATGCTGTGGTAGTAGTCATTAATTGAGAACATCAACAAAAGTAGAAATTTTTTACATTTTATTGCGATATTCATCCAGCATACATCTCCTAGTAACCTGTTCTATGTTAGTTCATCTTTTTTTCCTTCATATTATTATCATCAGAAAAAAAAGTCAGTTGAATCTTGAATTTCACATTGTAATTTTTCCATAGAAAGTCCTCCAGTATTACTCTTTAATATTTCCCTTATGTGTGTTTTTGAGTAGAAAAAGATCACTTGTGACCTTGCAAAAATTGTAAAAAATCTGACATGGGGATGTTACTGGGACTTACACCAGGTGCCATTGAGCCCTGGCCTGATTGTAATTAGCAGATTTGATGGGATTGAGGTATCAAGAAACTCTAGCAAAGCTTTTCCTTAAAGGGGTTGATTCACAAACAATCTTCCCATTTTCTACTGACCAGGACATGTGACTGCTACAGCCAATCACTGACTATAGACGGTCACTACTGTGACCAACAATTGGCTGCAACAATCACATGTCCTCGTCAGCAGCAACCAGAAAGGGTAGAGTTGTTGCGAAGGAATTTAAAGTCCTGGAAATAACCTTTTAATATAGCTGGTGTCATCTCAACAATACTAAATTAGTACGTTATACAACTGTACATCACTGGTTTATGCCAATGTTTCCCAACTCTGGTCTTCAAGGCACCCCAACAGGTCATGTTTTCAGGATATCCAGTAGTAACATCACTTGTGGCAATATCTGAGGCACTGAGAATAATTACATCACCTGTGCCATACTGAGGAAATCCTGACATGACCTGTTGGGGGTCCCTGAGGACTGGAGTTGGGAAACATTGGTTTACACAGTAACCCGATTTTGCATTTAGTGACATCCCGTGCTTCTTGTTCAGTGTCAAAAAGCAGTTTACATTTCAGTAATGTTTTTAACAAATGTATATCTGTTCTGTACTTAAAGTGATGCGCAGCAAACTATCCAGTGGATCACTACTGTAGAAATAGAATATAATAAATAAGAAAGTAAAATGTAATTGTACTAAATAAGTTACTGGACTTGATTCTCTACTCTTGGGAGACTGACAAGATCAAGCTTTAAAGGGAACCTGTCATGTCCTGACAGCACCATAAATTAAGTCACCCAGTGTTGCCACCCAGTGAAGTCCGCGGGCTACATGAAAATCTGTCTCTTTTCAGATTGCCATGCGCTCTCTGCCACAGACTTGTATAGGAGAGCGTGTGCAGAGGACTCTGAAAAGTCAGATTTCCGTGACCGAACTTCACCGGGTGACAGCACTGCATCGCCCAACTGTCTGTCTCATCCTCTAACAGCAACATAATTTAGTTTAGGGTGCTGTGGGGACAGGAATAGCTCATATGATGACGGGGCCCCACATAAATAACAGCAGTTTTCTGTTCTTAGCCCTCTGGTCCAGCAGGACTCATAGAGGCTCTTTTAGCTCTCCGCTTCAGCAGGACAAATAGGGCTGGCATAAGAAAAAATACACATTTGATAAATAACTAGATAAAAACGTATTTTAGTTTTCCAGCTATGTTTTTGAAAAAAAAACTAAAACAAATGTGAAGGCCCATTTAGCGTAAAAGAAGTGAGGAATAAATGGCACTCCTCCATACATGACTAGTTTAAGAGACTTATATTGCAGGCATAGCATGATTAGCTGCCGTAGCCTTATGTGCTGCTGTGCCACCTTACTCAATAATTCTGCCTTTCAGGACAATAATCATTACATTTATACCGAATATGTCTTAAAACGCCCCCCAAGACGTTGCGGGAGACTTTACAGTGATATATTGTCTTGGGGGTTTAAAGTAGTATGAGCTTCATACAAGCTCACAGGGAAATGGCCATGATAGGTTATTGCAGAACTCTGGCTGTCATTTCTAACCGGTATAGAATCTGATAGAAAAGAGTATATACTTGTCTTCTACAGTCCCACTGCAAGAGGCTTCAGTCCAAAATCCCATTTCATAACATTTGACTTGTGCTTCAGAGATAGAAAGTAATTATTGTCATCACAAGAGTCAAAATCAAAGTGTTTCCAGTTCCTAAAATGCTATTGGCTGAATTTCCCGATTCTGGTGCTGGCAAGAAAAAAGCTGCCCTTGCCAAATTAGACGGGTCTGACGTTTGATTTACCTTGTCTATAGCAACCAAGACAAAATAAAGAACTGTGCCATTTTTAATAGTAATGTCCCGAAGAGTAAACCGGAATACTTCAGTTGATCCAGACGGGGAGGGTGTAAGGCTGGAAATATTGATAGCTGTGCCATTTTCAAAGTTGTCCACAAGCTCACTGCTGAGACTCATTCGTAGATCATATCTAGTAGCTAAACATTGAGAAAGACAAACCATCAAAATCTACAATGTATCAACCACATACCAATCTATACGCCATATGTTTTATGCTGCTGACTATACAAAAGGGGTTTTCCAGGATTTTTTTTTCTTACTCATCTTCCGGAAAGCTCGTGAATAAAAGATTGTCGGGAGTGCAACATCCGGCACTCCAGTGATCAATCATTGGACCCACTGCATACCAGAAGTAGCATAGCTCCATACACCATGCGTTGCAGGAATGGTATTGCAAGCTCTCTCTATTGAATTGGCTTTGGCAAAGAGTTGATCAGCAGAGGAGTACAGGTCATCAGTATAAAAAAAATCCAGGAAAGCCCTTTTAACAGACAATTTACATTATAAATTAACCCTTAGTTTTCCTTTACCTCAGCCCAGTAAGTTTTAGCAAAGGCAAGTGAGAGTAAGAGAACTAAAATTCTTTTAACTATCACACAGAAGTATATCTGGAAACTTCTGATATAAGTTTTCAGATATACCTCTTATATTGGAAGCCACTTGAGTTCAACATATCCTTAAAGTGAAAAGGCTTCTAATAGCATCATATTTTTTTTAGTATAACGTTGTACTAGCAAATATATCTAGTAAAATATCCACAACACAGACAAGATGAAAATAATTGTTATACATGTATATCATGACTATTGGCACCTACCATTCCCTTCATCTTCATCATCACCGGTCGCTGTCCATGTCAACACAACTAGTGAGCTCTCAAAGAATGCAGACAAATCAGAGATTTTACTAGGCTTAAAGACATCTGGTAAGGGACCTGATGGCACGCCGAACACTATAATAGCACCTCCTGAAGCTGTACGGCTAAAATTTCCCAAATTTAGATCCTCAATATTAGGCTTTGGCTTTGGTGGGTTGGCGAACAAAGTGCCTGTATAAAGAAAGAAATCTGTTAAAGATGACAATAAAGTATCAACATCATACAACATGGTGACAGCTGGGTAGAGAGAAGGGCATAGTGAATGTTCGCCAGCTAGAATATTATGTATTTTATTGGAGTCTTTTGACTTCACCAATACAGGTGAGCGACCCTTGGAAAAGTCTGGTTCAGCTGGATCACTGAATTCCGCAAAAATGTTTGGTTTAGTCCGAATTAGTTCAAGCCAAACTGGAACTTTATCAGTACCCCTAAAATTGATGTATAGAATCAGTGCTGGTGCTGTGGCTCAGCATTTAGCATTGTTACCTTGCAGTGCTGGGTCCTAGGTCCAAATCTGACCAAGGACATCTGCATGGAGTTTGTATGTTCTCACTGTGTTTGTGTTTGCTTCTTCCCAAGCTCCACGAACACACCAGTAGATTAATATAGACTGTGAACCCCAATAGGGACAGATGTAAAGTGCTGCATAACATGCATGTGCTAAATAATAAATAAAGGTGATTTTATTATGAAACACAAGGAGAACATACAAACTCCATTCAGATGTTGTCAGATTTGAACCAGGATCCCAGCACTGCAAGGCAACAGCCCCAACCGCTGAGCCCCACTTTTACCACCTTTTAGCTAGTTTGGTTTTGATGAACCACCCAAGGTTTGGGTTTATTCCGAACAAAACTTTTAGCAATGTTCGACTGGTTGGATTTGCTCAACACTATTTAATAATAATAATAATAATAATAAATACACAGTATTAATCTGATATGAATATTTGTACTGAGGTTTTTATTCAGTATCAGTATGATAATTTTATTTATATACTATATGGCGGTAATGATATAATAGTCATAGTGTGGTGGTATTATTTGGCCTGCGTATGGTGGTATTATTCGTAATATTTAACTTGGTATACTGGGTTTTGTTCAGAGTTACAGTATGGAGTAATAATTGGTACTTGTGTATTGATAGTATTTGTTAAATGCACAGCTGTATCATTTAGAGGTATATTATCTTGCAGCAAATTAGCATATAGCTACCTTGTCAATGAGATATATAGATTTTGTGGGAGTGCAATATAAAGAGTGACCTGCAGACAGCTAGATACAGGCATTCTGGTACTGCAGAGAAAGGATTTACACTAGAGATGAGCGAACTTACTCGTCCGAGCTTGATACTCGTTCGAGTATTAGCGTGTTCGAGATGCTCGTTACTAGAGGCGAGCACCACGCGATGTTCGAGTTACTTTCACTTTCATCTCTGAGACGTTAGCGCGCTTTTCTGGCCAATAGAAAGACAGGGAAGGCATTACAACTTCCCCCTGCGACGTTCAAGCCCTATACCACCCCCCTGCAGTGAGTGGCTGGCGAGATCAGGTATCACCCGAGTATATAAATCGGCCCCTCCCGCGGCTCACCACAGATGCATTCTGACAGAGATCAGGGAAAGTGCTGCTGGTGCCGGAGCTGCTATAGGGAGAGCGTTAGGAGTGATTTTAGGCTTCAAGAACCCCAACGGTCCTTCTTAGGGCCACATCTGACCGTGTGCAGTACTGTTGAGGCTGCTTTTTGCAGTGTTGCACTTTTTTTTTTGTATATCAGCCGTGCAGAGCATTGCGTCCTCTGTCTGAAGTCATTGTACAGAGTATAGGGCCAGTACTGGTGAGGCAGGGAAAGAGATATTCAGGCTATATAGGCAGTGGGCTTTTTCCAAAAAATTTGGAAAAAATACTATATTTGGGCTGCCTGTGACCGTCTTCAGTTTACTGCGTGTCTGCTGGGGGTAGTAGTCCTAATTAATACGCAGCTAAACGTTACAGCAGGCTTGCGCAAAATTGTTTCCTGGATCTGCTGTGCGTTCCATAAGGGAAGTCAGCCTCCAACCACAGGCCAATAAGCGGCACATTTAATTACAGCGCTCTGTTTCTGCACTACTGGTAATACAGCATGCTGAGCAGGTCCTGTCGTGGATGGCAGAAAGTGCATCCAGCAATCTATCGACCACCCAGAATTCTGCGCCATCCACTGCTGCAACTCTGAATCCTCTGGCTGCTGCTCCTCCTTCCTCCCAGCCTCCTCACTCCATTACAATGACACATTCTGAGGAGCAGGCAGACTCCCAGGAACTGTTCTCGGGCCCCTGCCCAGAATGGGCAGCAATGGTTCCGAATCCTCTCCCACTGGAGGAGTTTGTCGTGACCGATGCCCAACCTTTGGAAAGTTCCCGGGGTCCGGGGGATAAGGCTGGGGACTTCCGGCAACTGTCTCAAGAGCTTTCAGTGGGTGAGGAGGACGATGACGATGAGACACAGTTGTCTATCATTCAGGTAGTAGTAATTGGAGTAAGTCCAAGGGAGGAGCGCACAGAGGATTCGGAGGAAGAGCAGCAGGACGATGAGGTGACTGACCCCACCTGGTTTGCTACGCCTACTGAGGACAGGTCTTCAGAGGGGGAGGCAAGGGCAGCAGCAGGGCAGGTTGCAAGAGGCAGTGCGGTGGCCAGGGGTAGAGGCAGGGCCAGACTGAATAATCCACCAACTGTTTCCCAAAGCGCCCCCTCGCGCCATGCCACCCTGCAGAGGCTGAGGTGCTCAAAGGTCTGGCAGTTTTTCACTGAGAGTGCAGACGACCGACGAACAGTGGTGTGCAACTTTTGTCGCGCCAAGATCAGCCGGGCAGCCACCACCAACAGCCTCACCACCACCAGCATGCGCAGACATATGATGGCCAAGCACCCCACAAGGTGGGACGAAGGCCGTTCACCGCCTCCGGTTTGCACCGCTGCCTCTCCCCCTGTACCCTAACCTGCCACTGAGATCCAAACCCCCTCTCAGGACACAGGCACTACCGTGTCCTGGCCTGCACCCACACCCTCACCTCCGCTGTGCTCGGCCCCATCCACCAATGTCTCTCAGCGCACTGTCCAGCCGTCGCTAGCGCAACTGTTGGAGCGCAAGTACGCCGCCACGCACCTGCACGCTCAAGCGTTAAACGTGCACATAGCCAAATTTATCAGCCTGGAGAAACTGCCGTATAGGGTTGTGGAAATGGAGGCTTTCAAAGGTATGATGGCGGCCGCGGCCCCGCGCTACTCAGTTTCCATTCGCCACTACTTTTCCCGATGTGCCGTCCCAGCCCTGCACGACCACGTCTCCCGCAACATTGTACGCGCCCTCACCAACGCGGTTACTGGCAAGGTCCACTTAACAACGGACACGTGGACAAGCACAGGCGGGCAGGGCCACTATATCTCCCTGACGGCACATTGGGTAACTTTAGTGGAGGCTGGGACAGAGTCAGAGCCTGGGACCGCTCACGTCCTACCCACCCCCAGAATTGCGGGCCCCAGCTCGGTGCTGGTATCTGCGGTGGTGTATGCTTCCTCCACTAAACCAACCTCTGTCTCGCAATCAAGCAGCACGTCGCCAGCAGTCGGTGTCGCGCGGCACGGCAGCACAGTGGTGGGCAAGCGTCAGCAGGTGCTGAAACTACTCAGCTTAGGAGATAAGAGGCACACGGCCCACGAACTGCTGCAGGGTCTGACAGAGCAGACCGACCGCTGGCTTGCGCCGCTGAGCCTCCAACCGGGCATGGTCGTGTGTGACAACGGCCGTAACCTGGTGGCGGCTCTGCTGCTCGGCAGCCTCACGCACGTGCCATGCCTGGCCCACGTCTTTAATTTGGTGGTTCAACGCTTTCTGAAAAGCTACCCACACTTGTCAGACCTGCTCGGAAAGGTGCGCCGGCTCTGCGCACATTTCTGCAAGTCCCACACGGACGCTGCCACCCTGCGCACCCTGCAACATCGGTTTCATCTGCCAGTGCACCGACTGCTGTACGACGTGCCCACACGGTGGAACTCTACGCTCCACATTTTGGCCAGGCTGTATGAGCAGCGTAGAGCTATAGTGGAATACCAACTCCAACATGGGCGGTACAGTGTGAGTCAGCCTCCTCAATTCTTTACAGGAGTGGGCCTGGTTGGCAGACATCTGCCAGGTCCTTGGAAACTTTGAGGAGTCTACCCAGATGGTGAGCGGCGATGCTGCAATCATTAGCATCACCATTCCTCTGCTATGCCTCTTGAGAAGTTCCCTGCAAAGCATAAAGGCAGAAGCTTTGCGCTCGGAAACAGAGGCGGGGGAAGACAGTATGTCGCTGGATAGTCAGAGCACCCTCCTGTCTATATCTCAGCGTGTTGAGGAGGAGGCGCATGAGGAGGATGAGGAGGAGGGGGAAGAGACAGCTTGGCCCACTGCTGAGGGTACCCATGCTACTTGCCTGTCATCCTTTCAGCGTGTATGGCCTGAGGAGGGGGAGGAGGAGGAGGATCCTGAAAGTGATCTTCCTAGTGAGGACAGCCATGTGTTGCGTACAGGTACCCTGGCACACATGGCTGACTTCATGTTAGGATGCCTTTCTCATGACCCTCGCATTACACGCATTCTGGCCACTACGGATTACTGGGTGTACACACTGCTCGACCCACGGTATAAGGAGAACCTTTCCACTCTCATACCCGAAGAGGAAAGGGGTTCGAGAGTCATGCTATACCACAGGACCCTGGCGGAAAAACTGATGGTAAAATTCCCATCCGACGGCGCTAGTGGCCGAAGGCGCAGTTCCGAGGGTCAGGTAGCAGGGGAGGCGCGGAGATCAGGCAGCATGTACAGCACAGGCAGGGGAACACTCTCTAAGGCCTTTGACAGCTTTCTGGCTCCCCAGCAAGACTGTGTCACCGCTCCCCAGTCAAGGCTGAGTCGGCGGGGGCACTGTAAAAGGATGGTGAGGGAGTACGTAGCCGATCGCACGACCGTCCTCTGTGACGCCTCTGCCCCCTACAACTACTGGGTGTCGAAGCTGGACACGTGGCCTGAACTCGCGCTGTATGCCCTGGAGGTGCTTGCTTGTCCTGCGGCTAGCGTCTAGTCAGAGAGGGTGTTTGGTGCGGCTGGGGGAATCATCACAGATAAGCGTACCCGCCTGTCAACCGACAGTGCCGACAGGCTTACACTCTTCAAGATGAACAAAGCCTGGATTTCCCCAGACTTCTCTTCTCCACCAGCGGACAGCAGCGATACCTAAACAATACGTAGGCTGCACCCGCGGATGGAAGCATCGTTCTCTATCACCATCAAAAACGTGGACCTTTTAGCTTCATCAATCTGTGTATAATATTCATCCTCCTCCTCCTGCTCCTCCTCCTGAAACCTGACATAATCACGCCGAACGGGCAATTTTTCTTAGGCCCACAAGGCTCAGTCATATAATTTTTGTAAACAATTTTTATACGTTTCAATGCTCATTAAAGCGTTGAAACTTTCACCTGAACCAATTTTTATTTTAACTGGGCTGCCTCCAGGCCTAGTTACAAATTAAGCCACATTAACCAAAGCGATTAATAGGTTTCACCTGCCCTCTTGGTTGGGCATGGGCAATTTTTCTGACGTACATTAGTACTGTTGGTACACCAATATTTTGTGGCCCTCGCCTACAGTTTAATCCAATTAATTTTTTGCCCACCTGCATTAAAGCTGACGTTACATCAGCTGTGATGGGCACTGCAATGGGATACATTTATGTACAGCCGGTGGGTTCCAGGGAGCCACCTATGCTGTCGGTCCACACGGAGTTGTAACTGCATGTGTCCACTTCTAAAGAACCCCAGTCTGACTGGGGCATGCAGTGTGGGCCAAAGCCCACCTGCATTAAACATGACATTATTACCTCAGCTGTGATGGGCAATGCAATGGGATATATTTATGTACCGCCGGTGGCTTCCTGGCACCCGCCCATGCTGTCGGTCCACACGGAGTTGTAACTGCATGTGTCCACTTCTAAAGAACCCCAGTCTGACTGGGGCATGCAGTGTGGGCCGAAGCCCACCTGCATTTAATCGGACGTTACCTCAGCTGTGATGGGCACTGCAATGGGATACATTTATGTACAGCCGGTGGGTTCCAGGGAGCCACCCATGCTGTGGGTGCACACGGAATTCCCATTGCGGAGTTGTACCTGCCTGTGACTATTTATAAAAAAACGCGGTCTGACTGGGGCATGCAGACATCTTGACAGAATGAATAGTGTGTAGCACATAGGTTCCCTATCGCCCCGCCCCTTTTAAAGAGGGTTGCTGCCTAGCCGTGCCAACCCTCTGCAGTGTGTGCCTGCGGTTCCTCCTCATGGCAGACGCACTTATAAATAGACATGAGGGTGGTGTGGCTATGAGGCCAGCGTGTGGCATGAGTGCAGCTGAAGGCTGCGCAGGGACAGTTTGGTGTGCGCTGTGGACACTGGGTCGTACGGGGGGGGGTGGGGCGGGGTGGGTGGGGCAGCATGTAACCCAGGAGAAGTGGCAGCGGAATGTCATGCAGGCAGTGATTGTGCTTTGTTGGAGGTAGTGTGGTGCTTAGCTAAGGTATGCATTGCTAATGAGGGCTTTTCAGAAGTAAAAGTTGTTGGTGCCCATTAGATTCTATCTACACACCCTGGTTACTTACGGTACATATTTTTTTTTCTCTTTAATTCTTTGGAATGTCTAGCACATTGTGTACAAATCACCTTCTACACTTCAAGCCTCCGAACACAACCTTGAGAGTGCCATGACTTCCATTATCTAACAGGGTGCATTCTGAATACAACTTCCACTACTACCGCCTCATGTCTGCTCTCTTTGGGTTATAATTTAATATCAGCAGGGCACTCATGTAATGTTCCTGATTACAGTCAATGGCGTAAATAACATGACTGCAGTCCGGGCTGCTGTTAAGTGCCTCCAGATTTATGTGATCCACAGTTTAATGGGTGGTGCAAAACATGCCTCGAGGTAATACAATGTAATTCAGCAAAGACGTGTAAAATGTACCCGAATTATGACCATGAATCGGGGGAACGAAAGCCTCTTGTCCTAGGTGATCAGAAATGTAGTGGTGTCATGTGATATCTGAGAGGGTCTTTATTTGCACCCTTTGCTTTGGAACACCTGTCCCCTATGCTGCTTGTTACTGTTATGTATAATTTATACTCTAATTTTATGTTCTCACTTCGGGTCTGCACTACTAGAAGGTAATGTTGCCATATAGATAATAAAAAGAGTAGTTCTTTTAGAAAATAATGCATTTCACTGCATAAATAAGCAAATCCCATAATTATTCATATTTACATAATGATAATCTTACCATTCTTAATAACACCAGGGAGGTACAATGCCCCGCTTTTTGGTGCGGTAGCTTTACTGTCTTTCTCTTGACTTTCAACGCGTAGTGATCTTAGGTGATCAGGAATGTAGTGGTGTCATACAGAACTTGAGAGGATCTTTATTTGTACCTTTTGCTATGGAACACCTGTCCCCTATGCTGCTTGTTACTGTTATGTATAATTTATACTCTAATTTTATCTTCTCACTTTGGGTCTACACTACTGCTCCATGGAAGGTAATTAGAGATGAGCGAGTACCATAATGCTCGGGTGCTTCTCTCTCTCTCTCTCTCTCTTTCTCCCTCTCTCTCACATACTGCTGTGGACATGCGCAAATCACAGCAGGAAGTGGTAATGCGGTGAGGGGTCAAAACGGGGAGGGGGTCGAACTCGGCATGGTACTCGCTCGAGTAACGAGCACCATGGAGTATGCTAATACTTGAACGAGCAACAAGCTCGAACGAGCATGTTCGCTCAACTCTAAAAGTAATGTTGCCATATAGATAATAAAAAGAGTAATTTTTTTAAAGAAAATAATTCATTTCACTGCATAAATATGCACATCCCATAATTATTCATATTTACATAATGATAATCTTACCATTCTTAATAACACCAGGGAGGTATAATGCTCCACTTTTTGGTCCGGTAGCTTTACTGTCTTTCTCTTGATTTTCAACATGTACTTTTAAGTTGTACCTGCCGTTTCCTTTGTAACTAGTGAAGTATCTAGAATATATGCCATCATTCTTGATAATATCGGCACCTTCAAGGAAAGCATAGTTAATTTAACAAGGATATAAATCTACAACTTAAAACTTTTAAATTGTTTAGTTATATACAATGTGATTCACTCGCTAGAAAACCCAAACATTTCTTAATAACTTTTTTATTAGTTTATTATTTTTAATATAAGTGAAGGCAGGGTCTCGGGGTTAGGGGGAGCGTATTTTTGCAAAATCTGTTAAACTATATATAGTAACTTTGTGTACCTGTACTGTGGTGAGTGCCCTCAGCAAATAGATTGCTTAGATACCCCAATTAATTGTTATTAGCAGCTGAATGATATCTATATGTGCAAATATATTAACAATAATCCCGCTGAAATCCATAACATCATGCCTGTCAAGTTTAAGTAAGGAAGGGACATATATGTGTAGCCAAGCTGAACCTTTCAATAGCCTCATAGGGAAATATTGTATAACCTTAGTTGCTTCTTTAGGGTGCTTTCCATTGATGTAGGGTCTGACACCTGGCGCCTCCACTGATCAACTGTTTACTGGAGCCAGTGTGCATCAAAATTAACACAGCTCCGTGGACGTATATGGTATGGCAAGTGAATGGGACTGATATTGCAGTATCATTCCGGGCCACTGCACAATGTACAGATGTGCTAGTTTGAGTGCGGGGAGTTGGCCATCTATGATCAGATATTGATTACCTATTCTGAGGATAATCATTTAACTCTTTGCAATCCAATTTTGGATTCCTGGTTTCCTAGGGGGTTTTCTCTTTCTGCCATTATACAACAGCACCATCTGCTGGCTAGAGCCAGTACCGCAGGATGTTTCATGCTGGAAAGGCCCCCGACAACAGAGTAGCCAGTAATATACAATAAGAATACCCTGCTGGACGTATTCCGACATCGGAGCTATACAGCCTTCAATCAGAATGTCTGAGGACGTCAGTCAGTGGATTGGAAAGGGTTAAAAAAGTTCTGCTCTACCTCTTTAAAGGGGTTTTCTGGTCAAATACTAGTGATGACCTATCCTCCAAATACGTCAACAGTTGATCAGCAGCAGTCCACCGTGTGGTACCATGGCCAATCAGGTGATCGGGCACCCACTTTAGAAGATCTTTCCATTTGTGAACACTAACTCACATGGTAAATGGATAGGTAGAAGCCATTATTCATTGCTGCAGCAGGTTTATATGTGCACATATATATGCATATATTTTTTTCTATCTTAGCGTTAATGCCTGTATATCTATTTTAATTCTGATTATGAAGATTTTGCTCTCCTCCCAGGGTTGAACTTGATGGTCACATGACTAACCATGTAACTAAGCAGAAGACCTTTAAAGACATCATCTAGAACTCAGATATTGATGACCCGTTTTGGACAGATCATCAATATCAAATTAGTGGGGGGTCCAACTCCCGGCACTCCCACCGATCAGCTGTGTGATGGGGCGATGGCACTAAGACCACAGGTCACATGGCCTTTTTGCAGGTCAGTCACATTCAAGAGCATGGGATTGAGCTGCAATCCCTGATACAGATGCTAGACAATGTAACAATATACAGCACTGTGGCTGGTATAGAATGAGGAGGCTGCAGTGCTCGGCCAAGCACCAAGGTCCGTTGAATCAGCTGAGCAGCTGGGGTGTCGGGAGCCCACCCATCAATGATCTGATATTGATGACCTATCCTAAGAATGTTTAAGTGTTGGAAAATAACTTTAATGTATGAATTGTTTACCACATAAAATGATTTTCTAGTCAATTTCTTATATATGTGCATGACATAATATTGTATTACAAGAACTAACCTGCGCCATTGTCCAAAAGTTCTAATGTTTTTATTGTTCCATCCTGTGCCTCAATAGTAGCAGTAACTTTTGTACCCAAAACTGGAGAAAAGCCTTGAGTGACTATTGCATATACAATTATCGGACTAGGGAAACTGGCTGTGTCAGCATTCATGTATGCTTCAGCAATGATTGGAGCCACATTCGGATTGGCTGCTCTGGAATTTACTGTGAAACCAAGAACTTGTTCCCCTGAGGGAGTATTACATAGACTGTATTGCCAATCTCCTTTCTAAAATGAGATACACAGTTTGTTAGATCTTGAGGTAAGTGCAAGGTAAACATTTTACAGACAGAGTTTAGATAAGCCTTACAAGGAAATTTAGCAGAAGTAGTGTATATATTGGCACCCTGGTGTACATTAAAAGGGTTACCCTAGTCAAGTAAAGCCCTCTCACTGGGTCCCTGTTGTAATCACTTATCAATCAGGTATGCCTAATTATTATTCAATGCATCGGGGAAGAACACAATGAGAAACACTCAAGTGATGTTTCCAAACTCTTCTCTTTTATTGTTCCAATACAAGAGGTTTTTTAGTGTGACAAACCCCACAAGGTAAGCAATTCAAAGCCTACAGCATGTGTAGTACTTCTCTCTTAGGCTACATTCACACAGGCGAGCTCAATATCAGGCCAAGAAACCTGGCCACACATCGCCTGCTCATTTCCTGCCGCTGTCTCCAGTCTCTGCAATGATATTTACAGGCTGCAGTCAACCTGAACCATCTACAAACAAGCTGCTGCAGCTAATCTCATTGCCCAGCAATGATCGCTAAACGCGGTCATTGGCTGCAGGAGGTTTATGGAACGTCGCAGGCAGCCTCCAAACCAAGACGACGGAGACCGGAGCCGGCGGGGGGGGGGGGGGGGGGGGGGGTGAGTGGGGAACAGGGAGTGGTGAGTATAGGCTGATTTGAGGGCTTTAATAAAGTCAGACAACCAACTCCTTTAATGTGTTTTTTTTCAGTATCTATTGTATGTAAAGATATAATCATTTGAACTTACAGGCCGAAAACCTGAGGCTGCACCAGTAATTCTGATAATATGGTGTATTGTCAATGAGTACTTGAACGGATTCCACTCACCATCTGCTGCAATATATCCTAACTATCTTGAATAGAAACTAATATATGTGAAAAAAGAAATAGAAAAATCCACACAGTTTCTGTGAGAATACTGTCCTCAACACATAACAGGAAATATATTCGAATGACTTCCTGTAGTATTGCCGCCTCAGGCACTGGCCATTTATCATTATTTGTAGAAAAAGGATACAAAATGGTTTCTCATTTTAATGTATTAACTTTTCTTTTTATATTTCTTTGGTATGGTTTGTAGGGGTGTAATAGAGACAGGGCTATGTCCTGGCACTTTTATAATTTCTTTTTTGGCAGCTAGGGCATGACAAGGCGCTCTTCAAAGAAGCCCACTGTACTCTGGATGACTAGCTGGCAGCAGAGGTATAACTTGAAGCTCCTGGGCCCCAATGCAAAACCTGTTACAGGGCCCCCAACTATAATGCTTTACTCATAGTACTAGGCGTACTATATGGAGAAGAGAGGCCTGATGGGCCCCCTAAGGCTCCTGGGCCTAGGTGCAACTACATCCCCTATGGTTACGCCTGTGGCTGGCAGTCAGTCTTTATATTCAGCTGGTTCTTCCTTTCTCAAACCAGTTGTTAATATAGCTGCCAATTTACAGAACTGGGAAGAGCCAGGATCCTGATCCAGTCCACTTTCTCTTAAAGGGTATTTCTGGGTATTTACTACTGATAATTATTATAACATTATAATCTATCTTCGGGATAGGTCATCAATACTTGTTCGACAGGGGTTGCTGCTGGTTGCTGCTTGATATTCACACTGATCAGCTGATCTTCCGGCCCACTAGGCCAGACATCTACATTGTGGTCAGAGCCAAAAGTGTAATAAAAGGCATCGCTCCAATTAATTTCTATGAGAATGAAGCCTTTCTATTAGACTTACGGCTCTGGCAACAATGCGAATGTGTGGCTTGGCTGCAATCACAGCAGGTCGGGAGGATGATTGGTGGGGATCCCAAGTGGCAGATCCTGCCAATCAACTATTGATCTCCTATCCTGAGGATAGGTCATTAGTAGTAAACCCTTTTAAGTTAATTGTTTCCACATCTTTAATAGAATAGACTGTGACAGTAAGAGAGCCTCACTCGGCTCCCTGCTCTGCCATCTTCTCTGTGATGCAGGGGGCATGATTGTGTCATTGCACTACCTGCGTCATTCCACAGAATCCCAGGTAAAAGAGGGATGACTGTGGATGAAAGCCACCAAGGTAGCATGAGGGAGGTGAATGAGATTATGTTTTTTATTATAGGGGGCAGTGCAGCTTATTTATTATTCTGGGGGACAGTGCAGCTTGTTAAATATTCAAGAGCTCCAGTGGGCTTATTAATTACTCATGGGGCACACTGTGGCTCATTTACTATTCTGAGGGACAGTTTGGCTCATTACTCAGAGGGCACAATGTGGCTTTTAAACTAGACTATTCTAGTGCATGGTGTGGCTCATTAATTTTGGAGCACAGTGCAGCTTACTATCACTCTGAGCGGGCACAAGGGGGGTATTAATGTGAGACACAAAGGAGGCACTATTTTGTGCTGGAAATAATGGGGGAATTATTTCTGCATGGGGACAGAGCTGAGCCGCTCTATCTAAGCCTGTTGTGTTATAACAATAGTACTTCTTTCCCATCAGGTGCCTCGTTGTTCCTGCTGACCCTCCTATGTTGGAACCAATGAAGTATGGGGTAAAGACAGACTCTACAAAATCATGACTGAGAAAAGTTGTCATGGTGGTTGGGACTCGATAGAAAAAAGGGAAAGAACAACTCCAATCACAGAAGACTTAAGTCACTAGATTTTATTGTTAATTCTGCCATGGACTGCTTTGGATCATTCATTTGTTAGTCCATACTGAGCTTGGGCCTAGCACCATATAGTATGTATCTACTGAATTTGCTTCTGGTCCTGTAAATATGTACTGAGCATTCTCTGGCAAAATCACGTATTTATGTACTAAATTTCTTTCTGGTACCATATCTATAGTTTGGTTTGTTCTGGTATGGTATGTATGTACCAAGATCGATTCTGATACTTCAATTATGTACAGAACTTGGTTCTTTGAACCATATTTGTTCACTGAGCTTGTTTTGTTGTTGTGTCTATGTAGTTTGCTTGGTTCTGGTACCTTATCTATGTAGTTTGCTTGGTTCTATTGTTGTATTTAAGTGCCAAGTTTTTTTCTGGGGCTGTATTTCTGCAATGAGCTTGGTTCTGGCACCGTATCTAAACAATAACCCTTTCCAATCCACTGTATGACGTCTAAAGACATTATGATTTAAGGTTGTACAGCTCTGATGTTGGAAGATGTCCATCGGGGTTCTCTTACTGTATATTGCCAGCCTCTCTGCTGTCGGAGCCTATCCAATGTGTCACCTCATGCAGTACTGGCTTTAGCCAACATATAGCGCCGTTGTATAACGGCAGTAAAAGAGTAAGCCTTCTAGGAAAACAAGGATACAAATTGGATTGGAAAGGGTTAAGCTTGACTCTGCATAGTGTGACAAAAAAGTGGGAGATTGTCTGCATACAACCATCCCCCCTGTTCTCCCAGTGCACCACTAAATTATATAGGCTGCATATGTCTATGCTATTGAATATTCTTATATAGGCCTAGAAGTAGTGGGTGAATATAGAGTAGTAAATGTGGGTACTGTAGGTATATGTAAAAGGTAAAGTCCCTTGGTGCAAGCACTGAGTCGTGACTGAGTCGTAGGGTGACGTCACATTGTGACGTTTTCTAGGCAGACTGTTTTTGGGAGGTGGTTTGCCATTGCCCTCCTCAATTATAGGTGTATATGTGCAATATTGTATTAACTTATTACAGGCATATTTTGTTGGCTAAGTAGGGAACAGCACGCATTCTGCTAGCTCTGCCCTAGAGCCCTATCACTTTTTGGGGGGGGGGGAACTACATTCCTGCTGGTAGGCCTAAGGGCTAATATACAGTATTATAACGCTGAAGAAACAGGATATGTGCACGGAATGAATCATATTCATGTAAAAGTATATGAAGTAAGAGAGTTGATTAAGCACAGTATGTGGTTACCTCTGCCGTGCCGGGGATTGTGAGACGAGCTGATTTTGAGGTTGCGTCACTGACAAATTGTCCATCCTTGTATTCTTTCCCTTTTGGATCTCTTAGTACAATGCCTGGAATCGCACTGGTCCATGTAACTAGAA
This sequence comes from Eleutherodactylus coqui, assembly GCF_035609145.1. Lineage (NCBI taxonomy): Eukaryota > Metazoa > Chordata > Amphibia > Anura > Eleutherodactylidae > Eleutherodactylus > Eleutherodactylus coqui. The sequence continues at coordinate 254,536,389 of NC_089839.1, read as the reverse complement.
AGAAAGTGTCATTGCCCACAGTATTATCGATGGTCACTTTGCCAGTCAGACATTGATTTGGTGGGATTGTTGTTGCAGTACTTTCAATCTGTAATGGAAAGGAAATATAAAATACACATTAAATTGTGAGGGAACGCTGTACAATTTGCTCGTCATCTAAGTGCCTATATTTTTTGTAATTACAGCCCAGACCTAGAGCTATCATTCTTCTGCATTAGTAGTAGAGTCATACTGGCCCATCAGACAATCCTCCAGTGCACCCAGTCTCTGAAACAATAGACCCCTAAGGTCCAGCAGAAGACAACATTTGGGGCAATCACTTCCTGCAAAGATCCATTTCTTATAGGTTGATTTACAAATAATTTATTACAACTTATTGATGGATGTCCTATGTTTGAATGAGGATACAAAGATGATGATTAAATTAGACCTTCACATCTTCCGTATAGATAGAGGTTTGGCCTATGGAATCATTTCCTCTGATGTGCTGAAGAAGCTCCACTCCAACACCGAATATTGCATGACATTTTGCTGGCGAATGCTGGTCATGTGGTGAGGTTTTCTTGATTAAAGTCATATTTTCCCAGAATCAGCCTGTGTGATGTATTTAAAGGGGCCGTCAAATCTCACCAGGGGTGTAGCTAGGAGGTCGGGAGTAGGGAAGACAACAGGGTACCGGCTTCTGCTGCACGTTGTCTTGCACTCCAACATGATCTTGGGACACAGAAGAGAGGTGTCCTCCTCACTGGGCCACACACTAATCAGCTGCTTGGTCAGCAGCAGTGGGTTCCAAGACTGACACAGCAGGTACCCACTGTGAATGACTGAAGCTGATTGCTGCAGCCTAGTGATCCAGAGTCAACAGCTGAGCCACCAAAGCCCGACAAGGAGAGTGCCTCTGTCATATGTGGAGAGAGTACCCACTGGCACCCGAATCTTTTCTTCCGATCGGGCAGGTACTCGCTAAGGACAATGCTCGCTCATCTCTAATAATAACGCATATTATAAAATTAATACATTTTTTATCCTGCACAGTGAATGCAAGGAAAAAAAAGACTGCTTTTTGATCATCTAACCCTTAAAAAACAGATCAAAAAGTTGCATGTACCCTACAATAGTACCAATAAAAACTGCAGATCGTCCCACAAAAAACAGGCCCTCACACAGTCTCAATATCCCTTTCCATATTCCCCATTATAATATATGAAAGGTCATGGGGAAGAAGACTCTGCTTTACTTTACAAGTATCAGCTTTTAATCTGGGAGAACCAATATATATGTCCATATAGTATTTCAATGGCTGCATTTAATCTTACATTTCCCCTGTGGTGGCCGCTGTAGAGGAAATGAGCAGCCAATGGCTACGTTCTCTAGCAAAGTCATCTGTTTCCTGGTAGTCTCTATATAATGAGACAACACAGAGGCGTAACTTGAAGCTTGTGGGCCTCAATGCAAAACCTGTAACAGGGGCCCCAACTATAATGCTTTATTCATAGTACTGGGCTCCCTATATGGAGAAGAGAGGCCTTATGAGCCCCCTAAGGCTCCTGGGTCCGCATCCCCTATTGTTACGCCAAATATCATATTGGCGTTTTGCATACCTGAACGGATTGCTGTATAGTATCTCCATTGCCAGATATGATCCTGCTGAAGGAGTCGATCAAACCATTTGTATCCACTTTATCAGTTACAGAAAGTCTTAAGCCCCCTGTGGACAGATCACATTTACTTATTTAGGTATCATATTATTAAAAATGGTATTAAAAAACCAGATAACCTACAGTAAAACAGCATTGCAGATGCATGGGAAAGTGTAATGAACTGTGAAACTATGTAGAAAATGCATTTTAATAACAAGTTGGAAATAATAATGATTATAAACACACGGGACAATCACGTAGATCAGAGAATATTTTATAGCTCTGCCCCTCTATAGTTAGGCCTCATCCACACAGGTGTATTTACTTTTGGTCTGCGTTTTCACGAACTAAGGGCTCAGTCACACGGGCGTTTTTACGCGCATGACCATGTCCATTGCCACCCATATATTCTATCTTTTGTTGGTGCGATTTTTTTTTTTTCGAACGCAGTACGAACGTTTTTACGCACATATATACGCGCTTAAAAACTCCCGTGTGACTGAACCCTAAAGCTGTGCATATTCCCTGAATCTTGCATTTATTTTTTTTACCGCATGTATACATTGCGTTTTCATGCATGCATGCAAAAGAAATTTAAAAAAAAAATCACAAGAAGGTCCTATTATTTTAATGTGTGAATACACAAGTATCGTGCGTATTCACTTCATATTTACACAGTCACATTGAGTTATTGGGCTAAAAAGGACACGCTGCCATTATTTTTGATCATGGAAATATGTGCGTGAATTATGCATATTCTGAATACCCCAACGCAAGTCAATGGGTTTAAGCACTCGTTATAACAGGCATAAAAAATGTGGGCGTAATACGGTGCGCAGTGTTTGTAAAACAAAGGTCCAACATTAGTAAATCTTCACTTATCTACCGCCTGCTATCTGACATATTCTGTATACACTGTAAGGCCAGTTCATAAGAGACACCAGCCCTTTCACGATTGGAGCTACACTGTATGGAAATTAGACAGAACAGCGTAAAATCGAGTTAGAGTTTTTTGTGGATCATTTTCAGTGTGAATCCACATCAGAATGGGAAAATGGGATAATCTGAGCAGCTTCCAATGAAGCCTGGTTATTGGTGTTAGTCTAGCTAGGGCCAGGATTTCAAAAACTGCCAACCATGAAAAGCAAATCTTTGCTTGACAAAGCCCGGTGTCTTACTGGTTGAAAGGTTGCCTGCATTTTATGGAGGGAGAATAAAGTCCTACAATTTTACTTACTACACCTGATGCCGGATTCAGTTCCTGAGTGCTGCAGCCCTATATGTATCTTGGTCTGAATATAGAGGGCTGAGGAGTCTAAAGCCCTGTACTACGGAGCAAGCACCTCTGATGATTACTTCACCACAGAGTGGACTTATTCGGTGAGCCGCTGACAACACCTATTCCTCTAGAGTAAATATCATGCAGATGTCTACCAGAATTTGTCGTCCGCACAGGAGCGAAGCCTTACAGCTAAAAGGTAATTGCTCTAGTAACCAACCCAATGCTATCTGATAGAAAACAACACAAAAAGTCATTGCATGATACCTGTTATATTAGCTAATTGCTCCAGTCCGGGATCTGCTTTGTCTCCTAAAGCAATGGTATGAATGATGGCACCACTGGTCCTTACTTCTTCATGGCAACTACTGATGCCAGAGTCCTCCCCATCAGTTAGCAACACTATTTCTGTACCGTAGGTGCTGCCATCATATCCTTTATTTACCTAAATCAGGGAGAAATGCTGAATATTTACGGATATCCGAGTGTGTTGGTGACCACAGCAGAGACAGCAAAATTCCCCTGCAGCCCCAGTTAAACGTACTTTACTCATTACATATATTACATTGCAACTTTATGTATGCAGTGATGTCGAGAGTGGCTTGTAGACTAATATCTAGTATTTCTTGTGGTTTACAGCCAGTTTGTTTTTTCTTAATTTCACCTCGACAAAAAAACAAGTCCTAAGACTAACTGCACACCGGCGAGTTCCCCGGCCTGATACTGCGCTGGTCAATGGATGCGAGGCTATTTTCAGGAAGAAAACACCCTGCATTGCTTCTGTGGATTTCTGATCCTCTTGCAGGAGTTTCACAAAGTGTTTACCATTGATTTAAATGGGAAACCTCGCATTGCACTCGCAGGCACATCGCACGGCATGCGACAGCCATGCCATGTACTTAAGGTCCCACTGAAAATCAATAGGCGATGCGGTCCGAGGAAACGCAGAAAAAAAAAGAACATTCCACGATTTTTTTCTTGCAGCATGATTCTTGTGTATGATTCCATTCAAAAGAATGGAGTTCATATTCGCACGAGTTTTGTGCATCTCGCAACACACAAAACTCATGTGAGATTAGCGCTCGCGTGAAACCGGCCTCTTATGGTTATCTCAACAGAAAAAGTTACAGCTTTTGAAAACTGGGGGTGAAAAATATGAAAAGAAATTTGGAGAAATTGTTGGTGTCATGTAGTTATTTTATAACAGTGCAGCATCTTTTGGTTACGTGGCTGGATTTTTTGACAATGTTTTTGCAGCAAAAAGCCCTGTATCCAGATGTTAGCTGCAGGTAATAAGGAACAATGAAAGACACTACCAACTGGTTTTTGAGACGTTTTCTCTAACCTTGAGTGCATATTTGAGTCCATGTTATTTTTTGCAAATGGCAGCATGTTTTGGTATGGGGGTATTTTTAGCGATTTCTCATAGCCTTCTTTTAAGTTTAGGGGAAAAAAAACTGCGATTAAAAACGCCACTGAAAATACCAATGAATCTGTTGCTAGAATAAAATGGCAGTAAAAAGACTACGGTGAAGGAAGCCTTTCTCATTGTGTTCTCCTGACCTACTCAGAGAGAATATCTGGGGACTAGAAAATACCACCTAAGTTTGCAGATGTTTAAGGCCCAATGTCCACGGACAAAATTGAATGCGCAATTCAAGCTGCCCATAGGGAGACATGGGCGTCCACAGCTGAATTAAAGCATGTGGATTTGATTTGTGGACGTTTGGTCCGAAAAAAACAAATTGCAGCATGCTCCATTTTGCTGCGGTTCCCGCATGGATGGCTTCCATTGTAGTCAATGGAAGCCGTCCGATACACAGCAGGTCCGCTAGTCCCTTGCGAACAGGTCTTGTTAATCCGCGGGAAAGCAGGAGATTTAAAAAAAAAAACCCCTCTATTGCGCATGTGCAGGGGCGCCCCGGCCAGCGCTTCTGCACACATCTGCAGGGAAGACCCAGACAAATATGCACAGTCCTCGGCCACAGGCAGGGTTAAATTCCACTGTTTGCTAGTGATGATCACATATCATGTAATCTAATACTTACAAACATATTAATTGCACATTTGCTATGACAGTACTACATTATCATTAGCGCAACCCCTGTTCTTGTTCCCTTTTTGAAAATTGAATACTGTACCTCAAATCCGCTGCGAACGCCAGCACAAATGGTTGTGCCACCACCAGCTACTTTTGGGAGAAGCTGCTTCAGTTTTTCACGCTGAAACGTGTCAACAATTTTAACCAGTTGAGATTGAACTGTTGCTACATCGGAGAACGTGACAATTCCAACATGGGATCCGGATTCAACAATTTGCATGATATAGACTTCAGAGGCTTGGTAGAGACGGGCAATGCGGTCAAACTGTGGTGTGCAGAAAACAAGCAGAATATGAATTATTTATTGATGAGTGTTATATAACTGTACAGTAATCAATTAGGTAAAAACATCTGGAAAATCTTCAGAAAAAAATATTGCCCCTAGAAGAAGTTGTTGTTTTGCTGCAAAACTCAACCTGCAGTTCCATCTCAGGCAGATATGCAGATGATTAGAGTTGTGGCGGGATTAGATGAACAGTCTTGCCACCTGAAGCCCTAAAAGTGTTTCTACATTGGCTTATAAGAAAGGCTCTGGGAGGCTCCCTGTGTGTAGTGACCTCTTTTTCTGCTTGCGTAGAGCTTGTTGACCACTAGATGCCTCTACGATGCAATCAGAGATATTTCACGCAGTTAAGGGTGACTACCCACTACAGTTTTTTTTCTCCCTGCGAAATTCGCAGCATTTTTTTGCAAAATGCTGCGAATTTTGCAGGGGGAAAAAACTGTAGTGGGTAGTCACCCTTACAGAGTTTGAGAGGAGGCGCATTATTGAAATGTGAGAAGTTGGACGCTTATATCGACGAGTTGCCTGCCGACTCGGCTGTTATGATCAGATTGTTAGAAGATTTTGAGACCAGTGATGCCACACAAGGCAACTGGGCTCAGAACGCCCTCAACAGACGACCAGTAGAGAGGATCGTCTGACAAACACGAGCAGTTCCAATTGTTTTGTTGTCTGCCATTCAGAAACAGGTGGCACTATCATTACAGGACCCTGTGTATGTTGGAACCCCTTCCAGGTGCTTGGCTGAAGGACATTTGGATCTGGGAATGTTTATCTTGCAAAAAAGGCTGAGAGGAGACTTAATAGCCGTCTACAAATATCTGAAGGGCTGTAACAGTGCAGAGGGATCAGCCCTATTCTCATTTGTACAAGGAAAGACTAGAAGCAATGGGATGAAACTGAAAGGGAGGAGACAGATTAGATATTAGAAAAAAACTTTCTGACAGTGAGGGTGATCAATGAGTGGAACAGGTTACCACGGGAGGTGGTGAGTTCTCCTTGAATGGAAGTCTTCAAACAAAGGCTGGACAGACCTCTGTCTGGGATGGTTTAGTGATACTGCACTGAGCAGGGGGTTGGGCCCATCACACTGGAGGTCCCTTCCAGCTCTACCATTCTATTATTCTATGAAGCGCCATCTTCAAAAACCGCAGGACAGTGTCAGCATCATATGGGTAGGATATGAATTCAATTTTTATAAGAGAATAAGTACTTACACTCCCCATACTTCCAGAAACATCAAGAACCAAGGTGACCACTCTGTCCTTGAACTGCAGCAAGGAGAAAGTAGGGTCAGGAATGTTAGTGTTGGCTAGTGGGGTGCTTGTCTTCATGTCCGGAGAATTCATGATGACTTCCCATGTGCTCTTCCGGTTACATAATTTGTTTTGTTGATTTGGTGCTTCTTTATTATGAGAGTTTTCTTTGCAGAATGCATGGACCTGAAATGTAGAATGATGGATGAGTGGATAGATGTCAAACGACTATGTAAAAAAACTGCATGAAGAAGTGCCCAACAGCTAACAGGATTGTGTAGCTTCAATTGTGTATTTGGTTCTAAATGTATATAATGTTCTAAATGTATATAAAGCACATAAGCTCATCTTGGTCAAGTGACCTGTGCAAAAATGAGATTCCATTGCCCTGAGGAGATTATCAAGGTTAGAGTCAGGTCAGATTCACATACATCCTTTAGGGTACGCTCACCTATAGTGGAAAGTAGTGAGGACTTTCCGCAGCAGAAATCCTGACCAAAATGGTCAAATGTCAAAACTCGGCAGCATTGATGCAGATTTTGCTGCAGATCTGCATCAGACTTCAATCCTACTGCCCTCATATCCTCCTTCTTAGTCCTGAAGGCTGCCCACATGCATGGCAGAGGCACGGTGCCCAGGGAACAGATAGCCTGGCTGCAAGAAGTCAGGATCATCAAGAGTAGCAGAGTTCAGAACCAGGAACACACAAATAGTGGCTTTGTCACAGCGGTATAAGACCAATTTTTAGGCATCCTGAAAGGATGCCTAATATAGCAGTGAATGCAAGTGATTGGCTGGGGAAGTATTAGGGAGTGCGCAGAAGCCCAACGGGCTGCAGCCTGGGAGCCAATAGAGGTGCACACCCCACAGAAGGTGACTAACTACACACCCCGGACCAGGTGAGCGATGGTGCCATGCTGTAGCACATAAAAATGCACCCTCATAACTTCACACCATACTAATAGGGTAGCACCTCTATTACACGTGTAAAACTTCGTATGGAAACCATGGATCAGGAAGACCGTCCTTTTTCCTGCTATTGTAGCTCAGCCTCATTAAAAAATGTCCATACTTACCTAATTCTGGCATTAACAACTTTAGGACAATAGATTTATCACTTTTATTTTTGGTTTTTTTGTGTGACCGCCTTCCCAGGGCTATAACTTTTTTATTTTTCCATTCACATTGCCTCATGTGAGCTTGTTTTTTGCAGGACAAGATGTGTTTGTACGGAAAAACTTTCACACATTTTTAAGTGGGGAGAAATGAAAAAGAAAATGCAATTATGCCAACTTTGGTGGGTTGCAGTGTTAGCAATGCAGTACAAATTATATATGGGCCAGTATGATTACAGGGATACCAAATTCATATAGCTTTTTAATGTTTTATTTTTTTTTTTTAAGTAAAACATTTTTTCTTAAACAAAAATTGTTTTCTGCCGGCATACTCTGAAACCTTTATTTTTTTTTATTTTTTTCGCTGATCAGGCTATGTGAGGGCTCGTTTTTTTGTGGAGTGAGCTGTAGCTTTTATTTTTACCATTTATTAGATGGTACATTTTACACATCTATTGGATTGCCTTTGTTCAAATTTTGTGAGAGCCAAGATTAAAAAATAAAAATAATTGCCATTCTGGGATTCCAGCTTCTTTTCCCTTGCCTTTACCATGTGGGATAATCATTGTGAGATTTTAATAGTTCAGACATACACGACGATACCAAGTATGTAGGGTTTTTTAATTGTTTAGGTTTTTTAATAGAAATATTGGAAAGTCTGTTTGAAAAATTTATTGCATCTTTCTTTTCTACACTTTGTTTGAGTCCCCACATGGGACTTAAATTTGTGTTCATTTCATTGCTTGTGCTATATACTGCAATACTTTAGTATTGCATTATTTAGCGATTTTTGATGTTGCCTTTTAAGCCCTGCTTCAGGCAGGGCTTGATAGGCATGTATGCATGACAGCCCTGGGAGCCTTCAGCAGGCTCTAGATTGCTGTGCTAGCCCATCGGCACCATCCAATCACACTGCGGGTGGTGCCAAGAAGTGCAGGACAGGGTCACCTCCTCCTGCTGATTGTTTAGACACGCGCTCAGCTTTGACTACAGCACCTAAACAAATAACTGCCGCAATCAGAGCTAACTCTGATTGTGGTAGTTACCATTGCTGTCAGAAACACCTGACAGCCACCAGATATGGAGTGATCTTGGCTCCTCAGCCCGCGCCATACACACTTTAGGACCGCAGGACATTTATACTCATTTAGCAGTCCTGAAATGGTTAATCAGTGACAATAAAGCACCTTAGTTTCAACACTTACAGGTTCCAGCGCTTGTCCATACATAACAGATTCATGAACATCTTCCTCCACCTCAGGGTAAAATGCACATTCGTCTTCGAAGAGCCCAGTTTTTCGATCTATTTTACAGTCTACTCTTTCATACGATGAGCCTCGTACAGTCAAAACTTTATTTTGTCCGCGCAACTTTAGAGGACATCTGAAATATAAAAAAGAATCATCAACAAGTTAGTCTTTGCAGACTGTAAATCCAGGACTTCCTCTCCTGCACTTTCTTTGCAGCTTTGCATAGCCCTGCTCCAATCAGCTGCAAGACAGCATTTGAATGCCAGCGCCTCTGTTGTATGTAGTAACTAGCAGTGTCCCTACCTCTGTGTTTCTAGCGTAACCAAATGCCTACCAATAGCAAAGGCATTTGGAAGGGAGACCCCTAGTGGCAGAAACTTGAAACTTTATTTTCAGGGTTAAAACACTTTTTTTAATGCAAGTATATTACAAGGCCGATGATACACATATAAATTAGCATTAGTTGTGTGAAAAGTTAGTTTCCATTTAAAGGGATTGTCCAGTTGTAAACTATTGATGACCATCAAAAGTAGATTGGCGGGGTACGCTTCCCAGGATCCACGCTGCTCAGCTGCTGTCTGAGCTGGTATGCTCCTGGACTGAGCTACTTTCTGCAGGAAGCAGGCAACTCCATTCCCACTGATATAGTAAGATAGTTCGTAAGGCTGAATGAAGACAATGTCCATCAAATCCAGCCTGTCTATCCTCCTGTGTTGTTGATCCAGAGGAAGGCAAAAAACCCCAAGAGCAGAAGCCAATTAGCCCTTTTGGGTAAAAAATTACTTCCCGACTCCCTAATGGCAATCAGACTAATCCCTGGATCAACCCCTAATAGTTCCTACCTGCCTGTATACCCGGGTTAACAATTAAAGGGGTTGTCCCGCGCCGAAACGTTTTTGTTTTTTTTCAATAGCCCCCCCGTTCGGCGTGAGACAAACCCGAAGCAGGGGTTTAAAAAAAAACAAAAACGGATAGTACTTACCCGAATCCCCGCGCTCCGGTGACTTCTTACTTACTTTGTGAAGATGGCCGCCGGGATCTTCACCCTCGGTGGACCGCAGGTCTTCTGTGCGGTCCATTGCCGATTCCAGCCTCCTGATTGGCTGGAATCGGCACACGTGACAGGGCGGAGCTACGAGGAGCCGCTCTCTGGCACGAGTGGCCCCATTCAGAAGGGAAAAGACCGGACTGCGCAAGCACGTCTAATCGGGCGATTAGACGCTGAAGATTAGACGGCACCATGGAGACGGGGACGCCAGCAACGGAACAGGTAAGTGAATAACTTCTGTATGGCTCATATTTAATGCACAATGTACATTACAAAGTGCATTAATATAGCCATACAGAAGTGTATACCCCAACTTTGTTTCGCGGGACAACCCCTTTAACCTAAAATTTATAACCTATAATATCCTTCCTCTCCAGACATCAAGTCCCCTTTAAACTCCTCTATGGATTTTGCCATCACCACATCCTCAGGCAGAGAGTTCCACAGTCTCACTGCTCTTAGGGCGCCTACCCACTTGCTTTTGCGATTTTCGTGCGTGAAAAACGCAGCGTTTTCCACACATTTTTGGCGCGTTTTTCACGGCTTTTCCGTTAATTTCCATTGACATTTATGGGTGCATTAAGAGAAAAATAAGGACACATATGCAACTGACAGTTCCTATGTTAAAAATTGCAACGGACCGAGAAAAAAAAACGCAAATGGACGAGAACACATTCTATCCTAATTGCTCTTCAGAAAAAACTCAAAACGCAAAGGAAAAAAAAAAATCGCAAGTGGGTAGGCACCCTTACAGTAAAGAACCCCTTTCTATGTTGGTGATAAAACCTGCTTTCCTCTAAACGTAGCTGATGCCCTCTTGTTATCGTCGCAGTCCTGGGTATAAACAGATCATGGGAGAGATCCTTGTATTGTCCCCTCATGTACTTATACATGGTTATTTGGTCGCCCCTTAGCCGTCTTTTTTCTAGAGTAAATAATCCCAATTTCGATAGCCTCTCTGGATATTCCAGTCCCTTCATTCCATGTATTAGTCTAGTTGCCCTTCTTTGAACCCCCTCCAGTACTGTAACATCTTTCCTGAGCAGCAGTGACCAGAACTGTGCGCAGTATTACATGTGGGGCCTGACTAGTGCCTTATATAGTGGGAGGATAATGTTCTCATCCTTCGCCCCCATACCTCTTTTAATGCATCCCAAGACTTTATTAGCTTTTGCAGCAGCTGACTGGCATTTGTTACTCCAGTTGAGTCTATAATCCACTAGTACCTTGGCATTATTGACAAAGTTTCCTGTCAGGGTGTGCTTCTGGGATCTGTAGTACTAAGGTTCCTAGCAGCACAGCTCCACAGGTGAGGGTTAATTGAGCTGGCTGGGTATGGTATTCCCCAGCAGCCAATCTCTTTTAGTCTTCAGCACATAAAAGCCAGCATCTCTCAGTAGTTGATGCTGGTCTTTGGATGTATCTGTGTTGTTGCTACACCTGTAGTCCCTGTCTATCATATGCAGACTCCCTTTTCCCTTCCCCTGTCAGGTGCGGCCTCCAAACATCTTATGTCTTGTCTGCGTGTCAGTTGGTGGATCCCTGACACAGTTCCCTATTTTGGCATGGTGGCTGACTGTCTACCCCCCCCCCCCCCCCCCCCCGGTATGAGGACACTTGGACTTGCTGTGGACTTTCATCTGTGTGCATGTGAGCTCTGGGTGGAGTCCGTGTTGTATGTACTACCTGTTGTAGTCTAGTGTGAGCAGTCCGGTGCAGGGCTCACTCTGTCTCTGTTTGTGGTGTGAACTGGTTTTATGTGTGGTGGCTGCAAGGAAGGTTGTGTTGCAGCTTGTGGTGTGACTTGTGTCCTGTTTGTGGGGTCGCAGCTGGTGTCCTGTTTGTGGGGTCGCAGCTTGTGTCCTGCTGCTTGTGGGGTCGCAGCTTGCGGTGTGGACCTGTGTCCTGCTGCTTGTGGGGTCGCAGCTTGCGGTGTGGACCTGTGTCCTGCTGCTTGTGGGGTCGCAGCTTGCGGTGTGGACCTGTGTCCTGCTGCTTGTGGGGTCGCAGCTTGTGTCCTGTTTGTGGGGTTGCAGCTTGCGGTGTGGACTTGCACTGTTACACTTATTTCTTTTTGTTGCCCAATAAAAGGTATCATATCTGCAAGATTACTTTTTTTGCTTCATCTATGTTATATTTACTATGAGATAACATTTTATTTACTTTTGTATAAAACAAGGAAGTTACTACAAGTGTTTTACATGGGATTATCTGAGGTTTCTTGCCTATTTATTCTTTTCACTTCACCCCAACTGACCTGTAATTGTTAGTAAGTTTGTAGCAACAGAGATCTCGCTGATGCACGGTCACATACCGCAGTGAGTATAGAGTACAGATTTCTTGGCAATTTGCCATTGGGTTCAGTAGTTATTTCCTTGTGCTCTTATAGAGAACTATGAGGCGATGCACGTTGTTTACTGTCTTGCTGTGAATCTGACGCATTGGTTCTGCATGGATTTTTCATTGCATCAGAAGTAAAATCTACGTCATAAAGTATATTAACTCTAATGGATATCCGCGCTGTAGTCTATATGGAAGAAAAGAAGTGGCTTGTCTCCTTGACGTGCGTTTTATTTGGACTCTATGTCCAAGGTTTTTAATAGTTTTTCACATTTCCGTATTTTGTGCACGCATTTCAGACGCACAAAACAAAACCACAGCATGCTGTACTTCTCTACACATTTCTGCACCAAAGTTCCCTATAGAAGTGCAATATGCAAGGAGATGCATGAAATGCTGCATTATTCCACTGGAAGATTAAAAAATAACACATCCGGAACTAATTAGCCAAGTGGTGCGTCTTATATGCTGCACGCAAATGAATATGCCCTGTGGATGAAAAAAGTACAGTAAAATATGCCGATACATGTGCAAAAAGGCACAGCTCATGTGCAAAACGCAGCATTCAGGCACGTGCAAATTTGCATACGCTCCTGTGAAGGAGCCCTTACACATGTGGATTACTGCCACGGTTTTGTTTGAAAACTGCATCAGATTTTTTGATGTGGCTTTCACTCATGTGAACATGGAAGAGTGACCCTGTTAACAGTGACCTACTTTGTACAGTATGCTGTCTCCAGCCAAGTGATCTCTATAGATGTGAACCGGAAGCTTGAAAATAGACGTATAGGGTATCATTTACCAAAACTGTTCAACAAAAACTGGCTTTTAATGGCGCTGCAGCTGTAATATTTCCACAGAAGGTTAAGAAATTCACATCATTATAAACACCTTATCTGTCTAGAAGATGTTTGCTGCAGAACCGTGGTGTGGACGCTGACTGCGGATTTCGTAATGCAAACGCGGCCATAGAGAACTGATTGAGCTACAGTCATGTGACATCAGAAATCTTTAGCCCACAGGTATAGTATGGTATTTCTTTCATGTTGTTAGGGAGGTGAATGCTATTATTAAGAACTTGGGTAATATATTGAAAACTGAGACACACAGTCTGCTGCCCACATACTAAAACTACATTGAATCTTGGAGTTATATATATATAAAAGCACTGCCTTAAAATCGATCTCTACATGTCTTATTGAAATATGATTTATAATCCTGTGTAACTTGAGTGGAGGTAATATAGCACAGATGCCACCGAGCAGAGGTGAACATCTGCCCGAGCAACAAGGTTCCACTGATCAGGGGTCTGAGCCACTCAGCTGCTGTTACCAGCTGGCTCCCAAAACCACCCAGAGCAGGGCAAGAGGTTAAGTAAACACAAATATGGCAGAAAAGCTCTCGGCAAGGCCGCCTGCAGACGGGCGGATTGGATCCGGTGGCGAGGATTCTCGCCGCAGGACCCGACCCGAGCGCCTGCAGAGAGCGGCGCATACTCATCCGCGCCCACGGCTCCGGCTGTTTGATGTGCCGGCATGCGCAGACCGGAGCCCGCGTCTGGGCAGTGACGTTTCTGTGCGGGGCTTTGTGAGCCCCGCACAGAAATAGAGCATGCCGCAATTTGTTTACTGTGAGAGATTTCGCGCGGCCAAATCGCGGCCATCTGCATAGGATTGCGTTTGTTAACGAAATCCTATGGCAGCTTTCAGCGACAGGAAATCCTGTTGTGGAATTTGTGTGCAGGCGCCCCATGGCAGGTGTCAAAAGGGAAGCTCAGTGCTAATGATTATAATCCCATGCATTTCATACGATGGTTCCATATTTTTGTCCACCTCATAACATTTCTATAGACTGGAAAACTGAAACAGTTTCTTTCCATTTTGCTGCTCCTATGATGGAACAACTAAGTGGAAAGCAAAATGTCTGTGTGAAGCCGGCTTTAGTGCACATTAATGTATTTTTTCCTTTTCTGCTCACATGCTTTATAACGATAACGTTCCATTTTATTACCTTGTTGCTTCCACCTTGCCCTGTCTACTAATATAGAAGGGAATGTCCTCATTGTACTCATCAAAGACACCCCATCGAAGGTGAGCCCATTCATGTACAAGCACACGACCTGTGGAAAGAAAGAACACGTTTTAAGGACTTCAAAAAAGCACTTTTTTCTTGGAAATCCATCACAATATTCCTGACCTCTGCTGTTAAGAATCCAGTTCTATAGCTCTTCCCCTCCAAGCTTTGTATGCTGCACTTTTCTTCCAGCCTACAGGTCACATGAGCAGCACTCTGACAACACTCTGTGCCCTGCAGTTAATGGGGCAGATTTATGCCAACTGCCAAAACAAAAGGATTTCTCCCGGGCACAGAATGTTGTCAGAATGCTGGTCATGTGACCTGGAGGCCAGAAGAAAAGTGCAGAATACACAGCCTGGAGGGGAAACAAGCTACAGAACTGGATTCTTCGTAGCAGATGTCAGTGATTGATTTCTTAAAAAAAAAAAAAAGGAATGCTTTTTTAAATTTGCGCATAGATAACAAAGAGCGTCCATTACTCTGGTAGTGTTAAAGTTAACCACTCTGTCCTTCTTGGTTGCTGCTGACCAGGACCTGTGACTGTTGTAGCCAATGACTTGCTGAAAAAATACGGTCACAGAGGTCCTGGTCAGCAGCAACCAGAAAGGACAGAGTAGTTGTGAAGCTTTTTTATAAGTTAGGGGGAAAAACCCTTTAAGGCCCTTTTACATTGGAAGATAGCGCCAATCCACTTTTTTGTACGTCAATCTGCTCCATTTACATGACAAATCAGAAGCATTATATGTACCGAACAATCATTCATGGACCTTCAATTGTTGTTGGCAGTACATCACTATTTACACAAAGCTCTGTGCTGCCATCAACAGATCATTTCTGGTGCCGCATAAAAGATGCAATCACCCTACAAATGAGCATTTGCTTGTTTGGCGGCTTCCACAGGCTTTCGTTATGGCATGACTCTTAATTTGTCTTTATTTTCACTAGGATATAAGCATTCACTTAAATGATCAACTCTTGTTTTTATCTTTCAGATAACTTCTATGGTTTTTATATCACTAGTTCCTGGGCACTGGGCTCATGGCCAGTTTTATAGAGAAATACAAATAATGTATCTTAAGAAAGGTTGTCCGAGTTAAAACCCTTATGTGCAAATGGCTTCCCCATGGTAAAAGCATAATAAAGAACTCCTACTCCTCCCAGCAAGTCTCCTGCCAGCAGCTCCCGGTCTCCTTGCTGACATTACATTAAGCTGATCTCCCTCTCTACTCTAGCCTTCCCTAAAATAGGAGAGCACAAGAGCCTTAATATATTGACTTTAATTATATATTTCGCTCTTTACCTCTGGGTCCATAAAGTTCCAGTACGTCGTCATTCAGTATGAAGTTTGGTGTAAGATGTATGTACTTTCCTCTCTCTCCGCAGCCACCATATTGCAAGGTGTAAGGAAAATCTCCATAAATAAAAGGATCGGCAATGATAATATCGGCCTTAAGAAAAAAGTGCAAGTCAAATATTAAAGTTAAAGTCTTGAAGCAATGCATATCATAGTTATACTCCAAAGCACAACTTGTCAGTTAGTTGGGTCATTCTCAAGTCACCTAGAAAAGCTCATCCACCCCCTTTTCTGGCCCTACTAATCAGCACCATTAACATGTACGTCTGCTTTGACATACCAGGAGATAACATATAGTGGTGCTGCCAGGACTATATCTAAAGTTGCAACAGGATGAAGGAAGTCTGCTTTTTTTAAAACAGATTTGGCTTGTCTGTGGCTTTTTCTTAATTATGTGTCAGAAGATCACATTGGTGTAGACAGAGAGCTTCAACCTTTGTTGACTTTTAACTGAAGCACCTGCCTTTTGGAGATGTTTGGGGGTCCAAGTGCACAATATTGATGGTATCTTTTAATATTTCCCATTTAAAGTTTTTTTTCTTTCCATTATAAGCCCTCACAGTATGTGGCTTTCACTGGCAAAATCAGATGTTTGCTGGGGTCCCGAACAGCTGATTTTGTCGAGAGAAGTTGTAACCAGCCAGGCATTTCTCCTACTGTGGCCGCGGCAGGGAAGATGTAGCATTATAGGAGAACATTTAATACAAGTTCGCCAGAACAGGAGCAACTCTAAGAGAGCGGCTTTGCATTTCCGCTCATAGGGGGGGGGGGGGGGGGGGGGCACTGTAGGATATTCGTATGCCCTAATTGGTCACTTAGTGCACCACACAACATTTCACTATTTGTATTGGTTACAATGTATACATATATGTGAATTAAACGTATTTTCAACAGTATGACTTTCTGACGTAGCATGGGTTAAGCAACGGATTTTGCCAGGGAAGACGCTGCTGGTCTATATTCCCTGCAGCCATGGCTGCAAAGGAAGTGTAATATTACAAGATGACCATTCACATGCCATCTGTAACTCATTGACATTCATGCTTAAGCCTTTGCAATCCAATTTTGGATACAGGGTTTCCTAGGGGGCTTTCTCTTTTTGCCATTATAAAATGGCACCATCTGCTGGCTAGAGCCAGTACTGCAGTATGTGACATGCTGGAGAGGCCCCCGACAACAGATCTACAGTAAGCACACCCTGCCGGACATCCTCCGACATTGGAGCTGTACAGCCTTCAGTCAGAATGTCCTTAGACATCAGACAGGGGATTGGAAAGGGTTAATGTATACTTTTTTTTACTGATTGCGTGAGAATGTATCATTTTTGTATCAAATTATGGTCGTTAACAAAATTTATGCCAATGTAAGGGTGGATGCATCTATAAATCAAATGGCAACCTAATGCTTATACCTGAGATAAATAGATTAGATTGGAATCTGTATTCTAGTCTATGAGACAGGGACTAATGGTGAATAGTGGTAATCTCTCTACTGTGCCAAGAAATATGTTAGAGCTACATGAGCAACAGGAAATTTTATTAGATAGATGGATAGATAGTTAAACTACACCATATGTATCACATTTAACTGAATATCATTTCTTTTCCTCTATCTGTACATGGTGCGACTATGCATTGAGTCATGGACAGAGGTTATTGTATATTATAGGCTCTATAATATAGCATTAAACTCTGCCCATAACTCAAATAGCAATCATACCATGCAGAGATGGAAAAAAAGAAATGATATTCGGCCCGCGGGACATGAGTTTGACACCCATAAACTACGCCATATCATTCTGCATGCAATTATGGGACTACCATCATCGCAGGGTAAATGCCTGCCTGGCTTCTCCAGCAAAATCAGCAATTTGGGATTGGGACCCAAAGGAATCAGCTGACTACCCTGGGCACTTTATTCAAAGAGTGGTTAAGAGTCTAACGTCCTTAAGTAGTGAATGCTTGAGGAGTCTCACAATCAGGAAACTATAAGGGTTCCTTCACATACAGGTAGTCATTGTGGGCATTCCTCAACGGAAAACCTGCAGCAATTACACTGGAAAACTGCAGTGGCCAAATTCGCACCTAAGTGGTATGGATTTGGAAGCGGTTTTTTAAGTGGATCTTCTGTGGGATATAACACTTGTGTTCCAAGGGTTGAATTCTGCAGCATAAAGAATAAGGCCTAAAAATAGTGGATCTTTGAAGAACCAAGAGAACAGATAATTTGGTCACTTACTGCATGAAGAGAAATAGCACAGACCAGGTTTTCTATACCTTCACCTACTATACAATGCTTACATACTGAGCTGGTAATGATAAGCATGCAGAATTATATTATGGACATGACTTACCTTGTCAAAGGACTCTGTTTTTGGCCTGCTGTATGTACTGTCACTGGACCAGGTATTAGGGATTATAATTTTTGCACTCCTAATATAGACCCTGTTCTCTGTAGCTTTCATCATATAGGGAGAAGCATCTGTCACCATTTTCTGGGGAAAAAAAATATTATATGTATATATAGTAGATCAATAGATTTTAGTGATCAGACATATACCTAGGGGAGTATCTATCAATTATAGAAATAAATCAACATTATTCTAAAATGATAAAAAAGTGAACTTCTTTCATTCACCTATATCTTCATATGTGACATCACACTTGGGGTTTTATGTACTTGGGATCAAGAAAGAAGTGTTTTTCGAAACGCGGGCATTTGAAACGCGTCTGTGAGTAGACATAGTGTTACACGGTACCTACCATCTATAATCCTATATATTTTTTGTAATAAGAGGTGTTTTCAAGGAGCCGGCTTTTCTCCTTTGTTGGTACTCAAGCCGTGTGACTCACGGTCAGCCGGAGCGTCTGGAAACCTTCCAGCTAAACTGTAGTAAATATTACCCACTTACTAGATGAAGATAACGTTGTGTTACGTGTTTTGGAATTTATGTACCTTTACTTTTATTCAGCCATGTTTGTATGTGAACATACGGATGAATTAGGCTGCCTGTCCACGGGCGTATTTTCATTGCATTCCCCGTGGCGATAATCCGGCCGCGGGGAACGCAGTGAATGCTTTCCATAGTGTTGCTATGGAGAGCGCTTCCCCCCCTGTCCACGAGCGGAGAATTATTGAGGTTCTCCGCTCGTGGGCGGCAAATTGCGGCATGCCCTGATTCTCCGCGGCGAGCCTATCTGGCAGATAGGCTCAGTGCGGAGAACCGTCAGATGGCTCCTGCTCCCCGGCGGCTGCTCCCGCATCGGAGATCCGCCGCGGGATATCGCAACGCCCATGGACAGGCAGCCTAAAGCAAGTTCCCGTCATGATTTTGGAGTGCTGCTGATTCTTTTTCTACCCTTGAATTCTTGATACTGACCTTCACCTGAAGGACCTGCATCGAGATACTCAGTGTATATTGTTATCTCTCTATATGTATTATAGGGAATATAAGAAGACTTACCTTTATGCTCTCAATGATCTTTTTGTTTTCTGGAATCTTTGGATGTATGGCAATGATAATGTCTTCATATCCATTGTTTACAAGCTTTACTAATGAGTTAATTGCTGAATGTGTTACATGCAGCACAGAAATAAGAACAAGTATCCCGACCAACTTCATTGTTGCCTCTGCAGTTCTCTCAGCGGTTAGTCTGCGTTAACTGAAGTGACAATGTTATCCTGAGTTCTTCTCCCTGAAAGTGACCTGTAATTAGTCAACAGTTTCACAATATTACATCACAGATTGCATGGTTTGTTAAGGAACATTATAACAAGGTTTTCCTTTTTTATGTAAGGAAGGCTTGGAGTTTAGCAATTTTCTAGTTTACTTTGAGGAGAATTTATTCATGCTTTTGTACACCAACTATGGTGGAAAAAAGTCGAAAATGTTGTCGCATTTTGCATTTGCGCAAAAATTTGTGTCCTTTTTCAGTTTTACACTGCTCTTGCCACTTTTTAAAAGCGTAAGCAGGGATTAGTGAAAGGGGCAGCGTTTCCCGTAGCCTGACTAATCTACTATAATTTACATCAGAAACTTGCGCAAGTTATAGCGCAAATCTATGTCAGCTCGTAGCTGGTGTAGATTTGCATCTCTGCTGCACAGACAGCCAAAGATGCATAAGTATTTCTCTGTCTCACTGCTGCTAAACATAAGATCCCCAGTCTGTAGTAAATGTTTCCCTTTGGGTTTCAATTTCTCACTATTTTCAACTTCGTCTTTTGTGAACCAGCGCAAGTGAAATTGATCTTATAATACAGTAATATAATACATTGAAATGAAAGCAGGGCTGGCCCTATGCTGGATGGTACCTGCCAATGATCCATATGAAGTACTGCCCAGCAGTGAAAAAATAACCATAGCGTATAGTGCTTAATTATATGTGCTATACAATATGCTACCCAAGTAACACTGCCATACATTGTTCCAATAACACTTCCATTCAGTTGCCTAAATAGCCACGCTATTTAGCGTCACCGCCACCACACGCTGCAGAAATACTTTACTATACGGGGCCATAAATGTTGTACAGTGCAAAACCATCACCGTAAAGTGCTCAAATAATACAAACATGTTACAACATACAATATGTACCGAGGTGGGTACCATGAGCATGAGTCCTATAGAAAAGGAGGATCGGGCACAGCAACCAAGATACACGCTTCTGCCTCAATATTTTAGTGTTCAGTGGGGGGCTCAGCACGCTGACACTAATCAAAATTTATGACAAGTCGAACGTTTTTTGAAAGTTTAGTTACATTTCAAAGGACATCACAGTGAAATCATTCGTTCAAGACCAGTAAACTGAGCATATTCCCATTCTTCCCCAGTAATAAAAATGCCAATTATATTATTGATATTACATACAGCCTATATACATGGAGCCATATAATGATGTTACCGTTAAATAACATACGTAATTTCACTGAAATATTTCATATCAATCAAACCTTGAGAACACAATGAATTTGTCATTATAGGGTCTGGAATATGAGACACAGTTCAAGCAAGGACAAAACACAGTCAGATTGCGAAAGAGAACCCCAAACAGGTTCTAACTCAGCAGTGGGAAATTCTCAAAGCATGAACATTATGGAATATATATATATAGCTAAGGAGCTACTAGTCAATACTTAAATATGATGACATTCTTGATATGAAGTTACTAAGCAGCAGAATAAAGCAGAACAGTCACTCACCTACAGTTTCAGTGCAGAGAACAGAGGAGCTCCAGTTCCCAAACTAACAGCAACTTGCTGGAAGGCAGATATATAGTGCGGCTCCAGCAGGCAGTGGATTCCTGCAGTGCACTCCCCTTTCTGCATCTCCATTCTGCGGGAAACTCCCTCTCACATCTGAACAACCTCCACTGAGAAGTTAATCTATAGTAAGGGGAAATACTTTTTCCTATAATGTTGCAAAATGAACCATTTTTCTATTTTTGTTTTAATGTTTTGCAAAGTACAACCAGGATTTATAAAGAAGAGAGTCGCCTCTGTACAAACCGGCTATAATCCCATGGTCTCCAACCTGTGGCTCTATAGCATTTACACAACTAAAACTCCCAGCAACTATAAGAAAATGCTGGGAGTTGTAGTCCTGCAACAGCTGGAGATCCAATGGTTTACGAAGCTGAATCCAGTAGTCAGGACTTTAATGTGGGTTTTGCACATTGAACTTTTAGGAACCTTTCATCCAGGTGGAATTTTTCTGCATTCCGTTCCGCAACCCATCGTAAATTCTGCACCAGAATCTGTACGACTCCATGCAGGTTTTGATGTGGAATGAAAATGGCCAATATTTCTGTTGGCAATTCCATGGGCGTATGCAATTTTGATGCATTAGGCCACATTCACACAGGGGCATAGTAGAAATACAGCATTTGTACACAATATTGAAAACTCTCCCTATTAAATACAATGTGAGACGCGTCACGTTTAAAAATGCTTTAACGCCGAAAATAGAAAAGACAGGGCTCGAAAAGCATGGCGTTTGAAACGCCGAATTCGAACATTGGTCTGAGAAGCCCCATTGAAATCAATAGAGACATTTTTAAGGTGTTTGAAACGCTGCGGTAAATGCTGTAAAAAGCGGGCTGTGTGAGAGCGGCCTTAAAATTGAACCATTTTCATTAAGTATGTGCGCATTTATAGCATTTTTTACGCATGTATTGCATTCCTATTCTTTGCATGTTTTACGGAGGCAAAAAAAAACGGAAGGCCCAATTGATGTCACTATTTTCTAACCACTGTCTCCTGGCAAAATGCATAAAAACACTGTGAATATGCATGCCACTGTGTATTTGCTGCGTTTTTATGCAATCCCATAGACTTTAATGGGTAATTTTATGATTGCAAACCAAAATAGGACATGCTATGATTTTCTTCAGTGTGTGAAAAATAAAACAGCCATCTAAATACCCCAATGTAAATCCATGGAATTTACGCTGTCTGTATTATGGACGTAAACAATATGGACGTAATACGGACAGAAAATATGTTTGTGTGAATGAGCCCTAAGGGTATGTGCATACATCGCAGAGAAGATCCACCTGCAGATTTTGACAACGGAATAAACTTGCTGTATCCCAATAAATGAATTCCGTGATGAAAATCCATGTCATTTTTATAACAAATAGAGCATGATTCGGATTTCAAAATCAGTAGAATGACTCTCTCTTCCATTGCAGATCATTCTGCTATAAGTGAATTACTATGTTAGAACCCCATTCACTCACATTGTACTGGACATTGCTGCAGAATTACATTCTGAAATTTCACAGCTAATCTGCGATGTGTGAATTCACCCTAAAAGAGTTGACTGCATGAACAGCCCTCTCCTTATAGACACCACCATGATTTAAAGGCAAATGTCGGGTATTACAAAGTTACTTTAGTTTTAGTGGCTAATAGACCTAACAGCATAGAACCCATTAACTTACAGTTTTACAATTACAGGGTCTCTCCAGCAATAATTTAACAAAGCACATAATATTCTCCACATACACAGTGTATTATTTGTGTTTATACATGTCAGGCTTGAAATGTTCACCCACCACGTCCTCATAGCCACCGTCCCCAAGACCGCTGTATGCTGTCAGATTGAAAGAGATACTCAATGAGGAAAGAAGAATTGTAACTTCACGGAGAGGATTTGCACGGCAGTTTCTCGCATTGCACGACCTGCGTGGATCCACAACCCTCAAGATGTCTTGGGTCATCTGTAACAAATGTGGGAATTTGGGCAACTCTCACGAGTATGGCCCAATGTTCATTTGGGGGTTTCTGATTTGGCGGATCTTCTGTGCTGGCATTTCCGCAAAAGCCGTTCATAGGGATACATGGGTGCCCGCAAGTAAAATAAAGCATGTGGATTTGATTTGCAGACCTTTTGGTACTGGAAAAAATGGCAGCATGGTCCATTTCACTACGGATCCCGCACGGACAGCTTCCATTGAAGTCAATGGAAGCTGTCCGATCTGCGGCCTGTCCGCAATTGAATTGCGGACGGGCTGAGGATTCCACAGGAAAGCAGGAGTTTAAAAAAAATGTTACTGTGCATGTGCGGCAGCACGCCGGCCAGCGCTTATGCACGCATCCGCAGTGGAGAAGAGAGAAGACCTGTAGAAGACCCGGACAAGTCCCGGAGTGTGCTCTGCCACGGGCAGGGTTGGATTCCACTGCGGGCTCCCACATGCAGAATTTGATCTGCCCATGGACATGAGGCTTATTTCATAAACAGGGGGCACATCTCTGTTACCATGATCAGGTCTCGTTACATGATATCCAGCTAGACCTGTGATAGCGATACTCGTATAAGTAAACAGTGCAACCATAATCAGTGGTGAGGTGGTTAGTGAAGGCTAAATACTGCAATGATGCTGCTCAAAGGTTGTTGAGGACAACTTTTGTGTTACTTCCTATACAGATTCCTCAGTCTTTCTTCTGTAAACATTACATACAGGAAATTAGTGTCTCATTATCATTCTGATAAGAGCATTTAAGCATCAAAATACATGACTCACAAATAGTGAATGTAGCTGATGAACTGGATAATCTTAATTCCAAGGAAAAAGAAAATTAACATAAAATTAGGAAGTCAATTTAGAAAATGATTGACAGTTAGAACGGCTTTGCACACGGCATAAATCTTACATTGTGGAATTTGCTGTAGAAATGATGCAGTATTTACAGTACAAGATTTCCAAAATGTCTTGCACATGGGAATGCAAAATTTCCAACACAGAGTTTTTGAAAAACGCTGCGGATTCTAAATCCTCTGCATGCCCATTTATGCCACAAGTTATGCTGCAGATTTCAAGTCTTGAAACTCAAAGGTTAAAATACACTGTAGACCTGCAACAAAAAACACAGACATAGTAACATAGTATGTAAGGCTGAAAAAAGACATATGTCCATCCAGTTCAGCCTATTACCCCCCCCCCCCCCCATTTCTCCCAATGTTAATCCAGAGGAAGTAAAACCCAATGAGATAGAAGCAAATGTTCCCAATTTAAGGGGAAAAAATTCCTTCCTGACTCCAAGTCTAGCAATCAGAATAATCCACGGATCAACAACCCTACTGAAGTAATTAGCGATTATACCATATATTGTTATAATGCTCAACAACGGCATCTAGGCACCTCTTAAACTCTTTTATCGAGTTTGCCATCAGCGCATCCTTAGGAAAGAACCCCCTTCTATATTGGTGTAGAAAACTTCTTTCCTCTAGACGTAGAGGGCGCCCCATTGTTACAGTCACAGTCCGGGGTATAAATAGATCATGAGAGAGATGTCTGTATTGTCCCCAAATATATTATACATAGTTATTAGCTTGCCCATTTGCCATCTTTTTTCAAAACAAAACAACACCAAATTTGACAACCTCTCTGGATATTGTAGTCCGAAAATTCTACTTATTACTTTAGTTGCCTGCCTTTGAACCTGCTCAAGCTGTGATATGTCCTTCTTGAGTGCTGATGCCCAAAACTGTACATAATATTCGATGTGTGGTCTAACCAGTAACAACGTTCTCGTCACATGACCCTATACCTCTTTTGATGAACACCATAACCCTATTTGCCTTGGTAGCAGCTGCCTGGCATTGGTTGCTCCAGTTAAGCTTACAGTTAACTAAAATCGCCAAGTCATTTTCCATCTTACTGTTACCCAGTGGTTTCCCATTTAGTGTGTAATGGTGACATGTATTTCCTTTGCCCATGTGCAGAACCTTACATTTATCAGTGTTAAACCTTTGCCACTTTTCTTCTCAAGCCCCCAACTTATCCAGATCCGTATGCAGCCACATTCTGTCCTCCCTTGTGTTAATTTCTTTGCATAGTTTTGTATCATCTGCAAATATTGCTTTTTTAATATGCAATCCTTCTACCAGTTCATTAATATATTAAAAAGAATAGGGCCCAATACTGACCCCTGTGGTGCCCCACTAGCAATGGTGACCCAATCAGATTATGTGCCATTAATAACCACCCTCTATTTCCTATCATTGAGCCAATTATTTACCCACTTACACACATTTTCACCCAGACCAAGCATTCTCACTTTATATACCAACTTTTTATGCGGCACAGTATCAAACGCTTTGGAAATGTCCAGATACGCAAGATCCAATGACTCTCCTTGATCCAGTCTAGGACTTACCTCCTCATAAAAGTTGATCAGATTGGTTTGACGGAAGCGATCCCCATGAATCCATGGTGATATGGAGTTATACAGCTCTTTTCCTTAGGGTACTCCAGGATAGCATCTCTTAGAAATCCTTAAAACATTTTATCCACAATAAAAGTTAGACTTACTGGCCTGTAGTTTCCAGGTTCACTTTTTATCCCCTTTTTGAATATTGGCACCACATCCAACCAGGTCTCAGTTATTACTGCTATGTCGTAGTTTTCCTCAGACATTATTGCTTCCAGTTCATCAACCTTATTGGTTAGACTTCTAGCATTACTCACCATACAGTTAAGAAGGTTTTGGTTATCCTGCCAGTTTTATCTGTACTAACCCCTCCCATTGTTTCACCCCCATTTCAATTGCCTAGTAGCAGACCACTGTCTACACTATCTTTCCTCCCCCTCCCTATCTTTGTGGTTGCCCTCCCCACCTGTCTCTAGTTTAAACACTCCTTTAACCTTCCAGCCATCTACTCCTTCAAGACCCTTCCCATTGAGATGCAGTGCATCCCTATGGTAGAACCTTTAGCCAACAGCAAAGTTAGGCCAGTTCTCCAGGGACCCAAACCCCTCCTTCCTACACCAACTCTTGAGCCACTTGTTTACCATGCTAATCTACTACTGCCTTTCTGGTGTGGTACAGGTAGCTCAGATAATACTACTTTGGAGGTCCTTGCCCTTAAGCTTACATCATACTTCCCTGAAATAGTTTTTAAGGACCTTCCACCTAGTGCTGGTCTAAGAACACCATGCCATTCTGGGAACTAGTGCTTGTTCACCCTTCTACCCTTATGAGAATAATAGTATCATAATGGGATTCTTCCCCCTTTATACATTGAATGACCATTTAACTAGAGACACTCATTTAATAATGTGTTGGACCTCTTTGGGCCTTCAGAAGGGCGGCAGCTCATTGTGGCATTGATTCTATTAGGCGTTTAAATTGTTCTGCAGGAATATTAGCCCATGCAGACAGGAAGCTTCTTGCAGTTGACACAAATTAGATGGAGGTACGAATAGGCTCTGAACAGGTGACAGGAAGGGTTCATTGACCAATGCATAAAGATGAGGGCAGCAGTCAATCTGGTGCAGTGAAAGTATCCAAAGTTTATCCCTCAGCGACACAGTGAAAAACTATGTTTCAACCCACTCAGGGTCTTTGTCCAATTAAAATAGATGTATTCACCAATTTATTCCCCTGGCAATCCAGCTGCAGCTCCCATGGTCCTCCCAGTCCTGTAGTCAGATCAGAGACCACAGCGGTCAGGTACTGTTTTCCTGGCATCATGGGTCACAGCATCTGAGCCGTGGTGCCAGGAGAATGATATGTGACCGCTGTGGCCTCTGATTAACTGCAGCGATCAGGTGATAACATTCATAAAAAATACACTGGAAGGACCACAAGGCTGCAGCGCTGGATCGTCGAGGGTACAATCAGGTAAGTATGGCTACTTTTATTGTGTTAATACATTTGCACCCATGTTTAAAAAATCGTTTCATACCTGGACAACCTCTTTAATCCTGTGAATTTGTACAGGACCATCTATAACAATAGCTTTGTAGAAACAAGCTCTGTCAAAAATGCTGATTATGTAAATCTGTTGAGCCCAGATAGAATTCCTCCTATCCTATTAGAAAGCATTTCAGGTAGTATTGTTATTATGAATATATACAGTGGATATAAAAAGTCTACTGTAAAGTGATGGCAGCCGTGTACTGACTATTATTTATAGGCTTGTATTGTAAGCCTCCAAAAAAGTCAAGGTAGGCCTTATTGTCAAGGTACATCTTATTTTTGAGGAAACAGGGTATATAAAAGCCTCAACAAACATGTATATATATGTAAATATATAAAGCAAAAATCGAGGAATCTGTATAGAAAGTAACAAAAAGTTGTCCATAGCAACCTATGAGCAGCATCATTTCAGTATATAGCCTTCACTAATCACTTCACCACTACTTATGGTTGCACTGTTTTTTATATATATGTGTGTATATATGTGTATAATCTCACTATGACTGGTTTAACTAAATGTGATGTAACACACATTGCGAAAATCCTCGCAAATAGTGCTCCAAAGTCGTGGTATAGCTGTGATTGCAATATTGCTGTGATTTTCTCACGGCAATGTTGTGTCGCCCATGTGAAGGAGGCCTAAAAGATTTCAGTTTGATTTTCACTGGAAATGTACAGATAACGGGTCACACTGAAGGTGGAATAAATCGGAGATGATTTATCTGGTCGGCTTTTTTTAACATGACAAAACATGGCTTTTAACAGGAGTGTAGATACTTTATATCCACTGTATACCGTGACACTGCAGTCACTTCAGTGAGGGCCATAGTGTAGGAAAGAAGGAAAGAGAGCAATACAGAAGGACACACCTTGTGCTGAGAGATGTGTGTCTGTTATATATATATATATATATATTACTAATATTATAAATGTGAAAGTAGCTCTGTCTGTTACCTTGTCACGGCTGAACCACTGAAGCGCTTTTGATGAAATTTGGCAGGGCGATGTATGTGATTATTAAGTATGGCGGAGCAGAGGGGAAGAGGTTGCGCATCATAAGCTAGGCCTCCCCAAACAGGCTGACAGATGAGGGCAGACGTCACTGCCGCATGTATGCGATTATTAAGCTAGCTGGGATACCAGGCGTTGCCCGGGATTAAATCTTGAGCCAAAGACACATTAACATAGATTGAGATTTTAAAGAAAGTCTGTGTTGCCCACGGCAACCAATCACAGCGCAGCTTTTGTTTTACCTCAGCGGTGTAACAAATGAAAGCTGGGCTGTACGACACAAACAAACAGATTTTGCCTTACAACTTAAACAAAAGACACATTAACATTGATTGAGTTATTAAAGAAAATCTGTGTTAGGGCTCCTGAACACTTGCTTTTTTCTTGCACGTTTTTTTCACGCGATATCGCTGCGTTTTTTTTTACGCGATTGTCAATGAGACTTTCTAATGTTCAAAAAGGCATTACAAGTTTGTGCTTTGTAATTTTTGTGTGATGCCTTTTTCAACATTAGAAAGCCTCATTAACATTTGCACTAAAAAACGCAGCGATATCACGTAAGAAAAACGCAAGTGTGCAGGAGCCCTTACCCATAGCAGCCAATCACAGCGCCGCTTTTATTTTACCTCAGTAGTATAACAAATAGCAACCAATCACAGCACTGCTTTATTTTACCTCAGATGTATAAGGAATGGTTTCCTTTTGATCGTATTTACTGTCCGTTTTTTTTAGTCTTCTTTTAATATGCCGCGTAAGTCATATCTATGGCTTAGCTCTAGCAGAGCTCGAGCCGCAAAATTACTAGAACCCAAGAATCGGATGACCGTGCTGAGGCAGGAAGGCATCAACGAGCTGAAAGACAAGCTGCCTTTTTTATGTTTCAATATACACAAAAACTCAGATTAGATTAAAAAATACAGATTCCACGCAGACGGAGTCGCGGGTAACAAGCTAGTGTATACGTGTGACTTTATATTAATCCTCTTTATTTTCCACGCCGCATGGCCATTTCTGCATGGTTTGGCCGCAACGGATTGGCCGCAGCGTGTGGATGAGATTTTTGCTAAATCGCGTCCATTTTGCTGGCTAATCCCGGAATTAGGAGCCGTGTGCGGAATTTCCATGCGGACAATCTGCACGGAAATTCCGCAGCAAATCCATTCCGTGCGAACCCAGACATTGTGATGGAACCTGTACGGCCGGGAATAGACACAGTGAGGCTCTGTATAAGGAAGCTCCATTCTTGTGTGGATTAGTCGACTCGTTAATCTAAGTAAAGACATTGACACAGTGACAGTAATGCTGGTAATTACCATATTGCATTCTATTGGACTTTGTAATACCAAGAAATTTTAAGTCTTCTTGTCAACCGCCTTTACCGGTGAGCGCTCTGCAAAGCCATTAGTCTATCCGAGCCATCAGTCAATGACACTCATACCTAACTAGTAACAGTCCTTTTATATGGGCAGATAATCTGTCCATGCTAACGACCACTGACCAGCAATGAGCGTGTCGGTTGGTGCTTATTCCCTCCGTGTAATCATTCAGATAAGAATTACTTGCCAGACATCAGAACAGGATGTATTGTTGGCACTGGGTCACCGTACGACACAGGTTACATGATACGATGTAAATAATGGAGTTACAAAACTTACTGTGTTTCCCCGAAAATAAGACAGTGTCTTATATTAATTTTTGTTCAAAAAGGTGTAACTTTTTTACATGTATAGCTGCCTGGACACTATTTAAATTGACCTTTTTAATTAGCTGTTAGCAGGGCTTAATTTTGGAATAGTGCTTATATTTCAAGCATCCTCAAAAAGACTGAAAAATCATTTTGCATCCTCAAAAATTCTGGAAAATCATGCTATGTCTTATTTTCAGGGTATGTTTTATTTTCAGGGAAACGGGGTAGTAACAGTTCAGACATCAATAAACTGATACGAGACTGTAAGTATTTCCAACTACACCTTACTAAGACAAATAACAGTTATGTTATGCGTATTAAAGGATAACTATCTTTAATACTCTGTGAACAACAAGTACCATGTTAGGTTCACACAGCTATGATAAAGCAAATGACACTTTAATGCAGAATATTAAAACAGTCTGTTGCAGCTGAATGCACAAAGTTTGTGAACAACAACACTTGCGCCACACTCTACAGGCTTCTGCGAAGATCAGCGGTAACCCCAATAGTGTTATTTCAAAATTCACAGACTCAATATAATAGTGAGTCCTAGTCACAGTCCGTTACCAATTGTTCAAGCCTTACTTGTCTTACAAATGTACTCAATAGCTAGCTTTATCTCGTTGCCTTAATAGCAGGCCTGCTAATCTCTGGACGTACGTTTTTGAATGAGACCGACCTCACGTTTTGATGCTGAAGAAGTGTACACCATTAAAGTGCTAATCACCACTTGCCTGTGAGTGCTTCTCAGGCTCCGCCCCTGATCACATGACAGTGACGTAATCACAGGTCCCAAAGCATAAAACATGCAGAGCCTGACAGCAGCCATGTGCTCACAGGACCTGTGATGATGTCACCGTCATGTGATCAGTCAGGAAAGATGTTACAGTGCTAGAGGGGGTTCAAAGAAGGGCAACTAAACTAATAAACGGAATGAAGGGACTGGAATACCCAGAGGGGGCTATCAAAATTGGGGTTATTTACTCTAGAAAAAAGGCAGCTAAGGGGTGATCAAATAACTATGTATAAATACATGAGGGGACAATACAAGGATCTCTCCCATGATCTGTTTATGTCCAGGACTGCGACGGTAACGAGAGGGCATCCGCTACGTCTAGAGGAAAGCAGGTTTCATCACAAACATAGAAAGGGGTTCTTTACTGTAAGAGCAGTTAGACTGTGGAACTCTCTGCCTGAGGATGTGTTGATGACAAAATCCATAGAGGAGTTTAAAAGGGGACTAGATGTCTTTCTGGAACGGAAGGATATTACAGGATATTAATCTTAGGTTAATTGTTAATCCGGGTATACAGGCAGGTAGGAACTATTAGAGGTTGATCCAGGGATTAGTCTGATTGCCATTAGGGAGTCAGGAAGGAATTTTACGCCAAAAGGGCTAATTGGCTTTTGCTCTTGTTTTTTTTTTTTTTTGCCTTCCTCTGGATCAACAACACAGGAGGATAAACAGGCTGAACTAGATGGATACTGTCTTCATTCGGCCTTACAAACTATGTTACTATGTTACCTAGGTTCTGACTTCTGCCCCTGATCACATGATGCTGATGTCATCTTAGGTGTTTCATTTTATCAAAAACCTGCAAAGTTGGACAGCAGCCATGTGCTCACAGGACCTGTGATGATGTCACCATCATGCGATCAGTCACCTGTGTGGGCGAAGTACACGGTCACATGATGGTAACATCATCACAGATCCTAAACTAGCACAGGCCGACAAATTCATGTAGTACAGCTGTGTGTGTGACAGGTGCATGCACCAGAGCTAAGTGTGTGTGTGTGTGACGCGGGCATGTAGTAGAGCTGTGTGACACACACATGTAGTCCAGCTGTGTGCGTAACGCACGCATGTATTAGAGCTGTGTGTGTCAGTGACACGCGCATGTAGCAGAACTGTGTGGTGTGTGTGTGTGATGTGCATGTACCACAGTTGTGTGTGTGACATGCAAATAGCAGAGCTGTGCGCTGCACTGCACCACCAGAAACACGGGTGCTATAATTTACAAATAATTTCTAGTAAGCCTTATATAGCAGACTAAAATCCTACAAGGAGAATCAATATATCAATTCATCTTAAATAAGTTTCAGGTGCAAGATCCATGGCAATGTCCTGCTTGCTGACAAAAGTATCAGCATTTCCTTTCTGTGAGCATGTCAGAACATTGCTGTGTATTTCAATGATCATTGGGATTGTGTCACAGGGCATATTTAATCAGATAGGTACGCTTTAAATACAAGCTGACTATAAAGAGTTAGCAAGATGGCCGCTATATATCCTATGACCCACTAAAAAGAGCCCCACATGCTGCCTGAATTTACTGGGTAGCTGGTGCAGTGAAAGTGAAAGTGTAGGCTAGTGTGGATGTGTGAGATATCTCTGCCAACCTGCTGTCATGGTTCCATTCATACTGTGCTGAAAGAGTGAACACATAAGGATAATAACCCTGCTGAAAGGATGCCAATGTGCAAGAAATGGAGAATGTAGTGAAGACACTTTATTGGCAATAACATCATTTCTGAAGTAGATTCTCTTTTCACCAGGTGCAATTATAAAACATACAACATAAGCTTAGGTTTTGTTCACATCTACGTTAGAGCCTTCGTTCTGAGCCTCCGCTAGAGATCTCCAATAACACCTGGACAAAATAAAGCTGCAGGTAGCTCTATTTCATACGGGAAAATGTTGGACTGCATAATAGCAACTGAATAGAATTCGGTATAGTCAATGAGTTCTATTTGGTGCTGACCCCGTTACTGGAGCATAAAAGACTGCAGCTCCAGGGAGTCAGTGCCTGACAGCCTGAGGAGGAAGCCTCTGAGCACCCTGCGTGGTGCAGCAGTTCATTTCTGTTATACTGCATGGACTTTGTGTCGCTGTCTAGTGTGGCCTGGAACAGATGCCAAAATAAAGACTAAGTGAGTTTTGATGAACTTTGGAGTCCAGTGTGTCGTTGTCGCTCCCACCCCCTGTATAACACAATTACAATATATACCTCAAACCCCCCCCCCCAAAGAGATCAGGATAAAGTAGAGATGGGGGTGGGAGGGAATATTAAAATAAAAAATGAATAAGAATTATCTACTAGATGGTAATTTTAAAAAAATACCATAAATTATAGATAAGATTAATGTAATTTAATGTAAATAAGCCAAAAGGTTTTGAGAAGGACTGGTAAAAATCTATACAACGTAGTCATGTGACTACAGTTGGGGATAGGGACTTGTTATTTGTATAGTGCCAACTTATTCCGCAGCACTTTCAGGTAATTTATTTATTACCCCCAGCAAGCTTACCGACCTCGGAAGGGTGGAAGGCTGAGTCAACCTTGAGCCGGCTACCTGAACCATGCGGGGATTGAACCTGCTGCCTTAACACTCTGCACCACACAAGCTTAAAATTTAAACTCTGCGATTGGTGAAAGGAAGTTCAATCAAATCAATAAACAAAGACTCCATTTAAAACCACTTGATTCGCCAAGCTGTTATTGCCTGGAAAAGTGTCCTGGTAGACAAGTACCTAGAGATGCCGAGGCAGCTATGGAAGCTGTTAAGGAGTGTCATGGTATAAACTGGGGCTTCTCAATGTAGCTCTGGATACTTAGGAAAAGATATTGGTATCACTTAAAGGTGTTGTCTCGCGGCAAACATCAAAATGTTATATTACCCCATTCCCCCTGTCACCCCCCTGGCATAAAATAGCAATTTAAAGCGGTTTTTAAACCGCTTACTACTCACCGATCCGACGAAATATGGAGTTATAAAAATCTTCTCCCTAAGATGGCCGCCGGTCCTTTCCCAGGGATACACTGCGGTTTTCTCCCATGGTGTACCGCGGGTCTTCTCCCATGGTGCACCATGGGCTCTGTGCGTTCCATTGCCGATTCCAGCCTCCTGATTGACTGGAATCGGCACACGTGACAGGGCGGAGCTACGATGACGACGCGGTGACCAGCTCTCCGGCACGAGCGGCCCCATTCACCAGGCAGAAGCACGGACTGCGCAAGCGCGTCTAAAAACGCCAGAAGACATCAGAATTAGACGGAGCCATGGAGACGAGGACGCTAGCAACGGAGCAGGTAAGTGAATAACTTCTGTATGGCTCATATTTAATGCACGATGTACATTACAAAGTGCATTAATATGGCCATACAGAAGTGTATAACCCCACTTGCTGCCGCGAGACAACCCCTTAAATACCTTGTGAGTGCATTAAAATAGGGCACTAGATTTGAACTTAGGGTTTAAACACATGGGCCTATTTTTGTCCCATCTTGTGGCCGTGAAAATCACGGCTGCAAAATGGGACAAAACCATTGATTTCAATAGTTTCGTTTGACTATCGGGTTTCTTACACGTTGACACTATGCACAATAACAACCATCGCATTATGGAGGCGAGATTTGTGAATTAGCCAATCATTGCCACTGTTGAGCATATCAGAGCTCTAGAGAACAGCGGGAGAAATGTGGACCAAGCCTGCTAGATAAGTATAATAAGACACCCTCGAAAATAAGAACTAGTGCCTCTTTTGGGGCAAAAATTAATATAAGACAGCGTAGGTGGGGACAATAATATTGAAACAATTGTCGGCTGTAGGGACATTACAGTGCGTATACCGTATACGAGGGGACGCTGCAGGAAATGGGGAGAGGAAAGGTCCAAGATAAAGGAAGTGTGATAATGACCCCGACTATCTGTAAACATTACATACAGAAAATTAGTGTCTCATTATCATTTTTCACAAGAATATTTCAGCATCAAAATCCATGACTCACAAATAGTGAATGTAGTTGATGCAATGGAGAATCTTAATTCCAGCTAAGTATTACAATGAAGAAGATTAGCATAAAATTAGGACAAGGAAGCTTGGTTGTGAATTAATTTGGAAATGATTGACAGGAAGCTTCTTGCAGTTGCCACAGATTAGATGGAAGTTCTGATATGCTCTGAACTTCTGATATGAAGGGTTCATTGATTCATGCTGCTTGTGCAGCGTCCCATAGGAAGACCCCGGAAGATCAGTGGAATGAACATCACTGTCTTTACTGAGAAGGAAACACACTGTTACCAAACACAAAAATATGACAGGGTGACTGGCAGGAAAAAGAGAAAAAATATCAGCAGAGTAGTCAATAGCTTAAGTCAATACCGCTGCCCGTGAGTGTCAGGAGTTCAACGTAAGGCCGTGCCCCCTGAGAAAGGCTAGAACGGGCTGCAAACACTAAGACAGGACTCAAGTGGACACAAGAAACCTCCAGTCATACACATATAAAGCAATCATACCATGCACATGGTTTCAGGCATACGGTGACTTAGCTAAACTAGCATTTTTTACATTATTAATTATATTTAAACTAGACATATAAGCATGGCAATAATAAATTACTTTAAAGAAATTGACTTGAGAGCATGAGCAACTGAGATGTAAACATTAAAACACTCCTTTACTTCCTCCTTGAACATTATAAACGTTGCAAACAATTAAACTTTTTAATATGAAAGACAGGTAATGCATTATGCAGGAAGGGATAAACTTTAAAGCCCTTTCTTTATAAGGGGCATAATAGGTAAAACTGGAACAAATGTCTCTTACAAAAAGAGTCTTTAGAACACAAACTGAGTTTTTGGTCCCCGAATTGTTTGATATACATAAATCTCACCGCTTTTAGAGTCTGTGGACCAGCCTGTGGGGGACAACATACTTCCCCAGGATCAGATCCCCAAGGATCCCACAGAGGATGGACTGTCCGGATCCCACACACATCCTACCAGCCTCCTGGGTGGCGTGGTTGGAGCGCTCAGTTCCTTTATGACAGGTGAATTTACAAGGGCAGCTAATCCCAGTCAGAACTTTGGGAAATTTACTGCTAGGACCTTCCAAACTAATAAAATTAAAAAATACCTTTTATTAAATTCCTTTAAAAGAAGAACAAAACAAATACAAACAAATAAGGGGAAGATTAGGATTAAGAAGGCCACTAGTGACTAGTGACCAAACAGGTTGGAGTCGTATAATAGGACTCAACCTTAAAAAACGACAGCAACCGCCACTTCTGAGATATGAACAATGGGAAATCGAGTCATGTGATGAAGCTCAATTGATGTACAACATTGATCATAGATCCAGAAAAGTGATCAAATAAAGTAGAATCACTCTAAATCTGGTATCCTAATGTGCGTCGTATAGTGGGAAGGACTTGCACATAAGGAGTTTGCTCTTAAAGCAAAAATGCGCGTTATCCAACGCGTTTCTCCCAACTGGTGGGTTCCTCAGGGGTTACAATGCGCTAGTTCCAACCAAAAGGTTGGGTTGTGGCTAAATTTTTTTTTTTATAAAGTGTGGAAGCCACACATAGTCCAGGACTGATAATCATGGACCAGTGGTCGCCAAAATGATCTGTCTCTAAATGTAAATGCAATGCAGCGAAGAATTCCAGTGCACCGCAATTTACAAAAATCAGAAAAGAATGACCTATGACGTGGCAATGATGGTCACGGTAATGGTCATTAAGAGGACAAAATTATCCTCAAAGTACAAGATGAGATCAAAAAGAGATATATAAGCCGTCAGATGCTATCAATAACTTAAGCCCTTAAAGTCCTCAAGATAGATTTGCAGCTACCTAACTGATAAGAAACTATCTGAAGTTGCTAAATAGACTGATAATGCAACTCGAGTGAGTAGCTGAAGGGGACTAGCCCCTAGGTCAGGACAAAGAACTTAAAATCAAAGAAAATAAAGACAAAACGGCGGCATGTCAGTCCTTGTGGTGGAGTGACAGCATAATGGTGAGCTAGTCCAAGGAGCTTTAAATAGGGTTCATTAGGGAACACCTTTTGATGGGTGTGTATCCCCTGAGCCAATGAGAGGCAAAGTGGGAGGCGTACCACTCATGCTATGTAACCTAGGTAACAGGTAAACATATGTTTCATACTGAAGAAAGAGAGATAACAAAAACAAGGAAAAAAAAAAAAAAAGGATAACAGGTGCAAGGAAGGGGGCCAGCAACCGCTGCTGTAATGTGTGACTGATGTATCAAACCGATCGCGCTATACCGTCGCTACTAGCTCCGTAACCCGGAGGTATAGTAGATGGCATAGCGACGTCAGCGCGGGGGGCGTGATTCCGCTGACGACGCCGGAGGTCACATGACGCTAAGCGTCATTGACCGCGTCATGGTCCCATGACGCCGAGCGTCACTGACAGTATCGTATGATACCCGAGGGGGCGGACCGCATGAGGACCACGGAGGCGTGGTTCCACTGACGGCGCCAGTGGTCACATGACGCTAGACGTTGATGAAAGTGTCATGTGACACCCAAGGAGGCGGACTAAGTGACAGCAGCGGCGTACTTGGAGACAAAGCCATGGCAACGGTAGTGTACATAACTCGGAGCATAAAAATGATGCTGTGGTGGCGAAACAAGATCACTGGTAGTCGCTGCTGGGACAATACTCGTGGATGTAAACCATTAGAGTTGAATATAATGATTCATTTTAAGGATAGTTATATGCAGTACATTCTGCCAGGATCATCAGATGTATCCAGTATTAATAAACTCTAACGGATATAAGGAGCATCACGTGGATGATTCTGATACGTAAACCGAGTAAGGGAGTAATCAGAGCGTATGTACACGCCGATAAATATTAATTGGAGTAGATTTAGTTATCCCGCACTACCCTTGCACCATTGATGAGAATATATATTTAATGATCAGTATTATAAAATGCCTCGGACTAGCATGAACAAATATGATCACAGATAGTTATGAGACATCTTGTACGTGGAAATTTTCTCATAGGTGGTGTGTAGCATAATAGCTAACTATTTTTAA
This sequence comes from Eleutherodactylus coqui, assembly GCF_035609145.1. NCBI lineage: Eukaryota > Metazoa > Chordata > Amphibia > Anura > Eleutherodactylidae > Eleutherodactylus > Eleutherodactylus coqui. The sequence continues at coordinate 254,498,887 of NC_089839.1, read as the reverse complement.
AAATAAACGTCTTTGGTTCTTCTGATGAAAAGATATTGCATTAATACTCAACACGTCGGTAGAGGCAGTCATGCATGCTATCAATCAATGAAGCAGTTGAACGACAACTGTTCGTTCAATCCAGTTGGAGACACAGAGCGCAGTCTGTAGATCCAGTTTGCCTCTTTTTGTAAGAGGAGCTGATTAAGATCTCCGCGGCGACCGTCAGAACAAATATGCTCAATGCCTTGGAAATGGACATGTGATTCATCGCCCCCGTGTATATCCCACATGTGTATTGCAAGTGGTGTCTTATCCTTGCGTCTTATATTCCCTACGTGGGCAAGAACACGGCGACGGAACTCCTGGGCCGTCTTGCCCACGTAGTTTAACGGGCATGAGCAAGTGGCTAAGTATACGACATTTTTTGTCCGGCAGTTAATGAATTCACGATTAGTGAATTCCTTTGCTGTATGGGCACTTTTGAAAGTTGGACTTTTTTTGATAAATGGACATGCTGCACATCCTGAGCATTTAAAAGTCCCTTTCCAATTGTGCCTGCCCAACCACATACTTGTTGGCATTTCCTTTTGGAAATGACTTCGTAACAGACGGTCACGCAAATTGCGTCCACGGCGAAAAGTGATCAATGGTGTTGGAGGTAGTATGTCACTCACATCCTCATCATCCTTCAGGATGTCCCAGAAACTGCTTAAGATATCCTTGACGGCAGTAGAACCAGTGTCGAAGGTGCCGACAATTCTGGTTTGATTGGTTTGTTCCCTCCTCCTTTTTTGCAATAATTCCCCACGATTTCTTTGGGATGCAAAATTGTATGCCTCAAGAATTACCTCTTCTGGATATCCCCGCTGTCTAAATCTAGAGGATAATTTGACAGCTTCGGCTTCGAATTCATTTTCAGAAGAGCAGTTGCGGCGAATCCGTAAAAATTGCCCTTTTGGGATCCCTCTACGTAATGAGTAGGGGTGATGACTATCCCAAGTTAATAAAGCATTCGTGGCAGTGGATTTACGGAATGTAGTTGTAGAAAAAGTGCCGCCATGTTCCTTTGTAATCTTGAGGTCGAGGAAGGTAATAGATTTTTCATTACTTTCGGCCGTAAAATGTAGATTGAAGGAGTTGATGTTTAATTTCTCCACAAACTGGTTAAAAGTAATTGCCGTGCCTGACCAGAGGATAAATATCTCATCTATATACCTTGCCCATAACAGGACATTTTGGGTATATAGATGATTCTCCTCGATGAACACGTGTCGTTCCTCCCACCAGCCCAGGAGCAGATTTGCGTAGGATGGGGCACATGGTGTCCCCATCGCGGTGCCCCTGAGCTGGTGGAAGAAGACATCTTGGAAGAGAAAGTAATTGCGAGTAAGAATAAATCTTAGTAGTGCCAGAACAAATTGATTGTGTTCATAGTAATATTGGCCTTTTTGACTAAGAAAATATTCCGTAGCCTTCAAACCTAGTTCATGAGGAATAGAACTATAAAGGCTCTCTACGTCCATGGTCGCCAAAATCACATCTGAGTCAAGATGGATGCCCTCTAGCTGGCGCAACATGTCGAGAGTGTCCTCGACATGTGAGGGCAAAGAGGTGACGAAAGGCCTCAATAGTTGGTCAACGTAGGTACTCGCATGTTGGCTGAGGTTGGAAACGCCAGAGACGATCGGGCGTCCTTTAAGGGGCGATAGTCCCTTATGTACCTTTGGCAAGGTGTAAAACGTCGCTATCCTCGGATGTTTGGGCACAATGAACTCAAATTCTCTAGGGCTGATAAGTTTAGAAGTCAATGCCCTCTCCGTGATAGCTAGCAATTCGCTGGAGAATTTTAGAGTAGGGTCAGAGGGAATTTTTTCATATGTGTCAACGTCATTTAATAAGGATAGGCACATGTTGGTATAGTCATCTCTGTTGAGAACTACAACATTACCACCTTTATCAGATGGTTTAATAACCACTTCATGATTACTTTCCAACGCTCGCAATGCACATGACTCTTCATAGGTCAGGTTTTGGGGACCTCTGCAGTTTCTGGGATTAAGATTTTTGGTCTCCTTAAGGACGATTTTTTCAAAAGTATCCAACAAGGGACAATGCAGTGTAGGGGGGTTGGAAGTATTTTTATTCCTAAGTTCCGTAAATGGACCTTTCCCGGGGACTTTATTCATATCTCTTTCAAGGTCTTGGAGATCCCTCAAGATGGGCATATCTGATGGGGAGAGCCCGTACTCTTTTGCTAATTTTTTATCCAATTGGATAAAATGTTTCTTCCACCTAAGGCGACGCATGAAGAGGGAGATGTCCTTCGTCCAGACGAATGGATTGAAAGGGCTCGTCGGGACGAAGGACAACCCCCTCTCCAATACGTCAATCTCAACAGATGTTAATGTTTTTCCTGAGAGATTCAAAATTTGTAGTTTATCAGTGGGAGTATCCAGAGCAGTTTTGTTACGGTGGGTTTTAGCAGTGGTCACAGGGCTTTTCTCTCTCGTAACGGGTAACGAGAGGTAGGAGCACCTAAAAAACCCTGATCCGCAATGGGGCTGGGGTATTTATTTCTGCCCCGTCCCCTTTGTTGGGGCTTATTTTTGTGCCTCCGGGGATATGAAAAATGTCTACCTCTACCTCGAATATCACTCTCAGACATATCGAGATCGGATGAGCTTATATCGGTATCAGAACATGATCTATCCGTGTAAGCTCGATTTTCTTTAAAATCAATGAGATCCCGATTGAATTGACCGTGTTTACGTTCTTTGATTTGGGAGGTGTACTTTTCGACATTGTTTTGTAAAATTTTTTCTTTCACAGAAAACTCGGGATCTGTCGAGAATTTCTTGACGGCTTCTAGACTCTCGTCTAGGCTTTGTTGGTTTTTAGTCAATGTCTGTTGTTCCTCACTGATTAGAAGCTGTATCAATCTCAGAGAGGCCTCAGTAGATTCTTTCTCCCATTTAATTAAGAACTCATTGCTTCTGAGTCTGGGGGGAGGTAGTATCGGATTTCGAAGTCCCCTCGGGACAATTTTATTTTCTAAATATCTCTTTAGTCCTTGGACTTCCCACCATCCCCTAATGCACTCCCGATAGAGTTTGGTAAGTTGTTTGAAGCATGCATGTATGTCAGTACTCGACGTATTGGGATTGTATCCCTCCTGGGAAAATACGGCGTTAGCCTCAGTAACCCAACTTTCAATGTTGAGTTTGTTAGATAGAAAACCTGCCATAATAAAGTACTGCAAATTTACAAGGGCAGCTAATCCCAGTCAGAACTTTGGGAAATTTACTGCTAGGACCTTCCAAACTAATAAAATTAAAAAATACCTTTTATTAAATTCCTTTAAAAGAAGAACAAAACAAATACAAACAAATAAGGGGAAGATTAGGATTAAGAAGGCCACTAGTGACTAGTGACCAAACAGGTTGGAGTCGTATAATAGGACTCAACCTTAAAAAACGACAGCAACCGCCACTTCTGAGATATGAACAATGGGAAATCGAGTCATGTGATGAAGCTCAATTGATGTACAACATTGATCATAGATCCAGAAAAGTGATCAAATAAAGTAGAATCACTCTAAATCTGGTATCCTAATGTGCGTCGTATAGTGGGAAGGACTTGCACATAAGGAGTTTGCTCTTAAAGCAAAAATGCGCGTTACCCAACGCGTTTCTCCCAACTGGTGGGTTCCTCAGGGGTTACAATGCGCTAGTTCCAACCAAAAGGTTGGGTTGTGGCTAAATTTTTTTTTTTATAAAGTGTGGAAGCCACACATAGTCCAGGACTGATAATCATGGACCAGTGGTCGCCAAAATGATCTGTCTCTAAATGTAAATGCAATGCAGCGAAGAATTCCAGTGCACCGCAATTTACAAAAATCAGAAAAGAATGACCTATGACGTGGCAATGATGGTCACGGTAATGGTCATTAAGAGGACAAAATTATCCTCAAAGTACAAGATGAGATCAAAAAGAGATATATAAGCCGTCAGATGCTATCAATAACTTAAAGGAGATGTCTCGAGGAAGCGGTGAATTTTTTTTTTTGCCCAGTCCCCCCCATTAAGCATACATAACTAAGCCCCCCTGTAAATGACATTTCTAGCTGGTTCGTACTTACCGTTCCAGCGTTTCAGCAACTTATAAAAGTTTCCCCAAGATGGCCGCCGGCTCTTTTCCCGTCGCTCGCTGCAGCCCGACGTGCGCGCTCCCGAGACGCTGCCAGCTGTGTCTCCATGGCAACCAGACGCCCCGCAGCCGCCGACCGGACCCCAGGAATGAACATGGCCGACCTGTCACCCACCGCCAGGCAGCAGGTAACCGGCGCAGCCCCCCCCCCCCCCATCACAGCGGCAGCCCCCCCGGCCCAGCACTAGTTCCCCCGGCGCAGCGACAGCCCCCCCCGGCCCAGCGCTAGTTCCCCCGGCGCAGCGACAGCCCCCCCCGGCCCAGCGCTAGTTCCCCCGGCGCAGCGACAGCCCCCCCCCCGGCCCAGCGCTAGTTCCCCCGGCGCAGCGACAGCCCCCCCGGCCTAGCGACAACACCCCCCTCCGGCCCAGCGCTAGTTCCCCCGGCGCAGCGACAGCCCCCCCGGCCTAGCGACAGCCCCCCCCCGGCCCAGCGCTAGTTCCCCCGGCGCAGCGACAGCCCCCCCCGGCGCAGCGGCAGCGGCAGCCCCCCCGACCCATCACTTACCGGGACAGCTGGACGGTGGGACAGCTGGACGGTGGGACAGCTGGACGGTGGGACAGCTGGGCGGCTTCTCCTGACAGCTCTGCACCTTCCTCTAACAGAGGAAGGTACAGAATGGCCGCTCCAGCGCGCTCCCGAGCAGTGACAGCTCGTCTGCGCATGCGCAGAAGAGCTGTAGCGGGGAGCACACTGAAGCGGCTCGTGCTGAGAGCAGAAGACCGGACTGCGCAAGCGCGTCTAAAAAAGCAAGCTGCCGGCGAATTTAGACGGAACCATGGAGACGAGGACACTAGCAACGGAACAGGTAAGTGGAATAACTTCTGTATGGCTCATATTTAATGCACGATGTATATTACAAAGTGCATTAATATGGCCATACGGAAGTGTATAACCCCACTTTGTTTCGCGAGACCACCCCTTTAAGCCCTTAAAGTCCTCAAGATAGATTTGCAGCTACCTAACTGATAAGAAACTATCTGAAGTTGCTAAATAGACTGATAATGCAACTCGAGTGAGTAGCTGAAGGGGACTAGCCCCTAGGTCAGGACAAAGAACTTAAAATCAAAGAAAATAAAGACAAAACGGCGGCATGTCAGTCCTTGTGGTGGAGTGACAGCATAATGGTGAGCTAGTCCAAGGAGCTTTAAATAGGGTTCATTAGGGAACACCTTTTGATGGGTGTGTATCCCCTGAGCCAATGAGAGGCAAAGTGGGAGGCGTACCACTCATGCTATGTAACCTAGGTAACAGGTAAACATATGTTTCATACTGAAGAAAGAGAGATAACAAAAACAAGGAAAAAAAAAAAAAAGGATAACAGGTGCAAGGAAGGGGGCCAGCAACCGCTGCTGTAATGTGTGTCTGATGTATCAAACCGATCGCGCTATACCGTCGCTACTAGCTCCGTAACCCGGAGGTATAGTAGATGGCATAGCGACGTCAGCGCGGGGGGCGTGATTCCGCTGACGACGCCGGAGGTCACATGACGCTAAGCGTCATTGACCGCGTCATGGTCCCATGACGCCGAGCGTCACTGACAGTATCGTATGATACCCGAGGGGGCGGACCGCATGAGGACCACGGAGGCGTGGTTCCACTGACGGCGCCAGTGGTCACATGACGCTAGACGTTGATGAAAGCGTCATGTGACACCCAAGGAGGCGGACTAAGTGACAGCAGCGGCGTACTTGGAGACAAAGCCATGGCAACGGTAGTGTACATAACTCGGAGCATAAAAATGATGCTGTGGTGGCGAAACAAGATCACTGGTAGTCGCTGCTGGGACAATACTCGTGGATGTAAACCATTAGAGTTGAATATAATGATTCATTTTAAGGATAGTTATATGCAGTACATTCTGCCAGGATCATCAGATGTATCCAGTATTAATAAACTCTAACGGATATAAGGAGCATCACGTGGATGATTCTGATACGTAAACCGAGTAAGGGAGTAATCAGAGCGTATGTACACGCCGATAAATATTAATTGGAGTAGATTTAGTTATCCCGCACTACCCTTGCACCATTGATGAGAATATATATTTAATGATCAGTATTATAAAATGCCTCGGACTAGCATGAACAAATATGATCACAGATAGTAATGAGACATCTTGTACGTGGAAATTTTCTCATAGGTGGTGTGTAGCATAATAGCTAACTATTTTTAAAAATAAACGTCTTTGGTTCTTCTGATGAAAAGATATTGCATTAATACTCAACACGTCGGTAGAGGCAGTCATGCATGCTATCAATCAATGAAGCAGTTGAACGACAACTGTTCGTTCAATCCAGTTGGAGACACAGAGCGCAGTCTGTAGATCCAGTTTGCCTCTTTTTGTAAGAGGAGCTGATTAAGATCTCCGCGGCGACCGTCAGAACAAATATGCTCAATGCCTTGGAAATGGACATGTGATTCATCGCCCCCGTGTATATCCCACATGTGTATTGCAAGTGGTGTCTTATCCTTGCGTCTTATATTCCCTACGTGGGCAAGAACACGGCGACGGAACTCCTGGGCCGTCTTGCCCACGTAGTTTAACGGGCATGAGCAAGTGGCTAAGTATACGACATTTTTTGTCCGGCAGTTAATGAATTCACGATTAGTGAATTCCTTTGCTGTATGGGCACTTTTGAAAGTTGGACTTTTTTTGATAAATGGACATGCTGCACATCCTGAGCATTTAAAAGTCCCTTTCCAATTGTGCCTGCCCAACCACATACTTGTTGGCATTTCCTTTTGGAAATGACTTCGTACCAGGCGGTCACGCAAATTGCGTCCACGGCGAAAAGTGATCAATGGTGTTGGAGGTAGTATGTCACTCACATCCTCATCATCCTTCAGGATGTCCCAGAAACTGCTTAAGATATCCTTGACGGCAGTAGAACCAGTGTCGAAGGTGCCGACAATTCTGGTTTGATTGGTTTGTTCCCTCCTCCTTTTTTGCAATAATTCCCCACGATTTCTTTGGGATGCAAAATTGTATGCCTCAAGAATTACCTCTTCTGGATATCCCCGCTGTCTAAATCTAGAGGATAATTTGACAGCTTCGGCTTCGAATTCATTTTCAGAAGAGCAGTTGCGGCGAATCCGTAAAAATTGCCCTTTTGGGATCCCTCTACGTAATGAGTAGGGGTGATGACTATCCCAAGTTAATAAAGCATTCGTGGCAGTGGATTTACGGAATGTAGTTGTAGAAAGAGTGCCGTCATGTTCCTTTGTAATCTTGAGGTCGAGGAAGGTAATAGATTTTTCATTACTTTCGGCCGTAAAATGTAGATTGAAGGAGTTGATGTTTAATTTCTCCACAAACTGGTTAAAAGTAATTGCCGTGCCTGACCAGAGGATAAATATGTCATCTATATACCTTGCCCATAACAGGACATTTTGGGTATATAGATGATTCTCCTCGATGAACACGTGTCGTTCCTCCCACCAGCCCAGGAGCAGATTTGCGTAGGATGGGGCACATGGTGTCCCCATCGCGGTGCCCCTGAGCTGGTGGAAGAAGACATCTTGGAAGAGAAAGTAATTGCGAGTAAGAATAAATCTTAGTAGTGCCAGAACAAATTGATTGTGTTCATAGTAATATTGGCCTTTTTGACTAAGAAAATATTCCGTAGCCTTCAAACCTAGTTCATGAGGAATAGAACTATAAAGGCTCTCTACGTCCATGGTCGCCAAAATCACATCTGAGTCAAGATGGATGCCCTCTAGCTGGCGCAACATGTCGAGAGTGTCCTCGACATGTGAGGGCAAAGAGGTGACGAAAGGCCTCAATAGTTGGTCAACGTAGGTACTCGCATGTTGGCTGAGGTTGGAAACGCCAGAGACGATCGGGCGTCCTTTAAGGGGCGATAGTCCCTTATGTACCTTTGGCAAGGTGTAAAACGTCGCTATCCTCGGATGTTTGGGCACAATGAACTCAAATTCTCTAGGGCTGATAAGTTTAGAAGTCAATGCCCTCTCCGTGATAGCTAGCAATTCGCTGGAGAATTTTAGAGTAGGGTCAGAGGGAATTTTTTCATATGTGTCAACGTCATTTAATAAGGATAGGCACATGTTGGTATAGTCATCTCTGTTGAGAACTACAACGTTACCACCTTTATCAGATGGTTTAATAACCACTTCATGATTACTTTCCAACGCTCGCAATGCACATGACTCTTCATAGGTCAGGTTTTGGGGACCTCTGCAGTTTCTGGGATTAAGATTTTTGGTCTCCTTAAGGACGATTTTTTCAAAAGTATCCAACAAGGGACAATGCAGTGTAGGGGGGTTGGAAGTATTTTTATTCCTAAGTTCCGTAAATGGACCTTTCCCGGGGACTTTATTCATATCTCTTTCAAGGTCTTGGAGATCCCTCAAGATGGGCATATCTGATGGGGAGAGCCCGTACTCTTTTGCTAATTTTTTATCCAATTGGATAAAATGTTTCTTCCACCTAAGGCGACGCATGAAGAGGGAGATGTCCTTCGTCCAGACGAATGGATTGAAAGGGCTCGTCGGGACGAAGGACAACCCCCTCTCCAATACGTCAATCTCAACAGATGTTAATGTTTTTCCTGAGAGATTCAAAATTTGTAGTTTATCAGTGGGAGTATCCAGAGCAGTTTTGTTACGGTGGGTTTTAGCAGTGGTCACAGGGCTTTTCTCTCTCGTAACGGGTAACGAGAGGTAGGAGCACCTAAAAAACCCTGATCCGCAATGGGGCTGGGGTATTTATTTCTGCCCCGTCCCCTTTGTTGGGGCTTATTTTTGTGCCTCCGGGGATATGAAAAATGTCTACCTCTACCTCGAATATCACTCTCAGACATATCGAGATCGGATGAGCTTATATCGGTATCAGAACATGATCTATCCGTGTAAGCTCGATTTTCTTTAAAATCAATGAGATCCCGATTGAATTGACCGTGTTTACGTTCTTTGATTTGGGAGGTGTACTTTTCGACATTGTTTTGTAAAATTTTTTCTTTCACAGAAAACTCGGGATCTGTCGAGAATTTCTTGACGGCTTCTAGACTCTCGTCTAGGCTTTGTTGGTTTTTAGTCAATGTCTGTTGTTCCTCACTGATTAGAAGCTGTATCAATCTCAGAGAGGCCTCAGTAGATTCTTTCTCCCATTTAATTAAGAACTCATTGCTTCTGAGTCTGGGGGGAGGTAGTATCGGATTTCGAAGTCCCCTCGGGACAATTTTATTTTCTAAATATCTCTTTAGTCCTTGGACTTCCCACCATCCCCTAATGCACTCCCGATAGAGTTTGGTAAGTTGTTTGAAGCATGCATGTATGTCAGTACTCGACGTATTGGGATTGTATCCCTCCTGGGAAAATACGGCGTTAGCCTCAGTAACCCAACTTTCAATGTTGAGTTTGTTAGATAGAAAACCTGCCATAATAAAGTACTGCAAATTTACAAGGGCAGCTAATCCCAGTCAGAACTTTGGGAAATTTACTGCTAGGACCTTCCAAACTAATAAAATTAAAAAATACCTTTTATTAAATTCCTTTAAAAGAAGAACAAAACAAATACAAACAAATAAGGGGAAGATTAGGATTAAGAAGGCCACTAGTGACTAGTGACCAAACAGGTTGGAGTCGTATAATAGGACTCAACCTTAAAAAACGACAGCAACCGCCACTTCTGAGATATGAACAATGGGAAATCGAGTCATGTGATGAAGCTCAATTGATGTACAACATTGATCATAGATCCAGAAAAGTGATCAAATAAAGTAGAATCACTCTAAATCTGGTATCCTAATGTGCGTCGTATAGTGGGAAGGACTTGCACATAAGGAGTTTGCTCTTAAAGCAAAAATGCGCGTTACCCAACGCGTTTCTCCCAACTGGTGGGTTCCTCAGGGGTTACAATGCGCTAGTTCCAACCAAAAGGTTGGGTTGTGGCTAAATTTTTTTTTTTATAAAGTGTGGAAGCCACACATAGTCCAGGACTGATAATCATGGACCAGTGGTCGCCAAAATGATCTGTCTCTAAATGTAAATGCAATGCAGCGAAGAATTCCAGTGCACCGCAATTCACAAAAATCAGAAAAGAATGACCTATGACGTGGCAATGATGGTCACGGTAATGGTCATTAAGAGGACAAAATTATCCTCAAAGTACAAGATGAGATCAAAAAGAGATATATAAGCCGTCAGATGCTATCAATAACTTAAAGGAGATGTCTCGAGGAAGCGGTGAATTTTTTTTTTTGCCCAGTCCCCCCCATTAAGCATACATAACTAAGCCCCCCTGTAAATGACATTTTTTAGCTGGTTCGTACTTACCGTTCCAGCGTTTCAGCAACTTATAAAAGTTTCCCCAAGATGGCCGCCGGCTCTTTTCCCGTCGCTCGCTGCAGCCCGACGTGCGCGCTCCCGAGACGCTGCCAGCTGTGTCTCCATGGCAACCAGACGCCCCGCAGCCGCCGACCGGACCCCAGGAATGAACATGGCCGACCTGTCACCCACCGCCAGGCAGCAGGTAACCGGCGCAGCCCCCCCCCCCCATCACAGCGGCAGCCCCCCCGGCCCAGCACTAGTTCCCCCGGCGCAGCGACAGCCCCCCCCCGGCCCAGCGCTAGTTCCCCCGGCGCAGCGACAGCCCCCCCCGGCCCAGCGCTAGTTCCCCCGGCGCAGCGACAGCCCCCCCCCCCGGCCCAGCGCTAGTTCCCCCGGCGCAGCGACAGCCCCCCCGGCCTAGCGACAGCCCCCCCCCGGCCCAGCGCTAGTTCCCCCGGCGCAGCGACAGCCCCCCCGGCCTAGCGACAGCCCCCCCCCCGGCCCAGCGCTAGTTCCCCCGGCGCAGCGACAGCCCCCCCCCCCCGGCGCAGCGGCAGCGGCAGCCCCCCCGACCCATCACTTACCGGGACAGCTGGACGGTGGGACAGCTGGACGGTGGGACAGCTGGACGGTGGGACAGCTGGACGGTGGGACAGCTGGACGGTGGGACAGCTGGGCGGCTTCTCCTGACAGCTCTGCACCTTCCTCTAACAGAGGAAGGTACAGAATGGCCGCTCCAGCGCGCTCCCGAGCAGTGACAGCTCGTCTGCGCATGCGCAGAAGAGCTGTAGCGGGGAGCACACTGAAGCGGCTCGTGCTGAGAGCAGAAGACCGGACTGCGCAAGCGCGTCTAAAAAAGCAAGCTGCCGGCGAATTTAGACGGAACCATGGAGACGAGGACGCTAGCAACGGAACAGGTAAGTGGAATAACTTCTGTATGGCTCATATTTAATGCACGATGTATATTACAAAGTGCATTAATATGGCCATACGGAAGTGTATAACCCCACTTTGTTTCGCGAGACCACCCCTTTAAGCCCTTAAAGTCCTCAAGATAGATTTGCAGCTACCTAACTGATAAGAAACTATCTGAAGTTGCTAAATAGACTGATAATGCAACTTGAGTGAGTAGCTGAAGGGGACTAGCCCCTAGGTCAGGACAAAGAACTTAAAATCAAAGAAAATAAAGACAAAACGGCGGCATGTCAGTCCTTGTGGTGGAGTGACAGCATAATGGTGAGCTAGTCCAAGGAGCTTTAAATAGGGTTCATTAGGGAACACCTTTTGATGGGTGTGTATCCCCTGAGCCAATGAGAGGCAAAGTGGGAGGCGTACCACTCATGCTATGTAACCTAGGTAACAGGTAAACATATGTTTCATACTGAAGAAAGAGAGATAACAAAAACAAGGAAAAAAAAAAAAAAAGGATAACAGGTGCAAGGAAGGGGGCCAGCAACCGCTGCTGTAATGTGTGACTGATGTATCAAACCGATCGCGCTATACCGTCGCTACTAGCTCCGTAACCTGGAGGTATAGTAGATGGCATAGCGACGTCAGCGCGGGGGGCGTGATTCCGCTGACGACGCCGGAGGTCACATGACGCTAAGCGTCATTGACCGCGTCATGGTCCCATGACGCCGAGCGTCACTGACAGTATCGTATGATACCCGAGGGGGCGGACCGCATGAGGACCACGGAGGCGTGGTTCCACTGACGGCGCCAGTGGTCACATGACGCTAGACGTTGATGAAAGCGTCATGTGACACCCAAGGAGGCGGACTAAGTGACCGCAGCGGCGTACTTGGAGACAAAGCCATGGCAACGGTAGTGTACATAACTCGGAGCATAAAAATGATGCTGTGGTGGCGAAACAAGATCACTGGTAGTCGCTGCTGGGACAATACTCGTGGATGTAAACCATTAGAGTTGAATATAATGATTCATTTTAAGGATAGTTATATGCAGTACATTCTGCCAGGATCATCAGATGTATCCAGTATTAATAAACTCTAACGGATATAAGGAGCATCACGTGGATGATTCTGATACGTAAACCGAGTAAGGGAGTAATCAGAGCGTATGTACACGCCGATAAATATTAATTGGAGTAGATTTAGTTATCCCGCACTACCCTTGCACCATTGATGAGAATATATATTTAATGATCAGTATTATAAAATGCCTCGGACTAGCATGAACAAATATGATCACAGATAGTTATGAGACATCTTGTACGTGGAAATTTTCTCATAGGTGGTGTGTAGCATAATAGCTAACTATTTTTAAAAATAAACGTCTTTGGTTCTTCTGATGAAAAGATATTGCATTAATACTCAACACGTCGGTAGAGGCAGTCATGCATGCTATCAATCAATGAAGCAGTTGAACGACAACTGTTCGTTCAATCCAGTTGGAGACACAGAGCGCAGTCTGTAGATCCAGTTTGCCTCTTTTTGTAAGAGGAGCTGATTAAGATCTCCGCGGCGACCGTCAGAACAAATATGCTCAATGCCTTGGAAATGGACATGTGATTCATTGCCCCCGTGTATATCCCACATGTGTATTGCAAGTGGTGTCTTATCCTTGCGTCTTATATTCCCTACGTGGGCAAGAACACGGCGACGGAACTCCTGGGCCGTCTTGCCCACGTAGTTTAACGGGCATGAGCAAGTGGCTAAGTATACGACATTTTTTGTCCGGCAGTTAATGAATTCACGATTAGTGAATTCCTTTGCTGTATGGGCACTTTTGAAAGTTGGACTTTTTTTGATAAATGGACATGCTGCACATCCTGAGCATTTAAAAGTCCCTTTCCAATTGTGCCTGCCCAACCACATACTTGTTGGCATTTCCTTTTGGAAATGACTTCGTACCAGACGGTCACGCAAATTGCGTCCACGGCGAAAAGTGATCAATGGTGTTGGAGGTAGTATGTCACTCACATCCTCATCATCCTTCAGGATGTCCCAGAAACTGCTTAAGATATCCTTGACGGCAGTAGAACCAGTGTCGAAGGTGCCGACAATTCTGGTTTGATTGGTTTGTTCCCTCCTCCTTTTTTGCAATAATTCCCCACGATTTCTTTGGGATGCAAAATTGTATGCCTCAAGAATTACCTCTTCTGGATATCCCCGCTGTCTAAATCTAGAGGATAATTTGACAGCTTCGGCTTCGAATTCATTTTCAGAAGAGCAGTTGCGGCGAATCCGTAAAAATTGCCCTTTTGGGATCCCTCTACGTAATGAGTAGGGGTGATGACTATCCCAAGATAATAAAGCATTCGTGGCAGTGGATTTACGGAATGTAGTTGTAGAAAGAGTGCCGTCATGTTCCTTTGTAATCTTGAGGTCGAGGAAGGTAATAGATTTTTCATTACTTTCGGCCGTAAAATGTAGATTGAAGGAGTTGATGTTTAATTTCTCCACAAACTGGTTAAAAGTAATTGCCGTGCCTGACCAGAGGATAAATATGTCATCTATATACCTTGCCCATAACAGGACATTTTGGGTATATAGATGATTCTCCTCGATGAACACGTGTCGTTCCTCCCACCAGCCCAGGAGCAGATTTGCGTAGGATGGGGCACATGGTGTCCCCATCGCGGTGCCCCTGAGCTGGTGGAAGAAGACATCTTGGAAGAGAAAGTAATTGCGAGTAAGAATAAATCTTAGTAGTGCCAGAACAAATTGATTGTGTTCATAGTAATATTGGCCTTTTTGACTAAGAAAATATTCCGTAGCCTTCAAACCTAGTTCATGAGGAATAGAACTATAAAGGCTCTCTACGTCCATGGTCGCCAAAATCACATCTGAGTCAAGATGGATGCCCTCTAGCTGGCGCAACATGTCGAGAGTGTCCTCGACATGTGAGGGCAAAGAGGTGACGAAAGGCCTCAATAGTTGGTCAACGTAGGTACTCGCATGTTGGCTGAGGTTGGAAACGCCAGAGACGATCGGGCGTCCTTTAAGGGGCGATAGTCCCTTATGTACCTTTGGCAAGGTGTAAAACGTCGCTATCCTCGGATGTTTGGGCACAATGAACTCAAATTCTCTAGGGCTGATAAGTTTAGAAGTCAATGCCCTCTCCGTGATAGCTAGCAATTCGCTGGAGAATTTTAGAGTAGGGTCAGAGGGAATTTTTTCATATGTGTCAACGTCATTTAATAAGGATAGGCACATGTTGGTATAGTCATCTCTGTTGAGAACTACAACGTTACCACCTTTATCAGATGGTTTAATAACCACTTCATGATTACTTTCCAACGCTCGCAATGCACATGACTCTTCATAGGTCAGGTTTTGGGGACCTCTGCAGTTTCTGGGATTAAGATTTTTGGTCTCCTTAAGGACGATTTTTTCAAAAGTATCCAACAAGGGACAATGCAGTGTAGGGGGGTTGGAAGTATTTTTATTCCTAAGTTCCGTAAATGGACCTTTCCCGGGGACTTTATTCATATCTCTTTCAAGGTCTTGGAGATCCCTCAAGATGGGCATATCTGATGGGGAGAGCCCGTACTCTTTTGCTAATTTTTTATCCAATTGGATAAAATGTTTCTTCCACCTAAGGCGACGCATGAAGAGGGAGATGTCCTTCGTCCAGACGAACGGATTGAAAGGGCTCGTCGGGACGAAGGACAACCCCCTCTCCAATACGTCAATCTCAACAGATGTTAATGTTTTTCCTGAGAGATTCAAAATTTGTAGTTTATCAGTGGGAGTATCCAGAGCAGTTTTGTTACGGTGGGTTTTAGCAGTGGTCACAGGGCTTTTCTCTCTCGTAACGGGTAACGAGAGGTAGGAGCACCTAAAAAACCCTGATCCGCAATGGGGCTGGGGTATTTATTTCTGCCCCGTCCCCTTTGTTGGGGCTTATTTTTGTGCCTCCGGGGATATGAAAAATGTCTACCTCTACCTCGAATATCACTCTCAGACATATCGAGATCGGATGAGCTTATATCGGTATCAGAACATGATCTATCCGTGTAAGCTCGATTTTCTTTAAAATCAATGAGATCCCGATTGAATTGACCGTGTTTACGTTCTTTGATTTGGGAGGTGTACTTTTCGACATTGTTTTGTAAAATTTTTTCTTTCACAGAAAACTCGGGATCTGTCGAGAATTTCTTGACGGCTTCTAGACTCTCGTCTAGGCTTTGTTGGTTTTTAGTCAATGTCTGTTGTTCCTCACTGATTAAAAGCTGTATCAATCTCAGAGAGGCCTCAGTAGATTCTTTCTCCCATTTAATTAAGAACTCATTGCTTCTGAGTCTGGGGGGAGGTAGTATCGGATTTCGAAGTCCCCTCGGGACAATTTTATTTTCTAAATATCTCTTTAGTCCTTGGACTTCCCACCATCCCCTAATGCACTCCCGATAGAGTTTGGTAAGTTGTTTGAAGCATGCATGTATGTCAGTACTCGACGTATTGGGATTGTATCCCTCCTGGGAAAATACGGCGTTAGCCTCAGTAACCCAACTTTCAATGTTGAGTTTGTTAGATAGAAAACCTGCCATAATAAAGTACTGCAAATTTACAAGGGCAGCTAATCCCAGTCAGAACTTTGGGAAATTTACTGCTAGGACCTTCCAAACTAATAAAATTAAAAAATACCTTTTATTAAATTCCTTTAAAAGAAGAACAAAACAAATACAAACAAATAAGGGGAAGATTAGGATTAAGAAGGCCACTAGTGACTAGTGACCAAACAGGTTGGAGTCGTATAATAGGACTCAACCTTAAAAAACGACAGCAACCGCCACTTCTGAGATATGAACAATGGGAAATCGAGTCAAAATTAATATAAGACAGCGTAGGTGGGGACAATAATATTGAAACAATTGTCGGCTGTAGGGACATTACAGTGCGTATACCGTATACGAGGGGACGCTGCAGGAAATGGGGAGAGGAAAGGTCCAAGATAAAGGAAGTGTGATAATGACCCCGACTATCTGTAAACATTACATACAGAAAATTAGTCTCTCATTATCATTTTTCACAAGAATATTTCAGCATCAAAATCCATGACTCACAAATAGTGAATGTAGTTGATGCAATGGAGAATCTTAATTCCAGCTAAGTATTACAATGAAGAAGATTAGCATAAAATTAGGACAAGGAAGCTTGGTTGTGAATTAATTTGGAAATGATTGACAGGAAGCTTCTTGCAGTTGCCACAGATTAGATGGAAGTTCTGATATGCTCTGAACTTCTGATATGAAGGGTTCATTGATTCATGCTGCTTGTGCAGCGTCCCATAGGAAGACCCCGGAAGATCAGTGGAATGAACATCACTGTCTTTACTGAGAAGGAAACACACTGTTACCAAACACAAAAATATGACAGGGTGACTGGCAGGAAAAAGAGAAAAAATATCAGCAGAGTAGTCAATAGCTTAAGTCAATACCGCTGCCCGTGAGTGTCAGGAGTTCAACGTAAGGCCGTGCCCCCTAAGAAAGGCTAGAACGGGCTGCAAACACTAAGACAGGACTTAAGTGGACACAAGAAACCTCCAGTCATACACATATAAAGCAATCATACCATGCACATGGTTTCAGGCATACGGTGACTTAGCTAAACTAGCATTTTTTAAATTATTAATTATATTTAAACTATACATATAAGCATGGCAATAATAAATTACTTTAAAGAAATTGACTTGAGAGCATGAGCAACTGAGATGTAAACATTAAAACACTCCTTTACTCCCTCCTTGAACATTATAAACGTTGCAAACAATTAAACTTTTTAATATGAAAGACAGGTAATGCATTATGCAGGAAGGGATAAACTTTAAAGCCCTTTCTTTATAAGGGGTATAATAGGGAAAACTGGAACAAATGTCTCTTACAAAAAGAGTCTTTAGAACACAAACTGAGTTTTTGGTCCCCGAATTGTTTGATATACATAAATCTCACCGCTTTTAGAGTCTGTGGACCAGCCTGTGGGGGACAACATACTTCCCCAGGATCAGATCCCCAAGGATCCCACAGAGGATGGACTGTCCGGATCCCACACACATCCTACCAGCCTCCTGGGTGGCGTGGTTGGAGCGCTCAGTTCCTTTATGACAGGTGAGCTGGTAAATGGAGGTCTCAGCTCCCTCCAAAACAGCAAGTGCTCCAATGCACTAAAATGCACCTGTACCCCCAGGTCCTCAATATAGATGAAGAGGTCCTGCAGCACCACTTTCAGTACCCAATCATGGGGAAGAACTTCTGCACAGCCGATCAATAAGGGTGAACCAACCTTTATATATTGCAGTCCAAATAAACAAAGAAGATCCGCAGCAGACCAGAGGATGAAGTAAAACAAAGTTCTTTTATTCCAAATCCATAAACGGTACAGGCAGCGACGTTTCGACCGTCTTTATCAGGCATGCTTGATAAAGACCGGAGACGGTCGAAACGTTGCTGCCTGTACCGTTTATTGATTTGGAATAAAAGAACTTTGTTTTACTTCATCCTCTGGTCTGTTACCCCCAGGTCCTCAAAATCCCTTAGGAAGGGATGTAATACTGAGGGTACATATAGTCGGGGTACTTGTCTGGCCCACCTAATGTCCAGTGATGGATCCAAAGGGCAACACTGCAACTCCTTCTGCCGGTTTGTCAATTCTCCGGGGTCGGGCCGGCTTAAGAGATCCCGGGGAAATTCGCTATCTTCTTACCTTCCCACACGGCATTTTACCTGGGAATGTGCCCAAACACGTCACCCAATAGGCTAGCCATCCGCACCTATGCATGCAAAATCACTTAAATACTCCACTGTGTTTTTCGCAATTTGCCTACCCCCTGCTTTTTTCGCTGGCTTCCACTACTTAGTACGCTTATACCTGCCCCCTGACTGTTTTACATATGTTACATAGAGGTACTCTCACCTTTGCAGTGTCCACTTTATACTCTGGTTGTGGTGAACCCGCCAACCTGCAACCGCTCTAGCCCCTGTAGACCTCCATGTCCCATGTGTGGCTGTCTACGACCCTTTGGTTGGCTGGCTGTGGTGCCCCGCAGCAGCTGCCTGCTTTTCCTTTCTGTTGCTGGGCAGATTCAAGCAGGCTGTGGGCCCATGTGCTTTTGATGGTATATGTCTTGTTATCAATAGGATTTATAAAAGATGTTGTATTCATCACCATAGAGCAATTGAAAAATTCACACATGGTCGGCAACCTAGTGTCTTATCCCTCCCAGATTACGAGACTGGGGGGACCCCGAAAAACAACTCTGAACAAGCATGTCTTTTAAATTGCGACAACGGTGGAGGGTGATGCGCGGATAGGTATTGATAACTTCAGATATATCTGAGCCTGATAATAGAAAAGGCCAATACCTCCACAGAATAGATGTCTTGGGTCATCTGTAACAAATGTGGAAATTTGGGCAACATCTGACAGGTATTTGAGATGTCATACTATTACCATGTTCAGGTTTTGTTACATCATATTAAGTTGTAATAGTAATATAAGTTGGCGCTATACAAATAAAGATTATTATTATTATTATTATTATATAATATCACGGTGCAATAATCGGTGGTGAGGTAGTTAGTGAAGGCTAAATAGTGAAATGATGCTGCTCATAGGTTGCTATGGACACCTTTTTGTGTTACTTCCTATATAGATTTCTCAGTTTTTGTTATATGTATGTTTATTGAAGGTTTTATATAGCCATAAACAATGATATTGAAATAATTGGCAGCTATAATGAGATTACAGTGTGTCTACTGTATATTAAAGGACACTGCAGGAAATGGAAAGGTATGAGATATTGGAAGGGTGATAATGATTCTGACTATCTTAAACCTTAAACATTACATACATAAAATTAGTGTCTCATTATTTTTGACAAAAGTATTTCAGCATCAAAATCCATGACTCACAAATAGTGAACATATTTGATGAACTGAAGAATCTTAATTCCAGCTGAGTATTACAAGGAAGAAAAAAATTAACATAAAATTAGGACAAGGAAACTTGGCAGTGAATTAAGTTGGAAATGATTGACAGTTAGGGCGGCTTCGCACGTAGCATAAACCTCATTCAAAGTTGCTCAAATCGCTTCATTTTCCCATTTAATGTGATCCGTGCTGAAAGTGGTCAATAGAAAACTTGTTCACTTGCTTTTATGCTGCACTCCAGAGTTATGTGTCCAATGTCCATACAGGGAAGCTCGAATCATGAAAGAGCCGGTGTTTCTGATAAAGTGGCCATTCTGTGGGTGTTGTATGGCTGTTCTTACAGACAGAGGTCCAGCACATGTATATGCTGTCCAACAAGGATGGCCAATCTGAGTTAAGTCTTCTCCTTCCATGGACCCAAAAGCAACCTCTCTGGATACCTTATTGGTATGTACACCCTTAAATGAAAGTCTTTGAGCTCAAGTTAGGAGCAGCATTTAGTAGCCCTTACATTTAAAGAGGGCATTATAAACAATTGAGGGAGAGGTTTCTTCATACCTACAATTCCGGTATCTCTATTCCAGTGATTTCCAACTGGGGTGCCTCAGTACCGTGGTGTGCCATGAGGGCTTCCATGGGTGCCGTAACACCAGAAGAGGATTGGCTGTTTAGTCCACTGGGAAAAATCCCAGTGGGCCGGTCATGTTCAGGTGCCACCTGCATAGCAGCTGCTAAAAACGTTTCCACAAGCCTCCAGTTTGCGCGATCGCGATTTTAACATTACAAGTCCCATAGACCCCTGCAGAAAAAAAACGCTGTGAATTTCGCAGTGAAAAAAACTGTAGTCACCGATGCTCCTCTATGCTCATTTATCTAACAGCCACTGTGCTGTGCAGTTCTGTAGCTCTGTCTGCATAATGATATCCATCCTGATGACGCTGCGAGAACTTATATAGCAGCAGAAACGCGTTGATGGACTTTAGCTATCACCTAATGTGATCATTATCAGATTTAGCCTTGAGCTAAACAGTTCACTTAGGAATAGATTGTTGAAGGCACTTTATCTTGAGTGCATTCATTTATCAGAAGACAGAAGCTGTCCTTATTGACAGAAATTTTATCTGATCCAATATCTAAGATCAATATATTAGAAGGAGGTCTTTATATGAATCAGAGAATCACATGATCCTCTTGATTCATTTTTTTGCTCTTTGGATGGTTGCAAATAGATATAGGTACTCCTTATAAAAATATAAAAGTATATCCAATAGGAACTAGAGATGAGCGAACGTGTTCGTCCGAGCTTGATATTCGTGCGAATATTAGGGTGTTCGGGATGTTCGTTATTCGTAACGAACACCATGCGGTGTTCGGGTTACTTTCACTTCCTTCCCTGAGACGTTAGCGCGCTTTTCTGGCCAATTGAAAGACAGGGAAGGCATTACAACTTCCCCCTGTGTTGTTCCAGCCCTATACCACCCCCCTGCTGTGAGTGGCTGGGGTGATCAGGTGTCCGCCGAATATAAAAGTCGGCCCCTCCCGCGGCTCGCCTTAGATGCCGTGTGAGTTAGATGAGGGACAGTGCTGTTTGTACCGGAGCTGCTGTAGGGAAAGAATTGGTAGTTAGTGTAGGCTTCAAGACCCCCAAAGGTCCTTATTAGGGCCACTGATAGCTGTGTGTTGCCTGCTGTTAGCAGTGGCAATTATTTTTTTTCTCAAAATCGCCTCTGCAGAGCGTTGCACCCGGCATTAGGGACAGAAGTGCTGCATAGGCAGGGAGAGTGTTAGGAGTGAGTGTAGCCTTCAAGAACCTCAACGGTCCTTTCTAGGGCCATATTTAACCGTGTGCAGTACTGTGCTGGCTGCTGTTAGCTGTGCTGCATTTTTTTTTTCTCAAAATCGCCTCTGCAGAGCATTGCACCCTCCATTGATACTGCAGGGAAAGAATTGTGTAGGCAGGGCCACAAGACAGTTATTATTCATTGAATATACGCAGTGCTGCCTTTTGGTGGAAAAAAACTGAAAATAATTGTATTTGTCCTGCCTCTGTCCGTCCTAAGGGCGGTGGACACGTGTCAGCTGCATGTGCAACGTTTAAAAATCAGACGCACCCAGCTGCGGTTTACTCCTGGCTTCGCCATTTGCTTTCCTTAATTGGGAAAAAAAATACCTGCTCTGCCAGAGTTAATAACTCTGCTACCCTCACGTTCTGTGACACATTAGCAGGGACACAGCACAGTTATTAAACTTAGATTATTCATTCACTAGAGGCAGTGGGGCCTTTCGTTTTCAAAAAAGGGAAAAAATTATATTTGGCTGCAGTCTTGCGCCAATTTATTTCCTGCCTGTGAAATCAAATCACTGGTAATACAGCATGCTGAGGGGTAGGGGTAGGCCTAGAGGACGTGGACGCGGCCGAGGACGCGGAGGGCAAAGTCAGGGTGTGGGCACAGGCCGAGCTCCTGATCCAGGTGTGTCGCAGCCGACTGCTGCGCGATTAGGAGAGAGGCACGTTTCTGGCGTCCCCACATTCATTGCCCAATTAATGGGTCCACGCGGGAGACGGTTATTAGAAAATGAGCAGTGTGAGCAGGTCCTGTCCTGGATGGCAGAAAGTGCTTCGAGCAACCTATCGTCAACACGCAGTTCTGCGCCGTCCACTGCTGCAAATCCGAATCCTCTGTCTGCTGCTCCTCCTTCCTCCCAGCCTCCTCACTCCACTACAATGACACCTGCTCAGGAGCGGGAACACTCCCAGGAACTGTTCTCGGGCCCCTGCTTAGATTGGGCAGCAGCGGTTCCTCTCCCACCAGAGGAGTTTATCGTCACTGATGCACAACCATTCGAAAGTTCCCGGGGTCCGGGGGAAGAGGCTGGGGACTTCCGCCAACTGTCTCAACAACTTTCTGTGGGTGAGGAGGACGATGACGATCAGACACAGTTGTCTTGCAGTGAGGTAGTAGTAAGGGCAGTAAGTCTGAGGGAGCAGCGCACAGAGGATTCGGAGGAAGAGCAGCAGGACGATGAGGTGACTGACCCCACCTGGTGTGCAACGCTTACTCAGGAGGACAGGTCTTCAGAGGGGGAGTCAAGCGCATCAGCAGGGCAGGTTGCAAGAGGCAGTGCGGTGGCCAGGGGTAGAGGCAGGGCCAGACCGAATAATCCACCAACTGTTTCCCAAAGCGCCCCCTCGCGCCATGCCACCCTGCAGAGGCCGAGGTGCTCTAAGGTCTGGCAGTTTTTCACAGAGACGCCTGACGACCGACGAACAGTGGTGTGCAACCTTTGTCGCGCAAAGCTCAGCCGGGGAGCCAACACCAACAGCCTCACCACCACCACCATGCGCAGACATATGATGGCCAAGCACCCCACAAGGTGGGACGAAGGCCGTTCAGCGCCTCCGGTTTGCACCCCTGCCTCTCCCCCTGTGCCCCAACCTGCCACTGAGATGCAACCCCCCTCTCAGGACACAGGCACTACCGCCTCATGGCCTGCACCCACACCCTCATCTCCGCTGTCCTCGGCCCCATCCAGCAGTGTAGTTCAGCGCACCGTCCAGCCGTCGCTTGCGCAACTGTTGGAGCGCAAGTGCAAGTACGCCGCCACGCACCCGCACGCTCAAACGTTAACCGTCCGCATAGCAAAATTCATCAGCCTTGAGATGCTGCCGTATAGGGTTGTGGAAACGGAGTCCTTCAAAAGTATCATGGAGGCGGCGGCCCCGCGCTACTCAGTTCCCAGTCGCCACTACTTTTCCCGATGTGCCGTCCCAGCCCTGCACGACCACGTCTCCCGCAACATTGTACGCGCCCTCACCAACGCGGTTACTGCCACGGTCCACTTAACAACGGACACGTGGACAAGCACAGGCGGGCAGGGCCACTACATCTCCCTGACGGCACATTGGGTGAATTTAGTGGAGGCTGGGACAGAGTCAGAGCCTGGGACCGCTCACGTCCTACCCACCCCCAGAATTGCGGGCCCCAGCTCGGTGGTGGTATCTGGGGAGGTGTATGCTTCCTCCACTAAAGCACCCTCCTCCTCCTCTGTCTCGCAATCAAGATGTGTTAGCAGCAGCATGTCGCCAGCAGTCGGTGTCGCGCGGTGTGGCAGCACAGCGGTGGGCAAGCGTCAGCAGGCCGTGCTGAAACTACTCAGCTTAGGCGATAAGAGGCACACGGCCCACGAACTGCTGCAGGGTCTGACACAGCAGACCGACCGCTGGCTTGCGCCGCTGAGCCTCCAACCGGGCATGGTCGTGTGTGACAACGGCCATAACCTGGTGGCGGCTCTGCAGCTCGGCAGCCTCACGCACGTGCCATGCCTGGCCCACGTCTTTAATTTGGTGGTTCAGTGCTTTCTGAAAAGCTACCCACGCTTGTCAGACCTGCTCGTAAAGGCGCGCCGGCTCTGCGCACATTTCCGCAAGTCCCACACGGACGCTGCCACCCTGCGCACCCTGCAACATCACTTTAAGCTGCCAGTGCACCGACTGCTGTGCGACGTGCCCACACGGTGGAACTCTACGCTCCACATGTTGGCCAGGCTCTATGAACAACGTAGAGCTATAGTCGAATACCAACTCCAACATGGGCGGCGCAGTGGGAGTCAGCCTCCTCAATTCCTTTCAGAAGAGTGGGCCTGGTTGGCAGACATCTGCCATGTCCTTGGTAATTTTGAGGAGTCTACCCAGGTGGTGAGCGGCGATGCTACAATCATTAGCGTCACCATTCCTCTGCTATGCATCTTGAGAAATTCCCTGCAATCCATAAAGGCAGCTGCTTTGCACTCGGAAACGGGGGCGGGGGAAGACAGTATGCCGCTGGATAGTCAGGGCACCCTCCTGTCTATTTCTCAGCGCGTACAGGAGGAGGAGGAGGAGCATGAGGAGGATGAGGAGGAGGGGGAAGAGACAGCTTGGCCCGCTGCTGACGGTACACCGGCTGATTGCCTGTCATCCTTTCAGCGTGTATGGCCTGAGGAGGAGGAGGAGGAGGATCCTGAAAGTGATCTTCCTAGTGAAGACAGCCATGTGGTGCGTACTGGTACCCTGGCACACATGGCTGACTTCATGTTAGGATGCCTTTCTCGTGACCCTCGCGTTGCACGCATTCTGGCCACAACGGATTACTGGGTGTACACACTGCTCGACCCACGCTATAAGGAGAACCTGCCCACTCTCATTCCCGAAGAGGAAAGGGGTTCGGGAGTGTTGCTATACCACAGGACCCTTGCGGACAAGCTGATTGTAAAATTCCCAGCCGACAGCGCTAGTGGCAGAAGGCTCAGTACCGAGGGCAAGGTAGCAGGGGAGGTGCGGAGATCGAGCAGCATGTACATCCCAGGCAGTGCAACAGTCTTTAAGGGCCTGGCCACCTTTTTGGCTCCCCACCAAGACTGTGTCACCGCTCCCCAGTCAAGGCTGAGTCGGCGGGAGCACTGTAAAAGGATGGTGAGGGAGTACGTAGCCGATCGCACGACCATCCTTGGTGACGCCTCTGCCCCCTACAACTACTGGGTGTCGAAGCTGGACACGTGGCCTGAACTAGCGCTGTATGCCCTGGAGGTGCTTGCTTGTCCTGCGGCTTGCGTCTTGTCGGAGAGGGTGTTTAGTGCGGCTGGGGGAATCATCACAGATAAGCGTAGCCGCTTGTCAACCGACAGTGCCGACAGGCTAACACTCATCAAGATGAACAAAGCCTGGATTTCCCCAGACTTCTGTTCTCCACCAGCGCACAGCAGCGATACCTAAGCAATACGTAGGCTGCACCCGCGGATGGAAGCTACGTTCTCTCTCACCATCCAAAACGGGGACATTTCTGCTTCATCAATCTGTGTCTAATATTCCTCCTCCTCCTCCTGCTCCTCCTCCTGAAACCTCACGTAATCACGCTGAATGGGCAATTTTTCTTAGGGCCACAAGGCTCACTCAAATAATTTTTCTGAACAATTTTTATAAGTTTCAATGCGCTTAAAAGCGTTGGAACTGTAACTTGAACCAATTTTTCGTTACACTGGGCTGCCTCCAGGCCTAGTTACCACTTAAGCCACATTAACCAAAGCGATTAATGGGTTTCACCTGCCCTCTTGGCTGGCCATGGCCAATTTTTGGGATGTACATTAGTACTGTTGATACAGCAATTTTTGTGGGCCCTCGCCTACAGTGTAATCAAATTAATTTTTAGCCCACCTGCATTCCAGCTGACGTTACCTCAGCTGTGTTGGGCAATGCAATGGGATATTTTTGTGTACCGCCGGTGGCTTCCAGGGAGCCACCCATGCTGTAGGTGCACACGGAGTGTAACCTACATGTGTCCACTTGTAAAGAACCCCAGTCTGACTGGGGCATGCAGTGTGGGCCGAAGCCCACCTGTATTACGCACGACATTACTACCTCAGCTGTGTTGGGCAATGCAATGGGATATTTCTATGTACCGCCGGTGGCTTCCTGGCACCCACCCAGGCAGTGGGTCCACAGGGAGTTTAACCTACATGTGTCCACTTCTAAAGAACCCCAGTCTGACTGGGGCATGCAGTGTGGGCCGAAGCCCACCTGTATTACGCACGACATTACTACCTCAGCTGTGTTGGGCAATGCAATGGGATATTTCTATGTACCGCCGGTGGCTTCCTGGCACCCACCTAGGCAGTGGGTCCACAGGGAGTTTAACCTACATGTGTCCACTTCTAAAGAACCCCAGTCAGACTGGGGCATGCAGTGTGGCCCGAAGCCCACCTGTATTACGCACGACATTACTACCTCAGCTGTGTTGGGCAATGCAATGGGATATTTTTGTGTACCGCCGGTGGGTTCCAGGGAGCCACCCATGCTGTCGGTCGACAGGGACTTCACAATAGGGAGTTGTACCTGCCTGTGTCTATGAATTAAAAAGCCCGGTCTAACTGGGGCATGCAGACACCTTGACAGAATGAATAGTGTGTGGCACATAGGTTCCCCATTGCTATGCCCACGTGTGCAGCTCCTGATGGCGGTGGCACAGGATTCTATTTCTCATTGCTTCTGTACAGCATTGTGGGCTATCGCCCCGCCCCTTTTAAAGAGGGTCGCTGCCTAGCCGTGCCAACCCTGTGCAGTGTGTGCCTGCGGTCCCTCGTCATGGCAGACGCACTTCTAAATAGACATGAGGGTGGTGTGGCATGAGGGCAGCTGAAGGCTGCGCAGGGACACTTTGGTGTGCGCTGTGGGGGGGAGGGGGGGGCGGTTGGGCAGCATGTAACCCAGTAGAAGTGGCAGTGGAGTGTCATGCAGGCGATGATTGTGCTTTGTTGGAGGTAGTGTGGTGCTTAGCAAAGGTATGCCATGCTAATGATGGCTTTTCAGAAGTAAAAGTTGTTGGGAGGGGGGGGGGGGCCCACTCTTGCCGGTATTGTGGCTTAATAGTGGGACCTGTGAACTTGAGATGCAGCCCAACATGTAGCCCCTCGCCTGCCCTATCCGTTGCTGTGTCGTTCCCATCACTTTCTTGAATTGCCCAGATTTTCACACATGAAAACCTTAGCGAGCATCGGCGATATACAAAAATGCTCGGGTCGCCCATTGACTTCAATGGGGTTCGTTATTCGAAATGAACCCTCGAACATCGCGGGAAGTTCGTTTCGAATAACGAACACCCGAACATTTTGGTGTTCGCTCATCTCTAATAGGAACCTATCATTTGCAACCTATCTATGTATGGTGACATATCATCCAAAGATACCTTTGTTTCTTTGCCATTTCATCTATTTCTGGCAAACTAACTGAGCCTAATACAAACCCCTGGGAAATGAAGAGGTGTATTAAACTCTATCTATAAGAACACACAGGAGTCAAGTGAGGATAATACCCTTTGATATCTTGCTGTGTCCTGTATACAATGGTGAATATTTTACTCTATCTTCTCTCTCAACATAACAAAGTCTAAGCAATTTGGGAATATAAAGAGTAAACTCTGCGTGTTGCAATAATAAACAACAGTATCTACTAGAACCAAGCAGGGATAATGCCCTTTACAAGTGAAGAGTCAATCTCTCCTTCTATATTACATTAACGTGTCAATTGACATAGAGGAGAGTACATTTGACTTCTTTCACTAATAATAATAAAAACCATTAGACCATTGGTATAACAGCTACAAACACACGCCTTATGTAAGGTCTATTGGCCAATACAATATCCCCCTCATAGGGGATTGTATAGGCTCCAAGATAGAATAGAAAAGAAACAAAACAGACCCCTTCCTATATTTTATTAGCATAGCTAACACTTTGTCACATTTGTCACGCACAAAATTTATTTTTATCTTTTATTTGAGTAAACTAATAAAAGTTACGTTTTAATATTTTTGTGGTTCCCCACGGTGAAATATTTTCAATTTAAGGGAACTTATCTGCCTCGGTGATACACATCAGTGTGGTGAAGATCTACTCATTGGGCACACAATTCATAAGTGGTACTCCAATTTTATGGAAAAAGGCTGTAAATGAAAATCATCCGGTTGTCCACCAGTAAGCATGGAAACAGTGGAGCACTTCTGTGCAAATTTCAAACAAAGTCCTCAGAAATCAACCATCAGAGCAAGCAGAGAATTGAACATCCCGCAGCCGTCTGTGTGGAAGATTCTGCGCAAACATTTGCGATGTTAATCCTACTTATTGCAATTACTAGAGGCCCTGAAAGAAGACAACAAAGCGAGGCAACGTTCTTTCTGCAAGAGTCTGCAAACTCAATGGTTTCATGGAATCTTTAGTGTTTAGTTATGAAGCCGCCTTCCACCCTTCGGAACAGTTAACCACTTTAATGTTAGATTCCGGGGGAGGGAAAACCCAGTTTTCTACATGGAGCATATGCGTTGCTCTCCCAAGATTAATGTGATTTGCGCTATAACCAGTAGAAAAGTATGCGGTGGCTCCTTTTTGCATGAGGAAACAATCATTTCGTACCTGGACGCTACAGACATGGCTTCTGCTGCAGCTGTTACAGGAAATTCTGGGTTTCATCTTCTAAAAGTCAGAAAAGGAGCTCAATAGGTGACTACCAAACAGATGGATTGGCCAAGCAGGTGGTGACAATAGTGAACTTCTTCCTTGGCCTCCACATTCCCCGGACCTTACACCTTGTTATTTTTCTCTCTCGTGGAGTATTAAAGTCTACCGGCTCCCCTTACCACCCACCATGCATGATCTGCGAGTATGTACGACAATCGTGATATGCTACATTGTATAGGGCAGGAGCTTTACTATAGGCTTGATGTGTGTCAAGTGATAAAGGGGCTCACATTGATTACCTCTGATGTGGAAAACATTTTTTGATGTTGTACAAGAAAACTTTTTTGAGTTTTTGCTTCCATTGATATCAATCTGAGTATCATTAAATGTGACTTATGAGTGTTTCAAATCGGGAAGATCATTTGTAATAACCCTGCACATGTGATTGCTTAGCCAATCACTGGCTTCAGCTGTCATGTGCATTTTACGGCAGTATGACCACTGACACCAATGACTGAGCTGTCAAATGTGCTCCAGCTTCCTCTGGAACCATAGTAAAAGGGACAAAGACCCCTGCGCTGGATCACGATGAACATCTGACTGACGGGTGAGTCTAGCTTTTCTCTTTTTTTAATGTTAACTAGAGATGAGCGAGCACCAAAATGCTCGGGTGCTCGTTACTCAGGACGAAATTATCGCGATGCTCGAGGGTTCGTTTCGAGTAACGAACCCCATTGAAGTCAATGGGCGACCCGAGCATTTTTGTATATCGCCGATGCTCGCTAAGGTTTTCATTTGTGAAAATCTGGGCAATTCAAGAAAGTGATGGGAACAACACAGCAACAGATAGGGCAGGCGAGGGGCTACATGTTGGGCTGCATCTCAAGTTCACAGGTCCCACTATTAAGCCACAATAGCGGCAAGAGTGGGCCCCCCCCCAACAACTTTTACTTCTGAAAAGCCTCCATTAGCAATGCATACCTTAGCTAAACACCACACTAACTCCAACAAAGCACAATCACTGCCTGCATGACACTCCGCTGCCACTTCTCCTGGGTTACATGCTGCCAATCCCCCCCCCCCCACGACCCAGTGTCCACAGCGCACACCAAAGTGTCCCTGCGCAGCCTTCAGCTGCACTCATGCCACACCACCCTCATGTCTATTTATAAGTGCGTCTGCCATGAGGAGGAACCGCAGGCACACACTGCAGAGGGTTGGCACGGCTAGGCAGCGACCCTCTTTAAAAGGGGCGGGGCGATAGCCCAAAATGCTGTACAGAAGCAATGAGAAATATAATCCTGTGCCACCGCCATCAGGAGCTGCACACGTGGGCATAGCAATGGGGAACCTATGTGCCACACACTATTCATTCTGTCAAGGTGTCTGCATGCCCCAGTCAGACCGCAGTTTTTTATAAATAGTCACAGGCAGGTACAACTCCGCAATGGGAATTCTGTGTGCACCCACAGCATGGGTGGCTCCCTGGAACCACCGGCTGTACATAAATGTATCCCATTGCAGTGCCCATCACAGCTCAGGTAACGTCTGATTAAATGCAGATGGGCTTCGGCCCACACTGCATGCCCCAGTCAGACTGGGGTTCTTTAGAAGTGTACACATGGAGTTACAACTCCGTGTGGACCGACAGCATGGGTGGGTGCCAGGAAGCCACCGGCGGTACATAAATATATCCCATTGCATTGCCCATCACAGCTGAGGTAACGTCAGCTTTAATGCAGGTGGGCAAAAAATTAATTGGATTACACTGTAGGCGAGGGCCCCCAAAAATTGGTGTACCAACAGTACTAATGTACCACCGAAAAATTGCCCATGCCCAACCAAGAGGGCAGGTGAAACCCATTAATCGCTTTGGTTAATGTGGCTTAATTTGTAACTAGGCCTGGAGGCAGCCCAGTTAAAATAAAAATTGGTTCAGGTGAAAGTTTCAACGCTTTAATGAGCATTGAAACGTATAAAAATTGTTTATAAAAATTATATGACTGAGCCTTGTGGGCCTAAGAAAAATTGCCCGTTCGGCATGATTACGTGAGGTTTCAGGAGGAGGAGCAGGAGGAGGAGGATGAATAGAATACACAGATTGATGAAGCAAAAAGGTCCCCGTTTTTGATGGTGATAGAGAACGATGCTTCCATCCGCGGGTGCAGCCTACGTATTGCTTAGGTATCGCTGCTGTCCGCTGGTGGAGAAGAGAAGTCTGGGGAAATCCAGGCTTTGTTCATCTTGATGAGTGTAAGCCTGTCGGCACTGTCGGTTGACAGGCGGGTACGCTTATCTGTGATGATTCCCCCAGCCGCACTAAACACCCTCTCTGACAAGACGCTAGCCGCAGGACAAGCAAGCACCTCCAGGGCATACAGCGCGAGTTCAGGCCACGTGTCCAGCTTTGACACCCAGTAGTTGTAGGGGGCAGAGGCGTCACCGAGGACGGTCGTGCGATCGGCTACGTACTCCCTCACCATCCTTTTACAGTGCTCCCGCTAACTCAGCCTTGACTGGGGAACGGTGACACAGTGTTGCTGGGGAGCCATAAAGCAGGCAAAGGCCTTGGAGAATGTTCCCCTGCCTGCGCTGTACATGCTGCCTGATCTCTGCGCCCTCCCCTGCTACCTGGCCCTCGGAACTGCGCCTTCGGCCACTAGCGCTGTCGGATGGGAATTTTACCATCAGTTTGGTGGTAGGGTCACCTAACGCGAGGGTCACGAGAAAGGAATCCTAACATGAAGTCAGCCATGTGTGCCAGGGTACCTGTACGCAACACATGGCTGTCCTCACTAGGAAGATCACTTTCAGGATCCTCCTCCTCCTCCGGCCATACACACTGAAAGGATGACAGGCAAGCAGCATGGGTACCCTCAGCAGTGGGCCAAGCTGTCTCTTCCCCCTCCTCCTCATGCTCCTCCCCCTCCTCCTCAACGCGCTGAGATATAGACATGAGGGTGCTCTGACTATCCAGCGACATACTGTCTTCCCCCGCCTCCGTTTCCGAGTGCAAAGCGTCTGCCTTTATGCTTTGCAGGGAACTTCTCAAGAGGCATAGCAGAGGAATGGTGACGCTAATGATTGCAGCATCCCCGCTCACCATCTGGGTAGACTCCTCAAAGTTTCCAAGGACCTGGCAGATGGCTGCCAACCAGGCCCACTCTTCTGTAAAGAATTGAGGAGGCTGACTCCCACTACGCCGCCCATGTTGGAGTTGGTATTCCACTATAGCTCTACGCTGCTCATAGAGTCTGGCCAACATGTGGAGCGTAGAGTTCCACTGTGTGGGCACGTCGCACAGCAGTCGGTGCACTGGCAGATTAAACCGATGTTGCAGGGTCCGCAGGGTGGCAGCGTCCGTGTTGGACTTGCGGAAATGTGCGCTGACCCGGCGCACCTTTCCGAGCAGGTATGACAAGTGTGGGTAGCTTTTCAGAAAGCGCTGAACCACCAAATTAAAGACATGGGCCAGGCATGGCACATGCGTGAGGCTGCCGAGCTGCAGAGCCGCCACCAGGTTACGGCCGTTGTCACACACGACCATGCCTGGTTGGAGGCTTAGCGGCGAAAGCCAGCGGTCGGTCTGCTGTGTCAGACCCTGCAGCAGTTCATGGGCCGTGTGCCTCTTCTCTCCTAAGCTGAGTAGTTTCAGCACGGCCTGCTGACGCTTGCCCACCGCTGTGCTGCCACGCCGCGCGACACCGACTGCTGGCGACGTGCTGCTGCTGCTGACACATCTTGATTGCGAGACAGAGGTTGCGTTGGAGGAGGAGGAGGAGGGTGGTTTAGTGGAGGAAGCAAACACTGCCGCAGATACCAGCACCGAGCTGGGGCCCGCAATTCTGGGGGTGGGTAGGACGTGAGCAGTCCCAGGCTCTGACTCTGTCCCAGCCTCCACTAAATTCACCCAATGTGCCGTCAGGGAGATATAGTGCCCCTGCCCGCCTGTGCTTGTCCACGTGTCCGTTGTTAAGTGGACCTTGGCAGTAACTGCGTTGGTGAGGGCGTGTACAATGTTGCGGGAGACGTGGTCGTGCAGGGCTGGGACGGCACATCCGGAAAAGTAGTGGCGCGGGGCTGCCGCCGTCATCATGCTTTTGAAAGCCTCCGTTTTCACAAGCCTATACGGCACCATCTCCAGGCTGATCAATTTGGCTATGTGCACGTTTAACGCTTAAGCGTGCGGGCGCGTGGCGGCGTACTTGCGCTTGCGCTCAAACAGTTGAGCTAGCGATGTCTGGACGCTGCGCTGAGAGACATTGCTGGATGGGGCCGAGGACAGCGGAGGTGAGGGTGTGGGTGCAGGCCGGTAGGCACTCGTGCCTGTGTCCTCAGAGGGGGGTTGGATCTCAGTGGCAGGTTGGGGCACAGGGGGAGAGGCAGTGGTGCAAATCGGAGGCGGTGAACGGCCTTCGTCCCACCTTGTGGGGTGCTTGGCCATCATATGCCTGCGCATGCTGGTGGTGGTGGCTCCCCAGCTGATCTTGGCGTGACAAAGGTTGCACACCACTGTTCGTCGGTCGTCAGGCGTCTCTGTGAAAAACTGCCACACCTTAGAGCACCTTGGCCTCTGCAGGGTGGCATGGCGCGAGGGGGCGCTTTGGGAAACAGTTGGTGGATTATTCGGTCTGGCCCTGCCTCTACCCCTGGCCACCGCACTGGTTCGGCCTGTGCCCAAACCCTGACTTGGGCCTTCGCGTCCTCGCCCGCGTCCACGTCCTCTAGGCCTACCCGTACCCCTCAGCATGCTGTATTACCAGTAGTGCAGAAACAGAATGCTGTAATTAAATGTGCCGCTTATTGGCCCTTGGTTGGAGGCTGACTTCGCTTACGGAACGCACAGCAGAGGCAGGAAAGAATTTTGCGCAAGCCTGCTGTAACACTTAGCTGGCTGCGTATGAATTAGGACAACTACCCCCAGCAAAGACCCACTACACTTGTGGACAGGAATACAGCAGTGATGTAAGAGGCAACACAGAGGCAGAAAAGAATTTTGCGCAAGCCTGCTTTAACACTTAGCTGGCTGCATATGAATTAGAACAACTACCCCCAGCAGAGACCCAGTACACTGAGGACGGTCACAGGCAGCCCAAATAGATTTTTTTTCCCAAATGTTTTTGGAAAGGCCCACTGCCCATATATACTAAATATGTCTTCTGTCCCTGCCTCACCACTACTGGCCCTGGACAATGTAAAATTACTGCAGGATGCAATGCTCTGCACGGCCGATATACAAAAAAAATGTGCAACACTGCAAAAAGCAGCCTCCACACTACTGCACACGGTTAGATGTGGCCCTAAGAAGGACGGTTGGGGTTCTTGAAGCCTAAAATAACTCCTAACACTCTCCCTATAGCAACTTCAGCAGGACAGCACTTTCCCTGAACTATGTCAGAATGCATCTGTGGCGAGCCGCGGGAGGTGCCGATTTATATACTCGGGTGACACCTGATCTCGCCAGCCACTCACTGCAGGGGGGTGGTATAGGGCTTGAACGTCGCAGGGGGAAGTTGTAATGCCTTCCCTGTCTTTCTATTGGCCAGAAAAGCGCGCTAACATCTCAGAGATGAAAGTGAAAGTAACTCGAACATCGCGTGGTACTCGTCTCGAGTAACGAGCATCTCGAAGACGCTAATACTCGAACGAGTATCAAGCTCGGACCAGTACGTTCGCTCATCTCTAATGTTAACCAATTCTTTGCTTACACACTTTTTATAACTCATGGTAAACTCCTTTAAAATACTAAATGTAATCATTGAATCATACATTCCCAAGCTCAGCATGTCCTGCTTTATCATATGATGGATATAGAATCATGGGGTGCCTGAAAGATGCACTTAGAAAAAAATCAGTTTTAATTCTACATATACTGTAATAACTTGTATTGCATCCCAGACACCTTTTATTTACTTGCAAGCCACATTTTCTTTGGTACGATAATGATACCAGATTATCAGGGTTTTGGATACTTTATGTTTCAGATACTTGATGCACTTCTTAATAAATCTGGCACATCTTTTGGCAGCCGGTATGCCAGAAAATCAAATCACTGCCATCAATCTGCAACATAATTTATGTCCCATTCTGGCACAAATTATAGTAAGTCTGTTAAGCAATGGAAGGACACTCCATTCCTGCTAAGTCCCATCCATTGTTGGAAAAGTGACAAGTACGGTGGCATAAGAGAGCTGGCTCAAGTGTTTTATTAATTTTTCCCTTAGGGTGACTTAGTTTCCACTGTTAAAAGAATATTTTAAGCATTTCTGTTATAACACCTACGTGCTCTTCTGCTAGATATGGGGAAGAAATTTCACCATGCGGTCAGTGTTGCAATACTGCGAGCAATTTGTGGTTCCTAATGTCTACTAAACTATGTCCGTAAGTGACCTATTAATGTATGTAACAATGTGTCAGCACTTGCAACTACAAATAAGTGACTTGTGAGATTTCAGCAAACGAAGACCAAATCAATCTTGACCTAAAAGCAAAGATCTATTAATATAGGCTATATAATCATAAGAAGTAAAATCTAATATCTTTCCATTATATCTTAATTAAGTTATTCACTACACTTCACCTACAGAGTTCCACAAAGGCATGACAGAGTTGCCAAGTTGAGGAACCCAAATCAATGCTCGTTCCCACCAACTAACCTTAAATTAGAGTACAATATAAACACCACTAAAAACAAAAATAGATACAATGGCAATATAAGGGCTTAAACAGATGGGTGGGATTTTGTCCCATTATGCAGCCGTGAAAATCAATGGCTTTTTTTCAAATTTGCGCGCACTAGCGCAGAGTTTGAATAGTCCAGGAAAAAAGGAAACAAAACTCTGGTTCATGTGCTAATACGCTCCGTAGCGGTGAGTGTATTAGTGCATGCGCCCATGTGTTTTTGCCTTAATGATTAAATGATGACCTGGTATATAACATAATGAACATGGTGCAGTTGGTATACCTCCGGTTCACAGAAGTGTTACGTTTTCTGTTGTCCGGCTCTGTACTTGGAGCAGAACAACAGAAAAAGCAGAAGTGCCAGACTCGGGTGTTACCAGATCGATCTCACTGAGTATAATAGAGTCCGTCCACTACATGCTGCCCTATTTCATGCCAAGTCCGCGCTGGGTTCTGAATGCAGCTTCCGTTGCAGACATGAACATAGACTTAGGTTTATGATATACGACCACAAAAAAAATGATGTGCAGTTCCATATGCGCTCCGTATGAAAAAAAGAGCAGGAGGAGAGGTCCTACTCTGTCTTTTTTGCACATAATACTACGTGCAAGAAAGATAGGGCAGGACCCATATGCAAGAAAGGTAGGACAAGTCCTATCTTTTCTCGCCCCTACTATTAACGGGTAAGAATACAGCTAGTGAAAGCGAAATCATTGAAATCAATGATTTCGTTTTGTCCCGTTGCACAGACCGGGACTAAATGATGCTTATCTGAAAAAGCCCTTAGACCGGAACTGCACACGTTTACACCTATCAGCAATACATCATTAGATTATCACTAGAGATGAGCGAGCATACTCGTCCGAGCTTGATGCTCGTTCGAGTATTAGGGTGCTCGAGATGCTCGTTACTCGAGACGAGCACCACGCGGTACTCGTCTCGATTAAACGAGCACTGACCATTGAATTCAATGGAGCCGGCAATACAGCCGGCTCCATTGAAAGCAATGGCCTGCCGGCGAGCGCGGGATGAATTGTCGGGAAGGGCTTAAATATATAAGCCCTTCCCTGCAATTCATCCAGAAATGTGTAAAAAAATTATATATATATATACTCACCTTGTCCCGGCAGAACGATGTTAGCCCATTGAATTCAATGGAGCTGGCAATACAGCCGGCTCCATTAAAAGCAATGGGCTGCCGGCAATCGCGGGATGAATTGTCGGGAAGGGGTTAAATATATAAGCCCTTCCCTGCAATTCATCCAGAAATGTGTAAAAAAATATATATATATATATACTCACCTGGTCCCGGCAGACGGAGTTCAGCGCGGCCAGCGGAAGCCCCCCTGAACTGCTCTGCTCTGAACAGCTGTGAGTAGTATTCAGCAGCCGGGGATTTAAAATCCCCGCCTGCTGAATGAACTGCCTCTAATTGGTCACAGCCTGACCAATCAGAGGCAGATTCCACTCACACACCCATTCATGAATTTATGAATGGGTGTGTGACTGTTGCCTCTGATTAGCTCAGCGGGACCAATCAGATGAGAGGCAGCAGTCACTCACCCATTCACAAATTCATGAATGGGTGTGTAAGTGGAATCTGCCTCTGATTGGTCAGGCTGTGACCAATTAGAGGCAGCTCATTCAGCAGGCGGGGATTTTAAATCCCCGGCTGCTGAATACTACTCACAGCTGTTCAGAGCAGTTCAGGAGGACTGCCGCTGGCCGCGCTGAACTCCGTCTGCCGGGACCAGGTGAGTATACATATATTTTTTATTTTTACACATTTCTGGATGAATTGCAGGGAAGGGCTTATATATTTAACCCTTCCCGACAATTCATCCCGCGATCGCCGGCAGCCCATTGCTTTCAATGGAGCCAGCTGTATTGCCAGCTCCATTGAATTCAATGGGCTAACATCGTTCTTCTCTGCCACAGCTGTTACAGCTGTGGCAGAGGAGAACGATCTTTATGCTGACGGGGGGGGCTCACTATTGCCACTATTGTGGCTTAATAGTGGGACCTGTGAACTTGAGATGCAGCCCAACATGTAGCCCCTCGCCTGCCCTATCCGTTTCTGTGTCGTTCCCATCACTTTCTTGAATTTCCTAGGTTTTCACAAATGAAAACCTTAGCGAGCATCGGCGATATACAAAAATGCTCGAGTCCCCCATTGACTTCAATGGGGTTCGTTACTCGAAACGAACTCTCGAGCATCACTG
The DNA here is from genome assembly GCF_035609145.1 of Eleutherodactylus coqui. Lineage (NCBI taxonomy): Eukaryota > Metazoa > Chordata > Amphibia > Anura > Eleutherodactylidae > Eleutherodactylus > Eleutherodactylus coqui. The sequence continues at coordinate 254,461,630 of NC_089839.1, read as the reverse complement.
AAAGTTTGACTCGAGTAACGAGCACCCGCATTTTGGTGCTTGCTCATCTCTAATTATCACTGATTGGACCTCCCATGGGGACCTAAAAATTATTGTTCCTCGACTGTAAATTATTTTGTGTAAAGAAGCATCATAACGATTTGCTGAATAGGCAGAATGGTTGGCTAGAGTCGAGGTTATGAACCAATGAATAATCAAGATTACCCAATTATTGTTCAGAGTAAATGTATCCTAGGCGAACTATATACTTCTAGTTGTATTCTCATTCCAATTTGTCTTGCCTTAGGGCCCTTTTACACAGGTCAATTGTTGGCCACAGAAGCACCGACAGTTGACCCAGTGCTAATCACTGTGGGCTTTCACAAAGGAGTCATCATCACTTAGTGAATGGAAGGAGGAGCAGGCCAGAGATCGCTTCTGGCCACCCACCTCAATTTATTTATTATGCCTGCATGATCTCAATGGCAAGTGGTAAGTGAACAAATTATCATTTGTCGGTCAGTCGCTACAAGCGTTTACACTAAACAATTATCATTCAGATTTCTATGATCCAACCAGAATCTAAATGATAATTGTTCCATGTAAAAGGAAACACTCTACCAGGCCTCTGATTGGCAGCAGCGGTCACGTGATTCTGCCCGGCCCGTCTACCCGGAAGTCACCATCAATGTTAGCTGTCAGCTACGTCGCAGGGCCCTAGGTGAGGTGAATATACCTTTGCTAGTTATTTTAGGCAGGTCCCAGCTGGGGAACAGGTTTTAGTTTTAATGATAAAACCCCTTTAACCCGTTAACGACCAGCCCATAGTGTTTTTACGTCCTCCCGAAGTGGGCTTTATTCTCTGAGGACGTAAAAACACGTATCCTGCAGAGAATAAAGCCCCTCGGGCTGTGGACGTGACAGCTCCATGCTGTCGGTGTCCGCAGGTAGCCGACAGCATGGAGCTGTCATCCCGGGCTGTTCGGACCCCCTCCCCCCCGGCATTGCGATCGGCGCTATCCAATGGATAGCGCCAATCGCAAAAAAGTAAATAAAAGTACAAAAAAAGTTAAAGATTCAGCTGCCCTGATGGATCGGATCCATCGGAGCAGCTGAAATTACTCACCCGGGTCCGGCACGCTGCTCCCCGCTCTTCTGCCGCTCCGGGCCCCGAAGCCGGTCTTCTGCGCATGCGCGCCAGGTGGCACGGGAGATTTAAAATCTCCTGGCTCCTGGCTCCTGTAGTCCTCAGCAGTGTCCCGATGTCCCGGAACCCGAATCCCCGTCTGCACATGCGCTCCCGATGTCAATCATCGGGCGCGCATGTGCAGACGGGGATTCGGGTCCCGGGAAATTTAAAATCCCTCTGCTCCTGGCTGCCATGTGTAGCCAAGTGCAGAGGGATATCACCAGGGACATGATCACTGTCATCCGATGGATGACAGTGATCATGTAAAGTAAAAAAAAAGTGTAAAAAAAGTAAAAAAAAGTTTTAAAAAGTTAAAAAGAAGTTTAAAAAAGCGTACGTTTCATCTCCCCTCATGGATCATATCCGTAAGGGAGTATGAAAGTACGTACCTAAGGCCCTCGGATTTATCCGCGGATGTTACCACAGCTTCTGCGCACGCGCCCCTCGCCAAAATGGCGGACGCATGCGCAAAAGCTGGGGATTACCAGGATAATTTAAATTCTCCCTGCTCCTGGCTACAAAACGTAGTCAAGAGCATGGAGATTTCACGGGGGGCCGCGGTGAGCAGTTCCTGGTCACGTGTTCGCCATTATCCAATAATGGCGATCACGTAAAAGTAAAAAAAAATTTGAAGTTTCATCTCCCCTCACTGATGCGATCGGTGAGAGGAGATGAAACTTTTTACCGGAGGCCTGCGTATTTGAACCCCGACGCGATCCTCCTCCGTGGACCTTCTGCACATGCGATTGCCGGCAAAAAGCCGGACACATGCGCAGGAGTCGGGGAGCCCAGGGAACTTAAAATCTCCTTGCTCCCAGCGACCAACAGTCGCCGAGAGTCTGGAGCAGTGATGGGTAGGGGTCTCGTTGAGCGTTTCCCAGTCACGTGATAAAAAGGTAGCGATCTACCTTAGGCCGGTCTCACATGAATTACCGATTCCGCATGCGTCTGATCCGCGGTATTACGCAGATCAATCGCATTGGATTACACAATTCCGCTCACATTAGTGGGTCGGAATTGTGTAATCCACTCACAGAAAAGAGAATGCAGCAGGTTCTATTTTACCGCGGATATCCGCAACATAGAGCCCATTGTGCTCCGTGGTCATGGATATACCCGCTGCCCATACGCAACTACGTTGTATACGGGCTGCGGGTACCCGCGTCATCGCTAAGCGATGGTGCAAACAACAAAAAAGGTGTACTGCGCATGACTGCCTGTGTGAGTACGCAGTTATGCGCAGTACATTACGCGGCCGTATGCAGGGTCACAGCCGGGATCCGCTGCGGGCCTCCGCAAGCAGATTCCGCCTACGGCTGCGTGAGCCTGGCGTTATTCAGACCGCTACCTGTAATACGTAATTTACAAGAAGCCCCGGGAACGCTCGCCTTCCTGCAGTTCCAGGAGCACCTTGTTGAGCGCCTTCTATGTGAGACCGCCGCACCTCAGCAAGCTTACGAAGACTCACGGAACACCACTTTTTACACCCCATACCCGCCACTGAGGTCACAAAATACCCCCAAAAAGCATGAGAGGAGGGGGGATACCGGTTTTATTGCCCCATGGGCCCATTCCAACCAGCCTCCGTAATTACCCCTGTCTTCGGAAATACTACACAGTTCACATTATTACTTTTATCTAAGATTTGCGAACGCCAAAAAGGACGCTGAGTGTGTGTGTGTGGGGGGGGGGGGGGATTTTTAGGGAGTCAATTTTTATTCCGTACAAATAAGCAATGGGGCCTGGAATTTATTCAGTTGTGCCCTAAAATCCAACGGGTGTTCCGTCCTTTATAGGCCTTGCCATGCGTCCTGTAAGTAGATTAGGGCCCCAATGGGTATGTTTCTGAACTCGGGACAAACGGGGGTATCCATTTGGGGGTGAATGTCTTCATTCCTATGTACACTGTACAAAAAAACTGTTTTTAAATTGAAAAAATTGCCCCAAAAATTGAAAATTGTAACTTTTTCCTTCTGCTTTGCTTAGATTTATTCAAATACTGTGGGGTCAAAATACGCAGTACACCCCTAGATGAATTCGTTAAGGGGTCTAGTTTTCAAAATGGGGTCATTTGAGGGGGTTCTTTATAGTTTTGGCCGCTCAATGGCTCTATAAGTGGGCAATGGGGCCTGAAATTTATTCAGTGGTACCCTGAAATCCAATGGGTATTCCTTTCATTGTAGGCCTAGCCATGGGTCCTGTAAGTCTATTAGGGCCACAATGGGTATGTTTCTGAACACGGGACAAACAGGGGTATCCATTTTGGGGTGAAAGTCTTCATTTATATGTGTGCTGTACAAAAAAAGCTGTTTTTAAATTGACACAATAGCCCAAAAAATGAAAATCGTAATTTTTTCCTTCTGCTTTGCTCAGATCTATTCAAAAATTATAGGGTTAAAATACACAGTATGCCCCTAAATAAATTTAATAAGGGGTCTAGTTTTCAAAATGGGGTCATTTGTGGGGGTTCTCTATGGTTTTGGCCGCTCAAGAACTTTACAAGTGGGCAATGGCGCCTAAAAGGACTTCAAGCAAAATCTATGTTCTGAAAGCCACCGATTACTCCTTTCATTTTGGGCCCCGTTGTGCATGCAGACATAAGATTAGGGCCACAATGGGTATATTTCTGAAAACAGCACAAACAGGGGTATCTATTTTGGGGTGCAAGTCTTCCTTCATATGTTTGCTGTACAAAAAAAGCTGTTTTTAAAATGACAGAATTGCCAAAAAAACAAAAATCCAAATTTTTTCCTTTTGCTTTGCTTGAATTTATTCAAAAGCTGTGGGGTCAAAATACACAGTACACCCCTAGATAAATTCGTTAAGGAGTCTAGTTTTCAAAATGGGGTCATTTGTGGGGGCTCTCTATGGTTTTGGGCGCTCAAGAACTTTACAAGTGGGCAATGGGGCCTAAAAGGACTTCAAGCTAAATTTGTGTTCCGAAAGCCACTGGTCGCTTCTTTCATTTTGGGCTCCGTTGTGTATTCAGACATAAGATTAGGGCCACAATGGGTATTTCTCTGAACACGGGACAAACAGGGTATCCATTTTTGGGTGCAATTCTTCATTCATATGTCTGCTGTACAAAAAAAGCTGTTTGTAAAATGACAGAATTGCTGAAAAAACGAAAATCACAATTTTTTCCTTCTGCTTGGTTTGAATTCATTCAAAAACTGTGGGGTCAAAATATGCAGTACACCCCTAGATAAATTCCTTAAGGGGTCTAGTCTTCAAAATAGGGTCATTTGTGGGGGTTTTCTATGGTTTTGGGCGCTCAAGAACTCTACATGTGTGCTATGGGGCCTAAAAGGACTTCAAGCAAAATTTCTGTTTTGAAAGACACTGACTACTCCTTTCATTTTGGGCCCCGTTGTGGACTCAGATATAACAATAGGGCCACAATGGGTATATTTCTGAATACCGGAGAAATAGGGGTATCCATTTTGGGGTGTAAATCCTCATTTTCATGTAAACTATGGGAAAAAATATGTCTTTAAAATGACGGATTTGCAAAAATATGAAATTTTATATTTTCTCCTCTAAATTGAATTAATTCCTGAAAAAAAAAACTGTGGGGTCAAAATACTCATGACACCCCTCAGGGAATACAATAAGTGGTGTAGTTTTTTAAATGGGGTCATTTGGGGGGGGGGTATCTATTATTCTGACACTCATGAGCCTTTCCAATCTTGGCTTGGTATAGGAAAACAAAGTGTTCCTCAAAATGCTAAAAAGTAATGTTAAATTTGTACGTCTGCTAAATGGTTAAACAAAAACAAAAGTTTTTCCAATGTGCACCCAAAATAAAGTAAACGGGTGGAAATATAAATCTTAGCAAAAATTTCTATATTATGTTTGCATATATTTAAGATATTGCAGTTGGAAATGTGAAAAAATGACGATTTTTTTCAAAATTTTCCCAATTTTGGCGCTTTTAATAAATAAACACAAATTCTATCGGTCTATTTTTTCCGCCTAAATGAAGTACAACATGTGGCGAAAAAACAATGTCAGAATCGCTTGGACATGCAAAACCTTTCTGGTGTTTTTCCATGTTAAAGTGACACATGTCAGATTTGCAAAATTTGGCCTGGTCATTAAGGCGCAAACAGGCTTGGCCACTAAGGGGTTAAAGGTCTACAGTTCCTTTGGGGAATTCTTCTGAACACCATTTTTGGTGAATCAGATGATGGGACAGAAAATCACAGCATAGTGAATCACAGTGTGAATGATCTCCTAATCATACTTTTGGGAATGGACATAAGGGAAAATCTGAAAATGTTCATAAAGTAATGTACTTTATGCTCCACAATTTATATACAATATACTCTCCCCAAGCTATGATATTTGACCAGACCCCCTAATCAAGTATAAACTCAACCCTCTAAATACAGATCCTAGACCAGACCTCCTAAAAAGAAACTAAAACTAGACCCCATAAAATACAGATCCTGACTCCCTTTCACTACAGACACCATATCAGAGACCACCTCAAAGTAGACTCTAGACCACATATTCTGATTCTCACATCTCCCTGTTCAGCAGTGTAGCTAACGGCTTTTCCTGCATGCAACTAATCTGCATGGCTACTGGTCGTGGTCTGCCATAAAAAATACATACATTTTATATATCAGACAGCATATCTTAAAAGGAACATTTATGACAGTGCAGCGAGCCGAAGTTGACAGAAGGGTAGCCGGAGTAGTTGTACTAATACTAACTGTGTCACGGTGGTGGCTACTTTGCCTGTAATAATGGCTCATGCAGCAGGTGGATTAGTAGTTCATGTACTGTCTGATGTGACACCAGTGCCTTTGAATGAATTAGGATAATGAAATAAAGAGACAAGTCCAAATAGGTTGCAGCAAAACTGAAGGCACACAGTTTACTGAATTCTTGCAAATGAATGCCAATGTTCACACTCTTCTTCAGTAATTAATAACGTTTCTAGATCTTACGCAAATGAGATGATATGCTTTTGTTCCTTAATTCACCCCTGTTAAGAATGATAGGCACTGCCAGGCTAAGTTATCTGGCAATCGTACTGGGAGGTTATTTGTAGAAGAATGGAGGGAATAATGCAGGCGCTACTGTGGATACACTGACTGCTGAATGTACAGGGTCAAGGTAAACTCACAGTTGAATTGGCTGCTTTTTCTTCCAGATTCCGTGGACTCTGCCCTGACTTAGACTCCTTCTCAAGCAGGGATGAAAACGACTCTGCTCTAGTTCTCCCCTCCAGCTGACTCCACGACTAAACATTCTGGCTGGCTGGCCTCCAGGGTGACTTAATTCGCCTCCATGCTAGCCTAGTCCAGACTTCACACTCCCCAGAAAGACTCCCAACCACACCCAATTTCTGTCTCTTTTACCTCCCCACCAACCAATCCTGTACTATGGGGAAACCTTCTATCCAATCCCAGGACAAACTAGGGATGACTGACAGGTAACATAGTGAGTTAGAGAGACACCAGACATTAACTCTTAGGGGCCCAGACAAGGTCAATACACAAACAGATATTAAGACACAGACAACCATACATACACATATACGCATAGACATACCACACAAAGTTGCTATGACAGTGCTGTGAGACCCCAACTCTGGGGCACTACAATAGACTGGTAAATGATGGGAGTTGGCTCCCATCTAAAAGCTGGCAAGGGATCCAGTAAGCTACAGGCTGTAACCCTTTCACTACTTTTTTTTCCTTTTTTTCTACTCTGATGGCTTATATAAGTCTCTTATTCTTCTTATATTCGTATAGGTGATCATTTGGGTGACATTAGAAATAACAGGCACAAACCCTTGGTGAAGCATATGAATGAAATTCATAGAGGTGACAGCAATCGTTTGCATTTTCAGGTGATTGAATCTTGAGGAAAGAAGCTAAATGGATCTTTAGGTTGCAATCCATGCAACCTAGGGACCTTAATGAAACAGTCCTATTCATGCTTCTCAGAATTATTGCTAGGCTTTATGAGTTTCGGTACTAGTAATATCATAAGGGAGAAGTTTCAGTGCTCCATATGTATTTTTTTAACTTAATCTCTTTGTTTGTTTATACTAGTTTCTTATAGTGTCCTTTCATCTGGCTTCAAGGTGTGTTGACTGTCTGTCTAGTGCTTGCTATAAAGTTTTGTTTTTTAGATTAACTGCTGTTACATTATCTTCTAGGAGTTCCAGCATTGTCTTCTGCTTGCTAATACAATTGGGGAGTGGTTTTTACATTTTTATTTCTACTTTGATCCCTCTGTTCGCTTATATAAATCTCTATTATTATTCATCTATTGGATTTTAAGGTGTGCTGACTGACAGGCACTGTTTATTATTTGCTATTGCACCATTTACTATGCGCTCATTGTCTCCTGTTTATAACAGAGCTGGAGAGCATTTTCAGTTTCTAAATTGGGTATTTGCTACTTTTGTCCATCTTGTATGATCCTTCGGTTTCTTTATAATAGTCTTTAACATTGTCTTTTACTCGGCTCTGATGTATGTTGCCTGTTTTGGATAGTTCTATTTTGCTATAATAAATGAACACAATAGAATCCTACTAGCTCCAGTTACTAAGGGGTGGAACGACTGATGAGGTCACAGTTATGTGACCCGGGAGCTCCCAATGTAGTGTCCAGAGTAGGGACCCTTCAGCACTTATCTACTGTGTATGTGCTTGTACTGTTAGATGTGGTAGACTGTGTGTTGTTATGTGTATTGGCTCTGTCTGGGTCAAGATTAGATGATTGTCTGCTGTCTGTCATCCTAACCTGGTGTGTCCTCACAGTCACCCTAAGTAGTTCAAGAATTGGTTAGGTAGATCTCCCTTTAGCTTTGGATTGGTAGTGGGAGCAACTATAAAAAGTCAGAGCAGAGAGGGAGAAGGGTTTAGTAGGAGAAGACAAAGGAAAGAAAAACAGAAAGAACAAGGAGGGACAAAAGGAGAGTCTAAGTGGAGCCTAATCAAGCCAGGGTTAAGTCTGAAGGTCAGAGTGGAGTCTTTTTCATCCTTGCTGGAAGAGGAATCCCAGTCAGGGCAGTCAGACCCAGTCAGACCCCTTGGTACTCGGAGAAAACGATTACTAGAAACATGAGTCTGTTAAAACCCTGGGATAACCAAAGTCAGTATCCACATGAGAGCCGGCTTTGTCTTAGTTCTTTTTCTCTGCCAATAACCCACCGGAGAAGGCCCCCAAATAACTGAGACTGGCAGGTTAATTTTTTCCACGAGAGAGAGAGAGAGTTGAGGTGGTTTTGTATAATAGTCATATGCTTGGAAAAACTGGTAAAGTAAACGTTAAGCTGAAAGCCTGGAAAGTTGAAACTGTTGTCGGACTCTTTTGCAAGTGTGGAGTAATCTGTGTACCTTCGTTTTACGTTATCAAAGCTAGTGTGGACTCTTTATTTCAACCCGACCAGATCTCTCCCACTCAAAGTACTGACGTCATGAGAACATTTCAATTTCACCCATCATTATCACTGTTATCCCTATTGCCACTGTGTGCAGCTGGGCCAGGCTGCATCTAGACATCACGAAGAGGGACGGCAGAGCCACCGTCGACAAACACCCACCCCGGATTCCGATCTTGTGCGTGAGGCCTTAGGCTTATAAATACTGATGAAAAATACCAGAATACTGCCATGTGAAAGTGGCCTTATATGGTACGCCTGTTGGGTGCATATGCCCCCAACAGCTGTCCCAGTGACTTTCATTCCTATGCTTTCACACAATGAAGGCAGAGCATGTTGGAGATCTACTCTAGCCGCCCACCTCCATTAACTGTGTTGGAGTATTTATTCAATTTAGGTTATACTCAAAGGGTATTGCAGCCTTATTAATTGAGTATGCCTAATTGTATATGCAATGCATTGGAGAAGAACGCAGTAAGAAACACTCAAGTGATATTTCCAAGCTTTTCTGTTTATTATTGCATAGTTCATATAGAAATGCAAAGCAGTAATAATAATTGTTCAACATTCATAAGTAGCATTTTGCTCCAGTATTTTGTTGCAAATCACAACCAAGATCTTTTAAGACATTTGAACATATTAGTTCATTTTACATCTCCCCACAAGTTGGTTCTATGAGCCTCTTTTGCTTTTGACCACTTTTATGAGTCTTTAAGTGAAGTATATTAACCCTGGGGAATAATGTGCAGAAATAATTGCTATGTTGCTCTTATAACTGAAATCATGCATTCACTCAAAAATTGAACAACTCCAGTTTACACTGAGTGAGAAGAAGTTAGTCCGTTTCAGCTTACTGCTCATTTCTCACTCAGTTCCTGTGCTGGGGGAGAAGATGGCTAGAAGGCTGGAGGAGTGTTTAAACTAGGGACTGGGGGGGAGGGCAAAATGATAAATAGTGGGGTAGCCAGTGTAGCTAGCGACCTGGGTCAAAGAAATGGGAATGGGGGTCGAGCGGGGGGGGGGGGGGGTGAGTACAGTTAGAAATATGAGGTTAGCCATTAGCACATATAGACGAACGAATTTAAAAAACAAAAATAACTATCAATTGTATGACCACAAATGCACGAAGTCTGACTGGTAAAGTGGGTGAGCTTGAAGCAAGAATGACTGATGAGAGTTATGATATAGTTGGAATAACGGAAACATGGCTTGATGATAAGTGCGATTGGGCTGCGAATTTACAGGGGTGCAATCTCTTCAGAAGAGACCGAAGGAACCAGAAAGGGGGAGGGATATGTCTATACGTCAAATCGAACTTAAATCTGAGACTACGGGAGGACATAGGGGTAGGAGAAGAACAGGTGGAATCTCTGTGGGTATAAATACAGGGAAGAACCAATAACAAAATCCTGATAGGGGTCTTCTATAGACCACCAAAAGCAAAAGAAGAAACTGAAAACTTACTATTAAGGCAGATAGAAGAGGCGTCAAAGCGCAACAAAGTAATTATAATGGGGGACTTTAATTATCCAGATATAATATAGGAAAATGAGACCTGCAAATCTCACAGGGGTGATACGTTCTTGAGAGTAATTAAAGATAATTATCTGAACCAACTGGTGCAGGAACCAACAAGAGGGAGGGCCATTCTGGACCTAGTACTAACTAACAAACCGGACTGAATAAAGGGGGTACAGGTTGAGGGGCACTTGGGGAACAGTGACCACAATATAATCAACTTCCAGCTGTCATTCAACAAGAAGCCTTATCAGGGAGCGACAAACAAACTAAACTTTAGTAAAGCAAAATTTGATGAGCTTAGAAATACTATCAGTAACATTAAATGGGACAACATCCTCAAAAATGCCAGTACAGAGGACAAATGGGAAAAGTTCAAAAGGATCCTAATCACCTCATGTGAGCAGTTCATTCCCTTTAAAAATAAAAGACTCTCAACTAAAAGGAAACCAATGTGGCTCGACAAGACGGTAAGAGGGGCAATAAACGAAAAAAAGAAAGCGTTCAAACTACTAAAGCAACAAGGCAGCAAAGAAGCACTAAAATCGTACAGGGAAAAAAACAAAATATGCAAAGATACGATCAAAATTGCCAAGGAGGAGGCGGAAAGACTGATCGCCAAAGAGAGCAAAAACAACCCAAAACTATTTTTCAACTATATTAACAGCAAAAGGATTTGCAGGGAGAGCACTGGCCCTTTAACAAATAATGCAGGGGAAATCATTGAAGATGATGGAGGGAAGGCAAATCTATTAAATAGTTTCTATTCACAAACGAAAAGGAAATGTCACACGAAATACAGGAGAATAAAATAAACCCCTCACAAAATATGTCATACCTAACGCAGGAGGAAGTGCGGAACAGGTTAAAGAAGATTAAAATTGATAAATCGCCAGGCCCAGATGGAATACACCCAAGGATACTAAGGGAACTAAGTGATGAGTTAGCTAGGCCGCTATACCTAATATTTCTAGACACTATCAAGACCGGTGTTGTACCATTGGATTGGCGCATTGCCAACGTGGTTTCAAGTTATAAAAAGGGGACCAAAAGTGAGCCTGGCAACTACAGGCCGGTAAGTCTCACTTCAGTAACTGGAAAAATTTTCGAGGGGATTCTGGGAGACGCCATCGATGAGCACCTCAAGGAGAACGAGGGAATAACTCCTCACCAGCATGGATTCATGAAGGGTCGCTCACGTCAGACAAATCTGATCAGTTTCTATGATGAAGTAAGTTCTAGGCTGGACCTGGGAGAGTCTATTGATCTCATATATCTGGACTTCTCTAAAGCGTTTGACACCGTGCCACATAATAGGTTAATATACAAAATGAGACAGCTCTGATTGGGTGAAAACGTGTGTAATTGGGTTAAAAATTGGCTCAATGATAGAAAGCAGAGGGTGGTAATAAATGGCTCATACTCCGATTGGGCCACAGTCACTAGTGGGGTGCCACAAGGTTCAGTATTGGGCCCCATTCCGTTCAATATATTTATCAACAACCTGATAGAGGGGCTGCACAGCAAAATATCAATATTTGCAGATGACACAAAATTATACAATATAATTAATGCAATGGAGGACAATGTGCGGCTACAAACGGACCTAGATAAGCTGGGGGCTTGGGCAGAAAAATGGCAAATGAAGTTCAATGTTGATAAATGTAAGGTTATGCACATGGGCAGCAAGAATGGATGTTACCAATATTCACTTAATAGAGTACTGCTAGGGAAAAGTGATATGGAAAAAGACCTGGGGGTGCTAGTGGAGTATAGACTAAACTGGAGTAACCAATGCCAATCAGCTGCTGCAAAGGCAAAAAAACGTTTCAGATGCATTAAAAGAGGTATAGGAGCGAAGGACGAGAACATTATCCTTCCATTATATAAGGCACTTGTCAGGCCTCACATGGAATACTGTGTACAATTCTGGACACTGGTGCTCAGGAAAGATGTCACAGTGCTTGAGAGGATTCAAAGAAGGGCAACTAAACTAATACATGGAATGACAGGACTGGAATACCCAGACAGGCTATCCATATTGGGACTATTTACTCTAGAAAAAAGAAGGTTAAGAGGCGACCAAATAACCATGTATAAGTACATGAGGGGACAATACAAGGATCTCTCCCAGGATCTGTTTATACCCAGGACTGCAACGATAACAAGAGGGCATCCGCTACGTTTAGAGGAAATCAGGTTTCATCACCAACACAGAAAAGGGTTCTTTACTGTTAGAGCAGTTAGACTGTGGAACTCTCTGCCTGGGGATGTAGTGATGGCAAAATCCTTAGAGGAGTTTAAAAGGGGACTTGATGTCTTTCTGGAGAGGAAGGATATTATAGGCTATAAATCTAAGATTATTTGTTAATCTGGGTATACAGGCTGGTAAGAACTATTAGGGGTTGATCCAGGGAACAGTCTGATTGCCATTAGGGAGTCGGGAAGGAATTTTTTCCCCAAAAGGGCTAATTGGCTTCTCCTCTTGGGGTTTTTTGCTTTCCTCTGGATCAACAAAACAGGAGGCTAGGCAGGCTGGACTAGATGGACATTGTCTTCATTCAGCCTTACGAACTATGTTACTATGTCCTGTATAAAGATACTTTTAGTCAATCAGACCAACTTACTATGAGTAGATTATTTACTACTGGATGTACTATGAATACACAGAAAATATACGATCCGTCAGCTTGTTTATAGTTTCTAGCACAACTCAACATATTGCTTCAGCTCAGAGAAAGGAGTCGCAATATCCACATCAGGTCTCAGGTTTCACATACTACAGTAATAGCAGAGATCGCAGTTACTTCTGAGAAAAAGTATTTTTATTGCACGAAAGAAGTAAGACATAAAATACTATGTAAATTTTGTATAGTAATGCAACACTGTTCTGTTTAAAAAAAAATTGAACCCTAATGAAATGGGATCTAACAGAAAGCGTTCAGTTTTTATAAAAACCTATTGAAATCAATGGAGAAAAAACCCAAAACGCTAAAGTTGCTTTTACACTGAACAATTATTGCTCAGATTCCTGTAATTTAGCAAGAATCAGAAGTTTATCGTTCATTGTAAATGAATGTAGCAACTGAATGGCGAACGAGAACGTGTTCGCTTCTCATTAATTGTTCATGCAGAAAACAGAATGATGTATCGTTCTGTGTTACAAGTCGTTCACTTATAAACAACTGCCTGCGGGTGGGCTGGAATAATCACCAACGAGGTCCGCCTCCATTCCGTCAGCGATGCTCATTCCTGTATAAAAGCTCAGGAACGATTATCGCTGGGACGACCTGTTGGGCATCTGTGCCTGACAGATCGTCCCATGTTAAAACACCCTTATTTCCATTTTAATTCCGGTTTTCTGTTCCAAAAACGAAACAGCGAGATGGAATTTTACTGGAAATAGGGAACACAGGTGTGAATGAGTCCTAAGTTGCATTCCCACACGTTACTATATTTGCTTTAACATTTATCGAATTTGACTGCTCTACTAATCTATCTGTGTTTATTTAGACAACCACATAATGTTTTATTGGCTACAGCAATAATAGGGAATCATTGTTAATTGTACATGGTGCCAAAATTAACAGGTGTTATGATAACATCTTTGCAATGATTTCTAAGGAATTATTGCAGGGAAATGGAAGTTGATTGCTTTTGCAGGATGCAGTTTGGCTTTCTGAAGTTGGGGCAGAGATGGGTGTCACTACTTTGCAATTTGTATTTGGAAGATGTAGGCAGCCCACCTGATCTAAGAGTATCGGTATGACTAATAGGCTACTAAACACCATGGTGCGATACATGTAACCCTGTGACTGGCACCTTATTTGTGTGCAGTAGCCACCCATTTTATGAATGGAAGGAGTGTATGTGGGTGTTCATCAGTATTTTACAACTGTAATAACTTCCTCATGTAGTATTGTCAGCTGTTTGCATCCTGCTGGGAACTGACCTGCCCTTGTATCATTAAACTAAGGCTGTTAACATGTAATAACCCTATTAACTAGTCGTACTATTAGACTGTCGCTAAGACAGGCAGGGGTAAGCATAGCTTTATTTCTGTGCTATCACCATGAAAAAAATTAACCTTTTTCTGCCCTACATGCCATAAGTAGTTGAACACCAGACCGTCTGATCTTGGCTGGGACTGGTCCTCTGTTTTTGCTCAGTCCTCCATAACCCCTCTCTTGCCTATGTTTTACAGCTACAACTATGTTCTCCTTTGGAACGGTCACATGCAGAAGGGAACTATAGCTGTCAATCATTATGCAAAGAAAAGGGTTAGGGAGACCGAGAGCAGAAACACAAGATAAGTCCAAACTGAGAAGAACAGCCATCGGATGGTGTGGTCTTCATTTTTTTACGGTGTGTGAGGGGGGAAAAGCAATTTCTCCTTGGTGGTTGCATGAGGAAAGGGTTGTGCCAAGATGCTACAACTTGGACAACCCCTTTAATTCTTGGTCCACACATTTTTCATGATTAATCCTCCCTCCCATCACTGAATTTTTCCTCCTCCTCAAATATAAATAACTCTACATCAACATTTCCTCAGTTTATCTTCATATAATGCTATTTTGGTCCATGATTAAGTGAAATTCAGAAGCACAAAAAATGCACTTATCCATTATCTATAAATCTAATTTACTGTCAAATACAGGAAGATAGTAGCAAATGAGATTTGACCTTACAATTACCATTGATTTAGAGTCACAATACTGAAACCTCATATCCCAATGCCAAAATAATTTAAAGGGTTTTTCTGGGCTATTTCTATTGGAAGAATGTCTCAGTCACCATCAAACAAAGGTTAATCACAACCATCATCTTCCCGATTGCAACATATGGCTGTGAGATGTGGACATTGAGGATAGCAGACAGAAGAAAAATTGATGCTTTTAAGCTGTGGTGTTGGAGAAAACTTCTACGAGCTCCCCTAGAGTCACCAACAAAGCTGTCCTGGACCGTATCAACCTAGAGGCGTCCCTGGAAGGCAGGATCATGAGAAAGAGACTGACTTACTTTGGACACGTGATGAGGGTGAATTCTCTGGAAAAAAAGATGCTACTTGGAATAGTCATTGGTAAAAGGAAGCAGGGAAGACAAAAGACATGTTGGCTGGACACCATCAAGAAGGACATGGGAATGGACATCAGGCAACTGAAAGCTTGGAGAGGACTGGCCTACAGAGTATCTAAGAGTCGGACACAACTGAATGGATAAAATTGGAATTGGAATCCTTGGCACTGACTATAAAATAGAGTGATGTTCAGAGGGAGTACTGAACATTAGCACAACCCAGCATGGCATTGGCAACTATACACTCCTTGGCCACAATTTTAACTAACTGATAGCACATTTAAAGTTTTATCATCCATATCTTTTAGTCAGCACATTAACCCCTTAGTAACCAGCCCATTGCCTTTTAACGTCCTGGTCTGCTGGGCTTAATTCATAGAGGACGTAAAAACATGCTTCCTCTGGGAATGACAGCCCTGCAGGCTCTGGACGTGACAGCTCCATGCTGCCAGTTACCGGAGGTACTGCAGGACCCCACTCCCGGTCACACGATCGCTGGTATCCACCGGATACCGGCGATCATGTTAAAGTCAATGGAGAGTTTTAAAAAATTCAGGTTTTAGCTCCCGTTATGGATCGGATCCCAAAGGGAAGCTGAGAATACTCACCCCCCATCCCCCGCATTGCTCAGCATCTTCCTAGTCCTCCCCGGACCCGACACCGGCGTCTGCGCGCCAGACGCATTACGTCACGCTCATACTCAGAGGACCGGGAGTTTAAAAGTTTTAAAAAAGTTGAAAAAAAGTGTAAAACAAAAAAAAGAAAAAAGTTGTTTTCATCTTCCCTCATAGACTTTTACCCGGCTTCTGCGCACACGTCCGTCACTAAAATGGCTGACGCAGGCGCAAAAGCCGCAGATTGCCAGGGTAATTCAAACTCTCCTCGCACGTGGCTACTAAATGCAGCCAAGAGCTTGGAGATTTAATGGGGGGCCACAGTACGCGGTTCCTAGTCACATGATCGCCATTATCCAATGGATAAGGGCGATCACGTAAAAGTAAGAAAAAGCTAAAGATTCACCTCCCGTCATGGATCCGATCTGTGAGGGGAGGTGTAATTGCTTAACCAAGGGCACCGGCGATGTCCCCCAATGGGATCCTTATCCGTGGAACCTTTCCCAGCTTTGGCGCATGCGCCCGTTGCCAAGATGGCGGACACAAGTGCAGAAGCTGGGAAGGGCAAGAGAAGATTCAAAATCTCCTTGCTTCTGACTACTAAAGGTAGCTGAGAGCTTGGAGATGTCATGGGGGGCCACGGTGAGTGTTCCTCGGTCATGGGATCGCCCTTATCCATGGATAATGGGGTTCACATAAAAGTTAAAAGACAGTCAAAGTTTGATGCTCCGCTTAGTTTGGGCCCCATTGTGCATCCAGACAGAAGATTAGGGCCACAATGGGTATGTTTCTGAACATGGGAGTATCCATTTTGGGGTGAAAGTCTTCATTCCTATGTATGCTGTACGAAAAAAAACGATTTTTAAAATGACACAATTGCCAAAAACCAAAAATCTTAATTTTTTCCTTCTGCTTTGCTTCGATTCATTCAAAAACGGTGGGGTCAAAATATGCAGTACACTGCTAGATGAATTCGTTAAGGGGTCTAGTTTTCAAAATGGGGTAATTTGTGGAGGTTCTCTGTCGTTTTGGCCAATCATGGGCTCTACAAGTGGGCAATGGGGCCTAAAATGCCTTCAAGCAAAAGGTCTGTTCTGAAAGTCACTGACTGCTCCTTTTAGTTTGGGCCCCGTTGTGCATTCAGACGGAAGATAAGGGCCACAATGGGTATGTTTCTGAACACGGGACAAACAGGGGTATCCATTTTGGGGTGAGATTCTTCATTCATGTATCTGTTGTACAAAAAAACTTTTTTTTAAATGGCATAATTGCTAAAGAAATAAAAACTATAATTTTTAACTTCTGCTTTGCTTAGATTCATTCAAAAATTGTGAGGTCAAAATACGCAGTGCACTGCTAGATTAATTCGTTAAGGGGTTTAGTTTGCAAAATGAGGTTATTTGTGGGGATTCTCTATCGTTTTGGCTGCTCAAGGGGTCTACAAGTGGGCAATGGGGCCTAAAACGCCTTCAAGCAAAATGTCCGATCTGAAAGCCACCGGCTGCTCCTTTTAGGTTTGGGCCCCGTTGTGCATCTGGACATAATATTAGGGCCGCAATGGGTATATTTCTGAACGCAGGACAAACGGGGGTATCCATTTTCGGGTGCAAATCCTCATTTTTACGTGCACTATAGAAAAAAATCCTGTGTTTAAAATTATTTGCAAAAATATAAAATTTTATTTTTTCTCGTCTAAATTGCATTAATTCCTGAAAAGAAACTGTGGGGTCAAAATACTCATGACCCCCTTAGTGAATACATTAAGGGGTGTAGTTTTTAAAATGGGGGCATTTATGGGGGTATCTATCATTCTGACACCTATGAACCTTTACAATCTTGGCATGGTGTAGGAAAACAAAGTGTTCCTCAAAATGTTAATAATTAATGTAAAATTTGTACATCTTCTAAATTGTTAAAAAAAAAAAACGAACGTTTTTCCAATGTGCTTCCAGAATAAAGTAAACAGATGGAAATGTATAGCTTATCAAAATTTTCTATATTATGTTTGCACATATCTGAGATATTGTTGGAAATTTTTCAAAATGTTCCCAATTTTGGCGCTTTTAAGAAAAATATACACAAATTTTTAATAAATATACACAAATTCGATCGCTCTATTTTTTCCGACTAAATGAAGAACAATATGTGGCGAAAAAACAATGTCAGAATCACTTGGATATGCAAAACCTTTACGGTGTTATTCCATATTAAAGTGACACGTCAGATTTCCAAAATTTGGCCTGATCATTAAGTCGCAAACAGGCTTGGTCACTAAGGGGTTAACTAAACATCCACAGTACTGTGAGAAAAAGAAAGGGATCCTCTATGGTAATGATTTCTCCAAAAGCTAATTGACGAAATGTGTTTTTAATAAGGCGATGAAAATGGAAGTGTTGGTTTCAGTGGTACTTTGTATATTATACTAGCGTACCCATCGCGCGTTGCTGCGAAGACAGACATACATACATACATTCGTTTTTATATATCTAGATGACGGCAGCAGTGACCACTGAGGTTTTGTAGGCCGCTGCTTCCCCCTTGCAGGCTGAATAAAATAGCCGTTGTGTGGAACATCCAATTTATCCGGCTGCTGTGGCTTCTTGGGAAGATAGCCTAGTACATGTTTGCCCACTTCCAACTCCAATGGAGACTGACTGTAAATGGCTGGCGTGCTCTAGTATTTATGGTTTCAAGCTGTACGTGTCATTGCATACAGTCTATCTATCTATCTATCTATCTATCTATCTATCTATCTATCTGGGTTATTGCATACAGTCTATCTATCTATCTATGACATCAGGAAATGAGAGAATTAGATTCCGTACGTAAAATTTGAACGCTAATTCTTTGGCGCTTTGAATTGAATAATCGAGTTGGGACCCATTAACTTTTCCTATTTATGACATAATCAATGCTCGTGCCAAATTTCAAGTTTCTATGACATTGGGAAGTGAGAGAATTAAATTCCGTACATAAAATTTGGACGCTAATTCTTTTGCGCTTAGAATTGAATAATCGAGTTGGGATGAGACATAAGGCCTTGCCCATAAGCATTCCCCAACCTCCAAGAACTGAACCTACCTACCTGAATGAGATTTTGTAGGCCGCTGCTTCCCCCTTGCGGGCTGAATAAAATAGCCGTTGGGTGGAACATACAATTTATCCGGCTGCTGTGGCTTCTTAGGAAGATATCCTAGTACTTGTTTACCCACTTCCAACTCCAATGGTAATTGGCTGGCGTGCTCTAGTGGTTCCAAGCTGTACGTGTCATAATAGAGCCTTAATGACATCACAATGCAGCTTTATAGAACATGTTGGGGCATGTTCAAGGGCGTCCGATGTTGATGACATCAGTGATGACATCACAATAGCAGGTGGCTTACTTATTCGATCTACGTGGGGGGGTGGTAACTTTCGACGACGCTCGCGCGCGCGCCATTTATCGTAGGATAGTTGTACTATGCCTATAATCTTCCCAGGAGTGTACTCAACAACTTCCCAAAGTTTCATGGCGATCGGATGAATGGTGTAGTAGCGCATAAAGGACAAACAGACACGCACGCACACAGACATACATTCATTTTTATATATATAGATAAAGACAGACAAAGCCTAGTTGCTGGCAAATCCATCCTTCTCAAGAAAGATTTATAAGGCCTGTGTCACACGAATATATATGTATTTGTGTGCACATTTGTACTAAGTTTATGCACATTGGACGTTGTGAATTGGCATGCGCACCAGCGTTTTTAACTGCACTTTTTGTGTGCACAAGTCATATGCAATTTAGCGTGCAAAACACCCCCCATGCTCTCAGTTAATAACATGGCCAATTAGTTTAACTAGTTCAGCACGCTGCATACTTTTTGCAATACTGAATTGCGCACACCAAATACGTGCAAGTGAACGAACTCATGCAAATTTTTTGCGCACAAATATGCCCGTGGAATTGATGGAATTTCATGAAACATGGTAGATATATACAGAATCATACCCAGAATAAATGATAGCAAATCAGAATGAATCAGACAAAGTTTATTACTGTTCTGTACAAGTTTCAGTAAGAAGTGTGCCCACCATGAGCACCTATACAATATTGGATCATTGCCAGCATTGAATCAATAAGTGTTCAAGTATCTTGTTGGGGTAAGTGTCTCCATGCCTGCATGACTTGTGCAGTCAGTTCTTATATAGTTTGTGGTAGGAGGCCATGACAAAATGCATCTACCTATGGTATCCCGAACATGCTCTATATATGATGATCGTACAAACGAATCCATGGTTGTGACACCTTGCAAGGCATGTCTTTTGATGGCTGCAATATATAGGTGGGCATTATCTTATTGGATGATACCATTTTGGATGGCGGTCATGAAGGGTATAACAACAGAGTGAACCACTCTGTCCACATTCTGAGGGGCAGTCATTGTGCCTTCAACAACCACCAACTCAGCTCAATTGTCGCCCCAACCCATGACTCCAGGGGAATAGACTTGTGTGGAACTCTGAAATCATAACAGGTTAGACTTCTTCTTGAAAAAGGCCAACAGATATGTTGATGATTATCACTCTGCTCCAGCCAAAATTAGGACTCATCACTAGACACCACTGTTCTCCATTCACATGTCCAGTTACCCCTGGCAGTACGTACACCAGGTTAGTCGTTTCTGGCAGTGAAATCGGGTTGACAGAACACACTGCATGAGGGTCTGAGAATGCAACCCAGCTTCAAGCAATCATCTTACAATTGTTAGTGGGGTTACTCTGCCTCCAACCACTGCTTGGATCTGGGCTGCAGATAGATGTATGATGATTTAAAGCTGTCATAGAAACTCACATAGTCACCAGAAATCTACTACTGATAGATCAGCCAAGTGCTGTATAATATCATTTGTTAAATATGTATGCGAACAATAAGATGCTACTAAACAGTATAGCACAAGGAGTGAAGCAGCTACTACGGTAAGTACCCAAAAGAATACAATAAGATATCCAAGAGTATTTAACATCTCATAGATTTTACTGGCTAATACAATACCACACAGCATGACAAAAGCCATCATGATTGGGGCCCCATAGTTTATCACTGCATTTGTATGAGGGTTGATGCTGAGAGTGCCATGGACCACATTCCCTTACCAAAAGTATGAACTGAACTACGCTACCATTGATTATGTTCTGAGCTGATCACTACTAGGCACCACCATGTTGTTGTTCACTGTTTTATCATGCTTTTTGCTAGCCATGTTTATTTACAGGTATTCTGGAGTTTAAACAGTTAATCAGCTGTTATTTTATAATAAATATGTTTGCTCCTGGGTCATGGGTGCAGATGCTTAGTATAGCGTCACAAAGGCTCCGTCTAGGGCAAAGTTCAAGACTACTTGGGATCGCTTTGCGCGCCTCATGGTTAGTTGTGTTGTAGTTGCCAGCAATGTCAGTGGTATCTGGCATGCCTACTTGAAATGACTAGAGTGCAAGAGTCAAACTCACTTTCCTGTGAGATTGATTTAGGGTCTGGCCAGCAAATAGCTAATCCCTATACCCTGAGATCCTGTGGATAGTGATTTGCTGCTCTGGCTTCTTGGACAGACTATCGTTGCCTTCTGTGGAAGGGTACCTGGATGTCTGCCATGGGAGCTAATTGAGCCTTAGAAGAACCAACAAGCGAACTAAGTTGTTCAGCATAAGTTGTCCTCTGTTGTGCTATAAGTGAATACACTGTGAAAATAACGGAGACCGAAACCAATAGGTTTATTAACCTGCAAAGAGATCATAACCATTAAATTGTGTGCCTTCAGTGAGAGATCATTTCTAGTTATGTGCAAAACTGAGCAAAGTGCTCTCATAGAGAAACTGTAGCCAACAAATCTTATTCCAGTACTGTAACCACCTAGCTCTTCGTCTTAAGAAGACTCTGTAACTATGAAGCTCATACCTACTGTGACTGTAACTGATATACTATGTATGACGTATGTTCTTTAAGTTATTTACTCCTTAACAACTGCTGATGGTAAATGTCTGGTGAGTGTTTGTGAAGTGTATAAGCAGCAGACTTGGACACCAAGTCTGCTCTATACCTAAATGTGATTTTCTCAGTAAGAGAAATCAAGTAATCTTGTAGATATGATACCTTTTAATGGCTAACAAAAATACATGATGTTATAGTGAGCTTTCAGACCTCTCAGGGTCCTTCCTCAGGCATAAATGGAACAAATCTAAATACATATTTACTATAACACATGATGAAATGGGAGGGCAGGAACATGGTGAACTTAATTTACACTAGATAAATACTTGGGACAGAGGGTAAGAGGGCACAGACATGTTGGGATTAATAGCCATGGAGATACCAGGGAGGGATGAGCATCACAGTAAATAATTAGTCCAGTGATAAGGAATATGAAAGGAATGTGAAATCTCTCCTTCAGGCCTGCAAACGAGTAAGATGGAACAATACCTCTGCAGCACCACCTATTGGGTGTCAGCATTCCTTTAAATCAATGTATTAATTTTTACCAAGTCTGTAAAAACAATGATTGGGAATAGCACCCCCTTCTGGGTGCTCTCCTTGGGAGAGACGATGCCATCCCCTGACGCACTCACACCCCAGGTGTCTTTACACCCCCTGGGTGCTCACCTTATGGACACCCCTCTTGACCTCCTTCAGACCTTACATATTCTCCATTGATACAAGAACCCCACTCTGAGGCTCATTCCATTCTTGCAAGTATCAAAAATGTCCATAAATTTATACTGCCAAATTCTTCCATGATGCTGTGACTTGAAGTTGCCCTTCAGTATGATAACTCTCATCTGCTCTATGTTGTGTTCGTGACCACAACAATGTTTTGCCACAGGTAATCCAGTCTTTCCTCCAAATTTATAATCAGGAGTGCATTGCCCTCTGGTATTTATCTAAATGCTGTTAATCCCAACATGTCTGTGCCCTCTTACCTTTCTCAGATATTTATCTAGTGCAAATTAAGTTCACCATGTTCATGCCCTCCCATGCGATGATGTGTTATAGTAAATACATCGTTATATTTCTTCTATTATGCCTGAGGAGAAACCCTGAGAGGTCCGAAAGTTCACTATAATAACATGTATTTTTGTTAGCCATTAGAAGGTATCACATCTACAAGATGACTTGGTTTCTCTTACTCAGAACAATAACATTTTGCTCTACTGGCTAACACGGTACCAAACTCTTTTTTTTTTGTTTGCTCTATACCTGGTGTATGTTAGCTGATTCAGACTGTTAATAGCTGCCGGTAACTTCCGCAATCAGATTTATCTCTAATTGTTCCCAATAGAAAATAGTACAAATACAGAGGAAAATGTGCAACGAATAGGTCATGCTGCATTTTAAAAAAATGGCTGCATAAAATACGGACATGTAAATAATCATATAGATTTACATTAGCTCCGTATTACAGTCCATAAAATACAAACCAATTACACTCGGCCTCTAGCAGGTATAGCACGACACCAGGGCTATGGGGGGAGAGAACATTATACACTGAAGGATTTCTAACAGATGACAAAAAATTGCCTGTCCTTTGTAAGCTCATATTAGTAGCTAGTTGAAAACCGAAAGATCGATGGGAGTCTGACTGCTGGGAACCCCACCCATCACAAAAACCGTGCCCTCTGTCGCGGCTGTCAGTTGCGACAACATTGTGACATGGTGGCCTCGATGCAGACCAAGACATGTCACCCTGTTATGTAGGACAAGGGTTAATGCACCATGTGCAGAGACTGCTCGGTGCTGTCTCTCTTTGTTGCATAGATGCATGCTGGATTAGTCATGCCTGGGAGAAGGTTGGAGGTGGGGTTCTCTAATTGCTCTACCAGTCCTCAGGTGTGGAGTAGCTTTATATTCTCACTCCTCTCTTTGCTCAAATGCTGCTTATTCAGCTTCATAGAGGAGTAGTGCAGATTGGAGTTCCTCTGTGTTGAGTGTACTTCTACGTCCAGATAAGTTGTGGCGGTTTACTTTTCAGTCATATTTTTGTTTTCATTTCTGTTTTGCTTTGCTGTTCGGTTCATCTCTCCAGGGGCCTCTATAGGGAGAATCAGGGCCCAGGAAGACCATGGGGCCGCCTCTGTCGAGGCAATTACTCTGCTTCTAGGCAGGGACCCTTCACGACCCTGCTAGGTTAATGCCAGGCTTCCTTCTCGCTGGAGTGGTGCTACTGTTCAGTATAGCGTGATGTGCACTGTTCTACAGTGCATGGTATTGAGTACACCAAGGATTTTGGTGACGTTTTTTCTAAGGAGGGAGCGGATAAGTTACCACTAGAGATGAGCGAGCACCAAAATGCTCGGGTGCTCGTTACTTGAGCCAAACTTTTTGTAATGCTCGAGAGTTCGTTTTGAGTAATGAACCACATTGAAGTCAATGGGAGACTCAAGCATTTTTCAAGGTGACCCATGCTCTGCAGAGGGGAGTGTGTGTGATTCACCTGAAAACATCAGAAAGTGATGAAAACACCACAGAAATAGATAGGGAACAGCAGGGGAAGCATGCATTCATCTGAGGCTCCTAGGACGCACTATTAAGCCAAATTGTGGGCAAGAGCCTGGTGGTCACCCCCCTAACAATTTAATTGGGCCAGACCATAATCAGCAAGGCACATGCCCTGACACATTTTAGCTAAGCACCACACTAGGTGGAATGAAGGTAATCACTATTTGTAGGTGACACATCTGCCTCTTCCCCTGTGTTACATGCTGGCATTGCTGTCCAATCCCCCCCCCCCCCAGGATACAGACACAAGCCTGCATCCACAACGTACTGAAATTTTACCCAGCGCACCGTTCAGCTGTCCTCATGCCACATGGTCGCTTAATAGCCACACCACCCTCATGTCTATTTATAAGTGCATATTGGATGAGGAGGGACAGGAGACACACACTGCAGACGGTTGGCGGGGCCTGGCAGCGACTCTCTTTGAAATTGTGGGCGGTAGTCCACAATGCTGATGAGAATTGCTGATAAATTAACGTATCATAATCCAATCCCATGCCACCTCTGTTACAAAATTTCATGAGCCACAAACGTGGGCATAAAGCATACTCAGATGCCAGTACTTCTACACATCTCCACAATTCAGCAACCCATTTTAAAACAAAAGATTTTTTTATCCAGAGTGCGGGTAAACCCCTGAAAGATTTGTTTATCAAGAGTATAGGAGAACCCTTGAAAGATTTGTTTATTAGGAGTGTAGCTGAACCCCTGAAAGATTTGTTTACCAAGAGTATAGGTGAATCCCTAAAAGGATTTGTTTACTAAGAGTATATGTGCACCCTTTAAAAAGATTTGTTTACCAAGAGTGCAGGTAAAAACCTGAAAGATTTTTTGAGCGACAGCTCGTACTTGCTTAATGGGATTCAGGTGGCCATCCACCAACAGGCAAGCTACCGCCTGTCCCAGCCCCTGCCTCTCCAGAGGGGCTTGTTAACCAGTGTCCCAGGGAAAGACAGCATGTGCTATGAAGAAATTAGAGTGGCCAAACCACGACAATTCATTCTGTCTCGGTGTCAGATAGCTGGACACTGTGCTGGGATACATTTGTGGACTCTGTGGGCGTATGACGCTGGAACCAGCACGTTTGCTGAACTCTATTGGTAAACCTCTTCAAAATTGGGGGTGAGAACCTGGAGGCGGCCGTCGCAAAAAAATTGTTTTGACAGAGCCTGGAGGCAGCTCTCCGAAAAAAATAGTTTTTACAGAGCCTTTTGGCCCTTTGAAGAATTGGCTGTTCAGTGTGCTGACATGCTGGTTTAGGAGGAGGAGGAAGATCAGAGAAGTATAGACCAAGTTACTTCTACCCTTCTTTGGGGTGATAGAGGGTGCATGGTTCTCCAGTTCCAGATTAAAGATACTTTATGTGAAGCTGCTTTCCACCAGTGGAGAAGACAAGTCTGAGGAAATCCAGGCTTGTTCATCTTAATAAGTGTAAGTCTGTCGGCGCTGTCAGTTGACAGGCAGGTACACTTATCCGTGATAATCCCCCCTCTCTGATAACACGCTAGCGGCAGGGCAGGCCAGTATCTCCAAGGTGTACAGAGCAAGTTCATGCCACATGTCCAGCTTTGACACCTAATAGTAGTATGGAGCAAAGGGATAACAGAGGGCATTGGATGTTGGCCAAAATAGGCAGTGTAAAATGAGTACAGTCTTGTTGTATAGTGTGGATCGACAGGAAACACCTTGCGGTATTTCGCATACACTATAGCAAAAAATAAACAGTGAAAAATGAGTACAGTCTTGTTATATAGTGCGAATGGACAGGACACACACTAAAGGTATTTTGCATACACTTTAGCAAAAGCTAGACAGTGTAAAATGAGTACAGTCTTGTTATATAGTGTGGATCAACAGGACACACACTTGTCCTATTATGCAAATGCTTTCAGCCAAAAACAAATAAAAAAAATGAAAAACAGGAGGAGTTTTGTTAGTTCCTATATAGTCTGTGTACACCAGTAGCAGTATACCGTATAGAACCGGTAACAGTATACAGTATACAGCCGGGATGCTTGTGAAAGCTTTGTGCACACTACTGATCCCAGGAAGCCAAACTGTTGATGCAAAAAGTGGAGTTGTAGTCCTAATAAAGGACTCTTGGGTTCTTTGAAGATGGATCCCTGACTAAACACTCCTTCTAACCTATGCTAATGCTCTCCCTCATTCACAGCAGCTCTGTCCCTCAGCTAATCCAGCCTCCATGTGAGGCGAGCATCAGGTAACCGAAGTTTTTATGATCCTAGGTCACCTGATTCGGCCAGCCAATCACTGCTATAGATGTGCACAGGGTTGGCACATCATAGCAGGCGGTGCCAAAGCCTTAAATGCATGTTCATTGGCTAAAAAAGTCTCTAAACATGTGGGGAGGAGAGCGTGAAATTTTCTCGAACACCGCGTGGTGCTCGCTCGAGTAACAAGTACTTTCGAGTATCCTAATACTCAAACGAGCATGCTTGCTCATCTCTAGTTACCACCTCATAGGCAGGGGAATTGCACTATTGACCTCATTCCAGGTTGCAAACTACCCAAGAGTCGCATGTATAATATGTCAGGTCCAGAGAGGCAGGCTCTCAAGGAGTATATCACGAACCGTTTGAGATAGAGACACATACGCCCATCCAATTCGCCAGTAGCTGCCTTCTTGACCATTAAGTGGGCTGTCGAGGAATGGCGACATCTTCTGCAGGGGGCTCAACATGAGGTGACAGTTATGACAGGTCCGGCGGCTCTGGGGGTCTCCGTGCCCACACTACCGGTTCTATTACCCAGGCTGCTAGGGTGCAGCGCAGAGGAACCCCGGTCTTGGTGACCTCCCATGGCAGCCTTGATCCAGTATGCTGGCTCTGGGTGCACGCTACCATGCGCAGGGAGCGTGCGCCTAGTTAGCCGGGTTGCTGAGGACATGGCAGGTTACTGCCCCGTGCTGCGTCCCCGTTACCATGACACCTGGTCGCGTTCCTTTGGTCGCTGCCTGTATTTAGCAGGCACTGGGAGCCTGTTCACTCCCGGCATCCTGTAATTAGGTCCTGCTGTTGTCAGGCTCCCCGCCCCGATCAGCTGCTGCATTTAAATTGCTCAGTTTCCTCCAGAACTTGCCAGTGTATGTTTGGTCTCCAGCTACACCAATGTTACCTGTATTTGATTCCCTGCTTTGACTCTCTTGCTTTGGACCCGATTTGCCTTCGCCTGACCCCTTATACCTCGTTCTCTCCTGTTGCCGACCCGGATTGCCTGACCTGCCTTTGTGTTTGTGTGTTTACCTATATTTGTCTGTGAGTCTGACTCCTGCCCCGCATCCCTAGCAAGTCTAGGGACTGTCACCCAGTTGTCTCCCTAGGGCCTAGCCTAGGGGGGCAAGTAGGTAGGGACAGGGGTTGCGGGTAGCTTTAGGGACTTCCAGTTACCCGGACCCCAGCTCCCTGACAAGTTAACACTGATCACAAGAATTTGATTTATTTAGAATCAGCAAAAAGACAACCCTAGCCAAGCTCGGTGGCTGTTGTTTTTTGCTCGATTCAATTTTGTGGTCACTTACCGACCTTGTAGTCATAATTTTAGGGTGGATTCTCTTTATAGGAATTTTGTTTCAGTGGTCTCTGATGAACCCCCTGCACCCATTCTGTTGGAAGGGGTGGTGGTGTCCATAAGCCACAAGATTTGGTGCCTGCTGGCTTGCCTAAAGACAAACTTTTTGTTCCGCTACATTAGAGGTTTTGGGTACTTTCAGAAATGTATAGCTCTGTTCTGGCAGGTCATCCTGGTATCAATATTACGCGTAAGTTAATAAGTCAAGCTTTTTGGTGGCTGTCTTTAAGACGTGATGCTTTTTGTTTTGTGTCTGCATGCGAGGTCTTTGCTAGAGCCAAATCGCCTCCGCATCTCCCTGCCGGGAAGTTGTTGCCTCTACCAGTACTTGAGAGACCCTGGAGTGATCTGTCCATGCATTTTATCACAGAATTACCTTCCTCCAAGGAAAACACAGTTATCTGGGTTTTGGTTGATCGATTCAGCAAGATGTGCCATTTTGTGGCTCTGCCTGACCTACATAATGCTAAGAAATTGGCTAAGTTGTTCATAGGTCATGTTATTAGGTTACACAGGGTACCATCTAACATTGTCTCTGATCGAGGGGTGCAGTTTGTATCTGGGTTCTAACATAGTAACATAGTAACATAGTATGTAAGGCCGAATGAAGACATTGTCCATCTAGTCCAGCCTGTCTATCCTACTGTGTTGATCCAGAGGAAGGCAAAAAACCCCAAGGCCAGAAGTCAATTAGCCCTTTTGGGGAAAAAATTCCTTCCCGACTCCCTAATGGCAATCAGACTGTTCCCTGGATCAACCCCTAATAGTTCCTACCTGCCTATATTCCAGGATTGCACTTAACCTAATATTTATATCCTGTAATATCCTTCTTCTCCAGAAAGACATCAAGTCCCCTTTTAAACTCCTCTATGGATTTTGCCATCACCACTTCCTCCGGTAGAGAGTTCCACAGTCTAACTGCTCTTACAGTAAAGAACCCCTTTCTGTGTTGGTGATGAAACCTACTTTCCTCTAATCGTAGCGGATGTCCTCTTGTTACCGTCGAGGTCCTGGGTGTAAACAGATCGCGGGAGAGATCCATGTGTTGTCCCCTCATGTACTTATACATGGTTATTTGGTCGCCTCTTAACCTTCTTTTTTCTAGAGTAAATAGTCCCAATTTGGATAGCCTCTCTGGGTATTCCAGTCCCGTCATTCCATGTATTAGTTTAGTCGCTCTTCTTTGAACCCCCTCAAGCACTGTGACATCTTTCCTGAGCACCGGTGTCCAGAATTGTACGCAGTATTCCATGTGAGGTCTGACAAGTGCCTTATATAGTGGGAGGATGATGTTCTCGTCCTTCGCCCCTATTCCTCTTTTGATGCACCCCAAGACTTTATTTGCCTTTGCAGCGGCTGACTGGCATTGGTTACTCCAGTTTAGTCTATTATCCACTAATACCCCCAGATCCTTTTCCATATCACTTTTCCCTAGTGGTACCCCATTAAGTGAATATTCGTGACATCCGTTCCTCTTGCCCATGTGCATAGTCTTACATTTTTCAACATTGAACTTCATTTGCCATTTTTCTGCCCAAGCCCCCAGCTTATCCAGGTCCGTTTGTAGCCACATATTGTCCTCCGTTGCATTAATTACATTGTATAATTTTGTGTCATCTGCAAATATTGATATTTTGCTGTGCAGCCCCTCTATCAAGTCATTAATAAATATGTTGAACAGAGTGGGGCCTAATACTGAACCCTGTGGCACCCCGCTAGCGACTGTGGTCCAATCAGAGTACGAACCATTTATTACCACCCTCTGCTTTCTATCGTTGAGCCAATTTTTTACCCACTTACACACGTTTTCGCCCAGTCCGAGCTGCCTCATTTTGTATATTAGCCTATTATGTGGCACGGTGTCAAAGGCTTTAGAGAAGTCCAGATATACAAGATCAATAGATTCTCCCTGGTCCAGCTTAGAGCTTACTTCATCGTAGAAACTGATCAGATTTGTCTGACATGAGCGACCCTTCATGAATCCATGCTGGTGAGGAGTTATTCCCTTAATCTCCTTGAGGTACTCATTGATGGCGTCTCTCAGAATCCCCTCGAAAATTTTTCCCGTTACTGAAGTGAGACTTACTGGCCTGTAGTTACCAGGCTCACTTTTACTCCCTTTTTTGTAGATTGGTACCACGTTGGCAATGCGCCAGTCCAATGGTACTACTCCAGTCTTGATAGTGTCTAGAAATATAAGGTATAGCGGCCTAGCTATCTCGTCACTTAGTTCCTTTAGTATCCTTGGGTGTAATCCATCTGGGCCCGGTGATTTATCAATTTTAGTTTTCTTTAGACGCTTCCGCACCTCCTCCTGCGTTAGGTATGTGATATTTTGTGAGGGGTTTGTTTTATTCCTCTGCTCCTCGTGTGGCATTTCCTTTTCTTTGGTGAACACACTTGAGAAGAAACTGTTTATTAGATTTGCTTTCCCTTCGTCATCATCAATGATTTCTCCTGCATTGTTTTTTAAAGGGCCAGTGCTCTCCCTGCAAATCCTTTTGCTGTTTATGTAGTTGAAAAATAGCTTCGGGTTGTTTCTGCTCTCTTTTGCGATCCGTCTTTCCGCTTCCTCTTTGGCAGTTTTAATCGTATCTTTGCATATTTTGTTTTTTTCCCTGTATGATTTTAGCGCTTCTTCGCTGCCTTGTTGCTTTAGTAGTTTGAACGCTTTCTTCTTTTCGTTTATTGCCCCTCGTACCGTCTTGTCGAGCCACATTGGTTTCCTTTTAGCTGAGTTACTTTTATTTCTGAAGGGAATGAACTGCTCACATGAGGCGATTAGGATCCTTTTGAACTCTTCCCATTTTTCCTCCGTACTGATATTTTTGAGGATGTTGTCCCAATTAATGTTACCGATAGTAGTTCTAAGCTCATCAAATTTTGCTTTACTAAAGTTTAGTTTCTTTGTTACTCCTTGATAAGGCATCCTATTGATTGACAGCTGGAAGTTGATTATATTGTGGTCGCTGTTCCCCAAGTGCCCCTCAACCTGCACCCCCTTTATACGTTCCGGTTTGTTAGTTAGCACTAGGTCCAGAATGGCTTTCCCTCTTGTTGGTTCCTGCACAAGTTGGTTCAGGTAATTGTCTTTAATTACTCTCAAGAACTTATCACCCCTGTGAGATTTGCAGGTTTCGTTCTCCCATGTTATATCTGGGTAATTAAAGTCCCCCATGATAATTACTTCGTTTCGTTTTGACACCTCCTCTATCTGCCTTAGTAGTAAGTCTTCAGTTTCTGCTGTTGCTTTTGGTGGTCGATAAAAGACCCCTATCAGGATTTTGTTGTTTTTTCCCCCCTGTATTTCTACCCACAGAGATTCCACCTGTTCGTCTCCTACCCCTATATCCTCCCGTAGCCTCGGCTTCAAGTTCGATTTGACGTACAGACATACCCCTCCCCCTTTCTGGTTCCTTCGGTCTCTTCTGAAGAGATTGTACCCCTGCAAATTCACCGCCCAATCGCACTTATCATCAAGCCATGTTTCAGTAATTCCGACCATATCATAGTTTTCATCAGTCATTCTCGCTTCAAGCTCGCCCACTTTACCGATCAGACTTCGTGCATTCGTGATCATACAATTTATTTCATTTTTTTTGTTTTTTAAATTTGTTTTGTTGCTATTCGTACTTATGGCTGATCTGTCAGTTCTAACTGTACTAACCCCACCCCCTGCTCGACCCCCATTCCCTTTGCTTGGACCCGGATCGCTAGTTACACTGACTACCCCACTATTTCTCATTTTACCCTCCCCCCCAGTCCCTAGTTTAAACACTCCTCCAGCCTTCTAGCCATCTTTTCCCCCAGCACAGCTGCACCCTCCCCATTTAGATGCAGCCCGTCCCTACGGTAGAGCCTGTAGCCGACCGCAAAGTCAGCCCAGTTCTCCAGGAACCCAAATCCCTCCTTCTTGCACCAACTCCGGAGCCACTTGTTTACCTCCCTAAGGTCCTGCTGCCTTTCTAGTGTGGCTTTAGGTACAGGTAGTATTTCCGAGAAAACTACCCTGGAGGTCCGCGCCCTGAGCTTGGACCCTAAGTCCCTGAAATCATTTTTGAGGGCCCTCCATTGACCTCTAATTTGTTCATTGGTGCCAACGTGCACCATGACCGCTGGATCCTCACCAGCCCCTCCCAGTAACCTGTCAATCCGATCCGCGATGTGTCGAACTCGAGCGCCAGGAAGACAACACACCGTTCGACGATCCCGGTCTTTATGGCAGATTGCCCTCTCTGTCCCCCTAATAATTGAGTCCCCCACCACTAGAACCTGTCTAGCCTGCCCTGCGCTCCCCGTCCCTGTCTCACTGGAGCAGTCATCCCCCTGGCGTTCAGAGGGCGTGTCGTGCTGCAGCGGTGCTGGCTCTGTAATGGCATCCCCCTCATCTGCCAATCGTGCAGACTTGTTGGGTTGTGCCAGTTCAGGACTAGCCTCCCTGGTTCTCTTCCCTCTACCCCTCCTTCTTTCTGTCACCCAGCTGACTGCCTGCTCCCCCTGCTCTTCCGTACTACCATCCGCCCCCGCCTCTACCCCAGCGAGTGTCTGCTCAGTGAGCACCAAACTCCTTTCCATGATGTCAATGGCTCTCAGTGTTGCCAGTTGCCCATTTAGATCCAGAATTTGGGCTTCTAAATTTGCAACGTGCATGCATCTTGCGCAACAGTATGCACCCTCGATCGGCTGATCAAGGACCGCATACATTGCACAAGTAGCACACTGGATGACATTGCCAGGCATGGAGCTCATCCTAATGGGGATCTACAATTTACTTGTGGAAGTAGTGAAGATAGCCTTGCTCACACTCCGCTCACACGCTGCCGCAACCGCTGTCCCGCTGCCGCAACCGCTGTCCCGCTGCCGCAACCGCTGTCCCGCTGCCGCAACCGCTGTCCCGCTGCCGCAACCGCTGTCCCGCTGCCGCAA
This sequence comes from Eleutherodactylus coqui, assembly GCF_035609145.1. NCBI lineage: Eukaryota > Metazoa > Chordata > Amphibia > Anura > Eleutherodactylidae > Eleutherodactylus > Eleutherodactylus coqui. The sequence goes on along the minus strand of NC_089839.1, from coordinate 254,428,799 downwards.
CCGCTGACCCGCTGCCGCAACCGCTGACCCGCTGCCGCAACCGCTGTCCCGCTGCCGCAACCGCTGTCCCGCTGCCGCAACCGCTGACCCGCTGCCGCAACCGCTGACCCGCTGCCGCAACCGCTGACCCGCTGCCGCAACCGCTGACCCGCTGCCGCAACCGCTGACCCGCTGCCGCAACCTCTGACCCGCTGCCGCAACCTCTGACCCGCTGCCGCAACCTCTGACCCGCTACCGCAACCTCTGACCCGCTACCGCAACCGCTGGCCCGCTGCCGCAACCGCTGACCCGCTGCCGCAACCGCTGACCCGCTGCCGCAACCCCTCACCCGCTGCCGCAACCCCTCACCCGCTGCCTCTCTCGCGCAACCTCTTACCCGCTGACACTTATGCGCAAACAGTCAAAATTTTTTTTTTTTTTTTTTTTTTTTTTTTTTTTTTCCCCCTCACAAACACTTAGACCCCCAGACACACACACACACAGAAGACACAACTAACCAGATACACAGAAGACACACAGCTCACAAACACACACAGAGGTAGATACTCAGCTCCTCCGCTCCTCCTGGTGACGTCACCCGCTGTCCCGGCGGCCGCTCACTCTGCCCTCCTGTCTCAGCTGCTCCGCTGAACTCCTGGTGGCCTCTTGGCGCCGGCTGCTGCGCTGTTGCGCTCCGGTCCCACTGGACACTCCTGCCCCCGTGCCTGCTTCAGTTGCCGCTGCCCCCGCACCTGCTTCGGCTGCTGAGCTGCTCCTCTGTCCCCTTCAGCTCCCCGCTCGCTCGTGCCTCCGTCTCGTGTCGCTACTCCTGGCGTTTTGTGAGTCACTAGTTAGGTATACAACTGTCTTTTTAGTCCACTTACCATCCTGAGACAAATAGCCCGACGGAGAGGTGTAACCAGAGTCTTGAGCTATATCTGAGATGTTTTGTTTCATAGAATCAGGATGGCTGGTCTGGGTACTTACCACTGGTAGAATTTGCTCTGAACAACAGATCTTTAGAGTCTACAGGCACATCACCTTCCTTTTGCAGTCATGGGTTCCATCCATGTTTTAGTTCTCTTACTAAATTCATGTTGAAGGTACCACAAGAGAGTGAATTTTCATCCAGCCTTCAAGCAGATTGGGAGGAGGTGCAGAGAAATATCAAGAGATTGGTCAGAAGCTATAAGAGGGTGGCAGATAACAATCATTCAGAGGGACTTAGCTTTCAGGTGGGTGACTTGGTCTCGTCCACAAGGAACATCAAGCTTGGAAGATGTAACAACCATCTTTTAAGCTGGGTCCACGGTTTATTGGTCCTTTTAAGATCAGTGAGAGCATTAAGTCGGTGTCCTTCAGATCAGAGATTCCCAGATCACTAAAAATGACCGATGTGTTCTACAAGTCGTTACCTAAGAAGGTGGTGAACCCTGGACTTGGGTGATCATCTCCTCCGTCAGTGTTGGTTGATGGGAACCTGACTCGATGAGGTCAGCCGCATCATTGACTCTCGTCGAGTCAGGAACTCGCTGCAGTATCTGGTGCATTGGCGGGGGTACGATCCTGAGGAGAGGACGTGGGTTGCAGCAGCTGAGATCAATGCAAATCATTTAGTCAGGAATTTTCATAAGTGGAATCCTGGTAAACTAGGACCTAAGGGTCCAGAGGCCACTCCTCAGAGGGGAGGTACTGTCGTGGCTTGTTGGTCGCGACAGCATCGTGGCATGGTGGCCTCAACGCAGGCCCACACCTGTTGCCCTGTTATGCAGAGCAAGGGTTAATGTACCATGTGCAGAGACTGCTGGGTGCTGTCTCTATTTGCTACATGGATGCATGCTGGATTAGTCATGCCTGGGAGAAGGTTGGAGGTGGGGTTTTCTAATTGCTCTGCCAGTCCTTAGGTGTGGAGTAGCTTTATATTCTCACTCCTCCCTTTGCTCAATGCTGCTTATTCAGCTTCATAGAGGAGTAGTGCAGATTGGAGTTCCTCTGTGCTGGGTGTATTTCTACGTCCAGATAAGTTTCTGCAGTTTATCTTTCAGTCGTATTTCTGTTTTCATTTTTCTTTTGCTTTGCTATTTGGTTCATCTCCCCCGGGGCCTCTATAGGAATAATCAGGGCCAAGGAAGAAGACCACAGGGTTGCCTCTATCGATGTGATTACTCCGCTTCTAGGCAGGGACCCTTTACCTCCCTGCTAGGTTAAGGCCAGGCTTCCTTTTCCCTGCAGTGGTGATACTGTTCAGCATAGCGTGGTGCACACTGTTCTATAGTTCATGGTATTGTCAACTGGAGTGGTTGTGAACTTCACCCTGCGTCCGTGCTGAGCATGGTGCTTGTTTGCTGCACGGACGTGACACCTACCCACCATATTTTGCAATGAAAATAGTGCAACATAGCACTTGGCTATCTGCCCAATGAAATTAATGGAGACACAATCATATATGTGCAAGCAACAGCCCATTCGCTGCTACATTATGAAAATCATTGAATTATAGAATTGTGGGGTTCGAAGGGTCATCTAGGGTCATTGAGTCCAACCCCCTGCTTAATGCAAGATTCACTAAATTTACTTTCTGAGAGAAATCAGATACAAAATAGGAATTTAAAAGTTCAGCCTTCTGAACATAATAACCAATTCACCATTTTTCTCCAGTAAACATCCTATAGCATCTTTGACTTTTCTTTTGCTTTGGACATACCCCCTAAATCCCTTTTTATTGATTTTTGGCCTCTCTTGCAAGCTTCAATTCATTATTAGCTTTAGCTTTTCTGACACTTGCCCTACAGTTTCTGCAGACCGCATTATATTATTCTTTAGATATGATCTACTCTTTGCATTTGATTAACATTTCATTTTTCATTTTTAGCATGTGTTTAAGTTTTGTGTTCATCCGTACTGGCCTCTGTAAATGCTTCTCATTCTTCCTTCTTTAAGGGATTGTTAATGATTGTGCTTTGAAAATAACTAATTTCACAAAGCTTTTCATCATTCTTGGAAATTTCTGACCTTAAGAACATCCATCCATTGGATCCTTCCTATCCTCTTTCTGAATTCATTAAAATCTGCCTTTATGAAATCCAACCTTGAAGTCCTAGGGGTTGGACCCCTGAGCTTTTCCCCATCCATAATTACTTCCACAGACCGGAATACCCCTTTAATTGGAGAAAACTTTGTAGTGATGGAAGTCCATTTTATAGATGGAGAATGCAGCACAACAGCGCTCCTCTCCACCAAATTTATCATGATTGTATATTAACCCTTTGAGGACATGACCAGTTTTAGTTTTTAATGGGGATGTGTCATTAGAAATTGACCTGTTGCATAAATCAGGTTTTTATGTTAAATTATATTATGTTTAAGAATTTCTGGTGATATTTTACATTTTCAATGTCTCAATCTATATTTTCTTTAAATCCTAAAGTCCGACAGCTTCCATACTGAGCACCAAGCCTAATAATAGTCTGAAACATCCATGTTCTGTAAAGAACTTTTTAGCAATTATTTCATTACTACCATAGGCAGGGTTAGGCTCCTTTTACATGGAGCAATAAATTGCTTGCACGAGTGAACAATGACAGAGTTTGCTCGTACGCCCATGCAGCCAGGAATCACAGCATAGCCAATCATTCTAAAATAACAAGTCCATCTTTATTAGTAAACCGTCAGAGTGTGCATGCTGGAACCTGCGGTTCTATGGGTTTCCAGGAACACATCTTCACAAATGTGGAATAATTGTGCTGGCTGGTGTTGATTCCTCCAGCCAGCCAATCTCTACTGGTCTGTTGCATGTATACAAGTTCCTCTGCATAAGGAAGTTGGTATCCCTTCACTCAGATCTGGGAGTTATGCATGCTACTTTGAAGTGTTTCTCTCACCTTCCATGAGGATGGTCTGGAACCTGTTGTCCCCATCTGCATCTTATGCGGACTGCCTTCCCCATTCCCCTTTGACAGGTGCGGCCTCCAGACGTCTGATGTCTCATATGATCAGTTGGATGATTACTGACATGGTTCCCTGTATGTCATCATGGTGACTGACTCTCTTTCCACTTGGTGTGAGGACATTTGGACCAGCTATGGTTTGATAGCTGTATGCAGGAGAGTTCTGAGTGGAGTTCTGTTCCGTGCTGTGGTATGAAAAATGTCTGTGCAGGTGGCCAGACATGTTGTGTGAACAGTCCTGTTCAGTGTGCACTGGTGTGAACAGCGATGTGTTCTGTTTGTCTGTGAGGGTGGCCGGACATGTGGCGTGAACTGCCTGTTCTGGGTTGCATGCAACCCCTTGAGTGTTTGTTTGTAGATGTGAACTGTGTCTTGTCCTACTGTGGATCATTTATCATCTCTGGGTGAGTTAGGTCCTTATATTCCAGTGCTGGGCCATCCTTATCAAGACGATCGCCCCACTTGCAGGCAGGTTTCCTGGGCGTAGTTGTCTTATTAGAGTAGGGACTCACGAGACAACAATTACTCTTGATGGGAGCTCACGGGCTTAAGTATCTTAGCCAATATATGAACTAATACCTTGTACATTCCATAGTTATTCCATCTGGCTATGTGTGCAGGTATGCTTTTGGGTTTGTGTTTTGAGTGGTTGTTAGTCATGATTTATGTCTATTTCTAAGTTATGTCCACTGTTTCCAGATTCTTTCGGTGTTCTGGCAGTTTGTTAGTGAGAAAGACAATGCAAATTATTTTAAAATAATTAGGGGGGTGTATAGCTATAATAAAACCAGACTAGAGATAAGCATACATTGATGAATGCAAATAGCAATTAAATGTCTACCAAATGACACATAGTAATCAGTAAAAAGAACTTTCATACTAATCACAATAATAAAATGCAAGTGCAACAGTAGTTTAACACAAATAACCAAAGGAAGTATTAAATTATATCAGATAGACAAAAAATATAATTGCAGCATATATGATAGCAAACCTAAAGTCTGGTGTCCCCGACACACATTTCGCCCTGCGCTTTCTCAAAGGATAATGCAAGGTATTCCTCAAACTTATCTAGAGTCCCAAACAAATGAGAAAAAACAAACAGCTGCAATGAGTTTACTATCACAAAGTGCTAACTAGTGATGAGCGAGTATATTCGCTAAGGGCAATTGCTCAAGTGATCATTGCCCTTAGCGAGTACCTGACCCCTCGAGAGAAAGGGTTCGTCTGCTGGTTCGGGTGACAGGTGAGTTGCGGCAGTGAGCAGGGGGAGCGGGGGGGGGGGGGGGTTGAGGGAGAGAAAGATCTCCCCTCCATTCCTCCCCGCTCTTCCCCGCCGCTCCCTGCCCACCGCCGGCAGCCGAACCTTTTCTCTCGAGCGGGCAGGTACTCGCTAAGGGCAATGCTCGCTCGAGCAATTGCCCTTAGCGAGTATGCTCGCTCATCACTAGTGCTAACCATGCAAAACTTACAAGGACTACAAGAAAATGGCACTTTCTAATGAAAGCCCAATGCATACAATAGTCTGCAAAATAATAATAAAGCATGCACCAAAAAGATGCGCAAAATCCCAGGAGTTTATGATGAAATTCCCTTGTGACTGCACATAAAATAGGAGTGAGTGTGAGGGAACTTGGATGAGCCCCTAGCGCCATAATAAATAAGGCAATAAAATTAACCCAATATATACACTAATGTGCAGATAGTAACAGGGCTGCACAAAAAGAATACCAGGAAGAGTAAACAATAAATTCCGTCGCGACCACGCAAAATAGGCACGGGTGTAAGGGAGTTTGGATGAAACTCCAAGGACCATAATAAATAAGAAAAATAAGACTAGTCATATGACAACATGAATGAAAATAAAAATACTGAAAAGGTAACAATAAACCACTAACAAAAAAATACAAATGAAAAAATAGCAAAGTATTCCAGACGTCATCTAAGAAAAGTGAAAAAGTGCAAAAGAAAAAAAGACAAAGATGGTGCCCAAAATACCAGCCACAAAAATATTATAACAAAATAATCGTTTTAGATGCTCAAGGCCCATACATCATGCTATGGGGCCTTTGATACCTTCAAGCAAAATGTCTGTTCTGAAAGCCACTGGCTGGTCCTTTCGGTTTGGGCTCCGTTGTACATACAAACAGAAGTTTAGGGCCACAATGGGTATGTTTTTGAACACAAGACAAACAGGGGTATCCATTTTGGGGTGAAAGTCTTCATTTATATGTGTACTGTACAAAAAAACTGTTTATAAAAATGACACAACTGCCAAAAAAATAAAAATTGTATTTTTTTTCCTGCTGCTTTGCTTAGATTTATTCAAATACTGTGGGGGTCAAAATACGCAGTGCATCCCATTTGTTAAGGGGCCTAGTTTTTAAAATGGGGTCATTTGTAGGGGTTCTCCATCATTTTGGTGGCTCAAGGGCTCTATAAGTGGGCAATGGGGCCTAGATCACTTCAAGCTAAATTTTTGTTCTGAAAGCCATCGGCTGCTTCTTTCATTTTGGGCCCCGTTATGCATCCAGACAGAATATTAGGGCCACAATAGGTATATCTCTGAACACGGCACAAACAGGGGTATTCAATTTGGCGTGCAAGTCTTCATTCAAATGTGTGCTGTACAAAAAAAACAACTATTTTTAAAATTACACAATTGCCAAAATGAAAATTGTAACTTTTTTCTTTATGCTTTGCTTAGATTCATTCAAAAACTGTGGGGTCAAAATATACAATACACCCCTAGATGAATTTGTTAAGAGGTCTCGTTTTCAAAATAGGGTCATTTGTGGGGGTTCTATATTGTTTTGGCCACTACAAGTGTGCTATGGGGCCTGAAATGCTTTCAAGCAAAATGTTTGTTCACAATGGAGTTGCTCCTTTTGGTTTGGGCCCCATTGTGCATATGGACATAATATTAGGACCATAACTGGTATGTTTCTGAACACAGGACAAACAGGTAGATCCATTTTGGGATGTAAATTCTCATTTTCATGTGCACTATAGAAAAAAATCCTTTCCTTTAAATGACATATTTGCAAAAAGATGAAATTTTATTTTTTCTCCTCTAAATTGTATTAACTCCTGAAAAAAACAAAAATTCTCAAGACACCCCTCGGTGAATACATTAAGGGGTGTAGTTTTTAAAATGGGGTCATTTGTTGGGATATTTATCATTCTGACACCTATGAGCCTTTGCAATCTTGGCTTGGTGTAGGAAAACAAAGTGTTCCTCAAAATGTTCATAAAATCAATGTTAAATTTGTATGTCTCCTAAATAATTTAAAAAAAAATGAAAGCTTTTCAAATGTTCATCCTAAATAAAGTAAACAGATACATATCTTATCAAAAATTTGTACAGTATGTTTGCACATATTAGATATATTACAATTGAAAATGTGAAAAAATGACAATTGTTTTAAAATGTTCCCAATTTTGGCGCTTTTAATAAATATACACAAATTCTATCAAACTATTTTTACCACCTAATTGAAGTACAATATGTGGCGAAAAAACAGTGTCAGAATCACTTGGATATGCAAAACCTTTATGGAGTTATTCTATGTTAAAGTGACACATGTCAGATTTCCAAAATATGGCCTGGTCATTAAGGCGCAAACAGGCTTGGTCACTAAGGGGTTAAGCTAATGCTGGCTGAACAAGGTCTTGGTTATAGTAGTATAGTTTTATGCACTGTTCTTTTCCACTAATAAAGTGTTTACATGTATTGTCTTTGTATGAAATTATAGATGTACGTATTTTTGTTTTGCATCATTTGATATTTAGGCCATTGGGAGGTGTACTGTTCCTGAAAAGGTATTGTCAAAACTCACAGAATTTATTATTGTGTATTTCCCAGTCTGTAATTTTGGACAAACACAGGATGAGATCTAACGACCTTCTGAGTTCCTTTTATATAAACAGTACGGTACAAAGTACTATTGTGCCATTTGGCATCTTAATAGCTTTTGTTGTTGTGGCATCCCATTATAATGTTTGATGTGTCTGCTTATTGTAAATACTTGATGTAACAAAAGCTATGTTCAGAAGTTGAACCTATTCACTTCCCACTGCTTCAGTCTGGTAGTAAAGTTGTGAATAGATTCATTCGACTAGCCTCTATGTAAGAGATCGTACTGAATATTCTTTATAGCAAAAGTGAGGAATTTGTCAGTAGACCATCTATTTTATTTGGTTGTTGGAAATGTGATTAACTATTGTGTATAAGGAAGTTCTGTAAATTTAGAACATTCGTAAATGCAGTTTGTGCAAATATTTCCAGTGATATACATGTAATTCAGTACGATGATATGGTTATAAGGTCAATATAAACCCATGGGGATACAGGTCTACAGGGCATATTCTACCATGCATACTACATGGGGTTGCATATGAATGGCCATTGAGTCATTAGAATACTTGACTGAAATAAACGTGTCAGGCCACAATCCATGAGTCTATAAAATACATTCATAGTTATGTGTCATAAGGCATCTAAATTGCATCTATATTTGGATTTGGATACAATATGGATGCATTTATATTTTGTAAACTCTCCAAAGACATAAATGATTGCTTTGCAACAGCAAAATGGTTAGGCTGGGGTACATGGGGGCTGATTTGCAGCTGAATTTCCACAGCCTGCCTCAAAACCTGCACCGTTTGGTGCTGGTTTTATTGCGTATTCCTGTGTGGAATTCACCCCCTCATTAAGAAGAGGTGAATTCTGCAGTGGAGACAGCGATAAAATTGACATACCATGATAGGGTGAGATTTCACTTTCCTCACATTTGAGGAAACTAGATGGGCGATGGGCAATCACAAAATGGGTGATCAAATGGGACAGGTGACCACAGCAACAGGTGATTGCAAGGATGGATGACTACACAACTGCAAAAGGAAAATGACACTACCAAGATGATGACACTACATTGACTGCTAATAAACTAAATGATGAGACACTTCACTACTAAATTCTATTGATTGTCCAGCTAACTAAATGCATAAAACTTTCTTTCTAACTGCAGCTCAAATACTGAAACTCTAAGCGAACACTAAGGGTTGGAGTATTCTATATGCTTCTCAAACTACACAAAGCTGGCAACCCAGCGAGGCCAATTATCTGAGGTGTGGGAACCCTCACTGAAAAAATCTCAGGATGGGTGGAAGGCGTCCTCAAACCACTGGTGAGGAATACAACTAGCTACTTGCAGGACACCACGGACCTACTGAACAACCTATCAACCATAGGTCTCCTTCCAGATGGCGCAATCCTGGCCACAATGGATGTGGAGTCCTTATACTCCAACATCCCACACGAAGATAGACTGACAGCCTGCCAGGTGCACTTTGAGGCCAATGGTGTTACCTTTGAGTCGGTGTTACAACTCAAGATTCATACACACAACTATTTCTCTTTTGACGAAGAACCTCCATGGGCAGTAAAATAGCACTACAATATGCCAACCTTTTCATGGCAAAACTGGAGAGTGACTTTTTGGCCTCTTGCCCCAACAAATGATTGGCCTACTTTCATTACATTGATGACATCATAATCATCTGCACCAACACTGAACAAGAACTAATAAAATTCCATGATATTCAATGTATTTCACTCTACCATAAACCTGACATTAAGCCACAGGCGTACCGTCAGGGGTCGCAATGGCGACTCGGCCCCTGAGCTTAAGGGGGCCCCAAGGCCGCCCTCCGCCATTAACAAATGTAAATTCAGGTCGCGCTGTCAGCCGCATGATTAGTGCGGTCCGACCAACAGGACGAGCCAGAGAGGAAGCTGAGGTGAGAGGAGAAGAAGGAGGGGGGATGCACGGCACGGTATCCTCCTGCACGGCTCATCCTCCTGCTGACACAGTGTACGTCGGCTGCGTATGTGTGCCCTGCTGCTGAGAAGTGATCCAGGGTCACAAACTGTCATTGATTTAGGTATGTGTGCCGTCCCAGTCCCAGAAGAGCAGCCTTACTATTTGCATAATGTGCTGATATGAGGCCACAGTGTATATGTGCAATCTACCCTGCAGGGTCTTGTCCCAAGAGCTTCTAATACCTGTCTCACTATTACTATGTGGTTGTAGGGTGGATCTGTAAACAGTAGCATTCAGAACCAAGAGAGACAGGTGACATTAACATAATTACTGCTGCCAACACCACCTGGTTAGTGCTCAACATGAAGGCAGGTTGTAATCTCTCAGTGAGTGGCCTGACCAAGTTACAGGTTATAAAATCATGTTAGATACATAACTGCTTCATAAACAGGCAGGTACATGATTGATGCGGCTCCGGTTATGCTGTCATATATTGGAATACTGGGTTACTTTATACTTTTTGGTTTAAGTAAAATTGAAGTTTGTTTTTGCTTTCATGGGTCTAACTATGGGGGGTCAAAGACAGCAGTCACACCTGGGTCCTAGTGCCTGACGCCATTCTCTGGCACATTAAAGGAGATGTCCCGCGCCGAAACGGGTTTTTTTTTTTTAACCCCCCCCCCCCGTTCGGCGCGAGACAACCCCGATGCAGGGGTTAAAAAAACCACCCGCACAGCGCTTACCTGAATCCCGGCGGTCCGGTGACTTCAATACTTACCGCTGAAGATGGCCGCCGGGATCCTCTGCTTCCGTGGACCGCAGCTCTTCTGTGCGGTCCACTGCCGATTCCAGCCTCCTGATTGGCTGGAATCGGCACGTGACGGGGCGGAGCTACACGGAGCCCCTCTCTGGCACGAGCGGCTCCATAGAAGAAAGCTGAAGACCCGGACTGCGCAAGCGCGGCTAATTTGGCCATCGGAGGCCAAAAATTAGTCGGCACCATGGAGACGAGGACGCCAGCAACGGAGCAGGTAAGTATAAAACTTCTTATAACTTCTGTATGGCTCATAATTAATGCACAATGTACATTACAAAGTGCATTATTATGGCCATACAGAAGTGTATAGACCCACTTGCTGCCTCGGGACATCTCCTTTAAAGACATTCTGGTACAGATTTTGCATTGGGGCCCATGGGCTTCAATTTACAACTCTGCATCTGTCTATCTATGGCCTCCTGCAGACAGCTGGGTTGAATCCTGTTGTGAGAATTCTCGCAGCAGGATGTGAGCCGTGCCCCTGCAGTGACGCAGCACTCACCTTCTCCCGGGGTCTCAGGCCTCGATTCGCTGAAAAAGCTGCACCTAGCAGCGTTTTCAGTGAAACTGCCCCGCACTGCCCGCTATCCTCTACCACAGCTGTGGCACAGCTGTGGCAGAGGAGAACGATCTTCGCCCATTGAATTCTGATTGGCTGAGCGCAGGGACCAATCAGAGGCAGCTGTCATTCGATAGCTGAGAGCTGCCTCTGATTGGTCCCTGTGCTAATTTATGGTGTTTAAACCTATAGGACAAATATGTCCCTTGGTCCCTAAAGGGTTAAACAGAAACTGTTGGCCAATGTAAAACGGCCCTTAGTTATAAGGATGAAAGAGGCCATAGGCATTAGGTAGAATATTGGCAGTAGATATACATTTCTTAGTTGTATGACTGCAGTTTCATCTCAACACAATTAAAAAGACGTGAAAGTGACAAAAGCAGCAAATGATGTTGTCCAATCAGCTTTCATGTCCCTAAATCATCAGATATAACTAGACCTCAGTATTCTGGTCAGTATTTTGCATCAATATTTGTAAGCCAAAACCAAGAATAGAACCCATAGTGAAAAAGAATAATGGAAAGGTTTCTACTTCTGTGTTTTGGAAACACGCCTGGTTTTGACTTGCAAATATTGACCAAACATTGCCAAGTGAATAGGGCTTAACGGCTGAAAAATATCCAACACATCAGATTCAATTTTTAACAAGTTATCACTTGAAAGTCACTCCATTAATTTTAACTGGACTGACTGGGTGCCCCATTCTCAGGATCCAAAGGAGTTCCAACAGAAGGGACCCCAGTGATCTATTAGTTTTCACCTACAGCGTCCGATGAGCAGGCCCTCAGCCAAGGAGACAGCGGAGTAAACGAAGTAGCAACCTCGTCATGGGGCTCTTTTCTTAGAGGCTGGCCAAGAACCCGACCTCGTTACTAACTTGGGGAGATCCCATTTAGTAACCTGGGTTACTTTAAGTTCCTGTTTTGGCACTGTGAGGCCACTGTTCCTTAATCAGTGGCGGATTACCCAACTTGAATAAAGAGTAGTACACACACAGAAAGTACTTTTTCAACAAGAACCAGGAACGTTCAGTCTTGTCCTTTTACTTCAACGTCTTTTTCAATCAACAAAAGAATAACTTGTGAGATGCAACTTTTACAGTAGTGAATTAGTATTAGTAGTAGGCTTACATTCTTCGCCTGTTTTCCATTTATTCGTGCAGTTCAGGTTTCCCAAGGTATATACATCCACAGTCTCAGTTATCTGTTGGATCTCTCTCTCTTGGACGAAACTCTCTCAACTGAACGGACACTAGACCTCTTTCACACTTGTGGTTACATGAAGCGGTCACTCACTGTTCTCGCATGATTTGCGGTTTCTGGATAGGAACATGTGGTTCTTGCACTCTCACACCCACACGTTCTCAGCACGTCCTGGGGTCCAAAACCCTGAAAAGGCAAACTTCTATAAGGAGGGACTCTGCCATGGCTGAGCTTCGGCAGGAGCAGCAGCCCATCTCTCCTCCCATCTCCATCGCTCGACCACCAACCACACACTACAGAACCTTCCTCCTTGACACCTCACTCCAGACTCATCACGTGCACACTGACCAATACACAACTAGACAAACTGATACATTTTCCAGACAGCACCAGACATTACCAGACGTTAACCCTTTCATGCCTGGAAGTACTAATACACACATTCATGACAACGACATAAGACATCCATAGAACATGCATTCTACAGTGCTGGAGGGACCCCAAACTCTATGCCACTATACACCCATCCAGTGGATGGGTGAAAACCTGTAATTTCACTCACTAACTGGACAAACCCTTTAACAAAACTGACTGTTCACATAATAGCGCTTCACAGGAGGGCTCCTTATTAGAGATGAGCGAACGCGTTCGTCCGAGCTTGATATTCGTGCGAATATTAGGGTGTTCGGGATGTTTGTTATTCGTAACGAACACCATGCGGTGTTCTGGTTACTTTCACTTCCTTCCCTGAGACGTTAGCGCGCTTTTCTGGCCAATTGAAAGACAGGGAAGGCATTACAACTTCCCCCTGCAACGTTTAAGCCCTATACCACCCCCCTGCTGTGAGTGGCTGGCGAGATCAGGTGTTCGCCTAATATAAAAGTCGGCCCCTCCCGCGGCTCGCCTCAGATGCCTGGTGAGTTAGATGAGGGACAGTGCTGTTTATACCGGAGCTGCTGTAGGGAAAGAATTGGTAGTTAGTGTAGGCTTCAAGACCCCCCAAAGGTCCTTATTAGGGCCACTGATAGCTGTGTGTTGGCTGCTGTTAGCAGTGGCATTTTTTTTTTCTCAAAATCGGCTCTGCAGAGCGTTGCACCTGGCATTAGGGACAGAAGTGCTGCATAGGCAGGGAGAGTGTTAGGAGTGAGTGTAGCCTTCAAGAACCTCAACGGTCCTTTCTAGGGCCATATTTATCCGTGTGCAGTACTGTCCAGGCTGCTGTTAGCTGTGCTGCATTTTTTTTGGGCTTCTCAAAATCGCCTCTGCAGAGCATTCCACCCTCCATTGATACTGCAGGGAAAGAATTGTATAGGCAGGGCCACAACACAGTTATTATTCATAGAATATACGCAGTGCTGCCTTTTGGTGGAAAAACAAGTGAAAACAAATCTATTTGTCCAGCCTCTGTCCGTCCTTACGGGCGGTGGACACGTGTGAGCTGCGTGAAAAACATTGCTAAATCATACGCACCCAGCTACGCTTTACTGCTGGCTTCGCCATTTGCTTTCCTTAATTGGGAAAAAAAATACCTGCTCTGCCAGAGTTATAATAACTCTGCTACCCTCACGTTCTGTGACACATTAGCAGGGACACAGCACAGTTATTAAACTTCTCATGTTCATTGAATATACGCAGTGCTGCCTTTTGGTGGAAAAACAAGTGAAAACAAATCTATTTGTCCAGCCTCTGTCCGTCCTTACGGGCGGTGGACACGTGTGAGCTGCGTGAAAAACATTGCTAAATCATACGCACCCAGCTACGCTTTACTGCTGGCTTCGCCATTTGCTTTCCTTAATTGGGAAAAAAAATACCTGCTCTGCCAGAGTTATAATAACTCTGCTACCCTCACGTTCTGTGACACATTAGCAGGGACACAGCACAGTTATTAAACTTCTCATGTTCATTGAATATACGCAGTGCTGCCTTTTGGTGGAAAAACAAGTGGAAACAAATCTATTTGTCCAGCCTCTGTCCGTCCTTACGGGCGGTGGACACGTGTGAGCTGCGTGAAAAACATTGCTAAATCATACGCACCCAGCTACGCTTTACTGCTGGCTTCGCCATTTGCTTTCCTTAATTGGGAAAAAAAATACCTGCTCTGCCAGAGTTATAATAACTCTGCTACCCTCACGTTCTGTGACACATTAGCAGGGACACAGCACAGTTATTAAACTTCTCATGTTCATTGAATATACGCAGTGCTGCCTTTTGGTGGAAAAACAAGTGGAAACAAATCTATTTGTCCAGCCTCTGTCCGTCCTTACGGGCGGTGGACACGTGTGAGCTGCGTGAAAAACATTGCTAAATCATACGCACCCAGCTACGCTTTACTGCTGGCTTCGCCATTTGCTTTCCTTAATTGGGAAAAAAAATACCTGCTCTGCCAGAGTTATAATAACTCTGCTACCCTCACGTTCTGTGACACATTAGCAGGGACACAGCACAGTTATTAAACTTCTCATGTTCATTGAATATACGCAGTGCTGCCTTTTGGTGGAAAAACAAGTGGAAACAAATCTATTTGTCCAGCCTCTGTCCGTCCTTACGGGCGGTGGACACGTGTGAGCTGCGTGAAAAACATTGCTAAATCATACGCACCCAGCTACGCTTTACTGCTGGCTTCGCCATTTGCTTTCCTTAATTGGGAAAAAAAAAACCTGCTCTGCCAGAGTTATAATAACTCTGCTACCCTCACGTTCTGTGACACATTAGCAGGGACACAGCACAGTTATTAAACTTCTCATGTTCATTGAATATACGCAGTGCTGCCTTTTGGTGGAAAAACAAGTGGAAACAAATCTATTTGTCCAGCCTCTGTCCGTCCTTACGGGCGGTGGACACGTGTGAGCTGCGTGAAAAACATTGCTAAATCATACGCACCCAGCTACGCTTTACTGCTGGCTTCGCCATTTGCTTTCCTTAATTGGGAAAAAAAATACCTGCTCTGCCAGAGTTATAATAACTCTGCTACCCTCACGTTCTGTGACACATTAGCAGGGACACAGCACAGTTATTAAACTTCTCATGTTCATTGAATATACGCAGTGCTGCCTTTTGGTGGAAAAACAAGTGGAAACAAATCTATTTGTCCAGCCTCTGTCCGTCCTTACGGGCGGTGGACACGTGTGAGCTGCGTGAAAAACATTGCTAAATCATACGCACCCAGCTACGCTTTACTGCTGGCTTCGCCATTTGCTTTCCTTAATTGGGAAAAAAAATACCTGCTCTGCCAGAGTTATAATAACTCTGCTACCCTCACGTTCTGTGACACATTAGCAGGGACACAGCACAGTTATTAAACTTCTCATGTTCATTGAATATACGCAGTGCTGCCTTTTGGTGGAAAAACAAGTGGAAACAAATCTATTTGTCCAGCCTCTGTCCGTCCTTACGGGCGGTGGACACGTGTGAGCTGCGTGAAAAACATTGCTAAATCATACGCAGCCAGCTACGCTTTACTGCTGGCTTCGCCATTTGCTTTCCTTAATTGGGAAAAAAAATACCTGCTCTGCCAGAGTTATAATAACTCTGCTACCCTCACGTTCTGTGACACATTAGCAGGGACACAGCACAGTTATTAAACTTCTCATGTTCATTGAATATACGCAGTGCTGCCTTTTGGTGGAAAAACAAGTGGAAACAAATCTATTTGTCCAGCCTCTGTCCGTCCTTACGGGCGGTGGACACGTGTGAGCTGCGTGAAAAACATTGCTAAATCATACGCACCCAGCTACGCTTTACTGCTGGCTTCGCCATTTGCTTTCCTTAATTGGGAAAAAAAATACCTGCTCTGCCAGAGTTATAATAACTCTGCTACCCTCACGTTCTGTGACACATTAGCAGGGACACAGCACAGTTATTAAACTTAGATTATTCATTCACTAGAGGCAGTGGGGCCTTTCGTTTTAAAAAAAGGGAAAAAATTATATTTGGCCTGCAGTCTTGCGCCAATTTATTTCCTGCCTGTGAAATCAAATCACTGGTAATACAGCATGCTGAGGGGTAGGGGTAGGCCTAGAGGACGTGGACGCGGCCGAGGACGCGGAGGGCCAAGTCAGGGTGTGGGCACAGGCCGAGCTCCTGATCCCGGTGTGTCGCAGCCGACTGCTGCGCGATTAGGAGAGAGGCACGTTTCTGGCGTCCCCACATTCATCGCCCAATTAATGGGTCCACGCGGGAGACGGTTATTAGAAAATGAGCAGTGTGAGCAGGTCCTGTCCTGGATGGCAGAAAGTGCTTCGAGCAACCTATCGTCAACACGCAGTTCTGCGCCGTCCACTGCTGCAAATCCGAATCCTCTGTCTGCTGCTCCTCCTTCCTCCCAGCCTCCTCACTCCACTACAATGACACCTGCTCAGGAGCGGGAACACTCCCAGGAACTGTTCTCGGGCCCCTGCTTAGATTGGGCAGCAGCGGTTCCTCTCCCACCAGAGGAGTTTATCGTCACTGATGCCCAACCATTCGAAAGTTCCCGGGGTCCGAGGGAAGAGGCTGGGGACTTCCGCCAACTGTCTCAACAACTTTCTGTGGGTGAGGAGGACGATGACGATCAGACACAGTTGTCTTGCAGTGAGGTAGTAGTAAGGGCAGTAAGTCCAAGGGAGCAGCGCACAGAGGATTCGGAGGAAGAGCAGCAGGACGATGAGGTGACTGACCCCACCTGGTGTGCAACGCTTACTCAGGAGGACAGGTCTTCAGAGGGGGAGTCAAGGGCATCAGCAGGGCAGGTTGCAAGAGGCAGTGCGGTGGCCAGGGCCAGGGGTAGAGGCAGGGCCAGACCGAATAAACCACCAAGTGTTTCCCAAAGCGCCCCCTCGCGCCATGCCACCCTGCAGAGGCCGAGGTGCTCTAAGGTCTGGCAGTTTTTCACAGAGACGCCTGACGACCGACGAACAGTGGTGTGCAACCTTTGTTGCGCAAAGCTCAGCCGGGGAGCCAACACCAACAGCCTCACCACCACCACCATGCGCAGACATATGATGGCCAAGCACCCCACAAGGTGGGACGAAGGCCGTTCACCGCCTCCGGTTTGCACCCCTGCCTCTCCCCCTGTGCCCCAACCTGCCACTGAGATGCAACCCCCCTCTCAGGACACAGGCACTACCGCCTCATGGCCTGCACCCACACCCTCATCTCCGCTGTCCTCGGCCCCATCCAGCAGTGTAGTTCAGCGCACCGTTCAGCCGTCGCTTGCGCAAGTGTTCGAGCGCAAGCGCAAGTACGCCGCCACGCACCCGCACGCTCAAACATTAACCGTCCGCATAGCAAAATTCATCAGCCTTGAGATGCTGCCGTATAGGGTTGTGGAAACTGAGTCCTTCAAAAGTATCATGGAGGCGGCGGCCCCGCGCTACTCAGTTCCCAGTCGCCACTACTTTTCCCGATGTGCCGTCCCAGCCCTGCACGACCACGTCTCCCGCAACATTGTGCGCGCCCTCACCAACGCGGTTACTGCCACGGTCCACTTAACTACGGACACGTGGACAAGCACAGGCGGGCAGGGCCACTACATCTCCCTGACGGCACATTGGGTGAATTTAGTGGAGGCTGGGACAGAGTCAGAGCCCGGGACCGCTCACGTCCTACCCACCCCCAGAATTGCGGGCCCCAGCTCGGTGGTGGTATCTGCGGAGGTGTATGCTTCCTCCACTAAAGCACCCTCCTCCTCCTCCTCTGTCTCGCAATCAAGATGTGTTAGCAGCAGCATGTCGCCAGCAGCTGGTGTCGCGCGGTGTGGCAGCACAGCGGTGGGCAAGCGTCAGCAGGCCGTGCTGAAACTACTCAGCTTAGGCGATAAGAGGCACACGGCCCACGAACTGCTGCAGGGTCTGACACAGCAGACCGACCGCTGGCTTGCGCCGCTGAGCCTCCAACCGGGCATGGTCGTGTGTGACAACGGCCGTAACCTGGTGGCGGCTCTGCAGCTCGGCAGCCTCACGCACGTGCCATGCCTGGCCCACGTCTTTAATTTGGTGGTTCAGCGCTTTCTGAAAAGCTACCCACGCTTGTCAGACCTGCTCGTAAAGGCGCGCCGGCTCTGCGCACATTTCCGCAAGTCCCACACGGACGCTGCCACCCTGCGCACCCTGCAACATCACTTTAAGCTGCCAGTGCACCGACTGCTGTGCGACGTGCCCACACGGTGGAACTCTACGCTCCACATGTTGGCCAGGCTCTATGAACAGCGTAGAGCTATAGTCGAATACCAACTCCAACATGGGCGGCGCAGTGGGAGTCAGCCTCCTCAATTCCTTTCAGAAGAGTGGGCCTGGTTGGCAGACATCTGCCATGTCCTTGGTAATTTTGAGGAGTCTACCCAGGTGGTGAGCGGCGATGCTACAATCATTAGCGTCACCATTCCTCTGCTATGCATCTTGAGAAATTCCCTGCAAACCATAAAGGCAGCTGCTTTGCGCTCGGAAACGGGGGCGGGGGAAGACAGTATGCCGCTGGATAGTCAGGGCACCCTCCTGTCTATTTCTCAGCGCGTACAGGAGGAGGAGGAGGAGCATGAGGAGGATGAGGAGGAGGGGGAAGAGACAGCTTGGGCTGCTGCTGACGGTACACCGGCTGATTGCCTGTCATCCTTTCAGCGTGTATGGCCTGAGGAGGAGGAGGAGGAGGAGGAGGAGGAGGATCCTGAAAGTGATCTTCCTAGTGAAGACAGCCATGTGTTGCGTACAGGTACCCTGGCACACATGGCTGACTTCATGTTAGGATGCCTTTCTCGTGACCCTCGCGTTGCACGCATTCTGGCCACTACGGATTACTGGGTGTACACACTGCTCGATCCACGGTATAAGGAGAACCTGCCCACTCTGATTCTCGAAGAGGAAAGGGGTTCGAGAGTGTTGCTATACCACAGGACCCTTGCGGACAAGCTGATGGTAAAATTCCCAGCCGACAGCGCTAGTGGCAGAAGGCGCAGTACCGAGGGCAAGGTAGCAGGGGATGTGCGTAGATCGAGCAGCATGTACATCCCAGGCAGTGCAACAGTCTTTAAGGGCCTGGCCAGCTTTATGGCTCCCCACCAAGACTGTGTCACAGCTCCCCAGTCACAGCTGAGTCGGCGGGAGCACTGTAAAAGGATGGTGAGGGAGTACGTAGCGGATCGCACGACCATCCTTGGTGACGCCTCTGCCCCCTACAACTACTGGGTGTCGAAGCTGGACATGTGGCCTGAACTAGCGCTGTATGCCCTGGAGGTGCTTGCTTGTCCTGCGGCTAGCGTGTTGTCGGAGAGGGTGTTTAGTGCGGCTGGGGGAATCATCACAGATAAGCGTAGCCGCTTGTCAACCGACAGTGCCGACAGGCTAACACTCATCAAGATGAACAAAGGCTGGATTTCCCCAGACTTCTGTTCTCCACCAGCGGACAGCAGCGATACGTAAGCAATACGTAGGCTGCACCCGCGGATGGAAGCTACGTTCTCTCTCACCATCCAAAACGGGGACATTTCTGCTTCATCAATCTGTGTCTAATATTCCTCCTCCTCCTCCTCCTGCTCCTCCTCCTGAAACCTCACGTAATCACGCTGAACGGGCAATTTTTCTTAGGGCCACAAGGCTCACTCAAATAATTTTTCAGAACAATTTTTATAAGTTTCAATGCGCTTAAAAGCATTGGAACTTTAACTTGAACCAATTTTTCGTTACACTGGGCTGCCTCCAGGCCTAGTTACCACTTAAGCCACATTAACCAAAGCGATTCACCTGCCATCTTGGTTGGGCTTGGCCAATTTTTGGGATGTACATTAGTACTGTTGATACAGCAATATTTGTGGGCCCTCGCCTACAGTGTAATCAAATTAATTTTTAGGCCACCTGCATTACAGCTGACGTTACCTCAGCTGTGTTGGGCAATGCAATGGGATATTTTTGTGTACCGCCGGTGGGTTCCAGGGAGCCACCCATGCTGTAGGTGCACACTGAGTTTTTAATACATCTGTACACTTCTAAAGAACCCGTCTGACTGGGGCATGCAGTGTGGGCCGAAGCCCACCTGTATTACGCACGACATTACTACCTCAGCTGTGTTGGGCAATGCAATGGGATATTTCTATGTTCCGCCGGTGGCTTCCTGGCACCCACCCAGGCAGTGGGTCCACAGGGAGTTTAACCTACATGTGTCCACTTGTAAAGAACCCCAGTCTGACTGGGGCATGCAGTGTGGGCCGAAGCCCACCTGCATTAAGCACGACATTACTACCTCAGCTGTGTTGGGCAATGCAATGGGATATTTTTGTGTACCGCCGGTGGGTTCCAGGGAGCCACCCATGCTGTAGGTGCACACTGAGTTTTTAATACATCTGTACACTTCTAAAGAACCCGTCTGACTGGGGCATGCAGTGTGGGCCGAAGCCCACCTGTATTACGCACGACATTACTACCTCAGCTGTGTTGGGCAATGCAATGGGATATTTCTATGTACCGCCGGTGGCTTCCTGGCACCCACCCAGGCAGTGGGTCCACAGGGAGTTTAACCTACATGTGTCCACTTGTAAAAAACCCCAGTCTGACTGGGGCATGCAGTGTGGGCCGAAACCCACCTGCATTAACCCTTTCCAGTCCACTGTGTGACCTGTGAAGACATTAGGGTTTAAGGCTGTACAGCTCCGTTGTTGGTAGACGTCCGTCGGGGTTCTCTTACTGTATATTGCCAGCCTCTCTGCTGTCGGAGCCTATCCTACGTGTCAGCTCATGCAGTACTGGCTTTAGCCAGCATATAGCGCCGTTGTATAACAGCAGAAAAAGAGTAAGCCCCCTAGGAAAACCATATACAAATTGGATTGGAAAGGGTTAAAGGGGTTGTCCCGCGCCGAAACGGGTTTTTTTTTTTTTCAACCCCCCCCCCGTTCGGCGCGAGACAACCCCGATGCAGGGAGGTAAAGAAAGCTCACCGGAGCGCTTACCTTAATCCCCGCGCTCCGGTGACTTCTCTACTCACCGCTGAAGATGGCCTCTTCCTCCGTGGACCGCAGCTCTTCTGTGCGGTCCACTGCCGATTCCAGCCTCCTGATTGGCTGGAATCGGCACGTGACGGGGCGGAGCTACACGGAGCTACACGGAGCCCCATAGAAGACTGCAGAAGACCCGGACTGCGCAAGCGCGGCTAATTTGGCCATCGGAGGCCAAAAATTAGTCGGCTCCATGGAGACGAGGACGCCAGCAACGGAGCAGGTAAGTATAAAACTTTTTATAACTTCTGTATGGCTCATAATTAATGCACAATGTACATTACAAAGTGCATTATTATGGCCATACAGAAGTGTATAGACCCACTTGCTGCCTCGGGACATCTCCTTTAAGCACAACATTACTACCTCAGCTGTGTTGGGCAATGCAATGGGATATTTCTATGTACCGCCGGTGGCTTCCTGGCACCCACCCATGCTGTAGGTGCACACGGAGTTTTTACTACATCTGTACACTTATAAAGAACCCCAGTCAGACTGGGGCATGCAGTGTGGGCCGAAGCCCACCTGCATTAAGCACGACATTACTACCTCAGCTGTGTTGGGCAATGCAATGGGATATTTCTGTGTACCGCCGGTGGGTTCCAGGGAGCCACCCATGCTGTGGGTCGACAGGGACTTCACAATAGGGAGTTGTACCTGCCTGTGTCTATGAATTAAAAAGCCCGGTCTGACTGGGGCATGCAGACACCTTGACAGAATGAATAGTGTGTGGCACATAGGTTCCCCATTGCTATGCCCACGTGTGCAGCTCCTGATGGCGGTGGCACAGGATTCTATTTCTCATTGGTTCTGTACAGCATTGTGGGCTATCGCTCCGCCACTTTTAAAGAGGGTCGCTGCCTAGCCGTGCCAACCTCTGCAGTGTGTGCCTGCGGTCCCTCGTCATGGCAGACGCAATTCTAAATAGACATGAGCGTGGTGTGGCATGAGGGCAGCTGAAGGCTGCCCAGGGACACTTTGGTGTGCGCTGTGGGGGGGGGGGGGAGGGGGGGCGGTTGGGCAGCATGTAACCCAGGAGAAGTGGCAGTGGAGTGTCATGCAGGCAGTGATTGTGCTTTGTTGGAGGTAGTGTGGTGCTTAGCAAAGGTATGCCATGCTAATGAGGGCTTTTCAGAAGTAAAAGTTGTTGGGAGGGGGGGGGGGCCCACTCTTGCCGGTATTGTGGCTTAATAGTGGGACCTGTGAACTTGAGATGCAGCCCAACACGTAGCCCCTCGCCTGCCCTATCCGTCACTGTGTCATTCCCATCACTTTCCTGAATTGCCCAGATTTTCACACATGAAAACCTTAGCGAGCATCGGCGAAATACAAAAATGTTCTGGTCGCCCATTGACTTCAATGGGGTTCGTTGTTCGAAACGAACCCTCGAGCATCACGGGAAGTTCGTTCCGAATAACGAACACCCGAACATTTTGGTGTTCGCTCATCTCTACTCCTTATGCTTAAATGTTACATTAACATCACACAGCATAACCAATATTATTCAAGTACATAGCACTTGACATCTGGCAGTAGCATGTCACCTGACTAGCTCGGGCCTTCACTTAATGTGGCCGATACGTGTGAAATGGACCCCACTACCTGTAGTCTCAATTTCTTCTGTACTGTAGGAGCTGTGTCATTACAATGAGAACACTCAGCATCGCAGATATCAACTTCACCCAAGTCTGTTCTGCTACGAAATACACTTTCTTTCTGCCTCCTCCGATGTCTTGCTGCATGAGAGCTATCAGAGCTGTCTCGCTCATGGAGCGGCCAGCAGGGGGGCGGGGCAGAGCAGGAGATTTCTCTTCTCTCGCTCACCCACCACCCTCCATTGAGATAACACAGCGGACGTTTACTACTGAACGGCCGCTGTTTAAACTGCACAATGAGAGATGAGCAAGCGGACGCTGTGTTATGTGAATGGAAAGGGGCGGGGGAAATATCCTGTAGTGCTCGCCCCCCTGCTGGCCGCTCTGTGAGCGAGACAGCTCTGCTAGCTCCCATGCAGGAGCATAGGAGTGCGGAGACACAGGGAGAGTGTTGGGCATCGTTTGCCAGACAGTTGTCCCGTGTAAAGGGACCTTAACAGTCAGTGATTGATCCAAACTCCCCACTCTACATTATGACAAAAAGGAAGCCGCTGCTGTGGCGTTTAACAATATAGTGCCATTGTTTGTTGCTTTGTCACTTTGGAAACAAGAAATAAGTTACACTTCCCAAAGGAGAGAAATATGGGGTGATCGTTGTTGTGGCCCTAGATTTGGGCCAAAAACAAAGGGGCCAAAGCTCTTAATATGCAAAAATAGTTTGAGAGGTAACATTGAACAAACAATATCTTGAAGAAAGACACATATGCACTGTCACCCTTCTAGCACATACCGTAATCATACAAGAAGGCGCTCCTCAGCGGAAACGCATCGACGCACTCTCAAACATGCCCTGGATAAAGCGGCACCCTTCATAACCCAAGACACCTGAGGCAGGCTGCGGCAACCCTGGCTCACGCCTCAATCGAGCTTCATCCGGCGGTGAGCTAGGTGTGTTGAACGGCTGTGGAGGAAGTCTCAAAAGTCCGCAGACTTTCTCCATTTTAAATTAATGCTTAGAACATACAACCTTGCTCTCCACAATGCCAAACAAGTCTATTTCACCTCTCTTGTCTCCTCACTATCCCGTAACCCTAAACGACTCTGACACTTTCTACTCCCTTCACAGTAAAAAAGGTGAAAAGTGCCTTTAACTGGCCATTCATGCATAAGCGGATGAACCCACATTCAGTATCTTGGTGGCTCATCAGCCTCAAGTGCCAGGTGGCGCTCTCCAGACGCCAGGAATAAAGCCAATTAAAATAAAGGCGATTGTGCTGGAAAGCCATAACTTTATAGCGTCTACAGATCTGGCCTCTAAACTTTGCAGCTCAAATACTAACCAGACTGACAAGTGAAGAAGAAAAGCCATAATAAAATAAACCTTGCGGCAGCATGTAAAGGTGCAAAAACCATCTTTATTCCTCCATAATGAACAGGTGCAAAAAGAAGGAAAGCCAACAGGTGAATTGCATTTAAAGGATTTTGGGCAGGGCAGATCCACCCTACATTTCTAGAACAGGGACATCTGTGCTCTCCATCGCAGCAAAACATCGCACGATCTAACGGAGACTGCTGCGCTGCGATTTGCACACATTTCTGCGATAAACGCAATGCGACGCTGCCAACATCACGAATGTATTTTTGCGATTGCGTCGCGATTTTTTACACGCGATATTGCAAACACAAGTGTGCAGGAGCCCTTATAATTTAGTGCAGGAGAAATGTTCAAAATGTTCTCCTTTCTCTAGTTAGAATTTTGCAAACATAAATATATAATAACATATATGCAATTTGATTCTTGTGTTTCCTTTACTAAGAAATCCACTAAGTTCCCGGAGTTTCTAAGGAATTTGAAAATGTCCTTCTGTAGCACTTTCCCTGGGAATTTCCCAGCTGCTTTCTCATTTGGAGAACGGCCAGCTACTTGGCAGGCAGTAGTGGCAGTACACAGATTTTGTGCAACGTAATATTGACATCTTACAAACAGAGGAAGTGATTAAGACATTGTGTTACTTCCGCTATTATGAATAGCATTGTGTTTGGCCTTTACATTGCTTGGGATTTTCCTCTCTTTAGAAAGTCTCATAAACTGGAGCTGTAATGACACCCCACCCCTCTTGGCTCCTCACTCTGAGACAGGGAGAGAATTCCTATGTAGATGCATATTGTTTCCAACTGTTGCATTGCATAATATTCCTGTAATGTTGTTAATTCATTCAAATGCTGTTTTATATTATTCTGCATTTTATAAAAAACACTCACTTTTTATACCAGTGTTTCCCAACTCCAGTCCTCAGGGACCGCCAACAGGTCATGTTTTCTGGATTTCTTCAGTATTGCACAGATGATATAATTATTGTCAGCGCCTCAGATATTGCCACATGCGTTCTTACTATAGGATATCCGGGCGCCTTGAGAACTGGAATTGAGAAACGCTGCAAACTATGCACTTCTGTGAAATAGTGTAGTATTTGCATCTTACCTAATTTCTTCTATTTTCCTAATTTGTCACATGTTTCAGATCATCCAACTCATATTAATAAAATAAAGCCAATATGGATAAACCTAAAATGCAGCTTTTAGATGATCATTCCATTTATTGAAGTTTTGTTCAAAACCTATATCAGCCATATGAAAAATAATTCTCTGGATTTGGATGAACTGTGTGCAGTTCGGGGTTGCCCCACCTCAGTTCTTACACTGCGGTCACACTGAAGAAAATCCCGTGGAAATCTCGCAGAATGTCCGCAGCGGGACCACGCGGAAATTCTGTGAGATTTCCGCAGCTTAAAGTCCCACTGGTTTTTAAGTGGCTTTTTTTTTGCTGGGGCCAGCTCTTTCCCATAGAGAGGAGAGATGGCCACAGCGGAAATGGCGATAAAATTTACATGCTGCGGCTTTGAACTCAGCGCAGCATGTAAATTTCAGCGCGGCTTTGCCACAGTGCACTGGCTGCAGCGTGTGGATGAGATTTTTGCAAATCTCGTCCACTTTGTTGCTTTATCCCGAGATAAAAATTGCAAGCGGAATTTCCGTGCAGAGAGCCTGCACAGAAATTCTGCGGCAATTCCACCCCGTGTGAACCCAGCCTTAAGCATGCCAAAAAGAAAGCACAAGGGGTTGTTAAAAATAAGAAGAAACACTGTAGTCGCCTATTCATGACACAGGTGCTAGCACCACCTCCATGCAGCCACACTGCCTTCTGTAATAAAAGGTCCCCTACCACAGCCTGCAACTGCTCCCTAGGCCCCATGAGCCAGCGGGATAGCGGGATCTGTAGCAAGTGTTGCATCTTGTATCAACCCTAATTCAGCTGCAGTGAGCCCAATGCAGTGTACTGGGCCTGGGCATCTACCCAGGTGTTGACACTACCTCTGCATGAATAGATGGTCCATGACCTACAGGGATTTTGTTCTGTAGAGCCTATGGCCAATTTGCCTCTGATACCATAGGCTCTGCAATCAAAGATGGTACCATAACAACTGCAATCAAACATTTGCGATAGCAATGTAAAAAATCTAATTGGAAATTATTAAAAGGGTTTTCCTACTATTTCCTGGTTGCCGCTGACAAGGACATGTGATCCTGCAGCCAATCATGGGCTATAGATGGTAAGTGCAGAGCGGTTGTGAAGCAATTTAAAATACTGGGAAAACCCCTTTAAGGAATTTTTGTCCTCTTTTTTTTTTTTTTTTTCAGTGTTGTCTGAGTAGATGAAGTAGCCATCCGTGAGTGCATCTATCTTTATTGTGGTTTATGGGAGTAATGAAACACTAAGCTATTTCAGTAACTCACTTAAATTTCAATAGAGAGAGTCCCGCACATGGTCTTTTCCTTTCTGGAGTGTGTATGGGAGAGAAGGGGACTCCCATTTTCCTGATATACCATAAATGTCTCAGATGTTATTAACCCTTTAATTTTTAGTGTGGCCCTTTGGATTGGTTTAATATGACGATGTGGCCTTAGGGCCAGAATAGATTGTGCATCTCTGATACATACTTTCAAATGTCTATAGACATGGTACATTTTGCACAAGCCATGTGCTCAATTTAATTGCTGCAATTTGCATTACAATTTTGCTTAGTGAATCTTCCACTATTGTTCCCACCCTAAGAAAATATGGTGTTCAGGACTAGAGATGAGCGAGCACCAAAATGCTCGGGTGCTCGTTACTCGAGTCAAACATCCCGCGATGCTCGAGGGTTTGTTTCGAGTAACGAACCCCATTGAACTCAATGGGCGACCCTAGCATTTTTGTATATCACCAATGCTCGCTAAGGTTTCCATTTGTGAAAATCTAGGAAATTCAAGAAAGTGATGGGAACGACACAGAAACAGATAGGACAGGCGAGGGGCTACATGTTGGGCTGCATCTCAAGTTCCCAGGTCCCACTATTAAGTAACAATAGCGGCAGGAGTGCCCCCCCCCAACAATTTTTATGTCTGAAAAACCCTCATGAGCAAGGCATACCTTAGTTAAGCACCACACTACCTCCAACAAAGCACAATCACTGCCTGCATGACACTACACTGCCACTTCTCCTAGGTAATATGCTGCCCAACCGCCCATTTCAGTAATAGTAGCAGTCAAGACAGGCCCCAGTAACAATTCCAAAGCAGCAGTATAGGGGGAGCACAGTATTAGTTCCATTTCAGTAGTAGTTGCAGTCTAGACAGGCCCCAGTAACATATCACTAGCAGCAGTATAGGGGGGAGCACAGTATTAGTTCCATTTCAGTAGTAGTAGCAGTCTAGACAGGCCCCAGTAACATATCACTAGCAGCAGTATAGGGGGAGCACAGTATTAGTTCCATTTCAGTAGTAGTAGCAGTCTAGACAGGCCCCAGTAACAATTCCAAAGCAGCAGTATAGGGGGAGCACAGTATTAGTTCCATTTCAGTAGTAGTAGCAGTCAAGACAGGCCCCAGTAACAATTCCAAAGTAGCAGTATAGGGGAAGCACAGTATTAGTTCAATTTCAGTAGAAGTTGCAGTCTGGACAGGCCCAAGTAACATATCACTAGCAGCAGTATAGGAGGAGCACAGTATTAGTTCCATTTCAGTAGTAGAAGCAGTCTAGACAGGCCCCAGTAACAATTCCAAAGTAGCAGTATAGGGTAAGCACAGTATTAGTTCCATTTCAGTAGTAGTTGCAGTCTGGACAGGCCCCAGTAACATATCACTAGCAGCAGTATAGGGGGAGCACAGTATTAGTTCCATTTCAGTAGTAGTAGCAGTCTAGACAGGTCCCAGTAACAAATCACTAGCAGCAGTATAGGGGGAGCACAGTATTAGATTCATTTCAGTAGTAGTAGCAGTCTAGACAGGCCCCAGTAACATATCACTAGCAGCAGTATAGGGGGAGCACAGTATTAGTTCCATTTCAGTAGTAGTAGCAGTCTAGACAGGCCCCAGTAACATATCACTAGCAGCAGTATAGGGGGAGCACAGTATTAGTTCCATTTCAATAGTAGTAGCAGTCTAGACAGGCCTCAGTAACATATCACTAGCAGCAGTATAGGGGGAGCACAGTATTAGTTCCATTTTAGTAATAGTAGCAGTCTAGACAGGCCCCAGTAACAATTCCAAAGCAGTATAGGGGGGGGGGCACAGTATTAGTTCCATTTCAGTAGTAGTAGCAGTCTGGACAGGCCCCAGAAACATATCACTAGCAGCAGTATAGGGGAGCACAGTATTAGTTCCATTTCAGTAGTAGGAGCAGTCTAGACAGGCCCCAGTAGCATATCACTAGCAGCAGTATAGGGGAAGCACAGTATTTTTTCCATTTCAGTAGTAGTAGCAGTCTAGACAGGCCCCAGTAACATATCACTAGCAGCAGTATAGGGGGAGCACAGTCTTAGTTCCATTTCAGTAATAGTTGCAGTCAAGACAGGCCCCAGTAACAATTCTGAAGCAGCAGTATAGGTGGAGCACAGTATTAGTTCCATTTCAGTAGTAGTAGTCTAGACAGGCCCCAGTAACATATCACTAGCAGCAGTATAGGGTGATCACAGTCTTAGTTCCATTTCAGTAATAGTAGCAGTCTAGACAGGCCCCAGTAACAATTCCAAAGCAGCAGTATAGGGGGAGCACAGTATTAGTTCTATTTCAGTAGTAGTAGCAGACTGGACAGGCCCCAGAAACATATCACTAGCAGCAGTATAGGGGGAGCACAGTCTTAGGGCGAGCACCCACTGGCGTTTTCGCCGCGTTTCCCACGCGTTTTTCGCGGCGTTTCCATTAATTTCCATGGAGAAAAATAAGGACACATATGCAACTGACAGTTCCTATGTTAAAAACGCAAACGCAACGCAAAAAAAACGCCAGTGGACAGGAACACATGTTATCTCTATGCCTGTGCAGGAAAAACGCAAAACGCAAAACGCAGGTAAAAAAACGCTAGTGGGTGCTCGCCCTTAGTTCCATTTCAGTAATAGTAGCAGTCAAGACAGGCACCAGTAACAATTCCGAAGCAGCAGTATAGGGGCAGCACAGTATTAGTTCCATTTCAGTAGTAGTAGCAGTCTGGACAGGCCCCAGTAACATATCACTAGCAGCAGTATAGGGGGAGCACAGGATTAGTTCCATTTCAGTAGTAGTTGCAGTCTAGACAGGCCCCAGTAACATATCACTGGCAGCAGTATAGGGGGAGCATAGTATTAGTTCCATTTCAGTATAAGTAGCAGTCTAGACGGGCCCCAGTAACATATCACTAGCAGCAGTATAGGAGGAGCACAGTATTAGTTCCATTTCAGTAATAGTAGCAGTCTAGACAGGCCCAAGTAACAATTCCAAAGCAGCAGTATAGGGGGAGCACAGTATTAGTTCCATTTCAGTAGTAGCAGCAGTCTAGACGGGCCCCAGTAACATATCACTAGCAGCAGAATAGGGGGAGCACAGTATTAGTTACATTTCAATAGTAGTAGCAGTCTAGACAGGCCCCAGTAACAATTCCGAAGCAGCAGTATAGGGGGAGCACAGTATTAGTTCCATTTCAGTAATAGTAGCAGTCTAGACAGGCCCCAGTAACAATTCCAAAGCAGCAGTATAGGGGGAGCACAGTATTGGTTCCATTTCAGTAGTAGTAGCAGTCCAGACTGGCCCCAGTAACATATCACTAGCAGCAGTATAGGGGGAGCACAGTCTTTGTTCCATTTCAGTAAAAGTAGCAGTCAAGACAGGCCGCAGTAACAATTTCGAAGCAGAAGTATAGGGGGAGCACAGTTTTAGTTCCATTTCAGGAGTGGTTGCAGTCTAGACAGGCCCCAGTAACATATCCCTAGCAGCAGTATAGGGGGAGCACAGTATTAGTTCCATTTCAGTAGTAGTAGCAGTCTAGACAGGCCCCAGTAACATATCCCTAGCAGCAGTATAGGGGGAGCACAGTATTAGTTCCATTTCAGTAGTAGTAGCAGTCTAGACAGGCCCCAGTAACAATTCCAAAGTAGCAGTATAGGGGAAGCACAGTATTAGTTCCATTTCAGTAGTAGTTGCAGTCTGGACAGGCCCCACTAACATAACACTAGCAGCAGTAGAGGGGGAGCACAGTATTAGTTCCATTTCAGTAGTAGTAGCAGGCTAGACAGGCCCCAGTAACATATCACTAGCAGCAGTATAGGGGGAGCACAGTATTAGTTCCATTTCAGTAGTAGTGGCAGTCTAGACAGGCCCCAGCAACATATCCCTAGCAGCAGTATAGGGGAAGCACAGTATTAGTTCCATTTCAGTAGTAGTAGCAGTCTAGACAGGCCCCAGTAACATATCCCTAGCAGCAGTATAGGGGGAGCACAGTATTAGTTCCATTTCAGTAGTAGTAGCAGTCTAGACAGGCCCCAGTAACAATTCCAAAGCAGCAGTATAGGGGGAGCACAGTATTAGTTCCATTTCAGTAGTAGTAGCAGTCTAGACAGGCCCCAGTAACATATCCCTAGCAGCAGTATAGGGGGAGCACAGTATTAGTTCCATTTCAGTAGTAGTAGCAGTCTAGACAGGCCCCAGTAACAATTCCAAAGTAGCAGTATAGGGGAAGCACAGTATTAGTTCCATTTCAGTAGTAGTTGCAGTCTGGACAGGCCCCAGTAACATATCACTAGCAGCAGTAGAGGGGGAGCACAGTATTAGTTCCATTTCAGTAGTAGTAGCAGGCTAGACAGGCCCCAGCAACATATCCCTAGCAGCAGTATAGGGGAAGCACAGTATTAGTTCCATTTCAGTAGTAGTAGCAGTCTAGACAGGCCCCAGTAACATATCCGTAGCAGCAGTATAGGGGGAGCACAGTATTAGTTCCATTTCAGTAGTAGTAGCAGTCTAGACAGGCCCCAGTAACAATTCCAAAGCAGCAGTATAGGGGGAGCACAGTATTAGTTCCATTTCAGTAGTAGTAGCAGTCTAGACAGGCCCCAGTAACATATCACTAGCAGCAGTATAGGGGGAGCACAGTCTTAGTTCCATTTCAGTAGTAGTTGTAGTCTAGACAGGCCCCAGTAACACATCACTAGCAGCAGTATAGGGGGAGCACAGTATTAGTTCCATTTCAGTAGTAGTAGCAGTCTGGACAGGCCCCAGAAACATATCGCTAGCAGCAGTATAGGGGGAGCACAGTATTAGTTCCATTTCAGTAGTAGTAGCAGTCTAGACAGGCCCCAGTAACATATCACTAGCAGCAGTATAGGGGGAGCACAGTCTTAGTTCCATTTCAGTAATAGTAGCAGTCTAGACAGGCCCCAGTAACATATCACTAGCAGCAGTATAGGGGGAGCACAGTATTAGTTCCATTTCAGTAGTAGTAGCAGTCTAGACAGGCCCCAGTAACATATCACTAGCAGCAGTATAAGGGGAGCACAGTCTTAGTTCCATTTTACTAATAGTAGCAGTCTAGACAGGCCCCAGTAACAATTCCAAAGCAGCAGTATAGGGGGAGCACAGTATTAGTTCCATTTTAGTTGTAGTTGCAGTCTAGACAGGCCCCAGTAACAATTCCAAAGCAGCAGTATAGGGGGAGCACAGTATTAGTTCCATTTTAGTTGTAGTTGCAGTCTAGACAGGCCCCAGTAACAATTCCAAAGCAGCAGTATAGGGGGAGCACAGTATTAGTTCCATTTCAGTAGTAGTAGCAGTCTGGACAGGCCACAGTAACATATCACTAGCAGCAGTATAGGGGGAGCACAGTATTAGTTCCATTTCAGTAGTAGTAGCAGTCTAGACAGGCCCCAGTAGGATATCACTAGCAGCAGTATAGGGGGAGCACAGTATTAGTTCCATTTCAGTAGTAGTAGCAGTCTAGACAGGCCCCAGTAGGATATCACTAGCAGCAGTATAGGGGGAGCACAGTATTAGTTCCATTTCAGTAGTAGTAGCAGTCTAGACAGGCCCCAGTAACATATCACTAGCAGCAGTATAGGGGGAGCACAGTATTAGTTCCATTTCAGTACTAGTAGCAGTCTAGACAGGCCCCAGTAACATATCACTAGCAGCAGTATAGGGCGAGCACAGTCTTAGTTCCATTTCAGTAATAGTAGCAGTCAAGACAGGCCCCACTAACAATTCCGAAGCAGCAGTATAGGGGGAGCACAGTATTAGTTCCATTTCAGTAGTGGTTGCAGTCTAGACAGGCCCCAGTAACATATCACTAGCAGCAGTATAGGGGGAGCACAGGATTAGTTCCATTTCAGTAGTAGTTGCAGTCTAGACTGGCCCCAGTAACATATCACTAGCAGCAGTATAGGGGGAGCACAGTATTAGTTCCATTTCAGTATGAGTAGCAGTCTAGACAGGCCCCAGTAACATATCACTAGCAGCAGTATAGGGGGAGCACAGTATTAGTTCCATTTCAGTAATAGTAGCAGTCTAGACAGGCCCCAGTAACGATTCTAAAGCAGCAGTATAGGGGGAGCACAGTATTAGTTCCATTTCAGTAGTAGTAGCAGTCTGGACAGGCCCCAGTAACATACCACTAGCAGCAGTATAGGGGGAGCACAGTATTAGTTCCATTTCAGTAGTAGGAGCTGTCTAGACAGGCCCCAGTAGGATATCACTAGCAGCAGTATAGGGGGAGCACAGTCTTAGTTCCATTTCAGTAATAGTTGCAGTCATGACAGGCCCCAGTAACAATTCTGAAGCAGCAGTATAGGGGGAGCACAGTATTAGTTCCATTTCAGTAGTGGTTGCAGTCTAGACAGGCCCCAGTAACATATCACTAGCAGCAGTATAGGGGGAGCACAGTATTAGTTCCATTTCAGTAGTAGGAGCAGTCTAGACAGGCCCCAGTAGGATATCACTAGCAGCAGTATAGGGGGAGCACAGTCTTAGTTCCATTTCAGTAATAGTTGCAGTCAAGACAGGCCCCAGTAACAATTCTGAAGCAGCAGTATAGGGCGAGCACAGTATTAGTTCCATTTCAGTAGTAGTAGCAGTCAAAACAGGCCACAGTAACATTCCCATTGCAGCAGTTTATGGAGATAACAGTCTCTTTCACATTTCAGTAGTTGCAGTATGGACAGTATACTGTAGTATAAAAAGTAGTAGCAAAAGTGTAGACCAACCCCACACACCTTGCTGTACCATAAGTGCATGCAAAGCCCCTAAAAATTACTAGGATTTCACTGTATGCGAGGGCCCAAAAAAATTGGTTTACCAACAGTACTAATGTACCTCAGAAAAATTGCCCATGCCCAACCAAAAGGGCAGGTCAAACCCATTAATCGCTTTGGTTACTGTGGCTTAATTTGTAACTAGGCCTGGAGGCAGTCCAGTTAAAATAAAAATTGGTTCAGGTGCAAGTTTCAACGCTTTAATGAGAATTGAAATGTATAAACATTGTTTACAAAAGCAATATGACTGAGCCTTGTGGACCTAAGAATAATTGCCCGTTCGGCGTGATTACGTGAGGTTTCAGGAGGAGGAGCAGGTGGAGGAGGAGGAATATAATACACAGATTGATGAAGCTAAAAGGTCCCCGTTTTTTATGGTGATAGAGAACGATGCTTCCATCCGCGGGTGCAGCCTACGTATTGTTTCGGTACCGCTGCTGTCCGCTGGTGGAGAAAAGAAGTCTGGGGAAATCCAGGCTTTGTTCATCTTTATGAGTGTAAGCCTGTTGGCACTGTCAGTTGTGAGGCGGGTACGCTTATGCATGATGATTCCCCCAGCCGCACTAAACACCCTCTCTGACAAGACGCTAGCCGCAGGGCAAGCAAGCACCTCCAGGTCATACAGCGCGAGTTCAGGCCACGTGTCCAGCTTCGACACCCAGTAGTTGTTCGGAGCAGAGGCCACACGGAGAACGGTCGTGCGATCGGCTACGTACTCCCTCACCATCCTTTTACAGTGCTCCCGCCGACTCAGCCTTGACTGGGGAGCGGTGACATAGTCTTGCTGGGGAGCCATAAAGCTGGCAAAGGCCTTGGAGAGTGTTCCCCTGCCTGCGCTGTACATGCTGCCTGATCTCTGCGCCTTCCCTGCTACCTGGCCCTCGGAACTGCGTCTTCTGCCACTAGCGCTGTCGGATGGGAATTTTTCCGTCAGTTTGTCCACCAAGGTCCTGTGGTATAGCATCACTCTCGAACCCCTTTCCTCTTCGGGTATGAGGGTAGAAAGGTTCTCCTTATACCGTGGGCCGAGCAGTGTGTACACCCAGTAATCCGTAGTGGCCAGAATGCGTGTAACACGAGGGTCACGAGAAAGGCATCCTAACATGAAGTCAGCCATGTGTGCCAGGGTACCTGTAGGCAACACATGGCTGTCCTCACTAGGAAGATCTCTTTCAGGATCCTCCTCCTCAGGCCATACATGCTGAAAGGATGACAGGCAAGTAGCATGGGTACCCTCAGCAGTGGGCCATGCTGTCCCTTCCCCCTCCTCCACATGCTCCCCCCCCCCTCCTGCTCCTCCTCCTCCTCCTCCTCAACGCGCTGAGATATAGACGTGAGGGTGCTCTGACTATCCAGCGACATACTGTCTTCCCCCGCCTCCGTTTCTGAGCGCAAAGCGTCTGCCTTTATGCTTTGCAGGGAACTTCTCAAGAGGCATAGCAGAGGAATGGTGACGCTAATGATTGCAGCATCGCCGCTCACCATCTGGGTAGACTCCTCAAAGTTTCCACGGACCTGGCAGATGTCTGCCAACCAGGCCCACTCTTCTGTAAAGAATTGAGGAGGCTGACTCCCACTACGCCGCCCATGTTGGAGTTGGTATTCCACTATAGCTCTACGCTGCTCCTAGAGCCTGGCCAACATGTGGAGCGTAGAGTTCCACCGTGTGGGCCTGTCGCACAGCAGTCGGTGCACTGGCAGATAAAACCGATGTTGCAGGGTCCGCAGGGTGGCAGCGTCCGTCTTGGACTTGCGGAAATGTGCGCTGACCCGGCGCACCTTTCCGAGCAGGTCTGAAAAGCTTGGGTAGATTTTCAGAAACCGCTGAACCACCAAATTAAAGACGTGGGACAGGCATGGCGCGTGCGTGAGGCTGCCGAGCTGCAGAGCCGCCACCAGGTTACGGCCGTTGTCACACACGACCATGCCCGGTTGGAGGCTCAGCGGCGAAAGCCAGCGGTCGGTCTGCTCTGTCAGACCCTGCAGCAGTTCGTCGGCCGTGTGCCTCTTCTCTCCTAAGCTGAGTAGTTTCAGCACGGCCTGCTGACGCTTGCCTACCGCTGTGCTGCCACGTCGCGCGACACCGAATGCTGGCGACGTGCTGCTGACACATCTTGATTGTGAGACAGAGGTTGCGTAGGAGGAGGAGGGTGGTTTAGTGGAGGAAGCATACACCGCCGCAGATACCATCACCGAGCTGGGGCCCGCAATTCTGGGGGTGGGTAGGACGTGAGCGGTCCCAGGCTCTGACTCGGTCCCAGCCTCCACTAAATTCACCCAATGTGCCATCAGGGAGATATAGTGGCCCTGCCCGCCTTTGCTTGTCTACGTGTCTGTTGCTAAGTGGACCTTGGCAGTAACCGCGTTGGTGAGGGCGCGTACAATGTTGCGGGAGACGTGGTCGTGCAGGGCTGGGACGGCACATCGGGAAAAGTAGTGGCGACTGGGTACCGAGTAGCGCGGGGCCGCCGCCGCCATCATGTTTTTGAAAGCCTCCGTTTCCACAAGCCTATACGGCAGCATCTCCAGGCTGATCAATTTGGCTATGTGCACGTTTAACGCTTGAGCGTGCGGGTGCATGGCGGCGTACTTGCGCTTGCGCTCAAACAGTTGCACTAGCGACTGCTGGATGCTGCGCTGAGAGACATTGCTGGACGGGGCCGAGGACAGCGGAGGTGAGGGTGTGGGTGCAGGCCAGGAGACGGTCGTGCCTGTGTCCTGAGAGGGGGGTTGGATCTCAGTGGCAGGTTGGGGTACAGGTGGAGAGGCAGTGGTGCACACCGGAGGCGGTGAACGGCCTTCGTCCCACCAGGTGGGGTCAGTCACCTCATCGTCCAGCTGCTCTTCCTCCGAATCCTCTGTGCGCTCCTCCCTCGGACATACTGCCCTTACTACTATACTGCCCTTATACTGCCCTCACTGATAGACAACTGTGTCTCATCGTCCTCCTCACCCACTGAAAGCTCTTGAGACAGTTGCCGGAAGTCCCCAGCCTCATCCCCCGGACCCTGGGAACTTTCCAAAGGTTGGGCATCGGTCACGACAAACTCCTCCGGTGGGAGAGGAACCATTGCTGCCCATTCTCGGCAGGGGCCCGAGAACAGTTCCTGGGAGTTTGCCTGCTCCTCAGAATGTGTCATTTTCATGGAGTGAGGAGGCTGGGAGGAAGGAGGAGCAGCAGCCAGAGGATTCAGAGTTGCAGCTGTGGACGGCGTAGAAGACTGGGTGGTCGATAGATTGCTGGATGCACTTTCTGCCATCCACGACAGGACCTGCTCAGTTTCTAATAAAGGTCTACCGCGTGGACCCATTAATTGTGAGATGAATCTTGGGACCCCAGAAACTTGTCTCTCT
This sequence comes from Eleutherodactylus coqui, assembly GCF_035609145.1. Taxonomy (NCBI): domain Eukaryota; kingdom Metazoa; phylum Chordata; class Amphibia; order Anura; family Eleutherodactylidae; genus Eleutherodactylus; species Eleutherodactylus coqui. Next base: position 254,391,974 of record NC_089839.1, on the reverse strand, counting down.
CCTAATCCTGCAGCAGTCGACTGCGATACACCTGGACCAGGAGCTCGGCCTGTGCCCACACCCTGACTTGGGCCTCCGCGTCTTCGCCCCCGTCCACATCCTCTAGGCCTACCCCTACCCCTCAGCATGGTGTATTACGAGTAGAGCAGAAACAGAACGCTGTAATTAAATGTGCCGCTTATTGGCCTGTGGTTGGAGGCTGACCGCTTACGGAACGTACAGCAGAGACAGGAAACAATTATGCGCAAGCCTGTAGTCAGACCTAGGTGCGTATGACTGAGCTGCTGGAATTCACAGGGCAGAACCAGTCAAGGGGCCAAAGGCCAGTGGTAGGCCTTAAGTATTTTGCTTCAATTTTTTAAAATGGTGAGGTGAAAAACCAGACAGACACCGTATGCAGAGTATATATGTATACTCTTTCCCTCTGGCGGGATGACGGCCGATCATGTAACGGACACAGCAGAGCCAGGAAACAATTATGCGCAAGGCTGGGTATTAATGAGCGACTACTACCCCCAGCACACACGCAGTAAACTGAAGACGGTCACAGGCAGGCCAAATATAATATTTTTCTTTTACAATTTTTGGGAAAAAGCCCACTGCCTGTGATATAGCCTGTATATGGATTTCCCTTTTGGAGGATGACTGTGGTTATTGAAAGCACAGTGCAGCCAGAAAAAATTACGCGCAAGGCGGGGTATTAATCAGCGACTACTACCCCCAGCAGACACGCAGTAAACTGAAGACGGTCACAGGCAGGCCAAATATAGTATTTTTTTACAATTTTTTTGGAAAAAGCCCACTGCCTATATAGCCAGTATATCTCTTACCTTGTACCACTCTCCCTGCCTCAGCAGTACTGCCCCTATACTCTGTAAAATGACTGCAGACTGAGGACGCTATGGTCTGCACGCCCGATATAGAAAAAAAAAATTGTGCAAAACTGCTAAAAGCAGCCTCAACAGTACTGCACATGGTCAGATGTGGCCCTAAGAAGGACCGTTGGGGTTCTTGAAGACTAAAATAACACCTAACACTCTCTCTATAGCAGCTACAGCAGCAACAGCACTTTCCCTGATCTCTCTTAGCTTGTGTCTGTGGCGAGCCGCGGGCAGGGCAGATTTAAATACTCGGGTGTCACCTGATCCCGCCAGCCACTCACTGCAGGGGGGTGGGATAGGGCTGGAATGTCACAGGAGGAAGTTGTAATGCCTTCCCTGTGTTTCTATTGGCCAGAAAAGCGCGCAAATTTCTCAGGGAAGGAAATGTAATGGAGTCGAGCACCGCGTGGTGCTCGTCTCGAGTAACGAGCATCTCGAACACCCTAATACTCGAACGAGCATCAAGCTCGGACGAGTACGCTTGCTCATCTCTATTCAGGACAGAAGGAGGATGCAAAAGAGCTAAATTATTGTGAACTATCCATTGTGTGTGAATCAAGCTGGTTATCATATAAATCTGTGTAATGTTATTTAACAGGGTTTTCTGGGCATTTACTATTGATGACCTATCCACAGGATAAATCACCAATAGTTTATCATCAGGGTTCACCACTCAGGATCCCCGTCAATCTGCTGATTTCACTGAGAGTAAAGCCTTCTATTACACTTCCAGCTCTGACCTCCAATAGAGGCAACCAGTTCGGCAGTGGGCTGGAGGATCACCTGATCAGTGCGGATCCAGGGCCGCAGATCTCCGCAAATCAACTATTGATGACCTATCTCAAGAATAGATCATCAACAGTAGATGCCTAGAAAACACCTTTGATAGTTTCAAAGGAATTCTATTTCCGTATTAAGGCCCATTTACACTGGACGATTATCGCTAAAAAAAATCGCTAATCGGCGATCATTTAGCGGTAATTGGTGCGTGTAAATGTGCACCCATCGTCAGCTTTTCGTCTGATCGTTAAAATCAGTCCAACATAAAAATCATCACTCATTTTTATCAGTTGTTCTCCACGGGGAGTCCTGATAGCATTGTTTCCCCATGGAGAACAAAGGATCTGAGCACAAATAGCCTTGGCCTATTAGCCTGTGTTCAGTGAAGGCTTCATTTGCATACCTAATAAATACCAATTAATTTTTATGCAATATGATTGCTCAAAGGTGTCACTCAAACTGTCGTTTGAGCGATCTTTGAGCGATTATCTGCTCGTGTAAATAGGCCTTTAGTGTTAAAGCAACAGTTCCTATTTATGTAATTGAAGTGATGTATGGAAGTGTGAATAGACTGTTGTGTTAGTGAGTGTTGACAGATTACTCATCTCACAAATTGTGCCCACTAAGGTGATTTGAGTATAAAACGATTAGCCCAGCTAAGATCTACTTACTTAAATTCCTTTCCCTATGGTAGTATTAGTGAACACTGTGTCTGAGGCCTACATATGATCCCTGTATAAGTTGAATGTTGCCCCCCATTCACCACACAGAGTCCAAAAAAATGTCCTTTTGTCTTCCATCAGGCAAGTATGCATAGGAATACCTCTTTTTAACTGTTTAGGGAATCGCTGCAGGCTGTGCTTTGCTATACTAGCGTTGCTCATCATGATTGGCTGGCGGGTAAAATTGGGGCCCACTTTCGAAGAAATGGAGCAGGTCAGCCTGACCCGATTCTTAGTGAAATTTGATGGAAAATTGGCTTTCCCATAAAGGAAGAAAGAGAACTGTGCGTGGGATGAATGCGGCTCAGGTTTTAGCAGTGTTGCCTAAGGCCTCATGTCCACGGGGAAAATCAGATCCGCTGCAGATTCTACATGTAGAATCTGCAGCGGGTCCCTCCTGCCCCGCGGACATGAGCGCTGAAAATAGCAATTTAAAAGCATTTACCTATCCGTAGCGGCCGGCGAAGCTCTGCTCTTCCTCACGGCCGGATCTTCATTTTCGGCCGGCGGATGAATTCCTGACGCCGGCAGCACGTCGCCGGCACGTCGTCGACGTGCCGCGCGCATGCGCCGGGCACATCCGCCGAGCCGAAGCAAGGGAGATGCGGCTGTGAGGAAGAGCAGAGCTTCGCGGCCCGCTGCGGGTGAGTAAATGCTTTAAATTCCTATTTTAGGTCTCCCGCGGATCCGGACGGCTTCCATAGGCTTCAATAGAAGCCCGCGGGAGCCGTCCCCGCGGGAGACCCGCATGAAAATGGAGCATGGTCCAGATTTTTTCATGCTCCATTTTTTTTTAAATCGCTTTTATTGACGATCCGCGGGTATTTATCTACCCGCGGGTGGTCAATGCATCCCTATGGGGTGCGGATCCGCGCGCGGGAGATCCGCCGCGGATTTTAAATCTCATTTTGCCCGTGGACATGAGCCCTTAGAGTTCTGGAATTGTAGTTTGAAATCTCATCTAGAATAACATCTGCATGGACATTGAAAAACGCCATAAATATGTTACCTTTGGTCAGATTTGAACCTAGAACTCCAGCACTAGAAGGCAGCAGTGCTAACAGCTGAGGCACCACACTTGTTCTGTCTTCTTCAGAGGAGGAGAAGGAGAAGCAAGCATAAAACCTCCATATAGATGTTGTCCTTTGACAGATTTGAACCTAGAAATCTAGCACTGCAAGGCAAGAGTGCCAATGGCTGAGCCACCATGCTTGTTATTCCATCTTGGTGACTCAGTGGCTAACACTGTTACCTTGTAGCACTGGGGTTCTGGGTTAACATCTGACTATGCATAACATCTGCATGGAGTTTGTATGTTGTCTTTGTGTTTATTCTTTTTCTTTCTTCTCCTCTGGAGAAGATATAACAAGTGTTGGTGCCTTGCTATGCTGGAATTCTAGGTTTAAATCAGTCCAAGGACAACATCTGTATGGAGTTTTTATTTTCACCTTGTGTTTATTCTTCTCCTTCTCATCCTCCCCTGGAGAAGAAAGAAGTACGGCAGCATACTGGCTCACTTGTTAGCATTGCTGCATTTCAGTACTGCAGTTCTAGTTTCATTGTGACATATCTTAACTGGTGACCAGTAGTGTACATGCTGACCTAACAGGACTCCCTCAAGGTCAAGATGCCCACCCTTAGCTATGCAAAATCTCCCTGTAACCTTTTCAAATACTTATCTGCAGTTTAACAAATCATAGTAATAGAGAAGACTTCTGCGTCTGTCTACATCAGAGTTCTAAAGCCTTGTTATCAGGACCTGAATACACTAATCAAGGTCAGCTTTCTTCCATTCCAGAGAATCAGACATGATGGAGTCTGGAGAGGATTGAGTAACACATCGGAACTATGTTTTTAACTTCCTCACCACCCTAGACTATTATTTTTGTAAGCATTACCTAATTCACTACCATAGACTACTAGAAATATTTAGGGATGCACTCAGAGATTTTAAAGGGGTTGTCCCGCGGCAGCAAGTGGGTCTATACACTTCTGTATGGCAATATTAATGCACTTTGTAATGTACATTGTGCATTAATTATGAGCCATACAGAAGTTATAAGAAGTTTTTCACTTACCTGCTCCGTTGCTAGCGTCCTCGTTTCCATGGAGCCGACTAATTTTCGCCGTCTAATGGCCAAATTAGCCGCGCTTGCGCAGTCCGGGTCTTCTTCTTATCTCAATGGGGCTCCGTGTAGCTCCGCCCCGTCACGTGCCGATTCCAGCCAATCAGGAGGCTGGAATCGGCAATGGACCGCACAGAAGCCCTGCGGTTCACCGAGGGAGAAGATGCCGGCGGCCATCTTCAGCCGGTAAGTAAGAAGTCACCGGAGCGCGGGGATTTAGGTAAGCGCTGTGCGGATTTTTCTTTAGGTCCCTGCATTAGGGTTGTCTCGCGCCGAACGGGGGGGGGGGGGGGGGGGGGGGTGTTGGAAAAAAAAAACCCGTTTCGGCGCGGGACAACCCCTTTAAGCTTTTACTCGGGAGGAGTCCCTCAGCTGCTTACTGTTGATGCTTTCCTCCAATGCCAACAGATTCCCAGTTTCTTTCGGTCCAACTTGGTGGACGGCTCTAGCTGTCACAGCCCATCCTCCTCTTCTTGTAATATGACGTAGAGGCCGAGAAAGAGACATATAGGTGCACAGTGCTGGGTAGTTCTATCTGCAATATCTCGGAGTATTACAGCTCCAGACCTGCTAGAGGCAAGACAAATAGGTCATTGGAGATATCAGAAACACCTTATATCATAATTTACTTACTGTTGATGTCAGCAACTGCATTATATATTGATTTGCTTCATACAAATGAAATCCAATAAATAAAGACCTACTTATAAAAGAAATTTCACATCCCATAGAAGCCTATAGGAGCTGCCAGCAAGGGGAGAGGGAGGGACTTGCCATGCTAAATTTCCTCCCCCTCCCTCTCCAGTTTATGGGAGCTACCAGCAACAGGAGGGACTTTACAAACGTGAGCCGCTGCTAAACTCCCTCCCCCTTCCCTTTTCTGATGGCCCTCATAGGCTCCCATAGGAGTTTATGAGAACAGCCGGCATATTTCGGCCAAAGATAGGACAAGTCCTATCTTTTCCTGCCGTGCGTAAAAGCGGCTGGCTGGAATGCGCAGCATATGTGCTATCTTTTCCATCCAGCAGATTTTATACACTGGAAAATCACCTATCTGAGCAAATGCATTGAAATCCAATGCTTCAGATTGTCGTGATTTTCAGCCGGCCTTTTATTGCGGCAAAATAGCCGCAATAAAACGCTCATGTGAAAAAGGCTTAAAATGCAGGCCACTGGAGGTCTCCTGTCCTTTAGATTTGCAGTCCACTACCTGTATTCAAGTAATGTCCATCTTTAGTAACACAGATAACAAGATAGAGAACAGGAAGAAAACGAGGGTGATGACTCATGCTGCTCACAAAGGTCTATGGAGAAGTGAGCAGAGGTGGGAGGAGACAAGCAGAGACTCACACAGACATGCTGTTAGATCTAATGGTGGGTTATTTACTGGTATTTTTTCACATCTATACTGCTCAACACTTTTCTAGTGTCCTCCATGATTATGTTTTTTCTTTGTGTTTGTGTTAGACTTAGGCCTCGGTCACACGGGCGATTTTCCGTGCGATCTGCGCATGCGATGTGCGATTTTGTAAAACCATTGCTTTGCAATTGTATCGGACACATGAGCGCTTTCTATGCGCTCGTCTGATTAATTATAGAACAGAAATCGCAGATCGCACCTATCAGCGCCGACCCCATTGAGAACATATACTAGACAAATCATTCTCCTCTGCCACAGCTGTAACAGCTGTGGCAGAGAAGAATGATGTTTGCCCATTGAATTCATTGGAGCCGGCAATACAGCCAGCTCCATTGAAAGCAATGGGCTGCCGGCGATCGCACAATGAATTTTCGGGAAGGGCTTAAAAATATAAGCCCTTCCCTGAAATTCATCCAGAAATGTGTAAAAAGTAAAAAAAAAAATATACTCACCTTCTCCCGGCAGACGGAGTTCAGCCGCGGCCGGCCAGCAGTTCTCCTGAACTGCTGTGAGTAGTATTCAGCAGTCGGGGATTTAAAATCCCCGCCTGCTGAATGAGCTGCCTCTGATTGGTCACAGCCCTCACCAATCAGAGGCAGCTCTCACTCACCCATTCATGAATTCATTTAAATCCCCGGCTGCTGAATACTACTCACAGCAGTTCAGGAGAACTGCCGTCCGGCCGCGGCTGAACTCCGTCTGCCAGGACAAGGTGAGTATATATATTTTTTTACACATTTCTGGATGAATTTCAGGGAAAGGCTTATATTTTTAAGCCCTTCCCGAAAATTCATCCTGAGATCGCCCGCAGCCCATTGCTTTCAATGGAGCCGGCTGTATTGCCGTCTCCATTGAATTCAATGCGCTGGACAGCGCTGCACTGCTCCGGCCCGTTTCTAACGAAACACGGCTAGGAGCAGATTTTTCGGGCGATTTTTCGGCCCCGGTCACGCGATTTGCGGATGCGCATCCGTCATGCGATCCGCAAATCGTGGGAAAAAAACGCCCGTGTGACCGAGGCCTTAGAGAGCAGAATCTGTGCATGGTATATAGCGGATGGCATAACCGCTAAACTCCTCCTGCCAGGTCAGAGAGAACTGAAAATCAGAGATAGACCTTACAAAGCTGAAATTGGTGATAAATGCAAGATACAAGTAATATAATGGTCAGAAGTTCCTCATGTACACACATGACAGCTTATTCTGAAAATTTCATCTAAAAATTCATGTACGCTTTAATCAATTAGAAGTCAGAGAAGTCAATTGTAACAAATAAATACTTGGAGAAAGTAGACTGGCAGTTGTTTTTGATTATTTTGCCACAAAATTCAACCTGGCTTCAATATGTGGAAAAACGTTTCATCTTTGTACATTATAGAACATTATTTTTTTTAATATTACTGACATGATTATAGTCTTGGCGATATTGTGTGATCGAACTGACTCTGGTTGTCATTTAATTTTAACATGATTATTTTCTGTGGAGAAAAGCTGCTCGTGTCAATTGCCAATTATGTCAAGAGTATGTCATGTAACTAGAGATGAGCGAGCGTACTCGGAAAAGCACTACTCGCTCGAGTAATTTGCTTTATCCGAGTATCGCTGTGCTCGTCCCTGAAGATTCGGGTGCCGGCACGGAGCGGGGAGCTGCAGGGGAGAGCGGGGAGGAACGGAGGGGAGATCTTTCTCTCCCTCTCTCCCGCTCCGCTCTCCCCTGCTCCCCGCTGCGACTCACCTGTCAGCCGCAGCGGCACCCGAATCTTCAGGGACGAGCACAGCGATACTCGGATAAAGCAAATTACTCGAGCGAGAAGTGCTTTTCCGAGTACGCTCGCTCATCTCTACATGTAACCACTGCAGCCATTAATTGGTCACAGCGGTCATCAACAGTACAAAACATTACTGCCACCCACCACCTAATATCCAAACAGACCCAACAACAGTACAAACAAAAAAATGGCAAAGCTTTTTTTAAATTGCGACTGAAAAAGCTGTAGAAGAGCAAAGAAGAAACACCTGGGCCATAAATCACAATTACTATTCACATCAGTCCAAATAATTCCCGTACAGGATCTGATTGCGATAAATCTTTCTGCATGCATTCTGACTAAAGATCAAATAACCATAATAAAGATTAAATGACCGTTGTAGCTGCAATATTAAATAGTTTCATTTTGTATCTACAACACAATTCAGTTTATTTATCATACTGCTAGATGTAAACAGACTTGTAAGATTACGTGCCGTGAAAACATGTTTCTTCTGAAGATCCAGAAACAGTTTCACCTTCCAAATTGACTACTGTTTGAATTGTAACCAGTGCTGTAAATCACTGTGACAGAACAGTTCTCCACTCTATTAGCTAGTCACTGCTGAGAACCTTTAAATTAAAATTTAACCTTTAATGACATATTAAGGCCCCCTGTCCACGGCCGTTGCGGAATATCGCTAGGGGGAGCAGGGGGGGAGAGCTGTCAGCTCTCTGCGGTGAGCCTATCTGAGAGATAGGCTCACCGTGGAGAATCGCGGCAAATCGTGGCATGCCGCGATTTAGATCCCGCGAGCGGAGAATTGTTATGTTTCTCCACTCGTGGACACCGCACTGGATTATCACCGCAGGTAACGCAATGAACAATCTCCGCAATGAACAAGCAGCCTAAAATCTCTTAGTGGGACCCACTTATGAAAAACTAACACACATAATAAATAATACCAGATTTATTCTTATTAGACAGAAAATTACAGCATGGATGGCAATACTAGATGTATTTGTGTGTTAGGGGCCACATGCAGAACCAGTTATAATAAAGACTGGCTTTCAGTCCCCCAGGAACTCTAGTTATACTGTAACATATGATCTACGGATACATGTCTATCAGAATTGGAACCATGGGGTAATAAGCTAACAGAGGGTGATTTATCCCAAATGATGTTTAATTGGATACTTCATAATGATCTAGATCAATCTACCTTCTTGCAGTGTAGTTGATATTTATATTTTTATTGTCGCAGTCTGAGAAAACATATGATGATTAGAGATGAGCGAACGTACTCGTCCGAGCTTGATACTCGTTCGAGTATTAGCGTGTTCAGGATGCTCGTTACTCGTAACGAGTACCACGCGATGTTCGGGTTACTTTCACTTTCATCTCTGAGACGTTAGCACGCTTTTCTAGCCAATAGAAAGACAGGGAAGGCATTACAGCTTCCCCCTGCGACGTTCAAGCCCTATACCACCCCCCTGCAGTGAGTGGCTGGCGAGATCAGGTATCACCCGAGTATATAAATCGGCCCCTCCCGCGGCTCACCACAGATGCATTCTGACAGAGATCAGGGAAAGTGCTGCTGGTGCCGGAGCTGCTATAGGGAGAGCGTTAGGAGTGATTTTAGGCTTCAAGAACCCCAACGGTCCTTCTTAGGGCCACATCTAACCGTGTGCAGTACTGTGGAGGCTGCTTTTTGCAGTGTTGCACTTTTTTTTTTTTTAGTATATCGGCCGTGCAGAGCATTGCGCCCTGCAGTAATACTCCAGGGCCAGAAGTGCTTAGGCAGGGACAGAAGACATATTGATTGAATATAGGCAGTGGGCCTTTGCAAAAAAATTTGGGGAAAAAATCTATTTGGGCTGCTTGTGACTGTCCTCAGTGTTCTGGGTCTGTGCTGGGTGTAGTAGTTCTCCAAATTCATACGCAGCCAGCTAAGTGTTACAGCAGGCTTGCGCAAAATTATTTCCTGGCTCTGTCTGGGCTGTGAAATCACCGCTGTATTACAGTTCTCAGTGCAACACTCTGCAGTTCTTTGACATACTCCAGGGCCAGAAGCGCTTAGGCAGGGACAGAAGACATATTGATTGAATATAGGCAGTGGGCCTTTGCAAAAAAATTTGGGGAAAAAAATCTATTTGGGCTGCCTGTCACTGTCCTCAGTGTTCTAGGTCTCTGCTGGGTGTAGTAGTTCTCCAAATTCATACGCAGCCAGCTAAGTGTTACAGCAGGCTTGCGCAAAATTATTTCCTGGCGTTCCGTAAGCGAAGTCAGCCTCCAACCACAGGCAAATAAGCGGCACATTTAATTACAGTGTTCTGTTTCTGCATTACTGGTAATACAGCATGCTGAGGGTTAGGGGTAGGCCTAGAGGACGTGGACGCGACCGAGGATGCGGAGGCCCAAGTCAGGGTGTGGGCACAGGCCGAGCTCCTGGTCCAGGTGTATCGCAGCCGACTGCTGCGGGATTAGGAGAGAGGCACGTTTCTGGCGTCCCCACATTCATCGCACACTTAATGGGTCCACGCGGTAGACCTTTGTTAGAAAATGAGCAGTGTGAGCAGGTCCTGTCGTGGATGGCAGAAAGTGCATCCAGCAATCTATCGTCCACCCACAGTTCTGCGCCGTCCACTGCTGCAACTCAGAATCCTCTGGCTGCTGCTCCTCCTTCCTCCCAGCCTCCTCACTCCATTACAATGACACATTCTGAGGAGCGGGCAGACTCCCAGGAACTGTTCTCGGGCCCCTGCTCAGATTGGGCAGCAGTGGTTCCTCTCCCACCAGAGGAGTTTATCGTGACTGATGCCCAACCATTGGAAAGTTCCCGGGGTCCGGGGGATGAGGCTGGGGACTTCCGGCAACTGTCTCAAGACCTTTCAGTGGGTGAGGAGGCCGATGACGATGAGACACAGTTGTCTATCAGTGAGGTAGTAGTAAGGGCAGTAAGTCCGAGGGAGGAGCGCACAGAGGATTCGGAGGAAGGGCAGCAGGACAATGAGGTGACTGACCCCACCTGGTTTGCTACGCACTGCCTCTTGTAACCTACAGGGCAGGTTACAAGAGGCAGTGCGGTGTCCAGGGGTAGAGGCAGGGCCAGACCGAATAATCCATCAACTGTTTCCCAAAGCGCCCCCTCGCGCCATGCCACCCTTCACTGAGAGTGCAGACGACCGACGAACAGTGGTGTGCAACCTTTGTCGCGCCAAGATCAGCCGGGGAGCCACCACCACCAGCCTCACCACCACCAGCATGCGCAGACATATGATGGCCAAGCACCCCACAAGGTGGGACGAAGGCCGTTCACCGCCTCCGGTTTGCACCGCTGCCTCTCCCCCTGTGCCCCAACCTGCCACTGAGATCCAACCCCCCTCTCAGGGCACAGGCACTACCGTCTCCTGGCCTGCACCCACACCCTCACCTCCGCTGTCCTCGGCCCCATCCACCAATGTCTGTCAGCGCACCGTCCAGCCGTCGCTAGCGCAAGTGTTTGAGTGCAAGCGCATGTACGCCGCCACGCACCCGCACGCTCAAGCGTTAAACGTGCACATAGCCAAATTTATTAGCCTGGAGATGCTGCCGTATAGGGTTGTGGAAACTGAGTCCTTCAAAAGTATGATGGCGGCGGCAGCTCCGCGCTACTTAGTTCCCAGTCGCCACTACTTTTCCCGATGTGCTGTGCCAGCCCTGCACGACCACGTCTCCCGCAACATTGTACGCGCCCTCACCAACGCGGTTACTGGCAAGGTCCACTTAACAACGGACACGTGGACAAGCACAGGCGGGCAGGGCCACTATATCTCCCTGATGGCACATTGGGTGAATTTAGTGGAGGCTAGGACCGAGTCAGAGCCTGGGACCGCTCACGTCCTACCCACCCCCAGAATTTCGGCCCCAGCTCGGTGGTGGTATCTGAGGCGGTGTATGCTTCCTCCACTAAAGCACCCTCCTCCTCCTCCTCCTCCAACACAACCTCTGTCTCGCAATCAAGATGTGTCAGCAGCAGCAGCACGTCGCCAGCAGTCGGTGTCAGCTTAGGAGATAAGAGGCACACGGCCCACGAACTGCTGCAGGGTCTGACAAAGCAGACCGACCGCTGGCTTGCGCCGCTGAGCCTCCAACCGGGCATGGTCGTGTGTGACAACGGCCGTAACCTGGTGGCGGCTCTGCAGCTCGGCAGCCTCACGCACGTGCCATGCCTCGCCCACGTCTTTAATTTGGTGGTTCAGCGCTTTCTGAAAAGCTACCCACGCTTGTCAGACCTGCTCGGAAAGGTGCGCCGGCTCTGCGCACATTTCCGCAAGTCCCACACGGACGCTGCCACCCTGCGCACCCTGCAACATCGGTTTAATCTGCCAGTGCACCGACTGCTGTGCGACGTGCCCACACGGTGGAACTCTACGCTCCACATGTTGGCCAGGCTCTATGAGCAGCGTAGAGCTATAGCGGAATACCAACTCCAACATGGGCAGCGCAGTGGGAGTCAGCCTCCTCAATTCTTTTCAGAAGAGTGGGCCTGGTTGGCAGACATCTGCAAGGTCCTTGGAAAGTTTGAGGAGTCTACCCAGGTGGTGAGCGGCGATGCTGCAATCATTAGCGTCAGCATTCCTCTGCTATGCCTCTTGAGACGTTCCCTGTAAAGCATAAAGGCAGACGCTTTGCGCTCGGAAACAGAGCCGGGGGAAGACAGTATGTCGCTGGATAGTCAGAGCACCCTCCTGTCTATATCTCAGCGCGGTGAGGAGGAGGAGGATCCTGAACGTGATCTTCCTAGTGAGGACAACCATGTGTTGCGTACATGTACCCTGGCACACATGGCTGACTTCATGTTAGGAGGCCTTTCTCGTGACCCTCGCGTTACACGCATTCTGGCCACTACGGATTACTGGGTGTACACACTGCTTGACCCACGGTATAAGGAGAACCTTTCCACTGTCATACCCGAAGGGGAAAGGGGTTCGAGAGTGATGCTATACCACAGGACCCTGGCGGACAAACTGATGGTAAAATTCCCATCCGACAGCGCTAGTGGCCGAAGGCGCATTTCCGAGGGCCAGGTAGCAGGGGAGGCGCGGAGATCAGGCAGCATGTTCAGCACAGGCAGGGGAACACTCTCTAAGGCCCTTGACAGCTTTATGGCTCCCCAGCAAGACTGTGTCACCGCTCCCCAGTCAAGGCTGAGTCGGCGGGAGCACTGTAAAAGGATGGTGAGGGAGTACGTAGCCGATCGCACGACCGTCCTCCGTGATGCCTCTGCCCCCTACAACTACTGGGTGTCGAAGCTGGACACGTGGCCTGAACTCGCACTGTATGCCCTGGAGGTGCTTGCTTGTCCTGCGGCTAGCGTCTTGTCAGAGAGGGTGTTTAGTGCGGCTGGGGGAATCATCACAGATAAGCGTACCCACCTGTCAACCGACAGTGCCGACAGGCTTACACTCATCAAGATGAACAAAGCCTGGATTTCCCCAGACTTCTCTTCTCCACCAGCAGACAGCAGCGATACCTAAGCAATACGTAGGCTGCACCCGCGGATGGAAGCATCATTCTCTATCCCCATCAAAAACAGGGACCTTTTTGCTTCATCAATCTGTGTATAATATTCCTACTCCTCCTCCTGCTCCTCCTCCTGAAACCTCACATAATCACGCCGAACGGCCCACAAGGCTCAGTCATATAATTTTTGTAAACAATTTTTATACGTTTCAATGCTCATTAAAGTGTTGAAACTTTCACCTCAACCAATTTTTATTTTAACTGGGCTGCCTCCAGGCCTAGTTACCAATTAAGCCACATTAACGAAAGCGATTAATGGGTTTCACCTGCCCTCTTAGTTGGGCATGGGCAATTTTTCTGACATACATTAGTACTGTTGGTACGCCAATTTTTGGGGGCCCTCGCCTACAGTGTAATCCAATTAATTTTTAGCCCACCTGCATTACAGCTGACGTTACATCAGCTGTGTTGGGCACTGCAATGGGATATATTTATGTACCGCCGGTGGGTTCCAGGAAGCCACCCATGCTGTGGGTCCACAGGGAGTTGTAACAGCATGTGTCCACTTCTAAAGAACCCCAGTCTGACTGGGACATGCAGTGTGGGCTGAAGCCCACCTGCATTAAACATGACATTACCTCAGCTGTGATGGGCAATGTAATGGGATATATTTATGTACCGCCGGTGGCTTCCTGGCACCCACCCATGCTGTCGGTCCACAGGGAGTTGTAACTGCATGTGTCCACTTCTAAAGAAACCCAGTCTGACTGGGGCATGCAGTGTGGGCCGTAGCCCACCTGCATTAAACATGACATTACCTCAGCTGTGATGGGCAATGCAATGGGATATATTTATGTACCACCGGTGGCTTCCTGGCACCCACCCATGCTGTCGGTCCACAGGGACTTCACAATAGGGAGTTGTACCTGCCTGTGTCTATGAATTAAAAAGCCCGGTCAGGTTGGGGCATGCAGTGTGGGCCGAAGCCCACCTGCATTTAATCTGACGTTAGCTCTGCTGTCCAGGGCACTGCAATGGGATACATTTATGTACAGCCGGTGGGTTCCAGGGAGCCACCCATGCTGTGGGTGCACACGGAATTCCCATTGCGGAGTTGTACCTGCCTGTGACTATTTATAAAAAAACGCGGTCTGACTGGGGCATGCAGACACCTTGAGAGAATGAATAGTGTGTGGCACATAGGTTCCCCATTGCTATGCCCACGTGTGCAGCTCCAGATGGAGGTGGCACAGGATTGGATTTCTCATTGCTTCTGTACAGCATTGTGGACTATCGCCCCGCCCCTTTTAAAGAGGGTCGCTGCCTAGCCGTGCCAACCCTCTGCAGTGTGTGCCTGCTTTTCCTCTGGCAGACGCACTTATAAATAGACATGAGGGTGGCGTGGCATGAGGGCAGCTGAAGGCTGGGCAGGGACAGTTTGGTGTGCGCTGTGGACACTGGGTCGTGGGGGGGGGGGTTGGGCAGCATGTAACCCAGGAGAAGTGGCAGCGGAGTGTCATGCAGGCAGTGATTGTGCTTTGTTGGAGGTAGTGTGGTGCTTAGCTAAGGTATGCATTGCTAATGAGGGCTTTTCAGAAGTAAAAGTTGTTGGGGGGGGCACTCTTGCCGCTATTGTGGCTTAATAGTGGGACCTGGGAACTTGAGATGCAGCCAAACATGTAGCCCCTCGCCTGCCCTATCTGTTGCTGTGTCGTTCCCATCACTTTCTTGAGTTGCCCAGATTTTCACAAATGAAAACCTTAGCGAGCATCGGCGATATACAAAAATGCTGGGGTCGCCCATTGACTTCAATGGGGTTCGTTATTCGAAACGAACCCGCGAGCATCGCGAAAAGTTCGTCTCGAGTAACGAGCACCCGAGCATTTTGGTGTTCGCTCATCTCTAATGATGATATATCAGCTTTAAAATCACTAAATTAAAAAATAAGCACTGAATAATAGTAGAGTTCTCAGTTCTATCGCACGTTAACGTGTCTGTATCAATCTGTATTTCTCCACACGTCTGTCTGCTTTATAGTGTTTGTTTTTCATAAGTGGGTCCCTCTAAGAGATTTTAATATATCATTAAAGGTTACATTTTAATTTAATCAGTGCTGTGATTTATGTGTATAGAACAATTCTCCAAATGTCTCATTTACAGGATGGCTTTGATGCATATTCATTAATCAATTTCTCACTGTATTTTATAGCATTGTTTATTTTTCAGCTCTTATCATGCAAGATAAGCCAACTAAGCATATGCCTACTCACGTGCACAGGAAACTGGGTATGTGTATGCTGGAAACTGCTGTGAGGAAGTGTAAGGCCTCTTTCACACAGGCTACAGAATCTCGCTACAAAATGTATGTATGTGAAGCTCAGGGTTTCCAATGGATTCTTTCACAAGAGAGATTTTTTGTAGCCTGAAAGAAACCATTGGAAACCATGAGCGACACATACATACACTACCGTTCAAAAGTTTGGGGTCACATTGAAATGTCCTTATTTTTGAAGGAAAAGCACTGTACTTTTCAATGAAGATAACTTTAAACTAGTCCTAACTTTAAACAAATGCACTCTATACATTGCTAATGTGGTAAATGACTATTCTAGCTGCAAATGCCTGGTTTTTTGTGCAAAATCTACAAAGGTGAATAGAGGCCCATTTCCAGCAACTATCACTCCAGTGTTCTAATGGTACAATGTGTTTGCTGATTGGCTCAGAAGGCTAATTGATGATTAGAAAACCCTTGTGCAATCATGTTCACACATCTGAAAACAGTCTAGCTCGTTACAGAAGCTACAAAACTGACCTTCCTGTGAGCAGATTGAGTTTCTGGAGCATCACATTTGTGGGGTCAATTAAACGCTCAAAATGGCCAGAAAAAGAGAACTTTCATCTGAAACTCGACAGTCTATTCTTGTTCTTAGAAATGAAGGCTATTCCATGCGAGAAATTGCTAAGAAATTGAAGATTTCCTACAACGGTGTGTACCACTCCCTTCAGAGGACAGCACAAACAGGCTCTAACCAGAGTAGAAAAAGAAGTGGGAGGCCGCGTTGCACAATTAAGCAAGAAAATAAGCACATTAGAGTCTCTAGTTTGAGAAACAGACGCCTCACAGGTACCCAACTGGCATCTTCATTAAATAGTACCCGCAAAACACCAGTGTCAACATCTACAGTGAAGAGGCGGCTGCGGGATTTTGGGCTTCAGGGCAGAGTGGCAAAGAAAAAGCCATATCTGAGACTGGCCAATAAAAGAAAAAGATTAAGATGGGCAAAAGAACACAGACATTGGACAGAGGAAGACTGGAAAAAAGTGTTGTGGACGGATGAATCCAAGTTTGAGGTGTTTGGATCACAAAGAAGAACGTTTGTGAGACGCAGAACAAATGAAAAGATGCTGGAAGAATGCCTGACGCCATCTGTTAAGCATGGTGGAGGTAATGTGATGGTCTGGGGTTGCTTTGGTGCTGGTAAGGTGGGAGATTTGTACAGGGTAAAAGGGATTCTGAATAAGGAAGGCTATCACTCCATTTTGCAACGCCATGCCATACCCAGTGGACAGCGCTTGATTGGAACCAATTTCATCCTACAACAGGACAATGACCCTAAACACACCTCCAAATTGTGCAAGACTATTTACAGCAGAAGCAGGCAGCTGGTATTCTATCGGTAATGGAGTGGCCAGCGCAGTCACCAGATCTGAACCCCATTGAGCTGTTGTGGGAGCAGCTTGACCGTATGGTACGCCAGAAGTGCCCATCCAACCAATCCAACTTGTGGGAGATGCTTCTAGAAGCGTGGGGTGCAATTTCACAAGCTTACCTCAACAAATTAACAGCTAGAATGTCAAAGGTGTGCAATGCTGTAATTGCTGCAAAAGGAGGATTCTTTGACGAAAGCAAAGTTTGATGTAAAAACAATGTTATTTCAAATACAAGTCATTATTTCTAACCTTGTCAATGTCTTGACTCTATTTTCTATGCATTTCACAACGCATGGTGGTGAATAAGTGTGACTTTTCATGGAAAACACAAAATTGTTTGGGTGACCCCAAACTTTTGAACGGTAGTGTATGTTTTGTAGCAAGATTTTGGGCTGTAAGTAGGTGATCCGTGGAGTCCGAGGATATAAGTTTTATACTTACCTTTCCCGTGGTTGTCAGTGCTGGAAGTCACTGCTCAATGCATTTAGTAGTGGCTTCCAGCGCTGACATCAGGGGAACAACCAGCGGATGGTTAGTATAAAACTTCCCTGGACTCCACAGATCGTATAGATGACAGATGCCTTTCAAAATTTGGAGCATGTAACTTAGGGCTTCTTCAGACGGTGTGACCTTGTCCTGTTATGCGGCCATGAATATCATGGTTGCATAACGGGATGAAACAAAACCATTGATTTCAATGGTTTAGTTTTCATTAGCAGTATTCTCACCCATTAATACTACATGCGGGAAACATAGGGCAGGGCCTTTCTTCCCACAGTTTTTTTCAAAGTCACTCGCACTAGCATTGAGTTTGAAAAGTCCAAGAAGAAAATGGGGATTTTCCCCATTGAGTTCAGTGGGGTTGTCAAAATCCACAGCAAATCGAAATTGTTCATCTGCATGTAGGGACATATTAAAAATGGGGCACAACTGTATGCCAATGATATGCTATTTTTGATGGATCTAGTTTTTGTTTTTTTCTTCTTATTTTATATTGTACCCTTAGGCCCGTTTCATAAGGCCGAGATTTTCACGCGAGATTTATGCGTTGCGAGACTCACAAATCAGGCACAAACATGAACCCCATTCTTTTGAATGGGATCGTACACATGACCGATTCTTTTCTTTCCATATTACATCGCGATGCCATGTGGGAAACAAATTGCAGCATGTCCTCTCTTTAGGCGTGTCCTAGCTTTCCCTATTGAAAACAATAGGAATCACTCTGCAATCCTCCGCAACGACTATCAGCCGTGGCAAAGGATCACTACTTCCTGAAGTGACGCAAGATGTTTTTGATACAAAACGCCTCGCATCCGCGGGGAAATTGCATCTTGGCAAGTGCGATATATACAACACGGCCCGATATCGCACTCGCCTGTGTGAAATTAGCTTTAGGATATGTTCACACATAGCAGTATTGGTGTAGATTTGCAGCAGAGGAAAGCCTGCATGAAAAACCGTATCAAAAACTGCACCATTGAACCAGATTTTTATGCAAATCCGTAGCCGATTTTACAATTGAAAGGGTAAAATCGGCTGCAGAACCGTGTTAAAAATGGCAGGCGGAGGCTCACGGAGTTTCTCCCATTGTTTTCAATGGAAAAAAAATCTCTCATGTGTATGACCCCGTTCAAAAGAATAGGGTACATATTCATGCGAGATTCGTGCACTTCATGTGTAATTTTTAGGGGCTTGTAAAAAAAATAATGAATTTCAAGTGTTTTTGCAAGCTTTTTTTGTCTTTCTTCATACAGACATTCTATGTTGCTTTTTTAGGTGTTTTTTTTCCAAGTCCTTGAAAAAAACACCACTTCTAGAGAATGCTGCATTTTGAAAAATGCGCCAAGATTGAGGAAAAGAAAGATTTACAGAGCATTTCATATTTGCCCATTAGCATACAGCTAACATCTAGCTGCAAGGTTTTTCCAGAAAACATTATATGTAAAACCCCTCAACTGCTGTCCTGCAAACTGTGGATAAAGCATAAATGTCGCAGGCAGAAGAAAAAACTGCCCCGCTGCGTACACTCTGATTAGTGTAGTCATATGTGTATGCTTTCATCCTTTACTCCAGGGTTGTTCTTTAGGTACAAGATTACTGTACTGCACTTCTAGATAAATCAGACCATAAACAGCAATTTATGGCATCCACTGCCTTTGAATTGGCAACGTTGGTCACAGACAAGGTAGAAAATGTACTGCATTTCTGTAAAATAAACATTTTGTAGCCCTACTTACGATGCGGCTGACCTTTCCAACAGGAGCTACTTGTTTGAATTAAAGGTTCATTTGAATAACATAATAATGTAACTCTCTGATGAACCCATTACAATCTGGTTTCGTGGTTTGCATTAACAAGAGGATCTAAGGATCTCTTTTCCGTGAAATTCAATGATCAGTACTCTCCTTTAATTTTTCTAGATCTATCTCACATATTTAGCACTGTAGACCACCCAATCCAATCACCCAAAAGGCTACTGTTTAGAGATGAGCGAGCACCAAAATGCTCGGGTGCTCGTTACACGAGACGAACTTTTCGCGATGCTCGCGGGTTCGTTTCGAGTAACGAACCCCATTGAAGTCAATGGGCGACCCGAGCATTTTTGTATTTTGCCGATGCGCGCTAAGGTTTTCATTTGTGAAAATCTGGGCAATTCAAGAAAGTGATGGGAACGACACAGAAACGGATAGGGCAGGCAAGGGGCTACATGTTGGTCTGTATCTCAAGTTCCCAGGTCCCACTAATAAGCCACAATAGCGGCAAGAGTGTCCCCCCCTCTCCCAACAATTTTTACTTCTCAAAAACCCTCATTAGCAATGCATACCTTAGCTAAGCACCACACTACCTCCAACAAAGCACAATCACTGCCTGCATGACACTCCGCTGCCACTTCTCCTGGGTTACATGCTGCCCCCCCGCACGACCCAGTGTCCACAGCGCACACCAAAGTGTCCCTGCGCAGCCTTCAGCTGCATTCATGTCACACGGTGGCCTCATAGCCACACCACCCTCATGTCTATTTATAAGTGCAGAGGGTTGGCACGGACAGGCAGCGACCCTCTTTAAAAGGGGCGGGGCGATAGCCCACAATGCTGTACAGAAGCAATGAGAAATTCAATCCTGTGCCACCTCCATCAGGAGCTGCACACATGGGCATATCAATGGGGAACCCATGTGCCACACACTATTCATTCTGTCAAGGTGTCTGCATGCCCCAGTCAGACTGGGGTTTTTTATAAATAGTCACAGGCATGTACAACTCCGCAATGGGAATTCCGCGTGCACCCACAGTATGGGTGGCTCCCTGGAACCCACCGGCTGTACATAAATGTATCCCATTGCAGTGCCCAGCACAGCTGAGGTAACGTCAGATTAAATGCAGGTGGGCTTCGGCCCACACTGCATGCCCCAGTCACACTGGGGTTTTTTATAAGTAGACACAGACAGGTACAACTCCCTATTGTGAAGTCCCTGTGGACCCACAGCATGGGTGGTTCCCTGGAACCTACCGGCGGTACATAAATAAATCCCATTGCAGTGCCCAGCACAGCTGAGGTGACGTCAGGTTTAATGCAGGTGGCCTTCGGCCTACACTGCATGCCCCAGTCAGACTGGGGTTCTTTAGAAGTGGACACATGCAGTTACAACTCCGTGTGGACCGACTGCATGGGTGGGTCCCAGGAAGCCACCGGCAGTACATAAATATATCCCATTGCATTGCCCATCACAGCTAAGGTAACGTCCGATTAAATGCAGGTGGTCTTCGGCCCACACTGCATGCCCCAGTCTGACCGGGGTTTTTAATACATAGACACTTACAGGTACAAATCCCTAATGTGAAGTCCCTGTGGACCCACAGCATGGGTGGCTCCCTGGAACCCATCGGCTGTACATAAATGTATCCCATTGCAGTGCCCTGCTCAGCAGAGCTAACGTCGCATACAATACAGGTGTGCTTCGGCCCGCAGTGTATGCCCCAGTCAGACTGTTAAGGTACATATTAACAGTAACCGCGTTGGTGGGAATGTGGTGGCGACTGCGGACCTAGTAGCGCGGTTTTATTTAGTTGGTTTTCGGAATGTGGCCAGGATTAAGTGGGCCATGGCGGGGGGATGGCGGGGGGGGCTTTCTTGTGGAAAGGTGAAATTCTTGGACTGCCACCAGACGGACCAATGCAAAGGTATTTTCCAAGAATGTTTTCATTGCTGGAGGAGGAGGGGGATGTTTTTGAGGCACTACGTGTCCTCTCCACGTTTCCGTGGTTATATGCACCTTAACAGTAACCGCGTTGGTGGGAAATGGCCTCGCCACCATCATGTCTTTGGGAAGCCTCTGTTTCCACACCCCAGAGACATACCATTAGCAGTGGTATAGGTAGAGCCCAGAATTAGTAACATTTCAGCGGTAGCATTAGGGACAGGCCCCAGTAACATATCACTAGCAGCATTATAGGGGGAGCACAGTATTAGTTCCATTTAAGTAGTAGTAGCAGTCCAGACAGGCCCCAGTAACAATTCTGAAGCAGCAGTATAGGGGGAGCACAGTATTAGTTATATTTCAGTAGTAGTAGCAGTCAAGACAGGCCACAGTAACATTCCGGTTGCAGCAGTTTAGGGAGATAACAGTCTCTTTCACATTTCAGGAGTTGCAGTATAGAAAAGGCCCCAGTTACATTTAAGTTTATGTAGCAAAAGTGTAGGCCAACCCCATACACCTTGCTGTACCATGAGTGCAGGCGAAGCCCATAAAAATTACAAGTATTACACTGTAGGCGAGGGCCCAAAAACCTGGTGTACCAACAGTACTAATGTACCTCAGAAAAATTGCCCATGACCAACCAAGAGGGCAGGTGAAACCCATTAATCGCTTTGGTTAATGTGGCTTAATTTGTAACTAGGCCTGTAGGCTGCCCAGTTAAAATAAAAATTGGTTCAGGTGAAAGTTTCAACGCTTTAATGAGAATTGAAACGTATAAACATTGTTTACTAAAGTAATATGACTGAGCCTTGTGGGCCTAAGAAAAATTGCCCGTTCGGCGTGATTACGTGAGGTTTAAGGAGGAGGAGCAGGAGGAGGATGATGAATATAATACACAGATTGATGAAGCTAAAAGGTCCCCGTTTTTGATGGTGATAGAGAACGATGCTTCCATCCGCGGGTGCAGCCTACGTATTGTTTAGGTACCGCTGCTGTCCGCTGGTGGAAAAGAGAAGTCTGGGGAAATCCAGGCTTTGTTCATCTTTATGAGTGTAAGCCTGTCGGCACTGTCGGTTGACAGGCGGGTACACTTATCCGTGATGATTCCCCCAACCGCACTAAACACCCTCTCTGACAAGACGCTAGCTGCAGGACAAGCAAGCACCTCCAGGGCATACAGTGCGAGTTCAGGCCACGTGTCCAGCTTGGACACCCAGTAGTTGTAGGGATCAAAGGCGTCGCGGAGGACGGTCGTGCGATCGGCTACGTACTCCCTCACCATCCTTTTACTGTGCTCCCGCTGACTCAGCCTTAACTGGGGAGCCGTGACAAAGTCTTGCTGGGGAGCCATAAAGCTGTCAAAGGCCTTGGAGAGTGTTCCCCTGCCTGTGCTGTACATGCTGCCTGATCTCCGCGCCTCCCCTGCTACCTGGCCCTCAGAACTGCGCCTTCTGCCACTAGCGCTGTCGGATGGGAATTTTACCATCAGTTTGTCTGCCAGGGTCCTGTGGTATAGCATCACTCTCGAACCCCTTTCCTCTTCGGGTATGAGAGTGGAAAGGTTCTCCTTATGCCGTGGGTCGAGCAGTGTGTACACCCAGTAATCCGTTGTGGCCAGAATGCGTGTAACGCGAGGGTCACGAGAAAGGCATCCTAACATGAAGTCCTCCATGTGTGCCAGGGTACCTGTACGCAACACATGGCTGTCCTCACTAGGAAGATCACTTTCAGGATCCTCCTCCTCCTCCTCAGGCCATACACGCTGAAAGGATGACAGGCAAGCAGCATGGGTACCCTCAGCAGTGGGCCAAGCTGTCTCTTCCCCCTCCTCCTTATGCTCATCCCCCTCCTCCTCCTCAACACGCTGAGATATAGACATGAGGGTGCTCTGACTATCCAGCGACATACTGTCTTCCCCCGCCTCCGTTTCTGAGTGCAAAGCTTCTGCCTTTATGCTTTGCAGGGAACTTCTCAAGAGGCATAGCAGAGGAATGGTGATGCTAATGATTGCAGCATCGCCGCTCACCATCTGGGTAAACTCCTCAAAGTTTCCACGGACCTGGCAGATGTCTGCCAACCAGGCCCACTCTTCTGTAAAGAATTGAGGAGGCTGACTCCCACTACGCCGTCCATGTTGGAGTTGGTATTCCCCTATAGCTTTACGCTGCTCATAGAGCCTGGCCAACATGTGGAGCGTAGAGTTCCACCGTGTGGGCACGTCGCACAGCAGTCGGTGCACTGGCAGATTAAACCGATGTTGCAGGGTCCGCAGGGTGGCAGCGTCCATGTTGGACTTGCGGAAATGTGCGCTGAGCCGTCGCACCTTTCCGAGCAGGACTGACAAGTGTGGGTAGCTTTTCAGAAAGCGCTGAACCACGAAATTAAAGACGTGGGCCAGGCATGGCATGTGCGTGAGGCTGCCGAGCTGCAGAGCAGCCACCAGGTTACGGTCGTTGTCACACACGACCATGCCCGGTTGGAGGCTGAGCGGCGAAAGCCAGCGGTCGGTCTGCTCTGTCAGACCCTGCAGCAGTTCGTGGGCCGTGTGCCTCTTCTCTCCTAAGCTGAGTAGTTTCAGGACGGCCTGCTGGTGCTTGCCCACCGCTGTGCTGCCACCCCGCGTGACACCGACTGGTGGCGACGTGCTGCTGCTGACACATCTTGATTGTGAGACAGAGGTTGCGTAGGAGGAGGAGGAGGGTGGTTTAGTCGAGGAAGCATACACCGCCGCAGATACCAGCACCGAGCTGGGGCCCGCAATTCTGGGGGTGGGTAGGACGTGAGCGGTCCCAGGCTCTGACTCGGTCCCAGCCTCCACTAAATTCACCCATTTGCCCACCGCTGTGCTGCCACGCCGCGTGACACCGACTGCTGGCGACTTGCTGCTGCCAGATCTTGATTGCGAGACAGAGGTTGCGTAGGAGGAGGAGGAGGGTGGTTTAGTGGAGGAAGCATTCACCACCGCAGATACCAGCACCGAGCTGGGGCCCGCAATTCTGGGGGTGGGTAGGCTCTGACTCGGTCCCAGCCTCCACTAAATTCACCCAATGTGCCGTCAGGGAGATATAGTGGCCCTGCCCGCCTGTGCTTGTCCACGTGTCCGTTGTTAAGTGGACCTTGGCAGTAACCGCGTTGGTGAGGGCGCGTACAATGTTGCGGGAGACGTGGTCGTGCAGGGCTGGGATGGCACATCGGGAAAAGTAATGGCGACTGGGAACCGAGTAGCACGGGGCCGCCGCCGCCATCATGTTTTTGAAAGCCTCCATTTCCACAAGCCTATACGGCAGCATCTCCAGGCTGATCAATTTGGCTATGTGCACGTTTAACGCTTGAGCATGCGGGTGCGTGGCGGCATACTTGCACTTGCGCTCAAACAGTTGCGCTAACGACGGCTGGACGCTGCGCTGAGAGACATTGCTCGATGGGGCCGAGGACAGCGGAGGTGAGGGTGTGGGTGCAGGCCGGGAGACGGTAGTGCCTGTGTCCTGAGAGGGGGGTTGGATCTCAGTGACAGGTTGGGGCACAGGGGGAGAGGCAGTGGTGCAAACCGGAGGTGGTGAACGGCCTTCGTCCCACCTTGTGGGGTGCTTGGCCATCATATGTCTGCGCATGCTGGTGGTGGTGGCTCCCCGGCTGATCTTGGCGCGACAAACCTTGCACACCACAGTTCGTCGGTCATCTGCGCTCTCAGTGAAAAACTGCCACACCTTTGAGCACCTCGGCCTCTGCAGGGTGGCATGGCGCGAGGGGGCACTTTGGGAAACAGTTGGTGGATTATTCGGTCTGGCCCTGCTTCTTCCCCCTGGCCACCGCACTGCCTCTTCCAACCTGCCCTGCTGCTGCACTTGCCTCCCCCTCTGAAGACCTGTCCTCAGTAGGCTTAGCAAACCAGGTAGGGTCCGTCACCTCATCGTCCAGCTGCTCTTCCTCCGAATCCTCTGTGCGCTCCTCCCTCAGACTTACTGCAATTACTACTACCTGAGTGATAGACAACTGTGTCTCATCGTCATCGTCCTCCTCACCCACTGAAAGCTCTTGAGACAGTTGCCGGAAGTCCCCAGCCTCATCCCCCGGACCCCAGGAACTTTCCAATGGTTGGGCATCGGTCATGACAAACTCTTCCAGTGGGAGAGGAACCATTGCTGCCCATTCTGGGCAGGGGCCCGGGAACAGTTCCTGGGAGTCTGCCTGCTCCTCAGAATGTGTCATTGTAATGGAGTGAGGAGGCTGGGAGGAAGGTGGAGCAGCAGCCAGAGGATTCAGAGTTGCAGCAGTGGACGGCGTAGAAGTCTGGGTGGTCGATAGATTGCTGGTTGCACTTTCTGCCATCCACAACAGGACCTGCTCACACTGCTCATTTTCTAATAAAGGTCTACCGCGTGGACCCATTAATTGTGAGATGAATCTGGGGACACCAGAATCGTGCCTCTCTCCTAATCCCGCAGCAGTCGGCTACAATACACCTGGATCAGGAGCTTGGCCTGTGCCCACACCCTGACTTGGGCCTCCGCGTCCTCGCTCGCTTCCACGTCCTCTAGGCCTACCCCTACCCCTCAGCATGGTGTATTACGAGTAGAGCAGAAACAGAACGCTGTAATTAAATGTGCCGCTTATTGGCCTGTGGTTGGAGGCTGACTTTGCTTACGGAACGCACAGCAGAGCCAGGAAACAATTTTGCGCACGCTTGTAGTGAAACGTAGGTGCGTATGACTGAGCTAGTGGAATTCACAGCGCAGAAGCAGTCAAGTGGCCAAAGGGCAGTGGTAGGCTTTAAGTATTTTGCTTCAATTTTTTTAAATGGTTAGCTGAAACACCAGACAGATACTGCATGCAGCGTATATTATGTATACTGTTTCCCTCGGGCGCTATGACGGCGGTGATGCAACGGGCACAGCAGAGCCAGGAAACAATTTTGCGCACGCCTGTAGTGAGACGTAGGTGCGTATGACTGAGCTAGTGGAATTCACTGTGCAGAAGCAGTCAAGTGGCCAAAGGGCAGTGGTAGGCCTTAAGTATTTTGCTTCAATTTTTTTAAATGGTGAGCTGAAACACCAGACAGATACTGTATGCAGCGTATATTATGTATACTGTTTCCCTCGGGCGCTATGACGGCGGTGATGTAACGGGCACAGCAGAGCCAGGAAACAATTTTGTGCACGCCTGCTGTAACGCTTATCTGCGTATTAATTAGGACTACTACCCCTAGCAGACACGCAGTACACTGAAGACGGTCACAGGCAGCCCAAATATAGTATTTTTCCCCAATTTTTTTTGAAAAAGCCCACTGCCTATATAGACAGTATATCTCTTTCACCTTTCCCACTGTCCCTGCCTCACCAGTACTGCCCCTATACTCTGTACAATGACTGCAGACTGATGACGCAATGGTCTGCACGCCCGATATACAAAAAAAAATAATTGTGCAACACTGCTAAAAGCAGCCTCAACAGTACTGCAAATGGTCAGATGTGGCCCTAAGAAGGACCGTTGGGGTTCTTCAAGACGAATATAACACCTAACGCTCTCCCTATAGCAGCTAAAGCAAAACAGCACTTTCCCTGATCTCTGTCAGAATGCATCTGTGGCGAGCCGCGGGCGGGGCAGATTTTAATACTTGGGTGTCATCTGATCTCCCCAGCCACTCACTGCAGGGGGGTGGTATAGGGCTTGAACGTCACAGGAGGAAGTTGTAATGCCTTCCATGTCTTTCTATTGGCCAGAAAAGCGCGCAAATGTCTCAGAGATTAAAGTGAAAGTAACTCGAACATCGCGTGGTGCTCGTCTCGAGTAACGAGCATCTCGAACACCCTAATACGCGAACGAGCATCAAGCTCGGACGAGTACACTCGCTCATCTCTACTACTGTTCTATCTTGGTTTTCTTCTAGCTGCACTTTCAATGTGTCTTTTGCTGGCTATGCTTCCTCCCCACTTCCTCTCTCTATTACGGTTCTCCAAGATTTCGTATTGGGCCATCTCTTGTTTTGCCTTTACATAATCTTAGTTGGACAGAGTTTGATCACATTCAATATTTGTAGTCTAAAACTTAGCTCAAGATCAAAAAACAAAGGGCCACGGCACTCACAGAGGACCCCCGCAGAAAAATTACTTATAGGGGGCGGAGACAAAAAGGACCGCAACTGGTCCAAACAAATGCAGAGCCAACTTCGGGGCTATGGACAAATGCCCCTTTAGATATATGGAGAAAAAGTAGCAGAGAAGTGGCAGCATAAGATGATGCAAGTGGAAACAAGGTGTTTCTGTTATTTGGCTTGATAAAGACCTCGTGGAGGTTGAAACGTTGCCTTTTGAAACTTTGAAACAATAAAATGTTCCTTTAACTAAAGAAGTTTTTTTCACTTGCATCATCTTATGCTGCCACTTTATACTTTTTCTCCATAGTCTAAAACTTAGCACGTGTCCAAACCATGGAACAGGTGCAAATCTTTCCATTATAGTTTTTCTTAGGTGGCACTGCGGAGGTAGCGTTCCATCTTCCTTATTTGCATATTACCCAGAGGAGCATGAATGGCCTTATAAGTCACCTCACTCACCTTTTTGGTGCTCTCACTAAGGAGAAATGTTACCCCTCCCAACCCACACCACAGGCCTCTCACTAGCTAAGTCAGGATCCTACTGCACACTGATGAGGGGCATAAAAACCGAAACAGCTGCCTGTGTATGGATTTTGGCTTGGTTTTCAATTCCCAATCATTGCTCTACAGACCTGTATAATGGGTCAAACATTGATTTGAAGGAATGCTGCCATCCAATAGGTGATGCTGCAGAGGTATTGTTCCATCTTCCTTATTTGCAGTTTTTCTTAGTATTGCTAATAATATTCAGGTATGTTTAAGCATTCCTCAGAAACTTACCTCTTCAAGGAGGCCTATATGTCACATAACCCTACTCTATAGCCCATGCACAACCTGACCTGGTAACAAATATCTCCACTCTACTATTCTTAATTATTTACCCTTGTTGTGTCACTTCTATCCATGTTGGCTCAAATTCTAGTTGAGTGACTGGTTCATGCAGCTTTATTTATATTTCCCATGTTAATACAAGGGTTTGAGGAAATTTAGCTCTATGTACCTATTGTGTCATTTCTCCACTTACATTGAGATTGTAAACTCTTAAGCAGGAACCTCTTGCCTTTTGTTTTATTGCTCAATTATTTAGTAATTTGTTTTGATCACTTATCCTTTTACTTGTGCTTTTTCCCCAGTTGTAAAATACTGCAGTATGTTGCTGCTACCGTGTATAAATAAAAAAATATTAGTAGTATTGCTTCACTTTTCTATAAGTGTTAAAACAAAAAGGAAATTACTTTTTTCATGCAAAAATACACCTTTGTAAAGAAAATTCTCTTGGCAAAAGCTGAGAAATAAAAATGCATACTATCCCTACTGGCATTTCAGAGCTTCATGATCTTCTGTGCTTATGTGTTCTCATATTAAAAGGGTTGTTCAAAGTTAGAAAAACATGGCTATTTTTTTTAAACACAGCACCACCCTTGTCCATAGGCTGGGGGGTGGTGTTGCATCTCAGCTCCATTGAAGTGAATGGGGAGCTCGGCTCCAATACCAAATAAAATGGACTAGAGTGGTGTGTTGTGTTTGGAAGAAAGTAGCCACGTATTTCTAACCTTCGACAACCCCTTTAGTGTTGTATCAAATATGTAAGACGTCAGCATATACAATACTGTATGCAGGATTTTAGTGTAAGCAGTAATATTAGCCATGGATCCTGGGATCTACTAAGGTCAGTGAATACAACCAGTTCTATGGCAAATGTTTGTATGTACAGTATGTATCGGAAATGGAGGTGATATGGGTCAATCTTTCTTAGCCCCAGTATGCCTAATGCAGCGTCCAAGGAGCGGGCCCCAGACTAGGAGAAGGGGGGGATGAGCTTAGGCCTTGATAGGGTGACACTACCATCTCCCACCCAGAGGGTAACCAGGGACACATCCCAGGGTCGGAGAGCAGGCTATTAAAGTCCACATGCAGGGTTTAAGTTTAAAGGCAGAACCAAGAATGGTTAGTAAAGCCGTTTACTGGAATACAACTTGCAATACAGTCCACAATTTACATCCACTGGCAGCGTTTTCAGTGTAAGAGAACATGCGGTGTGACAAGGAGGAAACACGGGAGGACAGAGTGAATTACACACGCCAAGTTATCTATGGATCTCTGTTCCCGGACACCATCTCACAAACACTCACCGACTCTCTACCAGTACACACCCAGCACTGCACAGTGGGAACTCGCACTTGTTAAGGATTCTTGCTCTCACTTAATCTTCCAGAAGGGGAAGAATAAGGGGTCTAAACCACACGTTCGCTATACTCTCAGCCTCCTCCATATTCATCCCACAAAGACTGAAGGTGTCTGTGTGCAGGCCAGCTCCTTTCAGGTCAGATGGGTGGATAAAACCAGCCACGACCAACTCCTACGAACACTTTTTCCAAATTCCCCCCTCATGCACCTTGCAACGACATATATAAAACAAGGTCACATGACATACAAATAGATGCTTTTCCAAACATAACCCAGACTGTAACCCATTCAGTGCTGCAGCTATGCAATACACATCATATTCACCCACATGGAATACATTGACTATACACAGAAGCACAAGACTACATAGACCATTCAGAAACATCTAGAAGCTTTCACACATCAACTTCTGTACACTACACTAACAGGTCATGATTCTAGGACATCCTATAGAGGACACCTTATGAAATTTCTAGGTTATTTACAATAATTTAATCACCTGTGTGATACTAAGAAAAACCTGAAAGTCTAACCTGTTGTGGGTACTTCAGGACAGGAGCTAAGAAACACTGATATAAGTATATAACAGTTCGCCTGGGCATTATACATGATAACATGGTCGTGTTTGGAGAACATCACACAACAGCTATTGTTGCTTGATGACTATGTTTCTGGTGTCCAGTGCTTTTTGCTCTGGAATTTGTTTCCCAGTGTTTTACTGGGCCAGTCCCTGGTATCTAGTCTGTTATTGTCCTGGTCCCTGCTATTTATTGCCACAGTCCCTGAGGTCCAATGGTTTAGTGCCATTTTTCTCAAATACTCTTGCAACTACCTTTTGTCTCTTTTAGGTTGCTTTTCCACATCACATTGCGGTGCAGAAAAAAATCGCAGCATGTTGTATCTTTGGGCATTCAATCGGAACGCCTTTCCCATTGCTTTCAATGGGGCCGGCAAAGCATCGCATGGCATGCAAGGTTAATGTGAGTGCGATGCAATGTTTTCCATTGAAAACGATGGGAAACACTCCCTGATCCTCCGCTGCAGCTAATAGCCCTGCCGGTGGACCTCTACTTCCCTGAAGTGATGTGAGGCATTTTTGACACAAAAACACCTTTGCATCCGTGGGAAAATCGTACGTTGGCGAGCGCATTATTGTCGCCCGGTATCACGCTTGCCCGTGTGAAATTAGCCTTATTGTTCATATGAATACTAAATCATTGATTTTGTGGATTCATGTATAACTTCTTATGCCGTACCTTTGTTTTCTATGTAATTCTTTTAGTATTGAGCAATACAGCACCTGAGGTGAAATAATCGCTCTCAGCTTCCTGCTTTTTCTATGCTTCCTTCAGCTCTTCACAAGTCAGTAAAGAGTTATGTACAGTTTGTCCTAGAATACATTTACGTGGCCGGTTATATCACCTATGGGAAGACCCAGGGATGTCCTGTAAACCTCTCTAATGTAAAAAACTCCAAGGCAGGTTTCCTTGATGTCACTGGCGTCCCTGTCCGTGTCCGGCATTCTATTGGCTGCAGCGGTCATGTGGGTAAACCCACGTAACCACTGCTGCCAACTACATAGAAGATTGGAGCGGTAGCGAGTGGTGGCGGGGGAGCAGCACACAGTGGGAGGTGATAACTGTATTTTGTAATTTTAGTGCTTTGAATCCCCCCACTGCCACCAATGTTAGGGGTACTCAGAAAACCCCTTTAAGTATTCTATCTGACAAGTATTATTTATAGACACTGCATTGGGGCCCGTCGGAAATCTTTCAGTACTTGCTATACCTACATGCCTATTTGAGAACACAGTACTTAAAAAGGATTGCCATATTGAAACACTGTTCTCCAAAGCAATAAAATTCTATTTCCAACTACCTTTACATATGTTCTACACTGATCTATTTTCTTCCATCCTCTCATGTTCTGTTTCACCTTCTCTCATAGTGCTGTCCAACTTCCATTTCTTCCAATCTTTCAATACTTTGAAACACATGGTTTCTTTCGATGCCATTGGTATCTTAATCAACTCCTGTAACACTGTGGTCTGATTCTCCGCAGGACGTAATGGGCATCATCCTTCCACATAACACTGTGTAACTTTCTTTTCGTTCCCAGGTTGTAACCCCTAGTTGCTAATTTTTTTATGTAATAAAAGTTTAGGAAACATCTATCAATAGTGTTAAGCTTTGGTTTGTGGCAAGAAAAACGATTTATTTGAAAAATTCCCATTATGTTATAAAGCCTGCAATTTTTCCTTATTGTTGTTTGCATGAAATCAATAGAATCATAGAATCATGAAATGGTAGAGTTGGAATGGACTTCAAGGGTCACCTGGTCTAACCTTCTGCTCCATGCAGGATCACTAAATCATTCCAGAAAGATATTTGTCCACCCCTAGGCCTTGGTCACACGGGCGTTTTTTTTTCGCGCAATTTGCGGATTGCATGACGGATGCGCATCCGCAAATCGCGTGACCGGGGCCGACGATTCACTGAAAAATCTGCAGCTAGCAGCGTTTTCGGCGAAACGGCCCAGCGCTGCCCGCTATCCTCTGCCACAGCTGTGCCACAGCTGTGGCAGAGGAGAACGATGTTAGCCCATTGAATTCAATGGAGCCGACAATAAAGCCGGCTCCATTGAAAGCAATGGGCTGCCGGCAAGCGCTGGATGAATTTTGGGGGAATAAGCCCTTCCCTAAAAACCATGCTAAAAATGTGTAAAAGTAAAAAATATATATATATACTCACCTTTTTCTTGCAGCCGGAGTTCAGCCGCGTCATGAATGGGTGAGTGAGAGCTGCCTCTGATTGGTGAGGGCTGTGACCAATCAGAGGCAGCCCATTCAGCAGGCGGGGATTTTAAAATCCCGCCTGCTGAATACTACACAGAGCACTGCAGGAGAACTGCCGGCCGGAGGCGGCTGAACTCCGGCTGCAGGAAAAAGGTGAGTATACTTTTTTTTTAATTTTTACACATTTTCAGGATGTTTTTCAGGGAAGGGCTTATATTTTAAGCCCTTCCCCGAAAATTCATCCAGCGCTTGCTGGCATCCCATTGCTTTCAATGCAGCTGGCTGTATTGCCGGTTCCATTGAATTCAATGAGCGAACATCATTCTTCTCTGCTACAGATGTTACAGCTGTGGCAGAGGAGAACGATCTTTAAGTATATGTTCTCAGTGAGGTCGGCGCTGCTGCCGATGGCCCCATTGAACGCAAATATAGAACACAACGATGCGCAGAACGCGGATAGGCGCGTTCTGCGAATTGTTGTGTCCTATAATTTATCGCACATCCGCATAAAAAGCGGACATGTGACCGATCCTATTGGGATGCATTGGGTCTATAGATCTGCAGATTGCAAGCGTGTCTGCAGATCGGACCAAAAAAGGCTCGTGTGACCGAGCCCTTAGTTTGAACACTTCCATTGAAGGAGAACTCACCCCCTTCCCGTGGCAACCTCTCAGCCTTCTTTTTTGCAAGCTAAACATTCCCAGATTCTTTAACTGTTCTTTATAGGACATGATTTGCAGACCGCTCACCATTTTTGTAACTCTTCTCTGAACTTGCTCTAGTTTGTCTATGTCTTTTTTAAAGTGGGGTGCCCAGAACTGGACACAGTATTCCAGATGAGGTCTGACTAAGGACGAGTAGAGGGGGATAATGACCTCACGTGATCTAGAATCTATGCTTCTCTTAATACATCCCAGAATTGTGTTTGCCTTTTTGGCTGCTGCATCACATTGTTGACTCATGTTCAGTCTATGATCTATTAGTATACCCAAGTCTTTTTCACATGTGCTGCTGCTTAGCTCAATTCCTCCCATTCTGCATGTGCTTTCTTCATTTTTCTTGCCCAGATGTAGGGCTTTGCATTTCTCCTTGTTAAATGCCATTCTGTGAATCGCTGCCCACTGTGCAAGCTTTTCTAGATATTTTTGAATACTCTCTCTCTTCCCTAGTGTTAG
The DNA here is from genome assembly GCF_035609145.1 of Eleutherodactylus coqui. Lineage (NCBI taxonomy): Eukaryota > Metazoa > Chordata > Amphibia > Anura > Eleutherodactylidae > Eleutherodactylus > Eleutherodactylus coqui. The sequence continues at coordinate 254,358,632 of NC_089839.1, read as the reverse complement.
CTATTCCTCCTAGCTTTGTGTCGTCGACAAATTTGATCAGTATTCCATCAATTCCCTCCTCCAGATCATTTATAAAGATATTGAACAACACTGGGCCCAGGATAGAGCCTTGTGGTACCCCACTTGATACATTCTTCCACTTGGATGTACAATCACTCAGCCAGTTGTGAATCCACCCAACAGTTGCCTTATCAATCCCATATTCAAATTAAGTAACATCAATGTTTATTCATTAACAAATAACACTAGGTAACAAAAAATGTTCTTTGTTCCTGGGAATTTAATGCTAGTTTTGTGTTGCCTAGGTCACATTTAACTAGTAATGTGTTTTCTATTGAAGCATAACTTTGGTTTTGCACCAATTCAACCTGTGTTTTAGCTGATCCTATAATCTATGCAGGATGTTACTGCACGCATCACCCCCAGTTATGGCAAATTGTAAACAAATGCGCCATTGCACATGGTGCCAGCATCTGATTTTTCTTTCAAACTGTGGAGCTGCCTGGAAATCTAAAGTATATATTTTGTTGTTTGCAGGAGACAATCAAACAAACAAAGTATCTGCTTTCCCATCACCTTGAGAGGTTGCAAATATATACTTGCAATGTCTCCTATACACTGCACATAGAGAAAAGAGGAGATTGTGCTCTCCTATTTATGTATACCGTATCCTATATAGGGATGCAGGAGATGTAGAGCAATACTGAGCAGTGTAGATGTGAATCTCGAACTGGAGTGAGAGAAAAACTTTGGCCTTATTCAGATGCCATTGTTGGTGACAGATCCATGTTGGATTTTTCTGAGATGGATCTAGCACTTTAATCTCAATCAGAAGCCAAGGCTGAGCTTTGAAGTTCTGCTGGAGATTTAGCCCCACTTACTGGGGCAAGTCTGCATGCAGCCGCTCGACTTGGTTTATGTGCAGAAATTGTGTCAAAAATTGACAGGTCAACTCTTTATTTCTCCATGTGGGATGTTTCTACCTTTTGAAAATCTGATAAAGGATTTGAAAAAAAAGTAATTGCTCATTCTGGGTGGTCATCTAATCCACTGGCCACATTCACAGATATGTGAATATGTAATATATGTAATCTAAAGTGTATACAAATTGTACAACTCATTAAGAGTCGCTCTATAGAGGGATTGCATTGCTGCCAAACAGTTGTGGGGAATTGGCCGAAGGGTCATGGGAAGGTTCTGGGGAGAAAATAAATATCAAGCCCTTCGGTCCTGTAGGTAAACCCAGCATAATGAGTTTTAATCTTTGCTGTGGGGTCAAAAACATTATACATATGCAATTGCTTGTCTCATTCTGGTCCTGGCATTATTTTGCAATATCAAATGATGTTGGTACTTTCCTCATTATTTGCAAGATTCCTTTTTTCGTTTTTCATGACTTTTGGTTTTTTCATACTTTTTTGGTTTGTTAAATATTTCACTAAAATTAATTTAAATTCAAAATGAAAAGTTCTTAATTAGAGATGAGCGAGCACCAAAATGCTCGGGTGCTCGTTACTCGAGACGAAAATTTCGCGATGCTCGAGGGTTCGTTTCTAGAGATGAGCGAGCACCAAAATGCTCGGGTGCTCGTTACTCGGGACGAACTTTTCGCGATGCTCGAGGGTTCGTTTCGAGTAACGAATCCCATTGAAGTCAATGGGCGACCCGAGCATTTTTGTATTTTGCCGATGCTCGCTAAGGTTTCCTTGTGTGAAAATCTGGGCAATTCAAGAAAGTGATGGGAACGACACAGCAACGGATAGGGCAGGCGAGGGGCTACATGTTGGGCTGCATCTCAAGTTCCCAGGTCCCACTATTAAGCCACAATAGCGGCAAGAGTGGGCCCCCCCCCAAAAAAAAACTTTTACTTCTGAAAAGCCCTCATTAGCATGGCATACCTTAGCTAAGCACCACACTACCTCCAACAAAGCACAATCACTGCCTGCATGACACTCCACTGCCACTTCTCCTGGCTTACATGCTGCCCAACCGCCCCCCACTCCCCCCCACAGCGCACACCAAAGTGTCCCTGCGCAGCCTTCAGCTGCCCTAATGCCACACCACCCTCATGTCTATTTAGAAGTGCGTCTGCCATGAGGAGGAACCGCAGGCACACACTGCAGAGGTTGGCACGGCTAGGCAGCGACCCTCTTTAAAAGGGGCGGGGCGATAGCCCACAATGCTGTACAGAAGCAATGAGAAATAGAATCCTGTGCCACCGCCATCAGGAGCTGCACACGTGGGCATAGCAATGGGGAACCTATGTGCCACACACTATTCATTCTGTCAAGGTGTCTGCATGCCCCAGTCAGACCGGGCTTTATAATTCATAGACACAGGCAGGTACAACTCCCTATTGTGAAGTCCCTGTCGACCGACAGCATGGGTGGCTCCCTGGAACCCACCGGCGGTACATAAAAATATCCCATTGCAGTGCCCAACACAGCTGAGGTAGTAATGTCGTGCTTAATGCAGGTGGGCTTCGGCCCACACTGCATGCCCCAGTCAGACTGGGGTTCTTTACAAGTGGACACATGTAGGTTAAACTCTGTGTGCACCTACAGCATGGGTGGCTCCCTGGAACCCACCGGCGATACACAAAAATATCCCATTGCATTGCCCAACACAGCTGAGGTAGTAATGTCGTGCTTAATGCAGGTGGGCTTCAGCCCACACTGCATGCCCCAGTCAGACTGGGGTTCTTTACAAGTGGAAACAGATGCATTTATAATTCCCTGTGGACCCACAGCATGGGTGGGTGCCAGGAAGCCACCGGCAGTAGATAGAAATATCCCATTGCATTGCCCAACACAGCTGAGGTAGTAATGTCGTGCTTAATGCAGGTGGGCTTCAGCCCACACTGCATGCCCCAGTCAGACTGGGGTTCTTTACAAGTGGAAACAGATGCATTTATAATTCCCTGTGAACCCACAGCATGGGTGGGTGCCAGGAAGCCACCGGCGGTAGATAGAAATATCCCATTGCATTGCCCAACACAGCTGAGGTAGTAATGTCGTGCTTAATGCAGGTGGGCTTCAGCCCACACTGCATGCCCCAGTCAGACTGGGGTTCTTTACAAGTGGACACATGTAGGTTAAACTCCGTGTGCACCTACAGCATGGGTGGCTCCCTGGAACCCACCGGCGATACACAAAAATATCCCATTGCATTGCCCAACACAGCTAAGGTAGTAATGTCGTGCTTAATGCAGGTGGGCTTCGGCCCACACTGCATGCCCCAGTCAGACTGGGGTTCTTTACAAGTGGAAACAGATGCATTTATAATTCCCTGTGGACCCACAGCATGGGTGGGTGCCAGGAAGCCACCGGCGGTAGATAGAAATATCCCATTGCATTGCCCAACACAGCTGAGGTAGTAATGTCGTGCTTAATGCAGGTGGGCTTCGGCCAACACTGCATGCCCCAGTCTGACTGGTAATATGTACCTTAACAGTAACCGCGTTGATGGGAAATGGCCTCGCCGCCATCATGTCTTTGGGAAGCCTCTGTTTCCACACCCCAGAGACATACCATTAGCAGCGGTATAGGCAGAGCCCATAATTAGTAACATTTCAGCCGTAGCATTAGCGACAGGCCCCACTAACATATCACTAGCAGCAGTATAGGAGGAGCACAGTCTTAGTTCCATTTCAGTAATAGTAGCAGCCTACACAGGCCCCAGGAACAATTCCGAAGCAGCAGTATAGGAGGAGAGTAGTCTTAGTTCCATTTAAGTCATTGTAGCAGCCTACACAGGCCCCAGGAACAATTCCGAAGCAGCAGTTCAGTGGGAGCGCAGTCTTAGTTCCATTTCAGTAGCTGCAGTATAGCCAAGGCCCAAGTTACATTTATGTAGCTAAAGTGTAGGCCAACCCCACACACACTTCTGTACCATGAGTGCAGGCGAAGAACATACAAATTGCTATGATTACACTGTCGGTGAGGGCCCAAAAAAATTGGTGTACCAACAGTACTAATGTACCTCAGTAAAAATTGGCCATGCCCAACCAAGATGGCAGGTGAAACCCATTAATCGCTTTGGTTAATGTGGCTTAAGTGGTAACTAGGCCTGGAGGCAGCCCAGTTTAACGAAAAATTGGTTCAAGTTAAAGTTTCAACGCTTTTAAGAGCATTGAAACATATAAAAATTGTTCAGAAAAATTAGATGAGAGAGCCTTGTGGCCCTAAGAAAAATTGCCCGTTCAGCGTGATTACGTGAGGTTTCAGGAGGAGGAGCAGCAGGAGGAGGAGGAATATTAGACACAGATTGATGAAGCAGAAATGTCCCCGTTTTGGATGGTGAGAGAGAACGTAGCTTCCATCCGCGGGTGCAGCCTGCGTATTGCTTACGTATCGCTGCTGTCCGCTGGTGGAGAAGAGAAGTCTGGGGAAATCCAGGCTTTGTTCATCTTGATGAGTGTTAGCCTGTCGGCACTGTCAGTTGACAGGCGGGTACGCTTATCTGTGATGATTCCCCCAGCCGCACTAAACACCCTCTCCGACAAGACGCTAGCCGCAGGACAAGCAAGCACCTCCAGGGCATACAGCGCTAGTTCAGGCCACGTGTCCAGCTTTGACACCCAGTAGTTGTAGGTGGCAGAGGTGTCGCGGAGGACGGTCGTGCGATCGGCTACGTACTCCCTCACCATCCTTTTACAGTGCTCCCGCCGACTCAGCCTTGACTGGGGAGCGGTGACACAGTCTTGGTGGGGAGCCATAAAGCTGTCCAGGCCCTTAAAGACTGTTGCACTGCCTGGGCTGTACATGCTGCTCGATCTCCGCACCTCCCCTGCTACCTGGCCCTCGGAACTGCGCCTTCTGCCACTAGCGCTGTCGGATGGGAATTTTACCATAAGCTTGTCCGCCAGGGTCCTGTGGTATAGCAACACTCTCGAACCCCTTTCCTCTTCGGGAATGAGAGTGGGAAGGTTCTCTTTATAGCGTGGGTCGAGCAGTGTGTACACCCAGTAATCCGTAGTGGCCAGAATGCGTGCAACGCGAGGGTCACGAGAAAGGCATCCTAACATGAAGTCAGCCATGTGTGCCAGGGTACCTGTACGCAACACATGGCTGTCTTCACTAGGAAGATCACTTTCAGGATCCTCCTCCTCCTCCTCCTCCTCATCCTCCTCAGGCCATACACGCTGAAAGGATGACAGGCAAGCAGCAGGGGCACCGTCAGCAGTGGGCCAAGCTGTCTTTCCCCCTCCTCTTCATCCTCCTCATGCTCCTCCTCCTCCTCCTCCTGAATGCGCTGAGATATAGACAGGAGGGTGCTCTGACTATCCAGCGACATACTGTCTTCCCCCGCCTCCGTTTCCGAGCGCAAAGCGTCTGCCTTTATGCTTTGCAGGGAACTTCTCAAGAGGCATAGCAGAGAAATGGTGACGCTAATGATTGCAGCATCACCGCTCACCATCTGGGTAGACTCCTCAAAGTTTCCAAGGACCTGGCAGATGTCTGCCAACCAGGCCCACTCTTCTGTAAAGAATTGAGGAGGCTGACTCCCACTGCGCCGCCCATGTTGGAGTTGGTATTTCACGATAGCTCTACGAGGCTCATAGAGCCTGGCCAACATGTGGAGCGTAGAGTTCCACCGTGTGGGCACGTCGCACAGCAGTCGGTGCACTGGCAGATTAAAGCGATGTTGCAGGGTGCGCAGGGTGGCAGCGTCCGTGTGGGACTTGCGGAAATGTGCACAGAGCCGGTGCACCTTTCCGAGCAGGTCTGACAAGCATGGGTAGCTTTTCGGAAAGCGCTGAACCACCAAATTAAAGATGTGGGCCAGGCATGGCACAGCGTGAGGCTGCCGAGCTGCCGAGCCGCCACCAGGTTACGGCCGTTGTCACACACGACCATGCCCGGTTGGAGGCTCAGCGGCGCAAGCCAGCGGTCGGTCTGCTTTGTCAGACCCTGCAGCAGTTCGTGGGCCGTCTGACTCTTCTCTCCTAAGCTGAGTAGTTTCAGCACGGCCTGCTGACGCTTGCCCACCGCTCTGCTGCCGTGCCGCGCGACACCGACTGCTGGCGACGTGCTGCTGCTGACACATCTTGATTGCGAGACAGAGGTTGCGTAGGAGGAGGAGGAGGGTGGTTTAGTGGAGGAAGCATACACCGCCGCAGATACCACCACCGAGCTGGGGCCCGCAATTCTGGGGGTGGGTAGGACGTGAGCGGTCCCAGGCTCTCACTCTGTCCCAGCCTCCACTAAATTCACCCAATGTGCCGTCAGGGAGATATAGTGGCCCTGCCCGCCTGTGCTTGTCCACGTGTCGGTTGTTAAGTGGACTTTGGCAGTAGCTGCGTTGGTGAGGGCGCGTACAATGTTGCGGGAGACGTGGTCGTGCAGGGCTGGGACGGCACATCGGGAAAAGTAGTGGCGACTGGGAACTGAGTAGCGCGGGGCCGCCGACGCCATCATACCTTTGAAAGCCTCCGTTTCCACAACCCTATACGGCAGCATCTCCAGGCTGATAAATTTGGCTATGTGCACGTTTAACGCTTGAGCGTGAGGGTGCATGGCGGCGTACTTGCGCTCAAACAGTTGCGCTAGCGATGGCTGGACGCTGCGCTGAGAGACATTGGTGGATGGGGCCGAGGACAGCGGAGGTGAGGGTGTGGGTGCAGGCCAGGAGACGGTAGTGCCTGTGTCCTGAGAGGGGGGTTGGATCTCAGTGGCAGGTCGGGGCACAGGGGGAGAGACAGTGGTGCAAACCGGAGGCGGTGAACGGTCTTCGTCCCACCATGTGGGGTGTTTGGCCATCATATGTCTGCGCATGGTGGTGGTGGTGAGTCTGGTGGTGGTGGCTCCCCGGCTGATCTTGGCGCAACAAAGGTTGCACACCACTGTTCGTCGATCGTCTGCACTCTCAGTGAAAAACTGCCAGACCTTTGAGTACCTCAGCCTCTGCAGGGTGGCATGGCGCGAGGGGGCGCTTTGGGAAACAGTTGGTGGATTATTCGGTCTGGCCCTGCCTCTACCCCTGGCCACCGCACTGCCTCTTCCAACCTGCCCTGCTGCTGCCCTTGCCTCCCCCTCTGAAGACCTGTCCTCAGTAGGCGTAGCAAACCAGGTGGGGTCAGTCACCTCATCGTCCTGCTGCTCTTCCTCCGAATCCTCTGTGCGCTCCTCCCTCGGACTTACTCCAATTACTACTACCTGAGTGATAGACAACTGTGTCTCATCGTCATCATCCTCCTCACCCACTGAAAGCTCTTGAGACAGTTGCCGGAAATCCCCAGCCTCATCCCCCGGACCCCGGGAACTTTCCAAAGGTTGGGCATCGGTCACGACAAACTCCTCCAGTGGGAGAGGATTCGGAACCATTGCTGCTCATTCTGGGCAGGGGCCCGAGAACAGTTCCTGGGAGTCTGCCTGCTCCTCAGAATGTGTCATTGTAATGGAGTGAGGAGGCTGGGAGGAAGGAGGAGCAGTAGCCAGAGGATTCAGAGTTGCAGCAGTGGACGGCACAGAACTCTGGGTGGTCGATAGATTGCTGGATACACTTTCTGCCATCCACGACAGGACCTGCTCACACTGCTCATTTTCTAATAAAGGTCTACCGCGTGGACCCATTAATTGTGAGATGAATGTGGGGACGCCAGAAACGTGCCTCTCTCCTAATCCCGCAGCAGTCGGCTGCGATACACCTGGATCGGGAGCTCGTCCTGTGCCCACACCCTGACTTGGGCCTCCGCGTCCTCGCCCGCGTCCACGTCCTCTAGACCTACCCCTACCCCTCAGCATGGTGTATTACCAGTAGTGCAGAAACAGAACGCTGTAATTAAATGTGCCGCTTATTGGCCTGTGGTTGGAGGCTGACTTCGCTTACGGAACGCACAGCAGAGCCAGGAAAGGATTTTGCGCAAGCCTGCTGTAACGCTTAGCTGGCTGCGTATTAATTAGGACTACTACCCCCAGCACAGACGCAGCACACTGAGGACGGGCACAGGCAGCCCAAATAGAAAGTTTTTTCCCAAATTTTTTTGGAAAAGCCCACTGCCTATATAGACATTATATCTCTTTCACTGTCCCTGCCTCACCACTACTGGCCCTGGACTATGTAAAATTACTGCAGACTGTTTCCCTCTGGACAGGATGACAGCGGTGATGTAACGGCCAACGCAGAGCCAGGAAAGAATTTTGCGCAAGCCTGCTGTAACACTTAGCTGGCTGCGTATTAATTAGGACTACTACCCCCAGCAGAGACGCAGTACACTCAGGACGGTCACAGGCAGCCCAAATAGAATGTTTTTTTCCCAAATTTTTTTGGAAAAGCCCACTGCCTATATAGACAGTATATGTCTTTCACCTTTGTCACTGTCCCTGCCTCAGCACTACTGGCCCTACACTATGTAAAATTACTGCAGACTGAGGACGCAATGCTCTGCACGGCCGATATACAAAAAAAAAAAAGTGCAACACTGCAAAAAGCAGCCTCAACAGTACTGCACACGGTCAGATGTGCCCCTAAGAAGGACCGTTGGGGTTCTTGAAACCAAAAATAACTCCTAACACTCTCCCTATAGCAACTCCAGCAAGACAGCACTTTCTCTGAACTATGGCAGAATGCATCTGTGGCGAGCCGCGGGAGGGGCCGATTTATATACTCGGTTGACACCTGATCTCGCCAGCCACTCACTGCAGGGGGGTGGTATAGGGCTTGAACGTCACAGGGGGAAGTTGTAATGCCTTCCCTGTCTTTCTATTGGCTAGAAAAGCGCGCTAACGTCTCAGAGATGAAAGTGAAAGTAACTCGAACATCGCATGGTGCTCGCCTCTAGTAACGAGCATCTCGAACACGCTAATACTCGAACGAGTATCAAGCTCGGACGAGTACGTTCGCTCATCTCTATTCTTAATTTAATAAATTTACATATATTGCCTGAAATATGTAATTTTATCCTGATTCAGGCTTCTTTTAAATACTACAACTAAATATAATAGCATCAATAATCTTTTCTAATGGGTCATTTATATAGTTTTCTTGTGATATATGCTAAAATTAGAGATGAGCGAACACCAAAATGCTCGGGTGCTCGTTACTCGAGACAAACTTTCCGCGATGCTCGAGGGTTCGTTTCGAGTAACGAACCCCATTGAAGTCAATGGGCGACCCAAGCATTTTTGTATATCGCCGATGCTCGCTAAGGTTTTCGTTTGTGAAAATCTGGGCAATTCAAGAAAGTGATGGGAACGACACAGCAACAGATAGGGCAGGCGAGGGGCTACATGTTGGGCTGCATCTCAAGTTCCCAGGTCCCACTATTAAGCCACAATAGCGGCAAGAGTGGGCCCCCCCTACCAACAACTTTTACTTCTGAAAAGCCCCCATTAGCAATGCACACCTTAGCTAAGCACCACACTACCTCCAACAAAGCACAATCACTGCCTGCATGACACTTCGCTGCCACTTCTCCTGGGTTACATGCTGACCAACCCCCCCCCCCCCCCCACGACCCAGTGTCCACAGCGCACACCAAACTGTCCCTGCCCAGCCTTCAGCTGCCCTCATGCCACGCCACCCTCATGTCTATTTATAAGTGCGTCTGCCAGAGGAAAAGCAGGCACACACTGCAGAGGGTTGGCACGGCTAGGTAGCGACCCTCTTTAAAAGGGGCTGGGCGATAGTCCACAATGCTGTACAGAAGCAATGAGAAATCCAATCCTGTGCCACCTCCATCTGGAGCTGCAAACGTGGGCATAGCAATGGGGAACCTATGTGCCACACACTATTCATTCTGTCAAGGTGTCTGCATACCCCAGTCAGACCGCGTTTTTTTATAAATAGTCACAGGCAGGTACAACTCTGCAATGGGAATTCCGTGTGCACCCACAGCATGGGTGGCTCCCTGGAACCCACCGGCTGTACATAAATGTATCCCATTGCAGTGCCCGGGACAGCAGAGCTAACGTCAGATTAAATGCAGGTGGGCTTCGGCCCACACTGCATGCCCCAACCTGACCGGGCTTTTTAATTCATAGACACAGGCAGGTACAACTCCCTATTGTGAAGTCCCTGTGGACCGACAGCATGGGTGGGTGCCAGGAAGCCACCGGCGGTACATAAATATATCCCATTGCATTGCCCATCACAGCTGAGGTAATGTCATGTTTAATGCAGGTGGGCTTCGGCCCACACTGCATGCCCCAGTCAGACTGGGGTTCTTTAGAAGTGGACACATGCAGTTACAACTCCCTGTGGACCCACAGCATGGGTGGGTGCCAGGAAGCCACCGGCGGTACATAAATATATCCCATTGCATTGCCCATCACAGCTGAGGTAATGTCATGTTTAATGCAGGTGGGCTTCGGCCCACACTGCATGCCCCAGTCAGACTGGGGTTCTTTAGAAGTGGACACATGCAGTTACAACTCCCTGTGGACCCACAGCATGGGTGGCTCCCTGGAACCCACCAGCGGTACATAAATATATCCCATTGCAGTGCCCAACACAGCTGATGTAACGTCAGCTGTAATGCAGGTGGGCTAAAAATTAATTTGATTACACTGTAGGCGAGGGCCCACAAAAATTGGTGTACCAACAGTACTAATGTACCTCAGAAAAATTGCCCATGCCCAACCAAGAGGGCAGGTGAAACCCATTAATCACTTTGGTTAATGTGGCTTAATTGGTAACTAGGCCTGGAGGCAGCCCAGTAAAAATAAAAACTGGTTGAGGTGAAAGTTTCAACGCTTTAATGAGCATTGAAACGTATAAAAATTGTTTAGAAAAATTATATGACTGAGCCTTGTGGGCCTAAGAAAAATTGCCCGTTCGGCGTGATTATGTGAGGTTTCAGGAGGAGGAGCAGGAGGAGGAGGAGGAATATTATACACAGATTGATGAAGTAATAAGGTCCATGTTTTGGATGGTGATAGAGAACGATGCTTCCATCCGCGGGTGCAGCCTACGTATTGTTTTGGTATCGCTGCTGTCCGCTGGTGGAGAAGAGAAGTCTGGGGAAATCCAGGCTTTGTTCATCTTGATGAGTGTAAGCCTCTCGGCACTGTCGGTTGCCAGGTGGGTACGCTTATCCGTGATGATTCCCCCAGCCACACTAAACACACTTTCTGACAAGACGCTAGCCGCAGGATAAGCAAGCACCCCCAGGGCATACAGCGCGAGTTCAGGCCACGTGTCCAGCTTCGACACCTAGTAGTTGTAGGGGGAAGAGGCGTCACCGAGGACGGTCGTGCGATTGGCTACGTACTCCCTCACCATCCTTTTACAGTGCTCCCGCCAACTCAGCCTTGACTGGGGACCGGTGACACAGTCTTGCTGCGGAGCCAGAAAGCTGGCAAAGGCCTTGGATAATGGTCCCCTGCCTGCGCTGTACATGCTGCCTGATCTCTACGCCTCCCCTGCTACCTGGGCCGCGGAAATGCGCCTTCGGCCACTAGCGCTGTCGGATGGGAAGTTTACCATCAGTTTGTCCACCAGCGACCTGTGGTATAGCATCATTCTCGAACCCCTTTCCTCTACGGGTATGAGAGTGGAAAGGTTCTCCTTATACCGTGGGTCGAGCAGTGTGTACACCCAGTAATCCGTAGTGGCCAAAATGCGTGTAACGCGATGGTCACAAGAAAGGCATCCTAACATGAAGTCAGCCATGTGTGCCAGGTTACCTGTATGCAACACATGGCTGTCCTCACTAGGAAGATCACTTTCAGGATCCTCCTCCTCCTCCTCTGGCCATACACGCTGAAAGGGTGACAGGCAAGCAGCATGTGTACCCCCAGCAGGGGGCCAAGCTGTCTCTTCCCCCTCCTCCTCATGCTCCTCCCCCTCCTCCTCCTCCTCCTCCTCTGGCCATACACGCTGAAAGGACGACAGGCAAGCAGCATCTGTACCCTCAGCAGTGGGCCAAGCTGTCTCTTCCCCCTCCTCCTCATGCCCCTCCCCCTCCTCCTCCTCCTCAACGCGCAGAGATATAGACATGAGGGTGCTCTGACTATCCAGCGTCATACTGTCTTCCCCCGCCTCCGTTTCCGAGTGCACAGCGTCTGCCTTTATGCTTTGCAGGGAACTTCTCAAGAGGCATAGCAGAGGAATGGTAACGCTAATGATTGCAGCATCCCCGCTCAGCATCTGGGCAGAAGTTTCCAAGGACCTGGCAGATGGCTGCCAACCAGGCCCACTCTTCTGTAAATAATTGAGGAGGCTGACTCCCACTACGCCGCCCATGTTGGAGTTGGTATTCCGCAATAGCTCTACGCTGCTCATAGAGCCTGGCCAACATGTGGAGCGTAGAGTTCCACTGTGTGGGCACGTCGCACAGCAATCGGTGCACTGGCAGATGAAACCGATGTTGGAGGGTGCGCAGGGTGGCAGCGTCCGTCTTGGAGTTGCGGAAATGTGCGCTGACCCGGCGCACCTTTCCGAGCAGGTATGACAAGTGTGGGTAGCTTTTCAGAAAGCGCTGAACCACCAAATTAAAGACATGGGCAGGCATGGCACGTGCGTGAGGCTGCCGAGCTGCAGAGCCGCTACCAGGTTACGGCCGTTGTCACACACGACCATGCCTGGTTGGAGGCTCAGCGGCGCAAGCCAGCGGTCGGTCTGCTCTGTCAGACCCTGCAGCAGTTCGTGGGCCGTCTGACTCTTCTCTCCTAAGCTGAGTAGTTTCAGCACGGCCTGCTGACGCTTGCCCACCTCTGTGCTGCCATGCCGCGCGACACCGACTGCTGGCGACGTGCTGCTGCTGACACACCTTGATTGCGAGACAGAGGTTGCGTAGGAGGAGGAGGAGGGTGGTTTAGTGGAGGAAGCATACACCGCCGCAGATACCACCACCGAGCTGGGGCCCGCAATTCTGGGGGTGGGTAGGACGTGAGCGGTCCCAGGCTCTCACTCTGTCCCAGCCTCCACTAAATTCACCCAATGTGCCGTCAGGGAGATATAGTGGCCCTGCCCGCCTGTGCTTGTCCACGTGACTGTTGTTAAGTGGACCTTGGCAGTAACCGCGTTGGTGAGGGCGCATACAATGTTGCGGGAGATGTGGTCGTGCAGGCCTGGGACGGCACATCGGGAAAAGTAGTGGCGACTGGGAACCGAGTAGCGCGGGGCCGCCGCCGCCGTCATGCTTTTGAAAGCCTCCGTTTCCACAAGCCTATACGGCAGCATCTCCAGGCTGATCAATTTGGCAATGTGCACGTTTAACGCTTGAGCGTGCGGGTGCGTGGCGGCTTACTTGCGCTCGCGCTCAAACAGTGGCGCTAGCGACGTCTGGACGCTGCGCTGAGAGACATTGCTGGATGGGGCAGAGGACAGCGGAGGTGAGGGTGTGGGTGCAGGCCAGGAGACGGTAGTGCCTGTGTCCTCAGAGGGGGGTTGGATCTCAGTGGCAGGTTGGGGCACAGGGGGAGAGGCAGTGGTGCAAACCGGAGGCGGTGAGCGGCCTTTGTCCCACCTTGTGGGGTGCTTGGCCATCATATGCCTGCGCATGCTGGTGGTGGTGCCTCCCCAGCTGATCTTGGCGCGACAAAGGTTGCACACCACTGTTCGTCGGTCATCAGGCGTCTCTGTGAAAAACTGCCACACTGTAGAGCACCTTGACCTCTGCAGGGTGACATGGCGTGAGAGGGCACTTTGGGAAACAGTTGGTGGATTATTCGGTCTGGCCCTGCCTCTACCCCTGGCCACCGCACTGGCTCGGCCTGTGCCCACACCCTGACTTGGGCCTCCACATCCTTGCCCGCGTCCACGTCCTCTAGGCCTACCCCTACCCCTCAGCATGCTGTATTACCAGTAGTGCAGAAACAGAACGCTGTAATTAAATGTGCCGCTTATTGGCCTGTGGTTGGAGGCTGACTTCGCTTACGGAACGCCAGGAAATAATTTTGCGCAAGCCTGCTGTAACACTTAGCTGGCTGCGTATGAATTTGGAGAACTACTACACAGCACAGACCCAGAACACTGAGGACAGTGACAGGCAGCCCAAATAGATTTTTTTTCCCAAAATTTTTTTGCAAAGGCCCACTGCCTATATTCAATCAATATGTCTTCTGTCCCTGCCTAAGCACTTCTGGCCCTGGAGTATGTCAAAGAACTGCAGAGTGTTGCACTGTGAACTGCAATACAGCGGTGATTTCACAGCCCAGACAGAGCCAGGAAATAATTTGGCGCAAGCCTGCTGTAACACTTAGCTGGCTGCGTATGAATTTGGAGAACTACTACACCCAGCACAGACCTAGAACACTGAGGACAGTGACAGGCAGCCCAAATAGATTTTTTTCCCCAAATTTTTTTGCAAAGGCCCACTGCCTATATTCAAACAATATGTCTTCTGTCCCTGCCTAAGCGCTTCTGGCCCTGGAGTATTACTGCAGGGCGCAATGCTCTGCACGGCCGATATACCAAAAAAAAAAAATGTGCAACACTGCAAAAAGCAGCCTCCACAGTACTGCACACGGTTAGATGTGGCCCTAAGAAGGACCGTTGGGGTTCTTGAAGCCTAAAATACTCCTAACACTCTCCCTATAGCAGCTCCACCAAGATACCACTTTCCCTCCTCTATGTCAGAACGCATCTGTGGCGAGCCGCGGGAGAGGCCGATTTTTATACTCGGGTGACACCTGATCTCGCCAGCCACTCACTGCAGGGGGGTGGTATAGGGCTTGAACGTCGCAGGGGGAAGTTGTAATGCCTTCCCTGTCTTTCTATTGGCCAGAAAAGCGCGCTAACGTCTCAGAGATGAAAGTGAAAGTAACCCGAACATCGCGTGGTACTCGTTACGAGTAACGAGCATCTCGAACACGCTAATACTCGAACGAGTATCAAGCTCGGACGAGTACGTTCGCTCATCTCTAGCTAAAATGTTTAACAAAGGCATTTGTTTTTTTTACAAAGTCCACATTCACTTTCTTCGGCATACAATTATATTCTAACCCAATATCCAACCCCCCTATCCTGGGAGGACCCACTGAAACATTTTTGCCTTTGTGGAACTCCAACAATATCCGTGAAAGCATGTTATGAGGCCTTCATTCACTTGGGGCAAAGTTTCAGTTTACTCATCTAGTCCTGTATCCAAATGCCCTGGCTAAGAAGCTTCCCAGTGGCACTCAGCGCCAGGCATCTCCCCTTCCATCTATACGCATGCCATGTATCTTTATCACCAACCTACCTATGCTGTTAATTCTAAATATGTATATAGTATATATCTGTTTTCTATTCCATTTTCATCTGTTGTAGACTAACCAAACATTAGAGTAAATTTGCTTTAAATGATTTTGCTTAATGTTGTTAAAAAATTCCAGGAAGTAGATTGATAGTTGTGTTATTATTGCTGGATACAAGTGAAATGCAAATGACTGTTATCACGCAGAAGTAAATTTCACAAGTATAGGCAAAAGAGACGAGCAAACATACTCGTTAAGGGCGATTTCGCAATCGAGCATCGCTATTTTCGAGTACCTGGCTACTCGGGTAAAAAGATTCGGGGGGCGGCGTGGTGGAGCGGGGGGTAGCAGTGGGGAACAGGGGGGAGCTCTCTCTCTCCCCCCCCCCCCCCCACTCCCCTCTGCAACCCCCCGCTCACCCCCGGCGCCCTCCGAATCTTTTCACCCGAGTAGTCAGGTACTCAAAAATAGTGATGCTCGATTGCGAAATCGGCCTTAATGAGTACGTTCGCTCATCTCTAATAGGCAAGTATTTAGTGTTCCTTGAGCAAAAGTAAGCTGAGCAAACCAAAAAACATAGCAAGCAGTTTCTGTTCCCAAGGAAAATATATTTTGTTTTGGTATTTTCTGTTGAGTTCTAGAATGGGCAAGGCAAGTTTGGTCACGTCTTGTTATGTTAAACACACAGTCATCAGAATATTCCCGGAAGTTTAATTTTAAAAAATTACTGGGAAGCCTGCAGTAAACTTTAGCCTATCCCTCATACCGTAACTGTCAGTCATTTCAGTAAGTCTAATTAATATGTTTATTTAAATAGCAGCCACACAATAACTTCTCCAATATGATGAATGTGGGCTTAGATTTTATTGTTGTAAATCAAAGAATGGGGAAGCAAAACAATATGTATGCAAACAGCTGATCTGGTAACTAAAGAAAGATGTCTTAATACTTTAATTGCATTCCAAAGCAAATGTATGTGACAGCAAAACAAGGAAATGCACATAATCTCACTGTAGTATTCCTCCCGTTTCGGATACAGTTGACTGAATTTATAGCAGAAAATCTGGTTTTTGCTCTTTTCATTATTTTTTTTACTTAATTACACTTGGACATTTGTCCTGATCCCCTTGCTGTTGTGTATAAATCTTCATACAGCATCCTCGCTACTACCTGAAACTGAAGAGAAAATAAATACGCTCTACTTTGCTTTACACAACACTGCTGCCAGGAAGCAGGAGGATGGCAGATTTACTATTTTCAGTTTAATGTGCAATAAAGGGTAAACTTCCATGTACCTTTTAGTAAAATTTTGATTTTAGTTCCAGAAATATATGTGCTGCGCATGTGATCATCAGATTTCCTGACACAGAGCTTAAGGCAGCAGTATGCAGTCCGAAGCTCTCACTCACAACCTGAAGTTTGCGAATTCAATCCCTGCATGGTTCAGGTAGCCGGCTCAAGGTTGACTCAGCCTTCCATCCTTCCGAGGTCGGTAAAATGAATACCCATCTTTCTGGGGGGTAATAAATAAATTACCTGAAAGCCCTGCAAGATAAGTTGGTGCTATACAAATAACAAGTCCCTTCCCTTCCAAATTGCCTATATAGTCAATGAGTATCTTAGAGCTGTTATGTTGCATTTCTACAGATTGGCAGAGTTGGTGCTTAAACAGACAAGCGAATGCGCTTGCATATTTGCGCATGAACAAGTCTTATTTTTTTACGGTTGACGGAAAAAAATGTTAGAGGTGTTTGAATGTGACAATAAAAAGAAAATTCATCTTTCTTTTTTTATACTGTGAAAAAGTAGCAAGATATTTAACAAACTGTATAAATCCGGTATTGATGTAATCGTACTGACCAGCAGAATTATTTTAACATATTTAATCCATTTATACTGCATGGTGAACAGGTTCCCAAAAATTGAACAAAGGAAGACTGCAGCTCATCATGCAAAAAACAAACCCCATAGAGATCCGTGAAGATTAAAAATGTTTTGGCTCTCAGAATGCAGTGACACAAAAACAAATCTTAAAAAAAATGTTTTACGTGTAGAACATTAGCATAAAAAACATAAACTTGGTATTAATGAAATCGTTTTCACCCAGGAAATAATGGTGTGACATTATTTACTCTGCATGCTGAAAGCCATAAAAAAAATGGTGGAATTTCTTTTTTTTCTACCTCCTCCCCCCAAAAAAAGTAATAAAAGCTATATGTTGTACAGACAAATTATTCCATTAAAAATACAACTCGTTTCACAAAATAAACAAGCCATTATATGGCTATATCAATGGAAAATTAACCCCTTAAAGCCACAGGGCATAAGTTTATGTCCTGGCTGCGGGGTACTTAATGCAACAAGACATAAGCTTATGTTCTGTGGAGGGCGCAGGATCAAAAGTGAACCCGCACCATCGTGCCTTGTAAGCTGGTTGTTACTGATAGCTGGCCTCCCATGCCAACAGTGGGGGTACATGAGGACAGTGACCCTTGATGTTAACTCCCTACATGCCATGATCTATGTAGATCGCGGCATGTAAAGGGTTCACAGGGGGAGGGCGCTCCCTCTGGGACATGTCATCAGACACCCACAATGTAATCACGGAGGGCCGATGGGTTACAATGACAACAGGATGCTAGATACTGACGTCCTGGCTTGCCATTGCCTATGATCACTATTAGAAGCGATAACGCATTGTAGTACAGAAGTCCTGCAATGCCTTATCATAGCGGTCATAGCTGCTATGGTTCAGGTCCCCTTCAGGGACATAAAAAGTGTAGAAAAAAACAGAGCTCTATCCATGGAAAAATAAAAACATAAATGTGGGACTTTGAAGGTATGTAAAAATAATTATAGATTTGCAAAAAAAAAAGTTTTATTGTGCAAAAGAGGAAAAACCAAAAAAAATATAATATTATTGGTATTTTTGTAATTGTACTGACCCACAGAAAAAATGTATTGTGTAATTTAGGGCTTATTCACACAGGCATATAACCGGCGGGTTTCCACACCCCAGCCAATATACGCTGTCCCTCTGATGCATTGGTTTACAATGCATCACTGCACAAGGGCGTATCTCCACAGCGGCAGCTGCATTGACTACTATGGGAGCAAATGACAGCTGCAAAAGAAGGGAGGTAGGAGGGAGTTTAGCAGGGTGGCTACTAAACCCTGCCCCCCTTCTCCTCTCCGCCCCTTGCTGCTGTTTGCAATGGGAGCAGCAGGGTGGGGGCAAAGCTAAGCTCAGCTCACCCCTCCCATTGCAAACAGTGGCAAGGGGCAGAGAAGGGCGGGAGCTTAGCACACTAGCTCCCGCCCAATCCCGCCTTCTTCCCATGCAGAGAGCTAAGCTGTCTCCCCCACACCCAACGGTGTATATGCTGCCCTGTGCTTCACATGGTAGCGTATATAGGCCATCCGTTTTCATGGCCGGACGATATACACTCGTGTGAATGAGCCCTTATGCTGCATAATTGACACTGTAAAAAATAATTTTAAAGGACAATGGCAGAATTGATGTGTTTTCTCTCCCCACTCTCAAAAAAAAAGTTTAACAACACACTATATGCACCCAAAAATAGTATCAATAAAAACTATTCACCACACAAAAAACAAGCTCTCATACATGAAAAATAAAAAAGTTATGGCTTTTAAAATGTGGAGATAAAAATCCCTAAAAATCGTTGTGTGCTTATTGCCAAAATAGGCCGTGTCAGTAAGGGGTTATAATAAACAACAAAACAATAAGAATGAGACAATTAAAAAAAAAACGGAAAAATTGTTTGGTCATTAGGCCATAAAATGGGCTTGTCAATAAGGGGTTTATATATTATTTTATCTCAGAAATAGTGCTTTTCTGTAATATACAGCATGCACATATCTCTATAGATAGGACCCTAGAGAAATGTCCCATGACTTAGTCTCTATGACTGTACCTTGGCAGTCAGCAAGATAACCAGTTTCACAGATGACTTATTCCGCATAGATTTAACCACTGAGAAAAAAACTAACTGAAAAAAAAGGTTCACCGAGAAAATTAATTAATGTAGAGGAGCCTAACTGAGTAGCCTCGCTTCTAATTACCGTATAAACCACTAATGAGTAAAGAGAAATGCTAAATTCTATTGATTTTATTTTTTATGTTTTAATTTCTTCAAGCCAAAAACATTAGAATTTATTTTAGATGTTTATTTGCACATTTTCTGAACTCACATCAAGCTTGTATGCCATGTAATAGATCACATAAACTTGTGGTTAGCAGAAGTGTGGCAGAATGCCCTCCAGTGTGCAGAAAACAGTGGCTCCATTCTTGGTACAGAAGGCGTTCAGAATTAACAAGGCTGCAGTTCTCACAAAAAAATGCAGTAAAAATGGGAAATCAGCAAGAAGGAACTGACTAGGTATACAGGTGCTACGTGTTACTAATCCAGCCTCATAATATGCCTAGGAATAGAATTGGAAAATTCACAATATGAAAGAAGAAGTATACTATCTTTACACTTTCTTCACATGTTTTTATAGCTTTTTTGTGTATGTAAAAAAGCCATCATTTTTTTAACGGTATGTTTTTTTAAAAGCACTTGAACATGTGTCTGATGATTTTGATATCCTGTAGAGAAGTCTATGAAATACCACCAGAAAAAAAAAGCCAAACCGACACCATACTGCAATTGCGAAATAACATTATTTATCCAAAAAAAAAAAAGTGATTGTTCTCAGCAAGAGAAACGACGTAATCTTGTAGATATGATACCTTTTAATGGCTAACAAAAATACATGATATAATAATAGCGAGCTTTCGTACCAACGCAGGGTACTTCTTCAGGCTTAAATGGATTGGATCTGAAGAGGCATGCATATTTATACACACTTATAACATACATACTTATGACAAGGCACAGATATGGATGTGATTGGTTCGCACTTAAAAGGAATTCTGCAAACCAGAAAACAAACTTTTTTTGTCTAGGCACTGATAGCGGAGTGAAAGTTTTATGGTCTCTAAATTACTGTTGGAGGTGGGGGAAAAGGTCAACAGGCTTGAATTGTTATAAGAGATACACAAACATTTTTAGCTAAATACTGATAAGGGAGTGAAAGTTTATGGTCCCTGAATTACTGTTGATGGGGGTCTTATCTGTGCAATCAAGTCTCACACTTCCCATTCACGCATAAATCCTGGGGAATAATTTAACCCAGTATTCAGCGTGTCAAAGGTTGTTATCAATTTATACTCCCAAATTCTTCTGTGGTTTTGTGACTTGAAACCACCCTTCAATATCAAAACTCTCATATCTCCTATGTCATGTCCATGGCTAGAGAAGTGTTCGGCCACAGGTAATTCTCTTCTTCTGTGTTCAATCGTGTGGCGATGAGATCTCATCCTGGCTTTCAGTTTCTGTCCTGTTTCTCCAACATAAAGACCCCCAACAGGACATTTACTGCACATGATCAGGTACACAACATTGGACGAGGAACATGTGAATGTCCCCTGGATCTTATAGTCCTGCTGTGTGTTGGGGATCCGTATCCTGTCCGCAGTCAGTACATGTGAGCAGGTCTTACAGCTCCTTACATTACAGGGATAAGTTCCTTTTTGTGTGTCAGAGGGTAATGCACTCCTGATTATAAAGTTCCTCAAGTTAGGAGGTTGCCTGTAACACAGAAGCGGAGGGTCCGGGAATATGGTTTTCAGACGGTCATCCTTGTGCAGGGTATGGTGGAGTTTTCTTGCGGTTTTCCTTAGTACCTCTAGTTGCGGATTGTAGGTCACTACTAGAGGCACACGATTGTTTCTTTCCTTCTCCTTGTATTGGAGTAGTTGACTTCTGGGTATCCTGGTGGCTCTGGTGATTTGGTCATCAATTGAGGTGGGATGGTAGCCCTGATTTATAAATGTTCTTTTAAGATGGTACAAATGTTCCTCTCTGTCTGTTGGGTTGGAGCAGATCCGGTTGTATCTGATGGCCTGGCTGTAGACAATGGACTTTTTGATGTGTTTAGGATGGAAACTGTCCCATCTGAGGTATGTGGGCCGATCAATCGGTTTTCGGTACAGGGATGTCTGTATTGAGTTATTTGAAATCTTTATGGTGGTGTCCAAAAAGTTGATTTCTGTATGCGAGTAGTTTAATGTCAGGTTTATGGTGGGGTGGAATGCATTGAATCTTTCATGGAATTTTATTAATTCTTGTTCGGTGTTGGTCCAGATGATCATGATGTCATCAATGTAGCAGAAGTAGGCCAATGGTTTGCTGGGGCAAGAGGCCAGAAAGTCACTCTCCAGTTTTGCCATAAAAAGGTTGGCATATTGCGGTGCCATTTTACTGCCCATGGCAGTCCCTGTGAGTTGCAGGAATTTCTCTTTGCCAAAGGAGAAATAATTGTGTGTGAGAATGAATCTTGTGAGTTGTAGCACTGCATAGAGGCGACCCCATTGGCCTCAAGGTGCGCCTGGCAGGCAGTCAGTCCATCCTCGTGTGGGATGTTGGAATATAAGGATTCCACATCCATAGTGGCCAGGATAGTGCCATTGGGGAGGGGACCTACGGTTGACAGTTTGTTCAGTAGGTCCGTGGTGTCTTGCAGGTAGCTGGTTGTGTTTCTCACCAGTGGTTTGAGGATGCCTTCCACCCATCCTGAGATTCCTTCAGTGAGGGTTCCCACACCTGAGATAATCGGTCTTCCTGGGTTGCCAGCTTTGTGTAGTTTTTGAAGCATGTAGAATGTCCCCACCTTGGGGTTCTCCGGTATCAAGTCCAGAAGTTTTGTGGAGCCCACAGACAGGCTTCTGATGACCCTTCTCAATTCCCTCACATATTTCTGAGTCAGGTCTTGATTCAGTTTAGTGTAGTATCTGGTGTCCGTCAGCTGTCTGTTTGCTTCCTTTTTGTAGTCCGATGTGTTCATGAGGACTATAGCACCACCCTTATCTGCAGGCTTAATTGTGATTTCCTTGTTGCTCTTAAGTGCATGGATGGCCCTTCTTTCCTGCATATTGATATTAAATGTTTCACTTCCATGCTTGTCCAGTATAGTGGATTGCACTGCATGCCTAAAGGAGTCTATGTATTTGTCCAAAGTGCGACTCCGGCCAGGAGGGGGCGTCCAATCAGACTTCTTTTTGGCCCCAAGTTTATCCTGTGTTTGTGTGCTTGAAAGGCCTGTGTCCTCTTTATCATGAAAGAATTCTTTCAGTCTTAGTCTTCTGAAATATTCCTCCATGTCACTACAAAGTTCTGTTTTGTCAAGTGTTTTAGTGGGACAGAATGAAAGTCCCCTGGAGAGGACACTGAGCTCCACCTTACTGGGGTTGTGAGATGACAGATTGATAACACAGCTGACTTTACCTTTGTCCGTGTCCCGTTGGGGGTTCTGTTCCCTCCTGCCAGACTCGGGGTGCTCCTGATCCGTGTTTGGGCACAGACCTGCTCTGAGTCGAAGTCTCTGGAGTTTCTTTTCCTTGTTCTGAATAAGGCAGCATCGTAGTGTTGTATAAAAGTGTTGCATTTCCAGGTTCACATCCTCTGTAAGTGTATTTCTTAAAGTTTGTATGTCCACAAGGGCCCTATTCTTGTTGCTGTAGAAGACGTGGATAAGGTGATTTCGCAGTCTCTCAGAAGTCCTGTAGCAAAGACGTTGTGCATAACGAGTGTTGTAAGTGTGCAGAGTTGGGTTCTTTAGGCAGAGGCCTTTGGGAATTAGATGTTCCTTCTTGCATCTGGCTAGAAAGAAAATGTCGCTGTCCAGTTGTGCCAACTTCTTCAGAAGATGTTTCAGTTCCATTTTTGTACGGTACATTCTGGTATCCTCCATTAGGTATAATGAAAACAAAGATCTGGTACCGTGTTAGCCAGTAGAGCAAAATGTGATTGTTCTCAGCAAGAGAAACGACGTAATCTTGTAGATATGATACCTTTTAATGGCTAACAAAAATACATGATGTAATAATAGCGAGCTTTCGTACCAACGCAGGATACTTCTTCCGGCTTAAATGGATTGGATCTGAAGAGGCATGGATATTTATACACACTTATAACATACATACTTATGACAAGGCACAGATATGGATGTGATTGGTTCGCACTTAAAAGGAATTCTGCAAACCAGAAAACAAACTTTTTTTGTCTAGGCACTGATAGCGGAGTGAAAGTTTTATGGTCTCTAAATTACTGTTGGAGGTGGGGGAAAAGGTCAACAGGCTTGAATTGTTATAAGAGATACACAAACATTTTTAGCTAAATACTGATAAGGGAGTGAAAGTTTATGGTCCCTGAATTACTGTTGATGGGGGTCTTATCTGTGCAATCAAGTCTCACACTTCCCATTCACGCATAAATCCTGGGGAATAATTTAACCCAGTATTCAGCGTGTCAAAGGTTGTTATCAATTTATACTCCCAAATTCTTCTGTGGTTTTGTGACTTGAAACCACCCTTCAATATCAAAACTCTCATATCTCCTATGTCATGTCCATGGCTAGAGAAGTGTTCGGCCACAGGTAATTCTCTTCTTCTGTGTTCAATCGTGTGGCGATGAGATCTCATCCTGGCTTTCAGTTTCTGTCCTGTTTCTCCAACATAAAGACCCCCAACAGGACATTTACTGCACATGATCAGGTACACAACATTGGACGAGGAACATGTGAATATCCCCTGGATCTTATAGTCCTGCTGTGTGTTGGGGATCCGTATCCTGTCCGCAGTCAGTACATGTGAGCAGGTCTTACAGCTCCTTACATTACAGGGATAAGTTCCTTTTTGTGTGTCAGAGGGTAATGCACTCCTGATTATAAAGTTCCTCAAGTTCCTCAATGCCTTGTCATAAGTATGTATGTTATAATTGTGTATAAATATGCATGCCTCTTCAGATCCAATCCATTTAAGCCGGAAGAAGTACCCTGCGTTGGTACGAAAGCTCGCTATTATTACATCATGTATTTTTGTTAGCCATTAAAAGGTATCATATCTACAAGATTACGTCGTTTCTCTTGCTGAGAACAATCACATTTTGCTCTACTGGCTAACACGGTACCAGATCTTTGTTTTCATTATACCTAATGGAGGATACCAGAATGTACCGTACAAAAATGGAACTGAAACATCTTCTGAAGAAGTTGGCACAACTGGACAGCGACATTTTCTTTCTAGCCAGATGCAAGAAGGAACATCTAATTCCCAAAGGCCTCTGCCTAAAGAACCCAACTCTGCACACTTACAACACTCGTTATGCACAACGTCTTTGCTACAGGACTTCTGAGAGACTGCGGAATCACCTTATCCACGTCTTCTACAGCAACAAGAATAGGGCCCTTGTGGACATACAAACTTTAAGAAATACACTTACAGAGGATGTGAACCTGGAAATGCAACACTTTTATACAACACTACGATGCTGCCTTATTCAGAACAAGGAAAAGAAACTCCAGAGACTTCGACTCAGAGCAGGTCTGTGCCCAAACACGGATCAGGAGCACCCCGAGTCTGGCAGGAGGGAACAGAACCCCCAACGGGACACGGACAAAGGTAAAGTCAGCTGTGTTATCAATCTGTCATCTCACAACCCCAGTAAGGTGGAGCTCAGTGTCCTCTCCAGGGGACTTTCATTCTGTCCCACTAAAACACTTGACAAAACAGAACTTTGTAGTGACATGGAGGAATATTTCAGAAGACTAAGACTGAAAGAATTCTTTCATGATAAAGAGGACACAGGCCTTTCAAGCACACAAACACAGGATAAACTTGGGGCCAAAACGAAGTCTGATTGGACGCCCCCTCCTGGCCGGAGTCGCACTTTGGACAAATACATAGACTCCTTTAGGCATGCAGTGCAATCCACTATACTGGACAAGCATGGAAGTGAAACATTTAATATCAATATGCAGGAAAGAAGGGCCATCCATGCACTTAAGAGCAACAAGGAAATCACAATTAAGCCTGCAGATAAGGGTGGTGCTATAGTCCTCATGAACACATCGGACTACAAAAAGGAAGCAAACAGACAGCTGACGGACACCAGATACTACACTAAACTGAATCAAGACCGACTCAGAAATATGTGAGGGAATTGAGAAGGGTCATCAGAAGCCTGTCTGTGGGCTCCACAAAACTTCTGGACTTGATACCGGAGAACCCCAAGGTGGGGACATTCTACATGCTTCCAAAACTACACAAAGCTGGCAACCCAGGAAGACCGATTATCTCAGGTGTGGGAACCCTCACTGAAGGAATCTCAGGATGGGTGGAAGGCATCCTCAAACCACTGGTGAGAAACACAACCAGCTACCTGCAAGACACCACGGACCTACTGAACAAACTGTCAACCGTAGGTCCCCTCCCCAATGGCACCATCCTGGCCACTATGGATGTGGAATCCTTATATTCCAACATCCCACACGAGGATGGACTGACTGCCTGCCAGGCGCACCTTGAGGCCAATGGGGTCGCCTCTGATGCAGTGCTACAACTCACAAGATTCATTCTCACACACAATTATTTCTCCTTTGGCAAAGAGAAATTCCTGCAACTCACAGGGACTGCCATGGGCAGTAAAATGGCACCGCAATATGCCAACCTTTTTATGGCAAAACTGGAGAGTGACTTTCTGGCCTCTTGCCCCAGCAAACCATTGGCCTACTTCCGCTACATTGATGACATCATGATCATCTGGACCAACACCGAACTAGAATTAATAAAATTCCATGAAAGATTCAATGCATTCCACCCCACCATAAACCTGACATTAAACTACTCGCATACAGAAATCAACTTTTTGGACACCACCATAAAGATTTCAAATAACTCAATACAGACATCCCTGTACCGAAAACCGATTGATCGGCCCACATACCTCAGATGGGACAGTTTCCATCCTAAACACATCAAAAAGTCCATTGTCTACAGCCAGGCCATCAGATACAACCGGATCTGCTCCAACCCAACAGACAGAGAGGAACATTTGTACCATCTTAAAAGAACATTTATAAATCAGGGCTACCATCCCACCTCAATTGATGACCAAATCACCAGAGCCACCAGGATACCCAGAAGTCAACTACTCCAATACAAGGAGAAGGAAAGAAACAATCGTGTGCCTCTAGTAGTGACCTACAATCCGCAACTAGAGGTACTAAGGAAAACCGCAAGAAAACTCCACCATACCCTGCACAAGGATGACCGTCTGAAAACCATATTCCCGGACCCTCCGCTTCTGTGTTACAGGCAACCTCCTAACTTGAGGAACTTTATAATCAGGAGTGCATTACCCTCTGACACACAAAAAGGAACTTATCCCTGTAATGTAAGGAGCTGTAAGACCTGCTCACATGTACTGACTGCGGACAGGATACGGATCCCCAACACACAGCAGGACTATAAGATCCAGGGGACATTCACATGTTCCTCGTCCAATGTTGTGTACCTGATCATGTGCAGTAAATGTCCTGTTGGGGGTCTTTATGTTGGAGAAACAGGACAGAAACTGAAAGCCAGGATGAGATCTCATCGCCACACGATTGAACACAGAAGAAGAGAATTACCTGTGGCCGAACACTTCTCTAGCCATGGACATGACATAGGAGATATGAGAGTTTTGATATTGAAGGGTGGTTTCAAGTCACAAAACCACAGAAGAATTTGGGAGTATAAATTGATAACAACCTTTGACACGCTGAATACTGGGTTAAATTATTCCCCAGGATTTATGCGTGAATGGGAAGTGTGAGACTTGATTGCACAGATAAGACCCCCATCAACAGTAATTCAGGGACCATAAACTTTCACTCCCTTATCAGTATTTAGCTAAAAATGTTTGTGTATCTCTTATAACAATTCAAGCCTGTTGACCTTTTCCCCCACCTCCAACAGTAATTTAGAGACCATAAAACTTTCACTCCGCTATCAGTGCCTAGACAAAAAAAGTTTGTTTTCTGGTTTGCAGAATTCCTTTTAAGTGCGAACCAATCACATCCATATCTGTGCCTTGTCATAAGTATGTATGTTATAACTGTGTATAAATATGCATGCCTCTTCAGATCCAATCCATTTAAGCCGGAAGAAGTACACTGCGTTGGTACGAAAGCTCGCTATTATTACATCATGTATTTTTGTTAGCCATTAAAAGGTATCATATCTACAAGATTACGTCGTTTCTCTTGCTGAGAACAATCACATTTTGCTCTACTGGCTAACACCGTACCAGATCTTTGTTTTCATTATCCAAAAAATGCATGGCAATTGGAAATATGCCAAAGCAGCAAATTTCTTGGAATTCATGTTTGGTGCAGAATTGCTGTCGCTGACCTTCTCCTAAGCAGATATAGCTTGCCTTGGTAATAGTAGCTGATTTTGAGATGCCAGACTCGTTGTAATCACCACGTTTTGTGGACCATCAGCTCTTTTGCTCGAGAAATTTATTTCAGGTTCACATGGTACTAGGTGAAGCACAAGAGTGGCATGTGTCTCATTTGCTGCCACTCTCTCCAATAGGCATTGCCCACTAGGTGGTACTTGCACCCTGAGCAAGCAATATTCATATTTGTGACATTTGTACAGGGATTAGCATTTTGTGGCACGTACCTAATATATATTGAAACACAGCTTTTTTTAGTTGTTTTTAGTATTCTATCTGTGCGGTTTCACAGGAGTCGCACACAGCCAGCGGCTTACACCTCCAGGGGTGCTAGTGGCAGTTACAGTTAGGGCCAGAAATATTTGGACAGTAACACAATTTTCGCGAGTTGGGCTCTGCATGCCACGGCATTGGATTTGAAATGAAACCTCTACAACAGAATTCAAGTGCAGATTGTAACGTTTAATTTAAAGGGTTGAGCAAAAATATTTGATAGAAAATGTAGGAATTGTACACATTTCTTTACAAACACTCCACATTTTAGGAGCTCAAAAGTAATTGGACAAATAAACATAACCCAAACAAAATATTTTTTGGTTCAATATTTTGTTGCGAATCCTTTGGAGGCAATCACTGCCTTAAGTCTGGAACCCATGGACATCACCAAACGCTGGGTTTCCTCCTTCTTAATGCTTTGCCAGGCCTTTACAGCCGCAGCCTTCAGGTCTTGCTTGTTTGTGGGTCTTTCCGTCTGAAGTCTGGATTTGAGCAAGTGAAATGCATGCTCAATTGGGTTAAGATCTGGTGATTGACTTGGCCATTGCAGAGTGTTCCACTTTTTTGCACTCATGAACTCCTGGGTAGCTTTGGCTGTATGCTTTGGGGCATTGTCCATCTGTACTGTGAAGCGCCGTCCGATAAACTTTGCAGCATTTGGCTGAATCTGGGCTGAAAGTATATCCCGGTACACTTCAGAATTCATCCGGCTACTCTTGTCTGCTGTTATGTCATCAATAAACACTAGTGACCCAGTGCCATTGAAAGCCATGCATGCCCATGCCATCACGTTGCCTCCACCATGTTTTACAGAGGATGTGGTGTGCCTTGGATCATGTGCCATTCCCTTTCTTCTCCAAACTTTTTCTTCCCATCATTCTGGTACAGGTTGATCTTTGTCTCATCTGTCCATAGAATACTTTTCCAGAACTGGGCTGGCTTCTTGAGGTGTTGTTCGGCAAATTTAACTCTGGCCTGTCTATTTTTGGAATTGATGAATGGTTTGCATCTAGATGTGAACCCTTTGTATTTACTTTCATGGAGTCTTCTCTTTACTGTTGACTTAGAGACAGATACACCTACTTCCCTGAGAGTGTTCTGGACTTCAGTTGATGTTGTGAACGGGTTCTTCTTCACCAAAGAAAGTATGCGGCGATCATCCACCACCGTTGTCTTCCGTGGACGCCCAGGCCTTTTTGAGTTCCCAAGCTCACCAGTGAATTCCTTTTTTCTCAGAATGTACCAGACTGTTGATTTTGCTACTCCAAGCATGTCTGCTATCTCTCTGATGGATTTTTTCTTTTTTTTCAGCCTCAGGATGTTCTGCTTCACCTCAATTGAGAGTTCCTTTGACCGCATGTTGTCTGGTCACAGCAACAGCTTCCAAATGCAAACCCACACACCTGGAATCAACCCCAGACCTTTTAACTACTTAATTGATTACAGGTTAACGAGGGAGACGCCTTCTGAGTTAATTGCAGCCCTTAGATTCCATTGTCCAATTACTTTTGGTCCCTTGAAAAAGAGGAGGCTATGCATTACAGAGGTATGATTCCTAAACCCTTTCTCCGATTTGGATGTGGAAACTATCAAATTGCAGCTGGGAGTGTGCACTTTCAGCCCATATTATATATAAAATTGTATTTCTGAACATGTTTTTGTAAACAGCTAAAATAACAAAACTTGTGTCACTGTCCAAATATTTCTGGCCCTAACTGTATTTGTTTTTAGTTCTTAGCAGTATCTTCCTTTGTTATTGTCTGCCAATGCGCATTTTATATTATTGCAACACATACCATATATATATATATATATATATATATATATATATATATATATATATAGATCAGATTTTATATTTATAATACTTATTTTATATTCTTATTTTATTCTTTTTTTAGTCAATGTTTTTTCTTCTTTGTTCTGTCATTTAAAGTTAAACGCTTCTAATTATCAAGTATGTCTACATCAGGTTAAGAGCTCATTCACACGAGCTTAGCAATTTTTGGTCGCTGTGTCACAAACAGCAGATATACGCTTGTGTGAATATCATGCCCAGGCTTTCAGACCCAGCCGATATAAGCTGCCCAACTGATGCATTGGTTTACAACAATGGTTTTCTCAACACTCATTTTGATAGACAATAATGAATCATGATGATGCGAATATGTCTAGGGACATTCTGATATCATTGGTAATGTTGGCAGCATCGTTATAGAAATCTCTATAGTGTAGAATCTTACTTCAGGGTTTAGTAATATATAAGGAATAGAGATGAGCGAGCATACTCGTCCGAGCTTGATACTCGTTCGAGTATTAGGGTGTTCGAGATGCTCGTTAATCGTAACGAGTACCACGCGATGTTCGGGTTACTTTCATTTTCTTCCCTGAGAAATTTGCACGCTTTTCTGGCCAATAGAAAGACAGGGAAGGCATTACAACTTCCCCCTGCAACGTTCAAGCCCTATACCACCCCCCTGCAGTGAGTGGCTGGTGAGATTAGGTGTCACCCGAGTATTAAAATCTGCCCTCCCGCGGCTCGCCACAGATGCCTTCTGACATAAATCAGGGAAAGTGCTGCTGCTGTAGGGAGACCGTTAGGAGTTATTTTAGGCTTCAAGAACCCCAACGGTCCTTCTTAGGCCATAGAAATCGCAGATCGCACCTATGTGCGATCTGCGATTCCTGTTCTCTTCTCTATATGCGCTCAATGGGGCCGGCGGCAGCAGCGCCGACCCCATTGAGAACATATAGAAGACAAATCATTCTTCTCTGCAACAGCTGTGGCAGAGAAGAACGATGTTTGCCCATTGAATTCAATGGAGCCGGCAATACAGCAGGTTCCACTGAAAGCAATGGGCTGCCGGCGATCGCGGGATGAATTGTCGGGAAGGGCTTAAACATATAAGCCCTTCCCTGCAATTCATCCAGAAATGTGTTACAATAAAAATATATACCGGCGTATAAGGCGACGGGGCGTATAAGACGACCCCCCAACTGTCACCTTATACGCCGGGAATACAGCGGAGCAAAGAATAAAAATCATTACTCACTTCACCGGTGCTTCTGCGGTGCTCCTGCAGGCTGTCGCTCCCTCCTGGTCCCCGGCAGAGCATTGCTTTCTCTACGGAGGGCTTTAAATCCCCGCCTCCAGAAACACACGTGCCTTCAGCCAATCAAAGCCAATGACAATGATGTCATTGAATGGCTGTGATTGGCTGAAGGCACGTGTGTTTCTGGAGGCGGGGATTTCAACCACTGCGTCCAGAAAGCAATGCTCTGCCGGGGACCAGGAGGGAGCAACAGCCTGCAGGAGCACCGCAGAAGCACCGGTGAAGTGAGTAATGATTTTTATTCTTTGCTCCGCTGTATTCCCGGCGTATAAGGTGACAGTTGGGGGGTCGTCTTATATGCCCCGTCGCCTTATACGCCGGTATATATTTTTATTGTAACACATTTCTGGATGAATTGCAGGGAAGGGCTTATATATTTAAGCCCTTCCCGACAATTCATCCCGCGATCGCCGGCAGCCCATTGCTTTCAGTGGAACCTGCTGTATTGCTGGCTCCATTGAATTGAATGGGCAAACATCATTCTTCTCTGCCACAGCTGTTACAGCTATGGCAGAGGAGAACGATCTTTATGCTGACAGTGCGGGGGGGGGGGGGGCACTCTTGCCGCTATTGTGGCTTAATAGTGGGACCTGGGAACTTGAGATACAGCCCAACCTGTAGCCCCTCGCCTGCCCTATCCGTTGCTGTGTCGTTCCCATCACTTTCTTGAATTGCCCAGATTTTCACAAACGAAAACCTTAGCGAGCATCGGCGATATACAAAAATGCTCGGGTCGCCCATTGACTTCAATGGGGTTCGTTACTCGAAACGAACCCTCGAGCATCGCGAAAAGTTCGTCCCAAGTAACGAGCACCCGAGCATTTTGGTGCTCGCTCATCTCTAATAAGGAATAAGCAGAGGATTTGGGGGATCCAGGTATCAGGCAAGAATGCAAAGGTTTGTTTTTTGGTTTCTCTATGAGGACTGTAAAATGTATTATCAACAAACATTGAGATCATTTAATGAATGTGAATAAGGAGAGTCTACAGCTCTTTAAAAACTGAAAGTATACAAACATTTTCCAGAAGCGGAAAATTTAGCCCAGAATATGACGTAGGATTAAACAGAGATTATTGCAAATAGGAAAGTTCAAAAGGGATGATGTAGTCAATAAGGGGAATCATTCCAGCCTATCCTCCAAATGTCAAACAAATGATGAGCTAAAATACTTCAACAGAAGAAGAAATGATTTCATCTATTGAATTCCCCATTTATGATGATGGGGAGGAGAGTGTGAGAAGAACCCAAATGAATTCTGTACCCCTGTAACCACAAATAATGATTCACATGCATAAAAGTATAGATTTAAATAGGAATGTGGATAGTAAGAACAAGCAGGTGGACGCCTGATCCACACAGGTGTATTTGCGCATGCAAAACTGGCACGCACATACGCAGAGAATAGAACCCATTGATTTCAACTGGTTTATTTACATGAGCGCATTATTTCTACGCATTACATGTGATACACAGAGAAATAAAGCATGCTGTGAATTATCTCACCTGCATATTATACGCAGTGTCCACTCGCAGTTCAAATCCAGGTGTGAATGGAAAAATGAAAGTCCATAGACTTTCATTGCCTCCATTCACCAGGTATTACACATAGGAAATACGCATGCATAATACTTGTTGACAATACGCCCGTGTGAATGATCCCTGAGTGTGGGAATCGCATCAGAGTTGGGACAGAAAATAGAATATAAGTAACTAAATAGTAGCCTACATCCGCAATCATTGGGTTTATCAGTGAAGAGAATTGGGTGGCTGTTACAGTAGATAGGGGTAATATTGTGGTTAGGGTCTGAGTTAAATAAGAGACACCATTTCCTTTTCTGTCTGTGGTAAACCTCCCCTTTCTGCCATTCCTAGTCAACAATCTCCATCTTCATCTGCTAGGGCTATTTTTGCAGAAAGAAAACATACAGCACTGTGCAAATGTTTAGGCAGATGTAGAAAAATATTGCAAGGTAAGATTTTTTTTTTGCAAAAATATAAGGCATCTGATTGACTTCAAAGTTATTCTGCAGCAGGACAACAACCCCAAACATCCAGCCAACGCCATGAACAGCTATCTTCAGCGTAAAGAAGAAGAATGAGTCCTGGAAGTGATGATATGGCCCCACAGAGCCCTGAGCTCAACCTCATCAAGTCAGTTTGTCTGGGATCACATGAGAAAAAGGAAGGAGTAGAGCAAGCTACATCCACAGTAGATCTGTGCTTAGTTTTCCAAGACGTTTGAAACAACCTCCCTGTCGAATTCCTTCAAAAACTGTGTGCAAAATTTGAAGCTATTTTGAAGGCGAAAGGAGGTCACGCCAAATATGGAGAACAAATCCACTGAGATCAATGATTTTTATTCTCTGTGCATTGCACACGCATAGGTGCAAAAACATAAGCAATTATGGTTGTGTGAAGAGATCCTAAGGGCTTCTTCACACGGCAAATTTTTGCTGTCTACTCTGTAGTGAATAGAACCCTTTGAGTTCAATAGGTTCGGTCACATGTGCGTTTTTTGCACGCGCAGTTCGGTCATTCCAAAAAAATACACCATGTCCTATTTTCATTGCACATGAAAATAGCACATATTAAGTGTTAAAGGGGTTGTCCCGCGCCGAAACGGTTTTTTTTTTTTTTAAACCCCTCCCCCCCCCGTTCGGCGCGAGACAACCCCGATGCAGGGGTTAAAAAAACAACCCCCACAGCGCTTACCTGAATCCCGGCGGTCCGGCGTCTTCATACTCACCTGCTGAAGATGGCCGCCGGGATCCTCTGTCTTCATGGACCGCAGGGCTTCTGTGCGGTCCATTGCCGATTCCAGCCTCCTGATTGGCTGGAATCGGCACGTGACGGGGCGGAGCTACACGGAGCCCCATTCAGAAAAGAAGAAGACCCGGACTGCGCAAGCGCGGCTAATTTGGCCATCGGAGGGCGAAAATTAGTCGGCACCATGGAGACGAGGACGCCAGCAACGGAGCAGGTAAGTATAAAACTTTTTATAACTTCTGCATGGCTCATAATTAATGCACAATGTACATTACAAAGTGCATTATTATGGCCATGCAGAAGTGTATAGACCCACTTGCTGCCTCGGGACAACCCCTTTAAAACACACGGGCGTATGCACAAGTACGCTCGCAACAAGCTGTAAAGAGTTTTAATATGTCATAGAAGTCAATGGAACTGTACTACATTTTCCTATGCCTATGGTTTTATACAGAGCGAAGTTCTTTTTCTCAGGGCTTAGGGCTCATGTCCACGGGGAAAATAAGAATTAAAATCCGCAGCGGATTTTAACTCTTCTTCCGCGCGGATCCGCATCCCATAGGGATGCATTGACCACCCGCGGGTAGATAAATACCCGCGGATCGTCAATAAAAGTGATTTAAAAAAAAATGGAGCATGAAAAAATCTGGACCATGCTCCATTTTCATGCGGGTCTCCCGCGGGGACGGCTCCCGCGGGCTTCTATTTTACTTACCCGCTCCGGTTCTTCTCTTCGGCGCCGCGCCATCTTCTCTCCGACGCGGCCGGATCATTTTGCTTCGGCCCGGCGCATGCGCGGGGCACGTCACCGACGTCATCATGCACATCCGCTGAGCCGAAGAATGAAGATCCGGCCGCGACGAGAGAAGATGACGCCGCCGCGAAGAGAAGAAACGGAGCGGATGGGAGGTGAGTTTATTCTCATTTATTTGTATTTTCAGCGCTCATGTCCGCGGGGCAGGAGGGACTCGCTGCAGATTCTACATGTAGAATCCGTAGCGGGCCCGATTTTCCCCGTGGACATGAGGCCTTAGGGTGCATTCACACGAGTATGTGCGTACATAGGTGTGCACAAAACTGCGCACCAACGTATGTGCACAAACACATGTAAATGCAGGTCCGTGCTGGCGGCCACACTGAAAGCAATGGGCTGCCAGCAACCCCTGGTTTGTGTAAAAAAAAAAAAAAATATATATATATATATATATATACATACATACATACATACACACATGTATAAATACTCACCTCTGCGCTGTACTGACACTCTTTCAGTAGGCAGGGATTTAAAATCCCCGCCACCTGAAAGGGCTGTGTCTGATTGGCTGAGCGATCAGCCAATCACAGGCAGCACTCAGCCATTCGTTGAATGACAGCTGAGCGCTGCCTGTGATTGGCTGAGCGTTCAGCCAATCAGACACAGCCTTTTCAGGAGGCGAGGATTTTAAATCCCCGCCTGCTGAAAGAGCTTCAGTACAGTGCAGGGAAGCCAAGCCCCAACAGCGTTGGAGAGGTGAGTATATATGCTAAGGATGATTTTCAAGAAAGGGCTTATATTTAAAGTCCTTCCCCAAAAATCACTGCAGTGGTTGCCGGCAGCCCACTGCTTTCAATGGGGCCGTCAGTAGCAGTAGTGGCCCCATTGAAAGCAATGGAAGAACATTGTGGTCCTCTGTCACAGCTGTGGCAGGGAATTCTTTACTTCCTGCAGGGAGTGCCATCATTAGTGAACACTGTGACAGTGCTGTCACAGTGTTCAGTGATGGGGGGACTCCCTGCGGGGAATATTTACACACAGTACCGACCTATGCAGTGCACGCATGTCCTATCTTTTGCAGTTGCGCGAATTTGCACGCCTGTAAAACATGGACATGTGAACACACCAAAGGAAAACAATGGTTCTGGCAGATGCGTGGTTTTGTGCGCACATAGCTGCGCGTAAAACGTTCGTGTGTATAAGACCTTAAGCATACAAGGGTTCATCATTTTCCTGTCGTTAGAATGTTTTTAGTATAAGGTAAGATGGACAAAAGTTACTAACAGGAACAAAAAACAGAAAATAATCCATGAGGCAGTCATGTCTAAAATGCTTTATAAGGCATTGAAGGTAATTATTTGTGTTACCATACAGTGCGGCATGGGGTCCCGCGGTCGGCGCGCGTCGCTCCGGCGTCGGCTCCAGCAGCCTGGAGCCCTGTGTCGAGGTCATCCCAGCAGCTTGGGTTGGCCAGTGGGCGGCGGCGTGGGCGTGCCCGCCCGTAGGGGGCCGCCCGCACTCCTCTGTGCCTCTTATACAGCAGTGGGTGGAGTTGCCTCCTCCCACTCTCCGCCCCTGGGCGGAACCTTGTGGTTAAAAGACTGGCAGTGAAGTGAGCTCATTGCCAGTTATTGGTTCTGCATGCACCTAGCCAGTCTGTCTGCGGTTCTCCTCAGCCAGTCCCTAGTTGTCGGTCAGCTCCCTCTGGTCCCCTATTACTCTGTCTGTTTTGGTTGGTTCTGTTTGCCTCTAATCTAGTCTGGCTCAGTCAGCACTAGTTGCTATCCAGCACCCTGCCAGTTTGCCTGTGAGTTCCATCTCCAGCCTTGTCAGTTTGGTTGGTCTGATTCCTCTGTCGGCACTCTGTTCCCCCCATTAGGTAGTTTCCTGCTTGTCAGCTGCCAGGTCCCTAGCCAGAGCAGGGACCGCCGTCCAGTTGTCCGCCTGGGGTTAGCCAGGGCCGAGGCAAGTAGGCAGGGACAGTGGGGTGCGGGAAGATCAGGGCATCCCACTTGGCGCTCGGGGGGCAGAGTGCCGTAACATAATAACTGGCCTTTAAAATATTGTTTTTCTTTTCATGGCGGCGATCAGCGCCCTTGCAAACCAGCTGCAACACCTGGTGCCGGTGATCCGGGATTTGTCAGCTCGCATGGTGGCCCAGGAGCAGTGGGCGTTGTCGCAGGAGCAGAACGCCTCTACCTGTCCCGAACCCAAGTGCCCTCTTCCCGAGGTGTTCTCTGGGGAGAGGAACAAGTTTTTCGTTTTCCAACAGGCGTGTCGCCTGTTTTTTCGGATGCGTCCCCGTTCTTCCGGCTCGGAGGTCCAGAGGGTCGGGCTTATAATGTCCCTGCTGCGGGGCTCTGCCCAGACTTGGGCCTTTTCCATTCCCGAGGGTTCCCCCTCCCTGCAGTCGGTGGACTCCTTTTTTCAGGAACTCGGGGGTATCTTCGATGAACCGGACCGAGTG
The DNA here is from genome assembly GCF_035609145.1 of Eleutherodactylus coqui. Taxonomy (NCBI): domain Eukaryota; kingdom Metazoa; phylum Chordata; class Amphibia; order Anura; family Eleutherodactylidae; genus Eleutherodactylus; species Eleutherodactylus coqui. The sequence goes on along the minus strand of NC_089839.1, from coordinate 254,321,781 downwards.
GGGTTGGTGGTTGCGTGGTTGCTGGCGCTGCATCAGGGGTCGCTTTGTGTGGAGGATTATTGCTCCAATTTCAGACGCTATGCGGGTGATACTGCATGGAACAATAGTGCCCTGAAAGACGTTTTTATGCAAGGTCTCTCAGACGCGGTCAAAGAACTGTTGATCTCCCATCCCGTTCCCGGGTCCTTAAAGGAGGCTATGGAGTTAGCAGTGAAGGCAGATAGGAGGCTCAGGGCTGGGAAGCAAGATAGACCGACCCATAGAGTCAGGGAGGTCATTTGTCCTGTTCCCTCCCCGTCCGTACCAGTCTCTGTTCCCGAAGCTATGGAACTGGACCCGCTGGACCCCAAGGAGCGACGCCGGATTCGGTTATTACATAATCTCTGTCTCTACTGCGGGAAAGCTGGACATCGGGTGATAACTTGCCCCTGGAGGCCTCAGCGTCCACAGTCTGAATCGGCAGAAAGACTTCCAGTCCTAGGCGACTGCAGGGAGAGTCGCCTAGGACCTCAGGTACGTCCTAGACTTCTGATACCCTGCCAGGTTAGATTCCGGAACTTCTCCCGCCTAGGGCAGGCGTTTATTGATTCCGGAGCAGCTGCTAACCTGATAAGCATGCGTCTCGTTGAGCCCCTGAGGGCTGAATTTGTGGCGCTGAAGACGCCAATTCGTTTTGCTAGCATTGATGCTACTCCTCTTGTTTCGGGCTTGGTACGGTGGAGGACCCCAGTGTTACAACTCATGGTGGGGGGTCGCCATTCGGAAGGTCTATCATTCCTGGTGATGGAGAAAATGTCGGTAGACATGGTACTAGGGATGCCGTGGCTGGCGTTGCACAACCTCCAATTCGATTGGGCCACTGGGGAGCTAACCCAGTGGGGGCCGTCTTGCCATAGCCATCGTGCTCCCCCTCCCCCCTGCTCAGTCGAACAGAAGGGGGTACCGGTCCTCTGGAAATCGCAAAAGGAGGGGTCGCACGGGGTGCCATAAGTTTTTGTCGAAACCTGTTGTCTCTTCGGTGATGCCCACCTCCGGTCCCCCGCCGCCCACCCTGGTCTGTGATGAAGTTGAACACAAGGCCCAGGAGGTCCTGGATTCTTGCCGGGGTCCAGGAACCGTACAATATTTGGGGGCCCGGAAGAGTTTTTTGGAGTATGATAGCTCAGATGACAGTGATTGTAAAGTTAGAGATGCCTCAGATTTTGAAGGCAGCGTCATTGGTAGCGAGGATGGGTCAAAAGACAGTGGCGAATGGTTGGACATTGACTCGGAAGACAACCTGAAACATGACGATATGTCAACGGTTGGCCCTGAAGGAAATGGGGCAGCCACAGACTACCGAAGTCATGGACCTGAGGATCAGTCCATGGTGTCCGCTCAGGAGGGTCACATTCTTGGGTTGGTACAGCGTTTTCACAGCCTTTGCCTGGATAAGCCTGGTCGAGTTTCCGGGGGCCCGGAGGTCCCCCGTCAGAGGGGGGGTAATGTTACCATACAGTGCGGCATGGGGTCCCGCGGTCGGCGCGCATCGCTCCGGCGTCGGCTCCAGCAGCCTGGAGCCCTGTGTCGAGGTCATCCCAGCAGCTTGGGTTGGCCAGTGGGCGGCGGCGTGGGCGTGCCCGCCCGTAGGGGGCCGCCCGCACTCCTCTGTGCCTCTTATACAGCAGTGGGTGGAGTTGCCTCCTCCCACTCTCCGCCCCTGGGCGGAACCTTGTGGTTAAAAGACTGGCAGTGAAGTGAGCTCATTGCCAGTTATTGGTTCTGCATGCACCTAGCCAGTCTGTCTGCGGTTCTCCTCAGCCAGTCCCTAGTTGTCGGTCAGCTCCCTCTGGTCCCCTATTACTCTGTCTGTTTTGGTTGGTTCTGTTTGCCTCTAATCTAGTCTGGCTCAGTCAGCACTAGTTGCTATCCAGCACCCTGCCAGTTTGCCTGTGAGTTCCATCTCCAGCCTTGTCAGTTTGGTTGGTCTGATTCATCTGCCTCCTCTGTCGGCACTCTGTTCCCCCCCCATTAGGTAGTTTCCTGCTTGTCAGCCGCCAGGTCCCTAGCCAGAGCAGGGACCGCCGTCCAGTTGTCCGCCTGGGGTTAGCCAGGGCCGAGGCAAGTAGGCAGGGACAGTGGGGTGCGGGAAGATCAGGGCATCCCACTTGGCGCTCGGGGGGGCAGAGTGCCGTAACAATTTGTTTTGCATACACGCACCAGGCTTAGCCTACAGAGGGGGCTCATTGGGGAGTCAGATCTCAATACTCCGTGTACTACACCTCATCATCTTATTAAGGTCCCAGGTACAAGGCAAGAAAATTGTGGACTATGAAGTTAGGATTTTCTATATAGGGACAGGTAACAATGACCCCAAGGTCCCCCCTCCTCGCCACCTGAGTACACCTCCCTTTTTATTCAAACTCGTACGCTGTAGCGCGGTTGTTTGAATACGCCAAGGAAAAAAATGGTTCACGCGCAACTACACTCTGTAGCAACGAGCATAGTGCGTATACACCTGTGTGAAGAAACCCTCAAATTGTGTATGGATCCGAAGACGTAGTGTCATATTCTGTTGGATACTGTATGTATGCAGGCTTTCTCCATAGAAGCGAAAACACAGCAAAAATAACGCGGTGCCTTGACAGCCTTCAGTTGTTACTCTGCCCGATAAGGGAGTCTCCGCGCTCCAGAAGCTCGCGAATATAATGTTTCTGATTCAACAAGGATATCACTTCTAGAAAACTTCAGTCCTTTATTTTTGCATTTAACACCCATAGAAACAGACATTTTGCACGTGCGACAAAACCCTGGAATGGATCCCCTTATGTACAGAAGCAACTAAATTAATAGTGTGTGGGCCATGGAACAGTATCCCGGCGCCACGCGCTTCGGGCGTAAACCGATGAACGTGTTTGTGGAGGTTTTTGCACCTGTGAAATTCACGCCCATAAACAGCGATGAAATGAAGCCATTGGTTTCAATGGTTTTGTTCTTACAAGCGTATTTCTCGTGCGCAAATTCTGCATGCGAGAAAACATAGGCCTTGCACGTATCAACCTGTTTAAGGCCAGCTCCAAACCTAGTTATGTGCAAATACGCTCAATTGCGGTGAGCGTATTTACACATACGTTTGGGATGTTTAAGCCCTTATGTAAGCTGCCTGAAAGAAAATATGGCCGCCTGCAGACGGGCGGGTCGGATCTGGCAGCGAGGATTCTCGCCGCGGAACCTGACCTGAGTGCCTGCAGGGACCAGCGCGTACTCGCCCGCGGCTCCGGCTGTTTGATGTGTGAGCCCCGCACAGAAATAGGACATGCCGCGGTTTGTTTGCCGCACGAAATCTCCGCGGCCGTCTACATAGGATTGCATTTGTTAGCGCAATCCTATGCAGGCTTCCAGCGGCGGAAATTCAGCGGGAAATCCCGCCGCGGAATTTTCGCTTGTGTGCAGGCAGCCTATGTCTGGGTTGCCCATAGCAACCAATCACAGCACTGCTTTAATTTTAGCTCAGCAGTATAGGAAATAACAACCAATCACAGCGCAGCTTTCACTTTACCTCGGCAGTATAAGAAATAACCACCAATCACAGTGCAGCTTTTATTTTACCTCCGCAGTATAAGAAACAACAACCAATCACAGCGCAGCTTTCATTTCACCTCAGCAGTATAAGAAACAACCACCAATCACAGCGCAGCTTTCACTTTACCTCAGCAGTATAAGAAACAACAACCAATCACAGCGCAGCTTTCATTTCACCTCAGCAGTATAAGAAACAACCACCAAGCACAGCGCAGCTTTCACTTTACCTCAGCAGTATAAGAAACAACAACCAATCACAGCGCAGCTTTCATTTCACCTCAGCAGTATAAGAAACAACCACCAAGCACAGCGCAGCTTTCACTTTACCTCAGCAGTATAAGAAACAACAACCAATCACAGCGCAGCTTTCATTTCACCTCAGCAGTATAAGAAACAACCACCAAGCACAGCGCAGCTTTCACTTTACCTCAGCAGTATAAGAAATAACAACCAATCACAGCACAGCTTTCATTTTACCTCAGCAGTATAAGACAAAAACAACCAATCACAGCACAGCCTTTATTTTCCCTCGGCAGTACAAGAAATGAAAGCTGCGCTGTGATTGGTTGTTATTGCCAACACAGACAGATTTTCTTTTAGACAGCTTGCATAAGACTGCGGTGCCGGCCTACAGGGGCAAGAAAATCATATTCTCATCCTCCACCTGCTGTTTGCTGAATGCACTGTATTATCTCAGCTTTGATTCAGATAGGGGAGGGGATGGAGCAGCGGATGTAAACGTCTGGTATCAGCTGCCCGTAGTGCTAGACGGATGAAGGGTAAATACTGCAACCCTCCTCATACATTTCTCTACTAAACTACCGCTGCCCCAATGATAGCGCTTCTACTTAGTCAGAGGAGGAGGCGGGGTACTTATTGTTCACCTTCTGCAGTGGGGGCTTCTAATGCAAATATCAGTAAGTCTGGCTAATTATACTCACAATTCTCACTTTATTTTAATGATAACATGAGTGAATCCCAACAAGTAAACCTTTATTCTTCATCCGCTTCAAAGAGCGGAAACACAAAGACCATTAACCCTCATTTATCAAGCGGGTCCCATAGCAAGCCGTCATCTCCGGGATCTCAGATATTAGACCGCGTTCACACGGCCGGATTTGTATAGCGTATTATGTACGAAAAATGTGCGCGCGCAATACGCAGCAAATAGACCCCACTGTTTCATACACCTATGGGTATTTTACACATGCATTTCAGCTGCACAAAGAAATACGTGACATGCTGTATTTTCTACACATTTGCGCAGTGCAAGAGTCCATTAAGGCCGGATTCACACGGGAAAAGCACAATTCTACTGTGGATGTCCAAAATACTCTTACACCCGTGTATTTCTGCTGCTCGGGTGTTTTTTGTGTGTGCCAATGCCCTGGGTGTTTGCACACACAAATACATAGGCCCAAAATCTGATTGAAGGCGGCTTCACACAAGCACATGCACAAAAACGCTCGCCGCAGCGCGAGGTTCTATTCTCTGCATTTTGCATGTGTATATATTTTACATGCACAAAAACTTGCGCAAATATAGTAGCGTGACGAAGCCTTCATTTTGCACCTACTGTATATGCTCTGGAATATACAGGTTTCCTACATATTCGCGGCACATTTGCGCAGGCCTATTGATTTCATATTTTTTTGTGCGACCGAAATGCACATGCAAAATATTACCGTGAATGAAGCCACTGAAATGAATGAGTCTCATTCTCTGCGTATGGCAAATATAGCACGAACAATAAGCTGCGTAAATACGCCTGTGTGAATCTGGCCCTCACCTATGATCAATGGGATTGCGCAACGGACAGAACTCGTGCGAGTTTCACGCTCGTGTGAATGTAGCCTTAGGGCTTCTACCCATTTGTGGTTTTTTTTAACGCTGCGATATCGCTGCTTTTTTTTTTTTACGCGATTGTTAATTGGACTTTCTAATGTTAAAAACGCATCGCAAGTTTGTGCTTTGCGATTTTTGTGCGATGCGTTAAAAAAACACAGCAATATCGCAGCGTTAAAAAAATGCAAGTGTGTAGGAGCCCTAACAGTGTTATCAACCTGTATGAATTCTTTACATGGTATGCTTTATTTTTTTTTGCGGGCCACAATGCAAATAACTATACATACAAGAAGACCTACTACGATGGCCGTAGAACATACGATAATAGTTATTGCTAATGTGCTAATTTTGCCATTAGAGTCTTTAGAGGGTGTATTAAATGCAGACGTGACGAGACTTAGTGAGATTGGTTCAGTGGGTATAGCCGTAGTTGGTTCGGTGGGTATAGTGGTAGTAGGAGGTGGAGGTGGGACGTTATAGAAAACAGATTGGGCAATGTTAGACGGGTCTGATTTCTTCCCCACTTCGTCTATAGCAACTATTGCAAAGTAAAGGATAGTGCCATTTCTTATTCCCATATCTTCAGGTGCAAATATAAAGCTTTCCTGGAGTCCAGCTGGCCGTGGCATGAGACTGGCAGTGTTCACCAGTGTGCTAGTTTCAAAGTGGTCTCGGATTCCCTTCAGGTCACTGTTCATTCTGAGTTCATATTTAGAAGCTGGAAAAAAAATTAAAATAACATGTTATTAAAGCTCTGAGAGTTCAGGATGTCTGTTCTCAGACGTCATGTTTTATTCCAAACTTTAGGAGACACCATGACTGCTCTCAATTCACCCAGCTCAGTAGAATTTTGTCAAAAGCCACTTATTCCACTAATATGTGTTTTTGGTTGGTGGGGGAACTGGAGCACCGGGAAGAGACCATGTAAAGATGATGACTGCACTAAAGTCTGCACAACTCAAGCCAGAATCAATGTCATGATTTAAGCACCGGGTACTTAGGTAACCTCTGAGCCAGCATTTTTTGGTGACATCAAATGCATATCAAATATGAGTCTGAATTTCATGAACTTTCTTGAAATACAAGAAATTGATGTACATTAAGTGATAGTTACATCTGACCAGGACATTATAGATAACATATAACAATATATTATAGATATTCATATAACAGTGCAAATAATAAGAGTGGCAAAAGGTAACACAAAAGGGTAAATGGGGAACGGCCTATAAAACAGGGCATGTGTCCTGACAAGGGCGACCCCACGTCAGGAACCCTGAAAATGCTCTAGATGGAAAGAGGGAATAGGGCCATGTTGCCAGGAGAATATGACAAACACAGCACAGCAATGACAATATGAGAATATGACAAAGACCAGCAGACTAAAGATAACCAGGAACACTGACACTGGGAAAACTAAACTCTACAGGAATACTTGGCAGAACAGGCATTAGCTGAACACCAAAACCAGAAATACTACTTAACAAGAGAGTATGACCAGCACCCTCTGTTCAGAGGAGCTGGTTTTACTAACCAAACGATTGCTGACTGACTGAGCAGTCAACTACCTCAGCCAATTAACCACTCAACAGCAAGGGCTAGTTAACTCATTGCTAACCAGTGCCAAAAGACAATGAACATGCGCTGACATGGCACATCACGTGGGTCCACCAGCCGCACCTTGACATAATACTTCTATGATTCAAAATAATAATTAATTACCAATCCTAATATCAATTCTGATTAGTCGCAGACTAGATATGCCGAGATTGCTTTTGTGGGCAGGGTTACATTTGTATAATGATAGATGCAAAGGGGTTTCCTGAGATCCAGGTGGATTTAGGAAAACCACTTAACAGGACATCAGAAAACAAAAATATCTGTAACTTACAGTCCTACAAAAAAAAGACTTTTGGCCTGCTACTTGCCCAACAACCAGTCCTTCTGGCATTGACATGTCTGTTGAGACTTTACATGGCTACAACCGCTAATCATGGTACAGTCCTATGGCTGTAACATCACTAAGCCCGAGCATGTGCCCTGGCTCTTTTGCCGGAAGTCACAGCCTAGTGACCATGCCTTTTATTGCCTGATCCATCCTTTGCAGAGGTAGGATCCGACCGGTTCTTCCCAGTGTCCACGAACTGGTTGTAAAATAACAGCTGCTTCTGTGAACCGGGGCAGAAGCAGGATACCAATCCCATTCTCCACTGGTTTCAGTTGACTATACACGCTATCATTCACCTTCAGGGCTTAGTCACACGGGCGTTTTTACTCACGATTTTTTGTCGCAAAACTGATGCGCACAAAAAAAATCGCGTGACCAAAGCCAGCGTCACGGATGAAAAAAACGCTGCTAGCAGTGTTTATCAGCCCAAAGGGCTCGGTCACATGGGCGCTACCCGCTATCCTCTGCCACAGCTGTGCCACAGCTGTGGCTGAGGAGAACGATGTTCGCCCATTGAATTCAATGGAGCCGTCAATACAGCCGGCTTCATTGAAAGCAATGGGCTGTCGGCAAGCACTGTATTAATTTTCGGGGAAGGGCTTCAACTATAACCCCTTCCCTGAAAAGCATCCAAAAAAGTGTAGAAAATCAAAAACAATATATACTCACCTTTTTGCAGCTGCCGGAGATTAGCCGCATCCAGCCGGCTCTTCTCCTGAACTGCTTTCTGTAGTATTCAGCAGGCGGGGATTTAAAATTCCCGCCTGCTGAATGGGCTGCCTCTGACTGGTCCCAGCCCTCAGCCAATGAAAGGCAGCTCTCATTTACCCATTCATGAATTCATGAGTGCTGCCTCTGATTGGCTGAGCACTGTGGCCAATCAGAGGCAGCTCTATGCTGTCATTCAATAGCTGAGAGCTGCCTCTGATTGGCTGAGCACTGTGACCAATCAGAGGCAGCACTCACTCACCCATTCATGAATTCATGAATGGGTGAATGAGAGCTGCCTCTGATTGGCTGAGGGCTTGGCCCAATCAGAGGCAGCCCATTCAGCAGGCGGGGATTTTAAATCCCCGGCTGCTGAATACTACAGAAAGCAGTTGAGGAGAAGAGCCGGCTGGACGTGGCTGATCCCTGGCAGCTGCAAAAAGGCGAGTATATATATATTTTCTATTTTTTACACTTCTTTTGGATGCTTTTCAGGGAAGGGCTTATATTTGAAGCCCTTCCCCGAAAATTAATACAGTGCTTGCCGGAAACCCATTGCTTTCAATAGAGCCGGCTGTATTTCCGGCTCCATTGAATTCAATGGGAGAACATCGTTCTCGTCTGCCACAGCTGTGACAGTTGTGGCAGAGGAGAACGATCTTTAGTATATGTTCTCAATTAGGCGCTGCTGCCGCCGGCCCCATTGAATACATATACAAGAACAACGTTCTGCGAATCGTTGTGACATATAATTTTCGGTCCATCCGCATAAAAAACGGACATGTGAACGCTCCCATTGCATAGCATTGGGTATATATAGGTGCGGATCGCAAGCGCACCTGCAAATCGGGCTTACAAATGTCCATGTGACTAAGCCCTCATAGAACATGACCAGAAGCAATGTTGCAGTTGTTCACTAACAAAGCCTTTTAGCATAAACAAAATAGCAGGCAGCAAGGGCCACGCAACAGAGACAAGCGATTGGCTGAGGGGAGCTGGGATGCAGTTCCAGGCTGCATGGGCCAATGGACTCAAAGGGCAGAGGACAGTTGGCAAAGATGTATAAGTGGTGTCTGGCTGAAATGGGCAGAAAAGCTTTTTGGGGGTACAGCATGTGGCAGTATAATATTCAGGGTACACAATGTGTGGCAGTATTATATATAAAACTAATCTCTGAGCTTGATTCTGGTACTGTATTTGTATAATAGAGCCTGGTTATGATACTAGGAGCATAGTTCTAGTGAATATTATTTGCAGCAGCAGGAAACTTTTGGTGCAGGTAATTTCTTCTAAACCAGGATCTACAGGTTATTCAATTCAATGGTTCACTTCCTTTTTCTACCTCAACTGTAGATGTTTATTGAATGTGCTTAATAAAAAGACATGAACTGTACTGATAACTGTGTTATTGGTTTAGTTAGATTGTGTTTCACTATAACTGCGACTTAGATAACAATTAGAATGCACATTTTCTTAGGAAAAAAGATAGAAATCCAAGTCAATGCAATGGGTTTACTTTTTCTTGCAGCTGTATAAATATTTGTAGATAATATGTAATATAATTTTTTATTGTTTTTAAATTTTAGATTTGGTGAAGACAATTCAAGAGGTGAGTTTGGCACAAAATTTTGCTGTACTTAAATGTTATATTGATTGTTGGTTAATATGGGTTAAGAAAGACTGTCTATTGGCCAAAACATCACCTGTCCGGTATATTCATTGATGCCTCACGATGATGGAGTAAAGGAAGCCTTTTAGTTTACAAGTTCTTGCAGTAGGGTGCATTGATGTTCTTTCTATATGTTATGCATTGCTGGGAAACCGTTGGAACAATAGGTTAAAACTGTACAGCATTCATGCACTGGTGCTACGTAAGAGACACATCGGACCCTCCCGTTTTTAGTGCATCAGAACGTATCTACAATCCCAAATACAACTGATATTTGCAGCTGTATGACCAGACACATATGTAGATGTAACAATAGCAATGTAAATTCTATTATTGGTTATTCATAGTCTGACATCCAGTACCTTGTCCTTGATCCAGATCATCCCCGGTTGCTGTCCAATATAATACAGTCCTGAACTGTACATGTTTTGCTTCCAAGTCAGAGATTTTCTCTGGTTTGTGAAAATCCGGCGGCAGATCTAAAGGTACATTCGATACAACAAAAGAACCACCAAATGCTGTCCTGCTGAATGCTCCAAAATTAAGCTGCAGGTTATCATCACTAATATTAGGTCTGGGGGGATTTAAAATGACTTTGCCTAAAACATAATGAAGAAAAACATATAAATCAAGAGTTTTATATTAATTTCCATATGTAACAATATTTTAAGGGAACGTCTGGGATTACACGCTAGGTGGGCTGTTCACCAAGATCATTGAACACAAACCCCTATTGGATATAATGATAAGCCACGCCCACATCTTACTCTTTTTAAACACTCTTTTTCATTCCTTACTGACATGTGCTTGAGAAAAGAGCATCCTGTTGCTCTGAAATGCGTTGCACAGTATTTTCCCTTTTTATTTTAAACTTGTGTGTACATGTCATGTAACCCCTTAAGGACCAGGCTGTTTTGTATCTTAAGGACCAGACACTTTTTAGGGATTTTACCCATGTGGTGGTTTTATCACCCAATTTTTTTCCTTTAGCTATCAAAATTTTTTTTGCTGTTTTTTTTTCTGTGATATATAGGACGATTTTTAAAATATCTTTTTCACTGACTTTTTTTACTGTTTTTTAGTTTTATTGGGGGTAAAATGCTAAAAAAATGATTTTTAACATTTCTAGGTATTTTTTTTTATTTAGTATATTTATGCTAAAATAAAGTATGGGAGTGGGTTCCTGTATTTATTCGGACGTTTTGATATGTAGTATGTATGGTTTTGGTTTACAGGGCGCATATGGCGACATTTTTTGTTGGCGTCGGCTTCGTGTTATTTTCTTTCTTATGTATATATTGTTGTTTTACTTGTGTATGTGATTATGTTTTTTACTATCTATGTCCCCCATGACATCATATAAGACCTCTAGGGTACATTCATTTTTTTTGGACACTTTCCCACTGTAGCTGGGGCATCCATAGGAGCCCCAGTTATAGGGAGAAACAGCCCCTGCAGTGGCAGTAGTCACTGGCAGAGCTATCCAGGGTCTAGTCTGACCCTCTAGCTCTGCTGTAGCAGGGAACCCAGGCGATCACATGACCCCCCATATTTACATATGATTATACGGTTGTCATATATGCTATGGTTATTTTATTTTATATGGTCTCTATTAGTTATAATCTACTTAATTTAAACATGGTGCTATGTGTTGTTTATGTTTTATGTTTATTAATATACATTTTTTTCAATTAGCAGATTTCCTCACAGTCCTGAAAAGATTACCTCTCAGATTCAGAATTTTCTGAATTTATTTTGACAGCTGTGAATAACAGTTGTTCACAAAATAGTAAACCAAAGTACATGGAGTACTGTAGGTTCTTGTAGAACTGTGATATCTATATGTGGATATGGGCCATGTTGAGGCATTGCTTATGGAAACCAATTAGACCTAGCTTAAAAGAACCTATAACTGGGAACTCCATGTCCATTTGATTTACAAAATCAATTGTACCCACCAGAGGCGTAACTTGAAGCTCCTGGACCCCAATGCAAAACCTGTAACAGGGACCTCAACTATAATGCTTTATTTAAAGTACTGGGCTCCCTATATGGAAATGAAAGGCCTTATGGGCCCCCTAATATTTGTGGCCCTGGGTGCAACTGCATACTTTGCATCCTCTATAGTTACGAGCCTGGTCCCCACCCTCATGACCATTTTACTAAATAGAACCCATTAAAAAAGTAATAAGCTCCATACTGTTGTGTGAACCTATCAAATCCTTTAATGGTGTCTAAGTCAGCAAGCCTTCAATCTCATAACACGACAGTGGGGGCAACCACAAATCGACCTATTTGCCACATGGGCAAATTCAAAATGCCAGGACTTTTATTCCCTCAATCCAAAGAACAATCCACGTGGGATAGACCTGACATGCCTTTCCCCGCTTTCCCCTGATCCCTCATATCCTCAGGAAGGTTCAGGTCAGCCGAGCAGCAGTAATTCTAGTCAACTCTTTGTGGGACAAAAGGCCCTCGTGTCCTTTATTGAAGACCCTAGCAATCAAGGTTCTGCTTCCAGTGACCAGTCTAGCAAGATCTCCTGTTCCAGGGTTCACTAATCTACTCAGGAGTCGAGAAACTGAAGTTAGCAGCCTGGATGCTGAAGGCATAATACTTTAAAGAAAGGCCTCTCACAAAAAGTAATTACAACACTGGGTAAAAGTCGCAAACCTGTAACCACAACTATATACAGCAAAGTGTGGAGGAATACTGTAACCTAGATGCGAGTGAAACACCAAGCGTAGATATACCCCTAATCCTTAACTTCCTGCAAGTGGGCCTAGAAAAGGGTTTAAGTCTAAGAACCTTAAAAGTGCAAGTGGCAGCATTGAGGTCCTGTCTGGATTTTGCCTTATCAGAACATCGCTGGGTCTGCAGGTTCCTAAAAGAGGTTGACAGACTCTAGCCTTTTATCAGGAAAACTTTTCCTACCTTGGACCTAAACCTGGTCTTAAACAGTTTTGGTAAGCCACCCTTTGAGCCCCTCCCCCAACTCCCCATAAAATTACTCACACTTAAGGGCTCTCTCCTGGTTGCCATAACCTTGGCACGAAGAGTGGGAGAATTACAGGCCTTATCTTGTGTTGAACCCCATATGATAGTGCAAGATGATAGGTTCATTTTTAACCTAGACCCTGCTTTCCTTCCAAATGTCATCTCTATATTTCACAGATCAGGCAATTACCCAAACCTTTCTTTTAAGATCCCCGTAATGACAAAGAAAGAGAATTCCATAATCTGGATGTCAAGAGTGCTATTCTAGCATATCTAGAGGCTACCCAATCCTTCCAAAAACACAATAACCTTTTTGTCCAATTTCATGGGCCGGGCAGAAGAAAGACAGCATCTATGGGTACCATAGCAAGATGGATCCGGATGGCCATCCAGGAGGCATACAAAGCCCGGGGTCTTGATCCTCCTGAAAATATCCAAGTCCACTCTACAAGATCTTTCCTCCTCGTGGGCAGAGAAAGCACAGGACTTCGCTGAGCAAAATTGGAAAGCAGCTACCTGGTCCAGTCTGCACACATTTATAAAGCATTATAGGGTCAATGTGCAATTTAACAAAGACCTGGCATATGGATGGAAAGTCCTTCAGGCAGTAGCCCCACCCTACAACTACTTATAATTTGGTATTGCTCCACATGTATTGGGGCTGTCGTGATGACGACTGGGGAAAGAAGGGATTACTTTCCGGTAGTCCTTTTTCCGGGAGTCATCACGACAGCTCATAGTTTCCTTCCCTATAGAATATTTATGTTCTTTTTCTCAATGTAAAATGATACTGAATAAAGGGAAAATTTTGGTTTAGTATACATTGTCCACCATAATAATTTGAAAGTCACTGAGGAGATGGTGGAGGGGAGGTGCTTTAAAGGCTCTTCCTGTCCCTACGGAGGTCAAAGGGCAACCTCCATATGTAATGGGGCCGTCATGATGACTCCCGGAAAAAGGACTACCGGTAAGTAATCCCTTCTTTTTTATTTCATTATGTCTAATATCACCATTACAATTCATAGGGGTTATTAGCATTGCCCATTCTGCTATCAATAAATTAGTAATAAACCTTATTTTGAGATTAGTAATGAGGCAATTCCCTTCTTCAATATCTCTTATATAAATGAGTTTCTTACCATTGTCTACATAGCCAGGTATATAAAGAGCACGATTCTTTGGTAATGTCAATTGACTTTTGTTGTCTTCACTGATGACTTTTACTTTTAAGCTGTAGCTTCCGTTTACAGTAAAAGAGGTGAAGTATCTTGAGTAGATTCCATCATTTTTTGCTAAGTCAGCACCTTATGAAAAAAACAAATCACAAAAATGTCAGAGTTTTAGGAAAAGACTTGAAAACATATAAAGTCTTGAGTAAATTTATCATAACGTCATATGTATACTTAATGATACTAGTAAATAGTTATGGCCAGAGACTATAGGCCAGTTGTTATACGAGAATCCCAGCACCCACTAGCTGCCTTTTCAATAGCAGCCAGCGAGGATACAGAGGATGCATTTCGGCTAATTCCAAGATTTTGTTAACTGTAGTGGACAAAAGTTTGGGATGAGCTGACGCACTTTCTTGATTTTGTCTTGCAGTATGACAAGGAATATATGCCGAACCAAAATATCCATGTAGATACAGCTGTTTTGGGGTTGTTGCCCTTCAGCTTTGTACAGTAGAATTTTGGTTGTTTAGGTAAGAAGCCATAAATGTGAGCTGCGGGGGGTATCTTCTTCCTTGCGGAGAGCAACACAGGAGAGAAGAGCACTACAAGGGTCTAAGCCACCTTATATATGTTACAGCCTATACCCTTATGGTGCTCTCTGCTGTGGTGCTGTCCACAAAGAGAAATATTCCCCCACTGCGCCCCTAGATTCACTATGAATGAACAAAATCTATTCAAAGAGCAGTCAGTCAGTGCCAGGATTGTCTAGAAGTATCATTGTTAGTTTGCCTTTCCATTGACACCGCACTCACATAGAGTGCAAACCAAACTTCTTTTCTCATTATAGGCTTGTTATTGCCTACTGGTTTGTTTAGCACAGGAAATAGAATAGTTATATCACCCTTAAAAATGAAATTACGTGGGGTATGACATAATGAGGCTGTTTTCTGCTTGAACTTTGAGTCAGTGACTTCATCCTCCAAACAATAGATGTAGCAAAAGTTAATTTGACATTTACATTAATAAGCGTAATGACAGCTTAATTTAATTTTCCCCATTGTAGTACATTGCAGTAATATGCCAGTTATGAAACAATTGCTACACCAAAGGGGAAAAAAAGAAAACTCTAAACCTCTAGTCAACCAAGCTTCCTCTTTTGCATTTTTTCTTTGTCTTCCAGGGAGAGAAAATCTATCAATACTGTCATGGCATCTGCACTGGCAGGAAGCAAAGCTCACACTCAGCACTAATTGGATAGTGTCAGAATGTGTACAGACACAACACTTAGACAAAAGGATGGCAGTGGGACCTCCCAATCCTCTAAGGTGTATACAGATGTGGAGGGAAAGAAGGGTCAGGCATATTGGATTTTAACATGTCCAATCCTTTGCTCTCATGGGAGATAAGCTGCTGCCAGAGGTGTCTGTCAACAGCTTCTCCAAAGTATTAAGTATTGGGGTAGTGGGAAAAAGCTGTTGTCAGAACCGGCAACTCTCGGGGCCGCCGTGCCCGCACCACCGGTCCGGCCACCCGGGGTACAGGAGCACGGCGCAGAGGTACCCCGGTTCTTGTGATCTCCCCGGGCCGCTGTAAGACTGGTCGCCGCCGGGTTGCTAGGGAGGCAGCTGGTGCTTCTAGTCGCTTGACTACCAGGCTGGCTTCCCTGGTAACTGTCTGTGCAGTGAGACTGGGGGCGTGCCCCCAGCACCGCCCTGATTAGCCCTGCTGCTGTCAGGCTCCCCGCCCCAATCAGCTTCTGGGGCGGGAGCGCTGACAGCATTTAAATAGGTGTGTTTTCCTCTCAGGCCTTGCCAGTGTTAGTTTGGTCTTCCAGCTACACCCGCGTATTCTTTTGACTCCTGTTTGTGACCCCGGCTTTCTTGACCTCTGCTTTTGGACCTTGACTACGTTTTTGCCTGACCCCCCTGTACTGCGTACCCTCCTGTTGCCGACCCGGATTGTCTGACCGTTCTACCGTTGTTTGTCTTCAGTGTCTGTTTGTCTTCCCGTGTCCCGCTTCCCTAGTGAGGGTAGGGACCGCCGCCCAGTTGTCGCCCTGGGGGTTAGCCCAGGGGGGCAAGTAGGCAGGGACAGGGGTTGCGGGATATATCAGGGACCCCCATATCCCGGACACTGTCCTGACAGTAACACTGGCCGAAGGTAGGTCAGACTCGTGCATCCGCCCGGCTACTTTGAATCCCTCGATGGAGGCCGTGGCTGCGTTAGCGAACCAGGTCCAGGTCCTTACTAACCTTGTCCAGGACCTAACCGCCCGCATGCAGCTACAGGAACAAGTGGCGGCTGCAGGTCCCATGCAGCCCCCTTCCGCTCCCGGGACTATGTCAGAACCCCGAGCCACGCTGCCGGACTGCTTCTCTGGAGAGAGAGGTCAGTTCTTTGCATTTAGAGAGAGCTGCAAGCTCTACTTTGATCTCCGACCCCACTCCTCTGGTACTGAATATCAGAAAGTGGGAATTGTAATTACCCGCCTGAGGGGGGACCCCCAAAATTGGGCTTTCTCGCTACCAGCAGGCTCTCCAGCCCGACTATCCCTTGACGCCTTTTTTTCCGCCCTGGGTCAAATTTATGACGAACCCGACCGGGCGGGCTACGCAGTCTCCAAACTTCTGGCCCTGCGCCAGGGTTGTAAAATGGCGGAGGACTACTGTTCCCAATTCCGTCAACATTGTACGGAATCCGGGTGGAACGATGCCGCCCTAAAAGACTTATTTTTGACCGGTCTGTCTGAGGGTCTCAAGGACCTACTTGTGGCCCACCCAGAGCCTAGAACCCTGGAGCAAGCCATGACGCTTGCTATTCGGGCCGACGTTTGAGGGGCCGACACGCCGCTCGGGCCACTCCACTCCCCACGCCCACTTCTTCTACTGACCTGACTCTCTCACTTCCCACCACCGAGCCCATGGAACTGGGAGCCATGAACCCCAAGCAGCGACGGGAATATCGCCTGAAGAAGAATCTTTGCTTCTACTGTGGGGAGCCGGGTCACCGCATTGCCACCTGCACTAAGAAGCCACGGCAGGAAAACTCCCGCTCCTAGGCAGTTGTCGGGAGGACTGTCTAGGAGCTAAGGTACTCCCTGTGTTATCCAAAATGTTATTGCCTTGCACCCTAGAATTTCATGCTTTCCACCGTACTGGGCAAGCCTTTGTTGATTCTGGGGCTGCGGCGAATTTCGTTAACTTTAATTTCGTTGCTCAACTGTCCGGGGTTTTTTTACGTTTAGAGACCCCGATTCTGGTTTCAGGAGTGGACTCCACCCCATTGCAAGCAGGGGTGGTTCATCTGGTTACCCCTGAAGTAAGGTTTACGATAGGAGCCTTACACGTGGAAACCTGCACCTTTCTAGTGATGAGAGATTTGTCTGTGGACGTCGTCCTAGGCCTCCCCTGGCTCCGGGAGCACAACCCGGTAGTAAATTGGGACACGTTGGAACTGGTAAAGTGGGGTCCCCGCTGTGCCAACCACCTTTGTGCGGTGAAGGTGGGAATCTCCACCTGCGAGGGGACCCCCCTACCAGATTACCTCTCCGAGTTTTCTGACGTGTTCTCCAAACAATTATCTGAAGCTCTGCCCCCTCATAGGGAATGGGACTGTAAAATAGACTTGATTCCTGGGGCCAAACTTCCTAAGGGCCGCATTTATAACGTTACGGTTCCTGAGAGAGAATCCATGAGGGACTATATCCAGGACAGCCTGGCCAAGGGGCACATCCGGCCCTCAGAATCCCCGGTGGGTGCCGGGTTTTTCTTCGTTGAGAAGAAGGATGGGGGCCTCCGGCCCTGTATTGACTATAGAGAGCTAAACAAAATCACAGTACGAAACCAGTATGCCCTTCCACTCATTCCTGACCTCCTCAACCAGGTCGCTGGTGCCCGATGGTTTTCTAAACTTGATCTCAGGGGAGCATACAACCTCATCCGCATTCGGGAGGGGGATGAGTGGAAAACCGCCTTCAATACGCCCCTCGGGCATTTTGAATACCTAGTTATGCCTTTTGGATTGTGTAACGCCCCCGCCATTTTTCAGGGGTACATGAACTCAGTGTTTCAGGATATCATGGGGGTGTTCGTGGTTGTATATCTAGACGACATTTTGATTTTTTCCTCCGACTTGCCAAGTCACCATACTCACGTTCAGACTGTACTAGCTCGACTCAGACATAACAAGCTGTTTGCTAAACTCGAGAAATGTGTGTTCGGGGTACAAAAGATATCATTTTTGGGGTATATCATCACGCCATGCGACTTCCAGATGGATCCTGAAAAGGTGAAAGCCATCACGGAGTGGGCCCAGCCAGGGTCGTTGAAAGCCCTTCAACGCTTCCTCGGCTTCGCCAACTACTATCGCAAATTCATCAAAGACTTCTCCGTGGTGGCTAAACCTCTAACGGACCTCACCAGAAAGGGGGCTGATGTGAGGACCTGGTCTTCTGAGGCTCTGAGGGCCTTCGATACCCTAAAGGCGGCGTTCTCTTCTGCACCTGTCCTAGTACAACCAGATCTGTCCAGCCCTTTTTTGGTGGAAGTAGATGCCTCTGAGTTTGGTGTGGGAGCGGTACTGTCCCAAGGTCCCTCCACTCTCACCAACCTCAGACCATGTGCCTATTTTTCTAGGAAGTTTTCTTCCACCGAACGGAACTATGATATAGGCAACCGGGAATTGCTGGCGATTAAGTGGGCTTTCGAAGAGTGGAGACATTTTTTGGAAGGTGCCCATCACCAGATCACGGTACTCACAGACCATAAAAACCTCACCTATCTAGATTCCGCTAAGAGGTTAAATGCTCGGCAAGCCCGCTGGGCCTTGTTCTTCTCTCGGTTCAATTTTGTTGTTACCTATAGACCCGGTTCTAAGAATGTCAAGGCTGATGCCCTGTCTAGGAGCTTTGGTTCTCCGGAACCTGCCGAGCCGGAGCCTGAGAGCATTCTCTCCCCTGGGGTGGTCCTCGCTGCTGTCTCCTCCGACCTTTCACCTCTCATTCACGCCGCTCAACAATCTGCTCCTGAAGCCCTTCCGGAAGGCAAATTATTTGTCCCATTGTCACTGAGATTGAAAGTGTTAGAGGAGACACACGCTTCTGTCCTAGCTGGACACCCCGGCATCAGGGGTACGCTGGAGTTAGTATCCAGACTCTATTGGTGGCCACACATGGCCAAGGAGGTACGGGTATTTGTGTCCGCGTGCCCGGTTTGCGCAAGGGGGAAGAATCTCAGGAGACGTCCTGAGGGTCCTCTTCTTCCCTTGCCCATTCCGTCCAGGCCATGGTCCCATTTGTCCATGGATTTTATTACTGATCTGCCATCCTCGCTGGGGAATACGGTCATCTGGGTAATAGTAGACCGTTTCTCTAAAATGTCACATTTTGTTCCGCTTTGCAAGTTGCCTAACGCCAAACTTCTGTCTGAAATGTTCATCAAGGAGATTGTTCGGTTACATGGGATCCCCGAGGACATTGTGTCAGATAGAGGGGTTCAGTTCGTCGCTCGCTTCTGGCGAGCCTTCTGTAAAAATCTAAACGTAAATTTGTCCTTCTCCTCCGCTTTCCATCCCGAGAGTAACGGACAAACGGAACGAATGAACCAAGAACTTATCCAGTATCTGCGACTGTTTGTCTCTGATAACCAGTATCAGTGGGCCAACTACTTACCTCTCGCCGAATTTGCTATCAACAACCATGTTAACTCGTCGACCCAATTGTCACCTTTTTTTTGTAACTATGGGTTTCATCCCCGGTTCTCGCTTTCCACTCCTGTGGTCTCGAACAATCCGGCCGCCGACATATCCTCTGAGGAACTGTGCACAGTTTGGGCCCAGGTTCGTAAGAACCTTCAGGGTTCCCAAGAGAAACTGCGTAAATACGCAAATAAAAGATGTACCATCTCTGCACCTTTTGTAGTCGGGGAGCAAGTTTTGTTGTCTTCCAAGAATCTGAGACTCAAGGTTCCCTCCCTGAAACTTGCTCCTCGGTTCATTGGCCCATTTACTGTTTCTCAGGTCATCAACCCGGTGTCATATAAGTTGGCACTTCCTGACCCCTGGAAGGTCCACAAGGTTTTTCACAAAAGCTTACTTAAGAAGTATGTGACTCCAGTTCTACCCACCCAGAACCCGCCTCCTCCTTCTCTGGTACAGGGGGAACTGGAGTATGAAGTAGAAAGGCTGGTGGATGCCCGACGGGTTAGAGGTGTGCTGCAGTACCTGGTCCACTGGAGAGGATTTGGCCCTGAGGATAGGACGTGGGTCCCTGCCAGGGACGTTCATGCGCCACGCCTAGTCCAGGCATTCCACAGGGCTTTCCCGCTTAAGCCCGCACCTGGCCATGGGGGTCCGGTGTCCCCCCGTAGAAGGGGGGGTACTGTCAGAACCGGCAACTCTCGGGGCCGCCGTGCCCGCACCTCCGGTCCGGCCACCCGGGGTACAGGAGCACGGCGCAGAGGTACCCCGGTTCTTGTGATCTCCCCGGGCCGCTGTAAGACTGGTCGCCGCCGGGTTGCTAGGGAGGCAGCTGGTGCTTCTAGTCGCTTGACTACCAGGCTGGCTTCCCTGGTAACTGTCTGTGCAGTGAGACTGGGGGCGTGCCCCCAGCACCGCCCTGATTAGCCCTGCTGCTGTCAGGCTCCCCGCCCCAATCAGCTTCTGGGGCGGGAGCGCTGACAGCATTTAAATAGGTGTGTTTTCCTCTCAGGCCTTGCCAGTGTTAGTTTGGTCTTCCAGCTACACCCGCGTATTCTTTTGACTCCTGTTTGTGACCCCGGCTTTCTTGACCTCTGCTTTTGGACCTTGACTACGTTTTTGCCTGACCCCCCTGTACTGCGTACCCTCCTGTTGCCGACCCGGATTGTCTGACCGTTCTACCGTTGTTTGTCTTCAGTGTCTGTTTGTCTTCCCGTGTCCCGCTTCCCTAGTGAGGGTAGGGACCGCCGCCCAGTTGTCGCCCTGGGGGTTAGCCCAGGGGGGCAAGTAGGCAGGGACAGGGGTTGCGGGATATATCAGGGACCCCCATATCCCGGACACTGTCCTGACAGCTGTCAGCTAACAGCTACAAAATCTAAAGTGTATGGCCACCTTTACAGTAAACTATATAGACTTCCACATTTTCAAAATATGATTGGTAATGAATAGAGATGAGCGAACGTGTTCTTCCGAGCTTGATATTCGTGCGAATATTAGGGTGTTCGGGATGTTCGTTATTCGTAACGAACACCATGCGGTGTTCTGGTTATTTTCACTTCCTTCCCTGAGACGTTAGCGCGCTTTTCTGGCCAATTGAAAGACAGGGAAGGCATTACAACTTCCCCCTGTGACGTTCAAGCCCTATACCACCCCCCTGCTGTGAGTGGCTGGGAAGATCAGGTGTCACCCGAACATAAAAGTCGGCCCCTCCCGCGGTTCGCCTCAGATGCGGTGTGAGTTAGATGAGGGACTGCGCTGTTTGTACCGGAGCTGCTGTAGGGAAAGAATTGGTAGTTAGTGTAGGCTTCAAGACCCCCCAAAGGTCCTTATTAGGGCCACTGATAGCTGTGTGTTGGCTGCTGTTAGCAGTGGCAATTTTTTTTTTCTCAAAATCGCCTCTGCAGACCGTTGCACCTGGCATTAGGGACAGAAGTGCTGCATAGGCAGGGAGAGTGTTAGGAGTGAGTGTAGCCTTCAAGAACCTCAACGGTCCTTTCTAGGGCCATATTTAACCGTGTGCAGTACTGTCCAGGCTGCTGTTAGCTGTGCTGCATTTTTTTTTGCTTCTCAAAATCGCCTCTGCAGACCATTGCACCCTCCATTGATACTGCAGGGAAAGAATTGTATAGGCAGGGCGACAACACAGTTGTTATTCATTGAATATACGCAGTGCTGCCTTTTGGTGCCAAAAAACGGAAAATAATTAAATTTGTCCTGCCTCTGTCCGGCCTAACGCCGGTGGACACGTGTGAGCTGCGTCTGCAACCTGTAAAAATCAGACGCACCCAGCTACGCTTTACTGCTGGCTTCGCCATTTGCTTTCCTTAATTGGGAAAAAAATACCTGCTCTGCCAGAGTTATAATAACTCTGCTACCCTCACGTTCTGTGACACATAAGCAGGGACACAGCACAGTTATTAAACTTCTCATGTTCATTGAATATACGCAGTGCTGCCTTTTGGTGGAAAAAAACTGAAAACAAATCTATTTGTCCAGCCTCTGTCCGTCCTAAGGGCTGTGGACACGTGTGAGCTGCGTGAACAACATTGCTAAATCAGACGCACCCAGCTACGCTTTACTGCTGGCTTCGCCATTTGCTTTCCTTAATTGGGAAAAAAATACCTACTCTGCCAGAGTTATAATAACTCTGCTACCCTCACGTTCTGTGACACATAAGCAGGGACACAGCACAGTTATTAAACTTAGATAATTCATTCACTAGAGGCAGTGGGGCCTTTCGTTTTCCAAAAAGGGCAAACATTATATTTGGCCTGCAGTCTTGCGCCAATTTATTTCCTGCCTGTGAAATCAAATCACTGGTAATACAGCATGCTGAGGGGTAGGGGTAGGCCTAGAGGACGTGGACGCGGCCGAGGATGCGGAGGGCCAAGTCAGGGTGTGGGCACAGCCCGAGCTCCTGATCCCGGTGTGTCGCAGCCGACTGCTGCGCGATTAGGAGAGAGGCACGTTTCTGGCATCCCCACATTCATCGCCCAATTAATGGGTCCACGCGGGAGACGGTTATTAGAAAATGAGCAGTGTGAGCAGGTCCTGTCCTGGATGGCAGAAAGTGCTTCGAGCAACCTATCGTCTACCCGCAGTTCTGCGCCGTCCACTGCTGCCAATCCGAATCCTCTGTCTGTTGCTCCTCCTTCCTCCCAGCCTCCTCACTCCACTACAATAACACCTGCTCAGGAGCGGGAACACTCCCAGGAACTGTTCTCGGGCCCCTGCTTAGATTGGGCAGCAGCGGTTCCTCTCCCACCAGAGGAGTTTATCGTCACTGATGCCCAACCATTCGAAAGTTCCCGGGGTCCGGGGGAAGAGGCTGGGGACTTCCGCCAACTGTCTCAACAACTTTCTGTGGGTGAGGAGGACGATGACGATCAGACACAGTTGTCTTGCAGTGAGGTAGTAGTAAGGGCAGTAAGTCCGAGGGAGCAGCGCACAGAGGATTCGGAGGAAGAGCAGCAGGACGATGAGGTGACTGACCCCACCTGGTGTGCAACGCTTACTCAGGAGGACAGGTCTTCAGAGGGGGAGTCTAGGGCATCAGCAGGGCAGGTTGCAAGAGGCAGTGCGGTGGCCAGGGGTAGAGGCAGGGCCAGACCGAATAATCCACCAAGTGTTTCCCAAAGCGCCCCCTCGCGCCATGCCACCCTGCAGAGGCCGAGGTGCTCTAAGGTCTGGCAGTTTTTCACAGAGACGCCTGACGACCGACGAACAGTGGTGTGCAACCTTTGTCGCGCAAAGCTCAGCCGGGGAGCCAACACCAACAGCCTCACCACCACCACCATGCGCAGACATATGATGGCCAAGCACCCCGCAAGGTGGGACGAAGGCCGTTCAGCGCCTCCGGTTTGCACCCCTGCCTCTCCCCCTGTGCCCCAACCTGCCACTGAGATGCAACCCCCCTCTCAGGACACAGGCACTACCGTCTCCTGGCCTGCACCCACACCCTCACCTCCGCTGTCCTCGGCCCCATCCAGCAGTGTAGTTCAGCGCACCGTCCAGCCGTCGCTTGCGCAACTGTTGGAGCGCAAGCGCAAGTACGCCGCCACGCACCCGCACGCTCAAACGTTAACCGTCCGCATAGCAAAATTCATCAGCCTTGAGATGCTGCCGTATAGGGTTGTGGAAACGGAGTCCTTCAAAAGTATCATGGAGGCGGCGGCCCCGCGCTACTCAGTTCCCAGTTGCCACTACTTTTCCCGATGTGCCGTCCCAGCCCTGCACGACCACGTCTCCCGCAACATTGTACGCGCCCTCACCAACGCGGTTACTGCCACGGTCCACTTAACTACGGACACGTGGACAAGCACAGGCGGGCAGGGCCACTACATCTCCCTGACGGCACATTGGGTGAATTTAGTGGAGGCTGGGACAGAGTCAGAGCCTGGGACCGCTCACGTCCTACCCACCCCCAGAATTGCGGGCCCCAGCTCGGTGGTGGTATCTGCGGAGGTGTATGCTTCCTCCACTAAAGCACCCTCCTCCTCCTCCTCCTCCTCTGTCTCGCAATCAAGATGTGTTAGCAGCAGCATGTCGCCAGCAGTCGGTGTCGCGTGGTGTGGCAGCACAGCGGTGGGCAAGCGTCAGCAGGCCGTGCTGAAACTACTCAGCTTAGGCGATAAGAGGCACACGGCCCACGAACTGCTGCAGGGTCTGACACAGCAGACCGACCGCTGGCTTGCGCCGCTGAGCCTCCAACCGGGCATGGTCGTGTGTGACAACGGCCGTAACCTGGTGGCGGCTCGGCAGCCTCACGCACGTGCCATGCCTGGCCCACGTCTTTAATTTGGTGGTTCAGCGCTTTCTGAAAAGCTACCCACGCTTGTCAGACCTGCTCGTAAAGGCGCGCCGGCTCTGCGCACATTTCCGCAAGTCCCACACGGACGCTGCCACCCTGCGCACCCTGCAACATCACTTTAAGCTGCCAGTGCACCGACTGCTGTGCGACGTGCCCACACGGTGGAACTCTACGCTCCACATGTTGGCCAGGCTCTATGAACAACTTAGAGCTATAGTCGAATACCAACTCCAACATGGGCGGCGCAGTGGGAGTCAGCCTCCTCAATTCCTTTCAGAAGAGTGGGCCTGGTTGGCAGACATCTGCCATGTCCTTGGTAATTTTGAGGAGTCTACCCAGGTGGTGAGCGGCGATGCTACAATCATTAGCGTCACATTTCCTCTGCTATGCATCTTGAGAAATTCCCTGCAAACCATAAAGGCAGCTGCTTTGCGCTCGGAAACGGGGGCGGGGGAAGACAGTATGCCGCTGGATAGTCAGGGCACCCTCCTGTCTATTTCTCAGCGCGTACAGGAGGAGGAGGAGGAGCATGAGGAGGATGAGGAGGAGGGGGAAGAGACAGCTTGGCCCGCTGCTGACGGTACACCGGCTGATTGCCTGTCATCCTTTCAGCGTGTATGGCCTGAGGAGGAGGAGGAGGAGGAGGATCCTGAAAGTGATCTTCCTAGTGAAGACAGCCATGTGTTGCGTACAGGTACCCTGGCACACATGGCTGACTTCATGTTAGGATGCCTTTCTCGTGACCCTCGCGTTGCACGCATTCTGGCCACGACGGATTACTGGGTGTACACACTGCTCGATCCACGGTATAAGGAGAACCTGCCCACTCTGATTCCCGAAGAGGAAAGGGGTTCGAGAGTGTTGCTATACCACAGGACCCTTGCGGACAAGCTGATGGTAAAATTCCCAGCCGACAGCGCTAGTGGCAGAAGGCGCAGTACCGAGGGCAAGGTAGCAGGGGATGTGCGTAGATCGAGCAGCATGTACATCCCAGGCAGTGCAACAGTCTTTAAGGGCCTGGCCAGCTTTATGGCTCCCCACCAAGACTGTGTCACCGCTCCCCAGTCTCGGCTGAGTCGGCGGGAGCACTGTAAAAGGATGGTGAGGGAGTACATAGCGGATCGCACGACCATCCTTGGTGACGCCTCTGCCCCCTACAACTACTGGGTGTCGAAGCTGGACACGTGGCCTGAACTCGCGCTGTATGCCCTGGAGGTGCTTGCTTGTCCTGCGGCTAGCGTCTTGTCGGAGAGGGTGTTTAGTGCGGCTGGGGGAATCATCACAGATAAGCGTAGCCGCTTGTCAACCGACAGTGCCGACAGGCTAACACTCATCAAGATGAACAAAGGCTGGATTTCCCCAGACTTCTGTTCTCCACCAGCGGACAGCAGCGATACGTAAGCAATACGTAGGCTGCACCCGCGGATGGAAGCTACGTTCTCTCTCACCATCCAAAACGGGGACATTTCTGCTTCATCAATCTGTGTCTAATATTCCTCCTCCTCCTCCTCCTGCTCCTCCTCCTGAAACCTCACGTAATCACGCTGAACGGGCAATTTTTCTTAGGGCCACAAGGCTCACTCAAATAATTTTTCAGAACAATTTTTATAAATTTCAATGCGCTTAAAAGCATTGGAACTTTAACTTGAACCAATTTTTCGTTACACTGGGCTGCCTCCAGGCCTAGTTACCACTTAAGCCACATTAACCAAAGCGATTAATGGGTTTCACCTGCCCTCTTGGCTGGCCATGGCCAATTTTTGGGATGTACATTAGTACTGTTGATACAGCAATTTTTGTGGGCCCTCGCCTACAGTGTAATCAAATTAATTTTTAGCCCACCTGCATTACAGCTGACGTTACCTCAGCTGTGTTGGGCAATGCAATGGGATATTTTTATGTACCGCCGGTGGGTTCCAGGGAGCCACCCATGCTGTAGGTGCACACTGAGTTTTTAATACATCTGTACACTTCTAAAGAACCCGTCTGACTGGGGCATGCAGTGTGGGCCGAAGCCCACCTGTATTACGCACGACATTACTACCTCAGCTGTGTTGGGCAATGCAATGGGATATTTCTATGTACCGCCGGTGGCTTCCTGGCACCCACCCAGGCAGTGGGTCCACAGGGAGTTTAACCTACATGTGTCCACTTGTAAAGAACCCCAGTCTGACTGGGGCATGCAGTGTGGGCCGAAGCCCACCTGTATTACGCACGACATAACTACCTCAGCTGTGTTGGGCAATGCAATGGGATATTTCTATGTACCGCCGGTGGCTTCCTGGCACCCACCCATGCTGTGGGTCCACAGGGAATTATAAATGCATCTGTTTCCACTTATAAAGAAACCCAGTCTGACTGGGGCATGCAGTGTGGGCCGAAACCCACCTGCATTAACCCTTTCCAGTCCACTGTGTGACCTGTGAAGACATTAGGGTTTAAGGCTGTACAGCTCCGTTGTTGGTAGACGTCCGTCGGGGTTCTCTTACTGTATATTGCCAGCCTCTCTGCTGTCGGAGCCTATCCTACGTGTCAGCTCATGCAGTACTGGCTTTAGCCAGCATATAGCGCCGTTGTATAACGGCAGAAAAAGAGTAAGCCCCCTAGGAAAACCATATACAAATTGGATTGGAAAGGGTTAAGCACAACATTACTACCTCAGCTGTGTTGGGCAATGCAATGGGATATTTCTATGTACCGCCGGTGGGTTCCAGGGAGCCACCCATGCTGTAGGTGCACACGGAGTTTTTACTACATCTGTACACTTATAAAGAACCCCAGTCAGACTGGGGCATGCAGTGTGGGCCGAAGCCCACCTGCATTAAGCACGACATTACTACCTCAGCTGTGTTGGGCAATGCAATGGGATATTTCTGTGTACCGCCGGTGGGTTCCAGGGAGCCACCCATGCTGTGGGTCGACAGGGACTTCACAATAGGGAGTTGTACCTGCCTGTGTCTATGAATTAAAAAGCCCGGTCTGACTGGGGCATGCAGACACCTTGACAGAATGAATAGTGTGTGGCACATAGGTTCCCCATTGCTATGCCCACGTGTGCAGCTCCTGATGGCGGTGGCACAGGATTCTATTTCTCATTGCTTCTGTACAGCATTGTGGGCTATCGCTCCGCCACTTTTAAAGAGGGTCGCTGCCTAGCCGTGCCAACCTCTGCAGTGTGTGCCTGCGGTCCCTCGTCATGGCAGACGCAATTCTAAATAGACATGAGCGTGGTGTGGCATGAGGGCAGCTGAAGGCTGCCCAGGGACACTTTGGTGTGCGCTGTGGGGGGGGAGGGGGGGGCGGTTGGGCAGCATGTAACCCAGGAGAAGTGTCAGTGGAGTGTCATGCAGGCAGTGATTGTGCTTTGTTGGAGGTAGTGTGGTGCTTAGCAAAGGTATGCCATGCTAATGAGGGCTTTTCAGAAGTAAAAGTTGTTGGGAGGGGGGGGGGGCCACTCTTGCCAATATTGTGGCTTAATAGTGGGACCTGTGAACTTGAGATGCAGCCCAACATGTAGCCCCTCGCCTGCCCTATCCGTTGCTGTGTCGTTCCCATCACTTTGTTGAATTGCCCAGATTTTCACACATGAAAACCTTAGCGAGCATCGGCGAAATACAAAAATGCTCTGGTCGCCCATTGACTTCAATGGGGTTCGTTGTTCGAAACGAACCCTCGAGCATCGTGGGAAGTTCGTTCCGAATAACGAACACCCGAACATCTTGGTGTTCGCTCATCTCTAGTAATGAATGATTATTTTCACATTTATTTCTTACCTGCTCCATTATCTAAAAGCTCTATTCCCACCACGTTCCCACTCTGTGATTCAATCATAGCAGTCACTGTTACCCCAGTTACAGGCAGCAGACCTTGGCTTACAGATGCATAGATAACCATAGGGTTTGGGTAATTATTTGTGTTCTCGTTCATATGGCAACTTGCTTGGATCGGCGGCACATTTTCATCTGCTGCTTTGGAGGTTACAGTAATGCTTATGACTTGATACGATGTAAAGGAGTTACAAAGTCTGTAATCCCAGCGTCCTCTCTGAAAACAAGCAACCATTACAGCACGTAAGCATTTTGTCTGATGATTAAGGGCGAGCACCCACTGGCGTTTGCGTTTCCCGCGGGAAAAAAACGCAGCGTTTTTCGCGGCGTTTTCGCGGCGTTTTCGCGGCTTTGCCATTAATTTCCATGCAGAAAAATAAGGACACATATGCAACTGACAGTTCCTATGTTAAAAACGCAAACGCAATGCAAAAAAAACGCCAGTGGACAGGAACACATGTTATCTCTATGCCTGTGCAGGAAAAACGCAAAACGCAAAACGCAGGTAAAAAAACGCCAGTGGGTGCTCGCCCTAAAAGTAGCTGAAGACCTAAATACAGGTTCATTCTAATCTAAAAGTATCTAATCTAAAAGAATATTTACAAAAACATTTTCTATCTAAGGAGAACTGAAAAGCTGTTTAGCTTCTTAACAATATAATTCATTTTAATCCAAGAAGAGCCGGACCCATTTTCACATTAGGGGCTGCAAGAAATCTTCCCTTTTGCGTCCCTGCATTCAGACAGACTTTTTTTTTTAACTTATATATACACAGCACTATTTAAAGCCTAAGATGCACATTTTTAAACATCACTGAACATAAATTGTTGAATGCATAAAAAAGTGATTTTGTCATAGTTTTGTGATTTTTTTTTTTTAATGTTAAATGATATAGATGACTTCTAACATGTAACCAAATCTGTATATGTCCATTATTTTTATGAACCTTTATTAAATTTAGAGCTTTTAAACTTTAACAGTGTTTTTTAAAGCCTCATTAGGGTCCCTAACTTTTATTTACTGATTTTTACTTTTATTTAATATCATACTTCTGCATGGCATTGTGTAGCTGTCTGTTGGTATACACTGTTTATTTGGCCTGTGTAGGACTGGTAGCAAATCAGATGCCAAAGTGGTGATTGTTATTTAAAGGGAGCAGTGCGATCACAACTGCTTGATCTGCTGCAGGGGTGAAATAGTCAGGATCAGAGTTATCTCTGATCCTGGACGTTGCCACTGCAGCATGGTTGTCAATCACAACCACTCTCATTTGGGTCCTAGAATGGGATGGGACCCTATGCCCCTTAAGAAAACACTAAAATAGATTTTACATTGGGGCCCAGAAACTTCTAGTTATGCCTTTGTATATTAGTGACCCCACTAGATATGAAAGCTTAGATTATTTTGTGTTTTCATAAAAATGTTTTAGGAAATATGACAAATAATGCAGGATGAAATTAAAGCCAGTCACTGAGGCAAGTGATTGACTTCAGTGATTATGTGTTTCCAACATGATGTCGCTGGTTCAACCCTGTAAACAAAGACTAAAATGGAGCAGCAAAGAGCTGACGCTGGAATAGTAACGTCTTCAACTGTTAAATAGCCCTGACTGTTATTTTGCACCATCCCTCACCTTTGCTTCAGTGTTGTCTGATCTAAGGTAACTCCTTTTACTGCTGTCAAATTGCTTTTTATCTTGATCTGCTATCAGCGCTCTATCAATCCAATGTTTAGCTGAACTGACATATTAACCAAAGTTAAGTGAAGAAACTATTTGCAAGTATAATCAAATAGAATTCCCAACTTTATAAGAAGCAGATTAATGGGAATTAATCATCAGATATACAAAGATATATTCCACAAACCACAAGCATCATTAGAGATGCTCCTTACGAGATGGCACTGATCACGTGCTCATCCTGATGACGCGGCATGCCGCGGTCTCCTCCCACTGCAATAACGCTACAGAATGCCGGCTATGGAACCTGTAATGTATATCTTTCTATATATATTTGTAATTTATACAGTGTGTGTTATTGAAGGCTTGATGAAGGTGCCTTTATTGAGCACCGAAACGTGTTGTCTATGTCCTTGTCACTAGAATAAAGGATCGTTTTATATCCATGCTGGAGACTTGTTTACTGTGCACGAGTCGACACTTCTAGGAGGGGGTTTTTGCTGGTCATATCTCCCTCCTCCTGAGTAAGTGCCGTTCTATTCCCCTATTTGCATCTCTGTTTTTATTTCATCTGGCTACTGCCACATTTCTTTGAAGCGCTGGACAACTTTTTCTCTAACAGATTTTTGTTTCTACCTCTCTGGGGGAGACTCTCTATATTTTAGAGAATCCCCTTTATTGTCTCTGCAGCTCTCCCTGGCATCAGTAGATTTGATCTGTGTAGCAGCTAACAGGTGGAAGAACCCTTCGGCGCTTTCCGAACTTGTATCATTTTATATTCTCCATTGTGTTACTGCCAGAAAACTGGTGTAAATAGATTGATAAATCAGCCCCATTATTTCTCATTTCTATTTTGCCTCCCTTTAATGTTTGGAGCATTGGCTAGTGCTTTGAATTGTGAGGTTATCAGTCTTGCTCCAAGATACTGGTGAGAACAATATACAGAGCAGAATACGGAATTTCTCACATTTGGAATAGGCCAGCCCTTCTTATAAAGCTGATTCAATTATGTTTGGTATTCAGAGACATAATATGCCATTTTCATTCAGTTAATTATGTTAAATGGTCCTTACTTGGACTACATTAGCTCTGGCGTCAGTAGTTATACTGAAACATAAAAAGATAATCAGGGAGGCGCTTCAACCAGTTAACTGGGGGGTGACGCTGGGTGGTCAGAAAAAGTGAAATAAAATAAAATGAAATGGGACTTACCCGGTGTATGGTGGAAACTCCTGTGGAGAGGAGTCCCACCAACACCTCCTTGTCCAAGTTTGCTTATCAGACCTCTGAAGGGTCTTGTTACTCTGGTGTCGACCAGGTTCCTGGGTTGTTGGAGTCTGCTGCAGAGCTTCTGTGTCCAATATTGGATTGGACCCACGATAACGTGATGAAGGTTAAAAAAGCTGAAAAAATACTCTTGCGCTGTCTCAACAAACAACCGAGTTTGACAATGTAATATTGTCTAAAAAGATTTATTAGAGTACAACGCGTTTCGTCGCGTAAAAGCGACTTTATCAAGTACATAAAACATTAAACCACAATGTATACTTATATAAGGACTTACATATGTGATGTGGTGATCCTGAGATAGGTTTCCGGGTGTTTGCAGCTCACATGACCTCCACGTCATGTGTGCCACATCAGCTAGATGGTTACCGGTGCAAAACGAAACTGAAACCACTTCCGGGTACGTGGCGATCATGTGACCTGAATGGCCACATGTATAAATAAAGATTTTTAACTCACCGCCACCTCCGCTATCTAATAGATGTGTAATTATACTATAGGCGGATGACTAGATGCACTATGAGCTCCGGTATAGAAACCGGCAGCTGAAGTGAAAACGTCATGACGCGGGGCGACGTCATGACGCTAGTGACGTAAAGACGCATGATAGCGTTAGTACCTATTGATGTGTTACCATGGGGACTGGCAACGTGGGGTAGCGTGGTGACGTCGGTACGCCGGCAATGTCATCAGCTTCCCAACGTGCATTAACAGTACCACGTTGCCGTGGAGACTGGTCTAACAATACCATGCAATCAATATACGTTGTGAAAAGGGGGGGTTTTATCCCATGCCTATATGTACATGTATATCTAAAGAAATATACCAATGTATACAACATTAAATAGTTATGCAGGCATAGATAATACAGAGAGAATCTATTACATAATAAAACGTAGCAATAACACAAACTGCCTGAGAATAAATTAATAATTTTGTGTATATACATGTGTAAAATATTATAGAATATATAAATAATTAATTAAAATGCGTAATGGCGTAAGTACGTTCGCAGTATATGCAATATCCCAACGTGGGTTAGTAGGACCGCGTTAATATGGAGATTGGCGGAGCTATGGGATGCCAACTGTGCTGTGGTATGAGGGATTTGTACCATGCATCTGGGTACATATATGTAAAATATATATATGTATATACTTATTAATTAGTTATGCGGCCATAGATAATATATTAAGAATCTATTAAAAAATAATGAAATGCCAAAAAATAAGTTAATTATTTTTTTGTATATATAAATGAGGGATATAAATATTCTTAAATAAATAAAAACATCTTTAATATATTGTAATTTTTTAGTCTAAAAACATTTTTTTAGTGTAACACTGAAAATTTATAATGCATTTAGATATAAACTATGTTTCCTTACCCGTTTGACGATGAAGTTTCTTAAGGTGTAGAATAGCTGCATAAAGGTATATATATTATAGAGTTGGAATATTGCATTATCCAAGGATGGTTTCATAGATATGATAGAATACAGACGTTACAACACAAAATAAAGGTAAGCGTATATATGACATGATCAGATTTTCTCCAATACCTCATTTAGTCCATTGGGTACTAAAGTGTC
This sequence comes from Eleutherodactylus coqui, assembly GCF_035609145.1. Classification (NCBI taxonomy): domain Eukaryota; kingdom Metazoa; phylum Chordata; class Amphibia; order Anura; family Eleutherodactylidae; genus Eleutherodactylus; species Eleutherodactylus coqui. Next base: position 254,288,994 of record NC_089839.1, on the reverse strand, counting down.
CAATCGAAAAATCCAGAACATCTCCTTTTCGCGCACTTTCTGGATGGACTTGCTATATATCGTTTCTAGTGGTGTTACTTTGAGTTGTCTAAAGTCTTTGTTGTGGTAATTTAAAAAATGGCGCGATATGCTGTGTTTTGTAAAACCATTTTTTATATTGTTCCGGTGTTTATTTATCCTTTCCCTTAAGGAGTTTATGGTTCGGCCCACATACCTATGTCCACACGGGCATTCTAATAAATAAATTACTGATATGGTTTTGCATGTGAGGTATTGTTTAATGGCCAGAGGTGCCCCATCTTTAATTTCTATTTCTTTGCGTTTATTTGTAATATTTAGACAACATTTGCATTTCTTTTCGCCACATTTAAAAACCCCTGTCGCGTTTCCGTTAGTTTTATATGACTTTTTGTTTAACTTTTTTTCCTTTTTGGGGCAAGATGGTGCTAGGAGATTTTTTAGGGTTTTATTTTTCCTAAAAACACACACGGGGTGGTTTGAAATTCTACTCTTTAGAAATGGATCTTCTCTTAGTATTGACCAATTTTTGTTGATAATTCTTTTTAAGTTTAAAATCTTTATTTATACATGTGGCCATTCAGGTCACATGATCGCCACGTACCCGGAAGTGGTTTTAGTTTCGTTTTGCACCGGTAACCATCTAGCTGACGCGGCACACATGACGTGGAGGTCATGTGAGCTGCAAACACCCGGAAACCTATCTCAGGATCACCACATCACATATGTAAGTCCTTATATAAGTATACATTGTGGTTTAATGTTTTATGTACTTGATAAAGTCGCTTTTACGCGACGAAACGCGTTGTACTCTAATAAATCTTTTTAGACAATATTACATTGTCAAACTCGGTTGTTTGTTGAGACAGCGCAAGAGTATTTTTTCAGCTTTTTTAACCTTCATCAGTAGTTATACTGAGGAAACCTTGTGTCTATGAGTAAAATCTTCCTCCATGACCTAAGTTCTTGTATATCTGTGGCTTTTTGTGCACAGTAGAATACATTGCACATTTTTCAGTACAAGGTTATGGCAGTTTTAGAGTTGTGAATCATAAAAGACCATGACTTGTACATTCCATACAGTTGTGTATATCTGCATTCTGTATATAGCTCACTGAAAAGGAGCCAATAATGCACCACCTGATAAACTGCAGATTTTGGTACAGAATTATTTGTTTAGCGTGCATCAAATCAGTTACAGCCTTCCCTGTAGAACTGACTTGTTTCAGATTGCCAAGATAACTGTATTTAACATTGGACATCTAGTTTATGGGAACCTTAACATATATGTTCAACTTTGAACTCCCTTTTACAGTACATTTATAGAAAACCTCTGCATAAAAAGATGATTAACTTTTCAAAATCGCTGCCTTATTTTTCTTGTACTCGTTAAAGCCTGTATCATAGCCCAATGGTACATTCTAAGGTAGTCGCAAGTTCCACAATTTACAGTAAATTCCACATTTTTCTGTGATATGGCAGCTGCTCTGGTAATTTTCATGTGTAGAATTCTAGCCCAGGCTCTGTATAGTACTTCTCACTACATTATAGGAACTCAGCTAAGATGTTAGGGATGTGTCTGTTGATGACTGTTTCTACTGACAACCATCAGATTTGTAAATGAAGCTCTGCATTATAACACCAAATTGGTACAACAGAATCGTCACAGTTTGAAAATTTCGGCAGAGTCCGACAAAAGACCTTTCACGAATTATCTTTCTTGAAAAGACCATTTCCAGAAAAGTTGTTCATCTTTTGCCTTGTGTCATTAAAAATGTAGTAAGTCTAAATGACTGTAGTCTCTAATATGCACTAAAATGTTTATTGCTGCATTGGCATAACAATCATTCTCCAGATAATACTTATATGGCCACTTTTACCAGCATTTTAGTGCAGGAGAAAGTGGGTTTTCAAAGATAAGCTCTGGTGGCTACGATATTGTGATCTTTGAACTTCCTGTCAGGATAGGTGAGGTAGCAAAAACCCATATTAAAAAAGAATGTAATAGGGAAAAAAAACAACTGAAGTTTTGTCTATATTAGCCTCTATCTACAAAGCATTTTTATTTGTACATTAGCTCCATGCTAGCCATGTACTTCCACACGGCTATGGTACCTAAGGAAAGATGACGGTGGTGGTTGTGGTCCTTGCTCCTGGTGGGTGGTATAGTGTAGTGCAGGTCCTCCTTCTGGGAAGGAGCTCCAGGAGATGAGGGCAACGGTGAAAACACAAGAACATTCGTTTATTTGAAGGCTCAGGCAGAACAAAGCAACGTCCAATATGGTCTAATTCGCCTTTACATATCAGAATCCTACTGCAAATATTCCTGTAAAACACTTATGTATTTGGCACCTTTTCCTCTTTTCTCAGAATTAGGTAATAAACTGTTTTTGGCTGTTTTTTTATCCTGCTTTCTTGGTTCTTCTAGCTTTCTTAGACCTCCTTCCCACAAACGGATTTACGCCGCGTAATTCGCGGAGAAAATCCGCTGCGTTGCCCGCTGCTATTAGGTTCTATTGAACCTAATAGCACAATGCTCACGATGCGGAATTCCACCGCGGAATTCCGCACCGTGAAATCTCCCGTCCTCACCCACGGCATGCTCTATTTGCTGCGGGTGTACGCGCTGACGGCTTCCATTGCAGTCAATGGAAGCCGTCCGTTCACGCTATCTCCCGCTGTAACACAGAGGAAGATAGCGTGAAAACGCTTTCCCGCCTACCACCGCCGCGTCGTTATATGACGCGGCCGACGCGTCACGTGACACGGCCGGCTGCATCACGTGACACGGCCGGCTGCGTCATGTAACGTGGTGGGCGTGTCACATGACACGGCGGCGGTGGGCGGGTAAGGGTCTTCACGCTATATTCCGCTGGTAAGTATGGGGTCTCTGGGGGGTGCCGTGAAGGGCTTCGCCACGGAATATTCCGCGGCGGAGCCCGTCACGCTCGTGTGAAGCCGGCCTTAATCTCTTAGTTTCTTATTTCTTGTAGTTTTCTTGTTTGTTTTTTTTAACTACACCTCTCCTTCACCACTGGACTAGTTCTTCAGTACTCTGTACTTCTTACTCTCTTAACTACTTACTATAAACTTCTATTGAACTCTCTAGAACTATGTGGTTGTATATATAGACTCAAGGTCCTCCCATGAGCATAAAGCCCAGGGGGTAGACAGGTGCATGAGCATGCAGAGTATACACTCTGCTTCTGGGGTTAGGACTTGGTGGTTCTGCAGTTACCAACTCCATTTTAGCAGTTTTTAATGTTAAACAGAACCAATAGTATATTACAAAACAACAATTCCATGTTATAGTGAAAAAAAAAACAATAAATATGTGCAGCCGCACTCCAAAGGGTGGATAATTATATAAAAGAGGAAAATGAGAAAAGGCTCCCACACCATAGGTCTAGGTTTGCCTTGAATAGGATGCACCTGATCCCTATACTGTTCCATATGCTCAGGGAGAGCGTCGTCTGAATGGTGCAGGGTACAAGACTTCAGTCATAGAGTTAAGTAGAATAAGGTGCAAAAACAATTCCCATGCTGCAAATGGTACCATGGGGTTCAATTGGTCTCAATATCCGGGTTCGTCTTGCAATAACTCACCAAGAGGGTGTTTGGGATAATATTCTTGAAGACTTTTATTCCAGATATCCTCACACCAGCACTGGAAAGCAACAGTCATTTTGTTTTCTGGAGTGAATGAGGTTGGCAGCGGAAAGCAGCAGTGGCACAGATCAGCAAAAAAAGGATTCAATACTTATAGAAATCTGCATGTGCCAACTTCATTCCTCTTGTACCTTTACCTCAGTTTAAGAAATACGTTTTCCATTATCACAATTCATTGGTCAAGCCGCTGTTTGTGCTTCCAAGGAGGGGGTTTCTAGGTCTAGATTCCCCTCCTTCCCTAGTTAGTACTGTTTTTAATTTTATGAGGGTGGGTATTCAGTAGAAACAGGACAGAAATAAATCCCTATATATGTATTAATAACTATATACAAATGTAGCAGTATATAGTGTACAGATAACTGTTACTAGTGAGGGAGAAGAGAGGTTTTGGATTTGTTAAAACAAAACAATATATTATAATGAGGAGTAACAGCAAATTCTCTAATTCCTTAAGATAGTTCTAAGCGAGTTCTAGCGTTTTACTACTAATGTTGACCAATTTCCAATTATAGCAAGTAATACCTTCTCTAAACCTTTGTATAGATATGAGCACACCAAACTGATGACATGGTGCCCTTTCCCACATCTGTATTTTCTGAAGAAGGAAATATTTACAGCATTTATGGTACACGCCCAGTCTGTAAGAACTATATTGTCTAATTGACCTCCAGGAAGGAACTGTGATACACGATAAAGAAATGTAGATCCTTAAACGGATTATCCACTGCTTCAGTCTGACAAAAATAATTTGAAAACAGGTTGTCAAGCAGCGGGGATTCCCAGCATTTAGATGTCATTTGCAAGGGAACATGGCTGCAAGCAGGGGCATAACTAAAGGGGATGCTGTTGCACCCGGGCCCAGGACCTTAAGGGTGCCCATAAGGCCTCTCTTCCCCATACAGGGAACCTAGTAGTATGAATAAAGCATTATAGTTGGGGCCCTGTTACAGATTTTGCATTGGGGCCACAAATCTTCAAGTTACTGTCTGGCTGCAAGTATTCAATTTCCATTGTAAAGTGATTACACAAGCAGTCAGTTATGTTATTAATCTAGAGATTAGTGCAACCATAGAACGGCTTATGCAGCAAATGAACACTTCTATCAAAACTGCCTCCCACCCAAGATGCACCTCACCAACAACTTGGGGAATTTCGGATCCATAACATTACCTCTGCTGTTCCCGATATCTGAAGCCTAGATAGTTTTGATGTTGTATTGCTGCTGAAATCTACTTTAGTGTACATTTTTCCCTTTGGATCTTGTAAGTGAATACTTGGTATAGCTGCCTGCCAGGTGACCATAAATAAGGTGTCATTCCCCACTGTGTTGTCAATGAAGATGGTGCCGTTTAAACATGTTCTTGGTTGAAGGTCTAGAGCTGTACTCTCCAGCTGTTCAAATAAAGAGATAATAATCTTAAATATTGGAAAATAAAAATAGCAATAGATTTGCTATATGAACTTGGAAAATAGACAGAAGACAGTTATTTCATTAGTTTATAAAGGTGCAATATATAAAAAATAGGGTCTAAAGCCCTAAGACAGTGATCCAGGAAGCCCAAAACTAGTAGGAGGTCCCACCGAGGAATTCTAACATTTCCACAGACAGTATATTTATAGATTTGGAAAAAGCAGAAGTAGTATCTCCTTTATTGTAATATACGCTACAAAAATGGTTAAAGATTTTTTCTACATAAAGAACAGCTGGCCATGGACACGAGAAGAATGACAGCTAAAACAGAGAATTTTGACTTTTTGCCTAGTGTCAGCCATTAGCCACTCAAAGGGAACCTGTCAGCCTTTTTGTCTGCCATCATTAAGAACATATCCCTGGAAAGCAGATAAGTACTCTGCACAACAAAAAATAATATCACTGACAGCAACCCTTATATTGATGACCTATCCTGAGGACAGGTTTTCAATAGATCGACTGGGGTCCGCTGCTGGGAACCCTGGCAGATCAGTTGATTGGGCACCTACTGTCAGCAATGCAATCCACAGCTGTACAGATTGGAAGCCACTGCTCTGACCTCTGTGTAGTGGTTGGTGCTTATAACAGCAGGCTGGGATCTCATTATAATCAATGGGAGCTAGGCCTACAGTAAGAATCTCTGGCCCCTACACAGGGGTCGGAGCAGCAGCTTTCACTCCCATCTCTGTGTATTGCAGTGCTGATAGAAGGCGCCAGATTAGCTGATTGGCTGGGATCCTGACCGGCGGACCCCAACCAATCAGCTATTGATATTCTACCCTGAGAATAGGTCATCAATGGTATTTCCATAGAAAACCACCTTAAACGTTATTCATTATAATACTTAAAAACATCCATAGACTTAAATATACAGCATATATTTATGACAATCACAGTAGACTTCAAACTATAGTTAGAAGGAATGATGATGTTCTAATGATAGCAATCACTGACAAGCTACCCCTGATACAACCATATTGGAATTGACTTGTAGGAGCCTATGTTATGAAAAATCTACTTTGGCAAAATATAACTGAATACCTAAATACATCACCTGAATAGTCTTGTGTAACTCATCTCCGTCGACAGGTAAAATTGAATAGAAGGCATCAATTACACTGCCACTGCCCAAATGATCAAAAGCAGCAAAATATCGTCCTCCTGGAAAAAATGTTCATTTATATCACAAAATATTACTCATGCAAATTATACAAGGAAAAAAACAGGATAACACCAATAAACAGAGGCCTAATTCGGTGGTCTTGGGCCTCAGTGCAACAATATACTAGTGTCTTTTTATGTGTCAGAGGTGACATCCTCAAGCAACAGGCCTAGTTTTGACTTCTGCATCTCTAGCCAACTCCCTATAGCTAGACCTCTGTCAATAGACAACATTGTGATATGACTAAACTGTCTGGATTTACACCGGCAGAGATTATATTGGACAAATAACTGCATCCTGTCTAAAACAAGTAAAACTGACCCCAACGTGTCTTATTTTTCAACATCTGAGAAGATAGAAAAGGCTAATAGGCTTGGAGTGTTTGAGGTGAAATGAGGAAAAGGAAGTACAGTAACAAGAGTCTTAAAAAAAACACTATTCAAGTTATAAACTATATATGTTCACGAGAGATGAGCGAGCACGCTCGGATAAAGCAGTTACTAGAGCAAGCATGGCTCTTCTTGAGTAACTGCTTACTGGTCCGAGCAGGCTCGGGGGGGGGGGGGCAGGGGGGAGTGGGGGGGAGTGAGAGAGATCAACTGCTTTATCCGAGCGTGCTCGCTCATCTCTAATGTTCACCAGGAGATGAAACTGATTTATGACATAATCTGATCTTTTACAAATCACTGCAGTAGACTCTAGCTGAGCAATTGATGTAAAGCATCATGTCAAATGTATCTGCTTTGTGTCACCTCTTTGTGTCACCTGCTAGATAACACCCTGTGTTGAATGTATTTTGGCGTCCTCCTACAAGTAAAAAAAACTATATATATATTGCACTGATAGGCAGACTGCCTGCATTCTGGTTGTACAAGAAGATAGCAGCATACCCACACCAGAACAGAACAGCTTAGTGAATAAATACTGCACCAAAACCTATCTATCTATCTATCTATCTATCTATCTATCTATCTATCTATCTATCTATCTATCTATCTATCTATCTGTCTATCTGTCTGTCTGTCTGTCTGTCTGTCTGTCTGTCTGTCTGTCTGTCTGTCTGTCTATGCCATCAGTCTCCTAAGGAATCAGGTGGCAGCCGGTAATCATCATAGCTCCTTTAACTTCCAAACTATGCATCCAACTGTATCTCCAGGAATATTCAGTGCCTTATTATATTTTTGCATCTTTTCCCTTGTTTGTGTAAGGCCTCCTTCCCACGAACGGATTTCTGCCGCGTAATTCGCGGCGGAAATCCGCTGAGTTGCCCGCAGCCTAATAGCTCAATGCCCACGGTGCGGAATTCCAACGCGGAATTCCGCACCGTGAAATCTCCCGTCCTCACCCGCGGCATGCTCTATTTGCCGCGGGTGTACGCGCGGACGACTTCCATTGCAGTCAATGGAAGCCATCCGTTCACACTATCTTCCGCTGTAGCACAGCGGAAGACAGCATGAAAACGCTTCCCTGCCCGCCGCGGTGGGCGTATCACATGACGCAGCGGAGGTGGGCAGGGAAGCGTCATGCGGGAGAGAGGACGCTGCATCTGCAGGTAAGTTTGGGGTCTCCTGGGGGGCGTCGTGAATTTCGCGGTGGAGCCCGTCACGGCTGTGTGCAGCCGGCCTAAGGCAATGATCTCTTCTCTCAACTCTCTTGCCATATGTATAACTTTCAATCAAACATCACAGTCAACAAAACCCTAGCCAGTCCAGGCATCTGATGTGTTTTAGCTCCAGCACATCTGATGTAACTAAAGAAGCCCCTGATTAGTTGCATCAAGTGTGCTCAAGACAAGACCTGATTTGCAAATGTGTGCTCTTATGTGGGATACTATTCAGGGGGTTAAATAATTCAGAGTCTGCAGTAGTCATAAGGGCTCCTTCCCACGGACAGATTTCCGCCGCGTAATACGCGGCGAAAATCCACCGCGTTGCCCGCAGCTATTAGGTTCTATTGAACCTAATAGCTCAATGTTTATGGTGCGGAATTCCATCGTGGAATTCCGCACCATAAAACCACCCGTCCTCACCCACGGCATGCTCTATTTGCCGCGGGTGTACGCGTGGACGGCTTCCATTGCAGTCAATGGAAGCCCGTCCATCACGCTATCTTCCGCTGTAGCACAGCGGAAGAGAGCGTGTAACCGCTCTCCGCCCACCGCCAGCCGCGTCATATGACGCATCCGGCGCGTCGTGTGACGCTGTTGGCGTGTCATATGACACGGCCGGCGCGTCACATGACGCTGCGGCGCAAGCGCGCCAAAGCGTCATGCGGGACTGAAGACGCCGGATCCGCAGGTAAGTATGGCCGTGTGCAGTCGGCCTTAGAAGTGGCATTTTGTGTTGAATATGGAGAAACTACTTGTTTTATTTGTTACTTGTTTTTGTTTGATTGATCTGTGTTTGATCTTTTGTTTCTAATGTGTTTTATTACCCGTCATTGCTGCCATATTTTCAAGTTCTTCTTTTGCATCACGTCCAAGTGCGATCACATGTATGATTGCTCCACTTGATGTTATATTTGGGAAACAAAGCCTGGTGTCATAATTATCATCTCCATCTGTCAGTAGCACAATCTCGGTCCCTTGTGCTGAGCCATCTAGATTTTTATTCACCTGGATTAGGGAGAAAATTATTGCACCATGAATACATATAACCTTATCCAATACATGCAGTCTGTGATACATTTTTAGAAGATACAGTACATTGCTTCTTGGTTAAAGCCTGAATTTCGAGTTTTGGAAAGGAAGTAGGTAGTCTAAACCTTCCTGTTACATTCAAGGAGGTTTTTTCACCTTGCCTGCACAAACATAAAATATTTTTGGCAAAAGGGAAGTATATGCACTAGATCATACGCCAAACATAAACTGAAAGTTTAAGCAACACAGGGAATTCTGGGACTAAGACCCTACCCAGACACCAGGTGGCAAAATACTTGCCAAATGTATTAACACAAAAAGTTGGATGGAAAGACAAATAAGTACGAGGCATTAGCTAGCATTTTGGCCAATACAGGCAAGATCACAAGCCCACGTCAAGCTCCCTCATTATCTTGTGAGTCCCTACTCTAACAAGATAACTAAACCAAGGAAAGGGAAAACGGCCAGAAGCGGGTGAATCGTCCCAATAGGGATGGCCCCACGCTGGAACCCAGGGACCACCTGTCTATAGGTAAGAATAGGCAGGAAGACCAGATGAGTACTTAATACACACCAGATGTCTGCACATCTACAGACAGGCAATGAACAAACCATTGTACAATCCTACAGACAGGTACTAAACAAAAAATTGTGCACAATTACAGACCAGAACTAAACAAGACATTGTGCATGCCTACAGGCAGGCACTGAACAAAACATTGTGCATGCCCACTGGCGGACGCTGAACAAATCATTTTGCACTCCTACAGATAGGCACTGGACAAGATATTGTACCCACCTGGCGTCTGCACACCTGCAAACTCGCACTGAACCTGTCATTGTTCAAACCTTGCATCTGCACGCTTTCAGACCCCCACTGAGCAAGTCATTGTTCATACCCAAAGTCTGCACGCTTTCACAGCCCCACTGAACAAGTCATTGTTCACACCTGGCGTCTGTGCACTTTCAGACCCCCACGTCTACACGCCTACAGACATGCACTGAAGAAAACATTGTTCACACCAAGTGTCTGCACACCTACAGGCACACACAGGGAAATCACACACAGATCATCATGCATGCATACATACACCGAAACAGACACAGTTTAAACGTCTACTCCCACACACGCAAAGAGCAGAGCATCAGACATCACCAATCTGATGAGAAAGGACAAGGTATCAGACATTACCCATCTGATAGCATATAGGACATACAATGTCTGGAACCATACCTGACAGATGGGTAAAGCTCCATTTATACGAGACAAATGTCAGGCAAATGATGCCCGACACTCATCCCCGCACATACTCGCTCTCGTGCTGCTGCACAGGAGTTAGTATCACTGGCTCACAGCGGGGAGGCTGGAGATTTCTCTCCTCGTGCCACCCTGCCCCTCTCCATTGAGTTAACATAGCGGCCATTTAGTGCTGAATGGCTGCTATTTACACTTAACAATGAGTGATCAGCTCATCGTCCATCATTTATACAGCATAAATGATGGACGATGAGCTAATTGCTCAGCATTCAGTGTAAATACCGGCCGTTCAGTATTGAATAGCAGCTATGTTATGTGAATGGAGAGGGGCGGGGGAGAGTGAGGAAAGAAATCTCCTGCAGCTGCTTCCCCCCTGCTGGCTACTCTGTGAGCAAGCCAGCACTACTACCATGGGAACGTGGACACACAGGGACGAGTGTCAGACATCGTTTGCCTGACATTCGTCCAGTCTAAATGGAGCTTAAGGGAGCAGGAGCCGGTAGAACATACGAACAGGGGGATCAGGTGTCCAGACCATCTTCAGGGAGTGTGGGGGAGAACTAGTCAAACTAGCCTGACAGCATGCTGACTTTAAACACCAGAGTTCTGGGAGGAAAAGATGAGAAATGGATAATGACCAGCATTCTTTAGCAAGAGGGGTTGGTATTTATGCAACTCAAATGCCGACTGTTCATGTGGACAACCCTCAATTGTCTCAGTTGAAATCAGATTGATTACATACTGTGTAATCATTGTTGATGAAGTTCAGACATTCCAATAAAAACCTTTCCTGGTGCTGACTGCGGCACTGATTACGAACTCCTTGCAGCTAAGATCAAGATTAAATTCTATAGCATTACGAAAGGTGCTCCATTAAGAAAATTCGACACCTCGAAATCCCTCAATCATACACTTTTGACACATCAGAAAAGCCTCCAGAGGAACTATGGTATGATATACAGTCCACAGTTATGGAAACAGCCAGTAAGCATTTCACCTATAAGAAGCAGGAAAAAGGACGCTATTGGTTGTCTGAGAAAACCCTCAGAATAACCGATAAAAGAAGAGCAGCAAACGTGGCCGGCAACAAAGGTAAAGTTCGGCAACTTAATGCTGATTTTCAGTGAGTGACAAGGAAAGACAGGAAAATGGACTGGAATGAACGTTGCAAACAACTTGAGCAAAAGCCATGAAAGGCTATATCCGAGGCCTATTTTCACAGGTCAAGATGGCCTGAAAACCTTTTGTGGTATGCGATGGCACAATCAAAGACAAAAATGGGAAGGAACTGAATGACCAACAGAGGTTCAAGGACAGTTGGAGGGAATACACAGAGGAACTATATGCCTACAACCACATACCTGGACCATTGCGTAAGGCTGTGGACTTGGAGCCCCCTATTATGGAGTTAGAAGTGGTTATGGTAATGAAACAACTAGCCAAAAATAAAGCGCCAGGCATAGATAACATACTGGTAGAGCTTTTGCTGTTACTACCAGTGAAAACCATCGCAGGCAGTAAGGGTGTCCACACCATGGCCATAGGACTGGAAAAGATCTATCTTCATCCCTCTACCAAAGAAAGGCGACTCTCAGAATTTCCCCAACTACCGATAATAGCCCTCATTCCGCATGCAAGCAAGATCCTTCTCAAAATTATACAGGAAAGACTGAGATCAATAGTCGAAGCAGCACTCCCTGATGCATAGGCAGGATACCGGCAAGGACATGGCACCCGCGTCTATATTGCAAACTTGCAATTGACCATGGAAAAAGCTTGAGAATACCAAAAGAATATCTACATGTGCTTCATTGACTACCTCAAGGCCTTTGATTGTGTCAACAATGACCAGCTATAGCACGTCCTACAAGAGCTGGGTGATTTTATCAGCTTGACTAGATGTGAGTATCGACTCATCTAGTCAAGCTGATAAAATCACTTTATACCAATCAAGAAGCCACTGTGAGAACACAGTATGGGGACACAGATTGGTTTGGGATCGGCAAAGGCAGGTATCAAGAAGGGTGTCCTCTCACCGTTCATGTTTAACCTATATGCGGAAGTGATCATAAGGAAAATGGACCTAGACAAATTGGAAATCGGGGTGAGAATATGTGGCAGAAACATCAACAATCTCTACGCAGAAGACACAACTCTACTTGCAGAAACAGAAGCTGGTCTGAAGCAGCTGATATGTAAGATTTAAGCTGAAAGTGAAAAAATTTGGGCCTCTACCTGAATTTAAAGAAGACAAACATTATGACAACTGCAAAAAATGACCATTAAGTGATCAGGGGTGGTGTATGTAACTCACTCACTTGGGATGAAGGACCTGCGATGACATCACCATTATGTGATATGGGGAGAAGCATGTAACTCGCTCACTCGGGATGAAGGACCTGTGATGATGTCACCGTCATGTGATCAGGGGCAGAGCATATAACTCACTCACCATCATGTGATATGGGGCGGAGCATGACGGTGATGTCATCAGAGGTCCTTCATCCCGAGTGCTGTGCTGCTTGTGATCCCTGTAGTATGGGATGAAAAATGTATGTAGCAGAGCCATATGTGATGTACATGTAGCAGTGCTATGTGTGTGTGTGACGTGCATATAGCAGAGCTGTGTGTGTGACGTGCATGTAGCACAGCTGTGTGGCGCATCGCACCACCAGAAACACTTGTAGTATAATTTCCTAATAATTACTAGTTTATTTATAAGATCCATGGCATAAGGAAGGGTCTGACATGAAAAGCATAAGGTCATCTGCATGTATGCCACTTGGTCCTCTCAATTCTCTATAGTAATACCTTTGTATAGAGCGCTCCCCCAAAGCATAATGGCTAGTGGCTTAATGACCAGTGCAAAAAATATGGGGGACAGAGTCTTGTACCTCTATATAAATGGAAGTAGGGAGAGCAGAAAGTATTAACGGAGATGGACGCTAAGGGTGATTTATAAAGTAAGGAGAGCCACTGGTTAAAAGCCTCAACAAAACCAAATCTTTGCAGAACATGGAATAGGAAAGGCCATTCAATAGAGACAAACGCTTTAGTAGCATTCAAAAAGGCCAAGGCCCAGTCCATGTTTGCAGCTAACCCTATTTCTGTTACTAATTGAACCCTGCGGAAATTTTCACGCATAGATTTCCCAGGCATTAACAGTCTGGTCAGGGTGTATAATCTGTATTCAATAGAGGTATTGGTCTATATGAGCCACAATCTACGGGATCTTATTTGGTTTTAAATAGGAGTACAATTGTGGCTTCATAAAAGAATAAGGGTAAGAACTAAAGATGAGCGAACACCAAAATGTTCGGGTTCGCGTTATTCGAAACGAACTTCCCGCGATGTTCGGGTGTTCGTTTCGAATAACGAAGCCCATTGAAGTCAATGGGCGACCGGAACATTTTTGTATTTCGCCGATGCTCGCTAAGGTTTTCATGTGTGAAAATCTTGGCAATTCAAGAAAATGATGGGAACGACACAGCAAGTTCTCCTCTGCCACAGCTGTAACAGCTGTGGCAGAGAAGAACGATGTTAGCCCATTGAATTCAATGGAGCCGTCAATACAGCCGACTCCACTGAATGCAATGGGCTGCCGGCGATCGCGGGATGAATTGTCGGAAAGGGGTTAAATATATAAGCCCTTTCCTGCAATTCATCCAGAAATGTGTAAAAATAAAAAATATATATATACTCACCTGGTGCCGGCAGACGGAGTTCAGCGCGGCAGGCTGCAGTTCTCCTGAACTGCTCTGAACAGCTGTTAGTAGTATTCAGCAGCCGGGGATTTAAAATCCCCGCCTGCTGAATAAGATGCCTCTGAATGGTCACAGCCTGACCAATCAGAGGCCAGCCCTCACTCACACCCATTCATGAATTCATGAATGGGTGAGTGAGGGCTGCCTCTGATTGGCTCAGGGGCAGCTCTCCTGCCCCTGAGCCAATCAGAGGCAGCCCTCACTCACCCATTCATGAATTCATGAATGGGTGTGAGTGAGGGCTGGCCTCTGATTGGTCAGGCTGTCACCATTCAGAGGCATCTTATTCAGCAGGCGGGGATTTTAAATCCTCGGCTGCTGAATACTACTAACAGCTGTTCAGAGCAGTTCAGGAGAACTGCAGCCTGCCGCGCTGAACTCCGTCTGTCGGCACCAGGTGAGTATATATATATTTTTTATTTTTACACATTTCTGGATGAATTGCAGGAAAGGGCTTATATATTTAACCCCTTTCCGACAATTCATCCCGCGATCGCCGGCAGCCCATTGCATTCAGTGGAGTCGGCTGTATTGACGGCTCCATTGAATTCAATGGGCAAACATCGTTCTTCTCTGTCACAGCTGTTACAGCTGTGGCAGAGAAGAAGGATTTGTCTTCTATATGTTCTCAATGGGGTCGGCGCTGCTGCCGCCGGCCCCATTGAGCGCATATAGAAAAGATTTCTCAGGGAAGAAAGTTAAAGTAACCCGAACATCCGAACATCGTGTGGTGTTCGTTACGAATAACGAACATCCCGAACACCCTAATATTCGCCCGAGCATCAAGCTCGGACGAGTACGTTCGCTCATCTCTAGTAAGAACCCCTTTCATAATCTGCATTATATACCGCTAGATGAGCAGGGAGTAATATATCTTGATATTTTGCATATGCTTCCACTGGGATACCGTCAGGGCCTGGCGATTTACCATGTGATGTCAGAGAGAGCCTCTGATGATTCAGTTAACGTGAAGGGGGCATCCATGTATGTTTTATGTGCCAAATTAAGTGTTGGGAAGGGGAGGCTAGAAAATCACTCAGTTCCAATTGAGAATGGTGAAATCTAGAGCCATATAATCCACTATAGAATTGCTGAAATCTTGTCCCTATCCAGTCCTTATTAGGAAAGACTTCAGAGGGCAATTTATGGATTACACAGAAGAGACAACTGTTCTTATGTAAAAAGAAATGCACAGATATAACATACATGCTTAGCAGAGTCAAATGTGCATGTAACAGACTGAAAAAGGGCCGACAGCTGAATAAGGCCCGGCTTACACGAATGGGTCGTGTTCAGAATGCGGGAGGCCTGCAGCGAATTCCATCTGTGAGCCCGACCAGTGACCCTGTGGATGGCAAGTAATGCATAGGACTGCGGAGGCACGCAGGCGATTATGCGCAATGCAGGTTTTTGGTTTTCTTTGTTTCTATTTCTCGTGACATCGCGTATTGGGCTGTGGGCTGCACACCTTCAGTGACATCAATGGGGGACTCCGTTGTAAAATAGAGCATACTGAGAATTTTTCTTTCTGGTTGCGGAATACGCAATTCATACCTGCAAGTCTAAAGGAAAATTTGAAAATGCATGCCTTGCAATGCCTGAGTTTTACCACGGATTGTTCGCATGGACGCCGATCTCTAAATCCGCAAATCAAATCCAGTCGTGTGAGGCGGGCCTAACTGTCCATTCCATAGTGGGTAAGCAATGCACTTTCTGAAAACCCTGCCTTGCCCACGGTGTGAGCTGGTCTTTATCCTGCAAACATGGTACTGTGTTTTTTTTTGTTTTATTTTTTAAGCTGTGTTTTTTTTTTTTTTTGCATTAGTTGATCACCATAGACCATCATTACTATGTCTAAAAAAAAATCAGGTGTCAGCACCCAAATTCAGGTTCTTCTCATCGATACAGCTGATTACTTTGTGTGTATCTTTTCTTTAGCTACATTTTTGCTACATTCCAAAAATGAATTTGAGAAATGTTTTCCTTTAACTGAAACCACGTTACTAAGATTCAGGAATGGCAGCACAATACCTCTAGTCCAGTGATAATTCCAGAACAAATGTTGGTCCTTTCATCCGTTGCTGAAGATGGAATCAGTGATTTCAGCTTCTGCCTTTGTTGATCATTGATTTTCTCTAGCGAAGAAATGACAGATGCAGATGTGGAGAACTGGACAATCCCAACATAAACTGAAGTTTCAAAAATTTCGGAGAGGAATATGTCCACCGCCTGGTGCAGTCGTGTTATACGATCATTCTGCAATGGAGGAAATATATTCCTTAAACAGAGTTGCAGTTTTAAATATTAATACATTATAATACCAAACAGTCATGATATATTAGGACTAAACTATATTACTACAGCACTGGCAGATTTCTGTGCATCCGATTATACCTTCATATGCAGCAGACTTTATATTGAAGCGTACAAAGGTTTTGATTGTTAAATCTCATATGCATGTAACAGAAAAGAATTCTGGGAGGCTCCATCCAATGCTGAATTAGGGAGTCGTTCTCCACTATTAATATTCTTCTTTAGTATAGTGCCATATGAAGCACCAGATAGGGGAATATGGACTGTCTACAGCTCTGTAGTATAGAGCTGTAAGGTGTTAAATACTCATGCATATATATCTATGTATATTATTGCTGTACTTTATATGTGTTTCTTCTTGAACCTTCAGATAAGTCACATGACTTGTCTTTTTACTCTAATTTTGCTGCTGTCGATTAACAGGAAGTGAGCTGCCTGTTTATTGGCTGATGGGCTGGGTATAAAAGGCAGGTCTGAAGCAGTTACTTAGCAGTTTTTACAGAGAGCCTTGTGAGGAATGAGCTGCCCCAGTACTGCTGGAGAGGTGGATTTTCCTGTACAAGAGTGAGTGCCAAGGGGAGGTCTGCTGTTCATCCAAAGAAATGTCAGCTGCAATTACCAACCACACATGCTGAGCTGTCATCAGATGAGAGACCACTGTGTGAAAGGTCCCTAAAGAATTTTATGGTACACTATAGTGAAAAGTGTATCTATTGAAGGGGTTTTCTGGGCAATTTCTATTGATGACCTATTCTTAGGACATCAGTAGATAATTGCCAGGAGCCAGCCACTCAGGATCCCTAGCAATGAGCCGATATCTGGCCTGCTGTCAGTGCCGTGTGGTCAGACAGCATTATCAGAGTTTGAGGCAGACGCATCATAGAGGGCCTCTCTCTGATTGAAATCAGTAGTAGTGCTGCCTCCTGTTAGACGTCTGCATCCGACTCCTGTGTTGGAGCCAGAAGTGTAATGGGAGGCTTCAGTTCTCATTTATTTCAGGTGGAATGAAACCCCCCACGTCTGAACCCAATGGCGATGTCTGGCCCCACTACAATGACAATGGGCTGGACAATCAGCTGATCACCTAGGATCCATAGTGTCTGGTCCCTGGTGATTATCTATTGATAGTTTATACTAAGAATAGATCATCAATAGAATTTGCCTGGAAAGTTCCTTTAAGAGTTAACTGCTTATGTGAGTCTTTTTTGTCTCATTCCCCGAGCTGCATTCTGCTTGAACCCACCTGCATCATGCTTCTAGATCCATCAAGGACTAGAGTGATCACTCTTTCTCTGTACTGCAGTAGAGTGAAGGCTGGGACTGGAGGACTGATGTCAGGTCTTGGAAGGCTGGAGGTAATATCTGTTGAGTCCTTGATAACGTCCCATGTACTCCGCAGATTGCACATTCTATTTTGCAGATTTGGAGCTTCTGTATTGTGGTTAAGGGAGTCGCAGAAATCTGTTACCTGGAAAATGTATTGAAAATGAGTACAAAATATTTTGATGTTTAAATGGACTCTAATAATGAAACTACTACAATAATACTAACATAATGTATATTATATTAGTTATAGGCCGCCTGCACACGGGCGGAAATCCCGCGGTGGGATTTTCCACAGGATTTCCGCCACTGAGAGCCTGCATAGGAGTGCATAACAATATGCACTCCTATGCAGACGGCCGCGGTTTGGCCGCGCAAAATCTCGCGCGGCAAACAAACCGCGGCATGTCCTATTTCTGTGCGGGGCTTGGGGTTGGGTCCCGCGGCGAGAATCCTCGCCGCCGGATCCGACCCGCTCGTCTGCAGGCGGCCATATAACTGAATATTATAGTACTGTATAGGTAAAAGTTTGACCTGTGGCTTATCTGCTGAGTTGAACTAGAAAAAGTTCTTATTCCTTTCCCTTGCATAAGAAACTTGCATGCCAAATCCTCACTAATCTGTATTATGAATTAGGCCTTATGTCCTCAGGCGGGTCGGATTTCGCATGCGGGAGCCCGCAGCGGAATCCCACCCTGCCCACAGCCGAGGACACATATTTATCCGTGCGGGTGTCCTGCGTCCCATCCGGATCTGCATTCTTTTTCCCTGCGGATGTGTGCAGAAGCGCCAGCCGGTGCGTGAGCGCGCATGGGCAGTAATTTTTTTTAACTTCTGCTTTCCCACGGTATCAGCATTGAATTGTGGACGGGCCCCAGATCGGACGGCTTCCATTGACTTCAATGGAAGCTGTCCATGTGGAATCCGCAGCAAAATGGAGCATGCTGCAATTTGTTTCCTGGACCAGAAGGTCCGCAAAGCAAATCCGGATGCTTTTCTTGCATTTGCGGTCACCCATGTACTCCTATGGGTAACTTGATTTGTGGATCTTCCGTGCCTGTGATCCTTGCGGATTCCACAAATCAAATCCGCCTGTGGACATGAGGCTTTAATCACATGTGATGTTGTCCATGATGGCCACCTCAATCTTGTAATTACCTGATGCAGACTCTGTACTGCTCCTTCATTAGCCAGTGGCCAATCAAACAGCAGGTATAGTGCATTAGCAGTCTAACACTACCAGTGCAATAGGTGAAGTAGGTAGGCAGCAGATTGTGGCAGCCATCTTCAACCAAAAATGGGGCCCAGAGCTGTCAGATCAGAGGAACTAAAGCAGAGAAGACCAATTGCAGGCAATAAAACTCCTCCCTCCAGTCCTTGGACAGAATGTTGTCCCATGACTGCAGAATTACTTTAAGAACACTACAGCACCAGAATATATTTACTGAAAGAAAAGAAAAATACATTGCTGCAACTCAAGATGCCTGCCTAATACTACTTACCTTCCTCAGAGTGCCCTTGCTATTCACCTACAGAACCACCACTTAGGACCTCGTTCAGACGAGCGTGCATATGATTAAACCCCACCTGCTGAAAGAGTTACAGAGCAGTGCCGGGGACCAAGCAGCTAGACTCGCCGAGTCCCGACAGCAGCGAGAGGTGAGAATATATATTTTTTTATTTTCTACACAAGCTAGGCATGATTTTCAGAGAAGGGCTTATATTTCAAGCCCTTCCCCGAAAATCACTGTGGTTGGTTCCTGTAGCCCATTGCTTTCAATGGACACGGAGCTTTGTTCACTCGTTTTTTTGCACATCCGAACAGCGCTACTTTTTGCGCAGCATGGATGCGTGCAGAACAATGCTCATGTGAACGAGGCCTAAGGGCTAGTTTTCTGGTGAGTGTTTGCTGAAGTAGTTCGTGGGACGCAGGCAGCAGCAGCTTTTCAGATGGAGAGAGAACAGTGAAGACAGCAAATATAAGAGAGGCATCCCTGGACTTAGTACCGCATATCTTAGAAGCCTATCACATTAGTTTATGGGAGTCATGGGAACGCTGGTTTTGAAGATAAATTCACAGCACAAAGATCAGTTTTATATTACAAATGTAATTAGATTATACCAGAACATATCATTATTGGGATCAGTATATTACATAAAGGCTTCCTGCACAGAACCACTGAAATAAATGGATTTTCCAATCCAGGACTGTGTAAGGACCCTTTTACACCGCAAAGATAAAATAAAACAAATATACAACCAGCAATGAAATAGCGGTCGTATGTCATTCACTTTACATGTATTTTACATTGAACAGTGGAGTTTTGATCGTTCCTTCATAGATAACCATGCCTCTAGTCACCCTTCCACCGCTACTTTCTATGAAGCAAATTATTAGAACCAGTTATTACGCCAAAGGATTTGCAGCAAACTAATTATTAAGACCGCATGAAAGATCCCATCAGCCATGAGCTAACGATTTATCGCTGATTGTTTGGTTGCTGCACGCTTTTACACCTAACAATTATCGCGCAAAGCACTCGATCCTACGATTATTTGCACAATAATTGTGTTCTGTAAAAGGGCCCTTTAAGATATCAAACAAGAGTCAAATGAGTTTGGGCTGAAGCCTCCACAGAACACTAGTAGAGATTTGGGGTAAATGATCAAACCAACACTAACTATTCTGTTGTGGGAACAGCTAAACGATAAGAAAAAAACGAATTAAGAAAACAGAAGCAAATGGATAGCATTTTTTTTGCTTTCGTTTACCATTGACAGCAATGTAAAAATGAAACAAAAATGTTGCAATCATTTGAAGTAGTTTTTTTAATTTTTATGGTGGAATTGTCCTTGCAAGATTGTGTCCTGTGAAGTGGGCTTGTAGTCCTAATACTCACTGTGGACAGCGCCTGTGAATACATTATAGACTCCTGAGAAAACTGGAATGTATCTGGTAGAAATACACAACCCTCTTCATAAAGCGCAGTTGCTGTATCAAATTTGCAAGCTTTTGTTGGGCAGTTTGTTCCATGACAATCGCTTGTTTTTATTATATTAATACCTAGAATATCCTCGGAGCACCTAGAAGAAAATACAAGAAAATGAAAGGTGTACAGCCAGCTAATACACATATCTCTATTATGTTCTCAAGGGAATTACCATGACATGTAATATTATTATGTCCTCTATAGCATGCCAAAACTGACTGGGTCCCCTTGAGTTGTACAACTGGACTCAATGACGCTCACTTTGGTTAGAGGCTCTATGATTGCTAGGAGCTCAGTGCTTGCCCGTTATTTGCATCCTTCTCTTTTGACTGCTTAAGGCTAATATCGCACGGGACGAGTGTGATTTTTCCTGTGGATACGAGCATTTGTGTCAAAAACCACTTCAGGAAAGAAGCGATCCTCCAGCGCGGCTGAGGATCAGCAAGTGTTTCCCATTGACTTCAACGGGAAACCTCGTATTGCACACGCAAACCAATTAAAAACAATGGGCAGAGTGTTCCGAGAGAACGCCCAAAGATTTTTTTCCACACCACAATGCGATGCTAGAAAAAAAAAAATCGCTCATACATATGACCCCATTCAGAAGAATGGGGCTCATAATGATGTGAGATTTGTGCATCTTGTAATGCACAAATTTCACGTGATTTTCTCATCCATGTGAAAATGGCCTAAGGCCACTTCCAGCTGTGCCGGAGGATCACTATTCCCCCTGAGTGCTTCTGACACAAAAATGCCTCACATCCTTGGGGAAATCGCACAATCCTAACTGCGATATCGGACTGAGTTTCATGGCCTGATATCGCACTTGGCATCTTAAACTAGCCTGAAGAGGTTGTGCAGGATTGGAGAAACATGTCTGCTTTCTTCCAGAAGCAGCACAACCACATGGCAATGGGTGGTGTCTGGCATTGCCATTAGACTCCACTGAAGTGAATGAGGCTTAGCTGCAATATCACATTTAGGGCTAAAATACATGGGTGCATGAGCAAATAGGCTCGCCGCTACGGAGTGTATTTGCGCATTAACCAGTGGTTTTTTGTTGACTATTTAAACTCTACGCTATTGTGCATGAGTTTAAAGAAAGAAGCAGAAAGATAGGTCCTGCCATATTTTTTCTTGCACATAATAATACTCTTTATTTGTACAGCACCAACCTATTCCTCAGTGCTTAACAAAAAACTGCAAGAAAGATGGAGCAAGACTTACCCGTAGTAATATCGCGCGAAAATCCTGCTAGTCAAAACAAAACCATTGAAATGAGGTTTCCTGCGTATTCACTGCATATGTGCACCGGCCCATTTACTTCAATGACCTACTGCGATGTGTAATATGCACCAAAATAGGACATGGTGCATATTTTTTTTAAGGCGATCGAACATTGCGTGAAAAAATACGCTCATGTGAATGAAACCATTAAAGTCAATGGGTTCTATTCACTGCGAAATGTGTGCTCAAAAATTGCATCCATAATATGTGACACAAATATGTCCATGTGAATGAGGCCTAACTCACCACAAACTCCTCAGTAAGTTACTGCACTGGTAGTTTCTGAACCCTAGATAATAGTTTATAATTATTGTAACATCAATGACTTAATTATCAGGTAACTGAAACACATAGTGAGCCAAATGAGCCTTAAAGAGGTTGTCTAACAAAACAAAGTCATCCCCTATCTACAGGATTCCAAGTGGTCGAGCATGCGCACTGCCACTCCATTCATTTCCATGGCACTTGAACTCTGCTATCTCAGTCCCACTGAAAGAAATCGGTCAGCAGTGTGTATACTCAACTGCTGCTTCTTTAATGCAGGGGCCTTCTAGACCCCCTTCTCTGTACCAATTAAAGTCCCAGCTGTAGGTCTAACACCGATCCTATTAATAAGGAATAACATAGTGTCATGAGATAACCCTTTTTAATAAGAAGGGTAATTGGAGATATTCTTAAATCATAGCATAGCCCTTTATATTTTTACCACTAGTCTAGAATTGTAGGACACATACCTTGTTCTTTCTACTTTTTTGTGTTCTGCGATATAGTAAGGTTTTTCCTCATTGTACTCATCATATACTCCCCATCGAAGATGTGCCCACTCATGGACAAACACTCTTCCTAGAAATCGAAATTAATGCATGTGACATAAATGATGCGTTTCTTTATTTACACATATGGAATCTTCCATGTATTTCTGTACTCAGTAGAGATGGGTTTATATCAATTCTGTCCCCTTTTTCTTACAGAATCACTACAGTACAGATTTTAATCCCCTCAGAGTAAACATGAAAGTTCTCATTCATTCAAAGAGGAAATATTGAAAACTGAGACATTGACGCAAAAAGTATATTAGAAGATTGTATAACTTTTCATTATACAATGAATACATTTTATCTGCTGAACCTGAGGCACCTCCCCAATTGGCGCATTTATTCTTCCGCCACTGCAGAGAAGGCATAAGAAATTTGACTACCCTGTAGCTGTCCTCCCTAATTATTGCAACTTATTAATTTAGCTAACATGGGAAAACATTCAAACTTAGGAAAAATGGAGCTGGGAACTGCTAAAATTTAAAGGGGTTTTCCACCGAAAATACAATTGGTGACCTATCCTCAGGATAGGTCATCAATAGTTGATTGGCCAGGGCCCACCACTCGGCGCCCCGGCCAATCAGCTGATGGGGCACTTGCTGACAGCACCAGTATACACTGCAGTTAGAGCGTAAGCCGCTGCTCCAACCCCTGTGTAGTGGCCATTGCTTGTAACTGTAGTTGCAGTCCTCAGTAGGAGGAGCGATCTGATCCACTCCAACCCCAGTGTAAACCGCTGCTATCAGCAGGCACACTATCAGCTGATTGGGTGGGGCCTGAGCATCGGGCCTCAGCCGATCAACTATTGATGACCTGTCCTGTGGATAGGTATCAATTGTATTTTCAGTAGAAAACCCCTTTAAATTCCCTAATACAGTGATCTCTGAAAATATAATCACTTCAGGATACAATATTTTCAATAAGCAATGGTCTTTCCAAGGTCATAAAACCAGATTCAACATACAATGTCACAGACAGTCTAGAACTGTGGCACATGAACTTTGCTGGAAGATCCAGCCAATCGACATTTCACTGATAAAACCCCTGTATTACAGAAGTGCGTGCACTGATTGGCTGTCTAGTAGTGCCTCTCTACAGTACTGTGCGGTACTACATTTCCTATACTCCTCTTTACCAGTGCCAGCATGAATTGGTTCCGTTTCATTTTTCTTGTATATTGTCTGTACTATATATGGCTCTGAAGAAGCTCCTGTTCTAAACATAAAATGTGATTTACAGCTTCCAACAGTTTTTTCTGACTTGAATGTAAGGATTCACTTCATCCGTATTAGTGCTAAATTATTTGCTAAATTTTCTTTCATTCTTCACTTTGTACTACTTTTGGTTGACATTTCGAAGGCCTCGGAAACAAACTACCAGTTTTCCATAGAGTTATGGTTTTAACACACAATATGTTTAATATACAGTCGTCGTCCCAGAGCCAATTCATATTGTATGTTGAGGGAACACTGTATATTAAAGGTTCACCAAAGGTAAACATTTACTTAATGGGGCATTACCATCTCAGACTTTTATGGCATTTTCACAGGATATAACATAAAAGTCAAGTAGGTGCTGTCTGATCTCAGGGACCCGCATCTATCTCTAGTTGTGGCCCTCGTCGCTTGCTATACTACACTGTTTTGTATAATTCCCATTGATCTCTATAAGAGTTAAATAAACAGCATAGCCCAGTTGCACTCAACTGTTCCTGTCCACCTGGCCAACTCATACAGAGCAGCCGATGTTTGGTCGAGAGAGGAACACTTCTTTAAATGTCCGTCAAGGTCTGGAGTACAGTATATCTAGGACCCCTAGTGGTAGAGACAGATAATTTCATAGTAAGAAAAACCTAGTGAAAAAGAACTACAAAGTTCTGCTAACAGATTACAGGATTCAAGCTATTCTATAACATGTAAGACAAGTTACCTCTTTGTCCATATACTGAGAGCATATTGTCATCCAGTAAGAAGTTTGGGGTCAGATGGATATATCTTCCTGGCTCTCCACAACGTCCATACTGTAAAGTGTATGGATCATCGCCATATTTCAGGTGTGGGTTTGAAATGATTATATCTGCCTGAAATGTAAAGCATTAGTATAGTATTAGTATGCATATCAAATAAATCTTGGGTATCTGCAATTTTGTCTTGCATTTAGAAACCACATAGGCAGCTATATTTGGTATATTTGGACATGACCATGTATATATATGCCCAGAATCCCCTTTGTATATTCTTGCTTTGAGACTTGGTGCAACATCTTTGGCAGATGTTCAGTCAACACTACAACTACATATCTATTCAGTACTGTTTTATGAAAGGTGACCATTCTTGGCACATAAGGGATTCTGGGCCGGGTTCGTTTCTATTGTTAGATGAATCAATAAAAATTTGCAGGGTGTTTTTCAATCATAGTGCACAATCTGAACCGCCTTTTAATTTAGAGGTGATGAAACAACTGAATTTACTTGTTTTTACTGTTTTAGAAAGTTGAAAACTGTGTGCATTCTAACATCTGTTGTCTTCTAGGGTATGTAACATATATAAAGATTATGAATTATATTAGCTTTACTGTAAACCATGGTCACTACAAGGCTAAGTAAGTTTCACAATGTTTTATAGAAAGAATGTTGAAGAAAGGGTATTGTTTTCGTTAAAGTGACCCTCCAGTTTCGGGACAAAATTCTGTCCTGGGACTGGAGGTACAGGGGTGTATTACCTGTACTTCATCTTCTTTTCCAGGCCCCCCCATTACCCTGCTTCAGTGCTTTGTTTTCAGGCAGCCATGATGGCCACTCCCTTTCTGTATTGATCCATTAGACGCTGTGAAGTTTTCTGTGATTGGCCAGCCCTGATCATGTAAGGCAGCTCTGGCCCATCACAGAGCAGCTACAGTGAATTGGTAGTACTAACACTTCAAATGCAGTATTGATGGTAGTCTAAAGATGGCTGCGGCCATCTTGGCGGCCTTAAAAACTGAACCTGAAACGGTAGAACAAAGAGCCAGGAAGAAAAGATAAAGTACAATTAAAATACCCCTTCACTCAGAATTTGTCCAGAAACTAAAAGGTTATTTAATGTTTACATATAGCAT
This sequence comes from Eleutherodactylus coqui, assembly GCF_035609145.1. Classification (NCBI taxonomy): domain Eukaryota; kingdom Metazoa; phylum Chordata; class Amphibia; order Anura; family Eleutherodactylidae; genus Eleutherodactylus; species Eleutherodactylus coqui. The sequence continues at coordinate 254,263,190 of NC_089839.1, read as the reverse complement.
TTAAAATCTTAGTGACCTCAATACGCCTCATTACAGTGGTCACTAATTGGCTTTAAACCTGCATATACATCTTTTTACGGCAGTGATTTGGCTGATTACTGACAGCCACGCTCCTGCTATAACTGCCAGGACTAGGGAAGCCTATGATCCTAGCAGTTTAAACTTGTACATGCCACAATAAATAGCAACTGCACTATGTGAGCAGATGACAGGAGGAGGGGGCTCCTTTTGTCACCCATCAGCAACTCCAATGCAATCGCAAGGTACCACTGGCCTCCATGTGTGCCATGTAACGCAACCTATCAGACCCCGCCTCCAGCAGAGTATAATAGGCTGATTTCATCGGCATTGCAGAATGTACTGCATAAGTAATGTAGTGTGTTATCCTAGAGTTTGAACGATCACATCTTCAAGAGTTTAATTTTTTTAAATCCAGTTTTAAGAAAATATGCATTTCTCCCCCCATAAACTGTTTTAAATGGCTAAAATGCAATTTTTAGGCAGCATATAATAGGTATTACTGTGTTAATAACAATCCAAACAATGACATATTTTGTAATTTCTTTCGCTTAGTGAACAACATAAAAATAATTTTTTAACGTAATGCCAGAATTGCTACTTTTTTTTTGATTGCCTTCCAAAACGCAATCCAAAAGTCATATGTACCTTAATCCGGTACCAATAAAAACTGCGATTCTTCTGAAAAAAAACAAGATAGTTCTGTTGCTGGAAAAATAATGGGTATTAGAATTTGACAATGCAAATTCCTTTTTTTTCTTTAAAAACATGTTTTTTGTGCTAAAGTAGTAAAAAATATAAACTTACAGTAATTGTGTTGCAGCATTGCAGTAATTGTTGCTGATCCACAAGAAAGTTAACATGGTATTTTTTTTTTACCAATTGATGAATGCCATGGAAACAAAACCCCCCAAAACAATACCAGAATTTATAAGGAGGATTACACCCCCCCCCCCTTCCCCCAAATAAATTAATAAAGTTATAAAACACATGTGTTTTCCAGAGTGTTGCCATTATAAAATACAACTTGTCCCAAATAAAAGCCCTCATTCGACTGTGTCAACAAGTTATGGCTCTTGTAATATGACTATGAAATTGCGTGGTCCTGAAGGAACAAAATAGGGCGGTCTCTATTGGCTGAAATGGAGGAGAGAGAGAAAAGACAAACTGCAATAGAGTCAGCAAGGTTATGACTGAAAAGCTATGCAGCCGAATCCACTCACACGGGGACATGATAGGCCCTGTTTAAGAATAAAGATAGTCCTGATGAAAGATTCTTGATACTAAGTGGTTTACCCAGTGCAGTCTGGAAGAAAAGATGGGTTGTACAGAGCACAATGCATGTGAGAGCTCCACCTTCTTGTATGAACCTATATGCCAGACCGCGGATGATCTGTTCCCTGCAATACTTAATTGCCTCACCTAATAGCACTCTGGAGTAGTTTGAGACTGTATGGGACCCTTGAGACACCATAAATATCCTTGGCCATGGATTGGGTCCCCATAACCACACAACCCTACAGATATGAACATAACCAGTGTGTTCTTCCTTTCTCCCTTTTCATTACCTCCTCCTGTGTCTTTCTTAGCCCTGCGTCTATTTATTCTGTCTTTCTTGCTGGCTGATTTTAGCTGATGCTACGGTTTAGTGCCTTCCAATTGGTTATATCTTGGTGTTTTGTGCTACATCCTTTCTTGTTAAAGGGGTTGTCCCGCGCCGAAACAGTTTTTTTTTTTTTTTCAATAGCCCCCCCGTTTGGCGTGAGACAAACCCGATGCATGTGTTGAAAAAAAAAACGGATAGTACTTACCCGAATCCCTGCGCTCCGGTGACTTCTTACTTACCTTGCGAAGATGGCCGCCGGGATCTTCACCCTTGGTGGACCGCAGGTCTTCTGTGCGGTCCATTGCCGATTCCAGCCTCCTGATTGGCTGGAATCGGCACACGTGACGGGGCGGAGCTACGAGGAGCGCTCTCCAGCACGAGCAGCCCCATTCAACACGGAGAAGACCGGACTGCGCAAGCGCGTCTAATCGGGCGATTAGACGCTGAAAATTAGACGGCACCATGGAGACGGGGACGCTAGCAACGGAACAGGTAAGTGAATAACTTCTGTATGGCTCATATTTAATGCACGATGTATATTACAAAGTGCATTAATATGGCCATACAGAAGTGTATACCCCAACTTTGTTTCGCGGGACAACCCCTTTAAGGATGTTTTATATATTGGTCCTTGGTTAGCATAGCTTGATACTGTGATATATTTCATTGTATTTATACCCAAACATGCTAAGACTTTTTTATGATATCTCTTTTCTCTCTCATTTGCTGGCCTCTTCTCCCTTTCATAGTTCTTTGTTCTTGCATTGTGAGTTCAAGTTCCTCTGCGACTGGACAATTTTGTCCTTGAATTTTTTATGTTTTTACTTTTGAAAGTTTTAAAAAATTTCAATTATAAAAAAAATGCATGAGAGAAGTCCATTATAGTCACTAGGATCTGTTAGGTGACATTCATGCCTGTCATGTGCTGAATCTGACGTTTCTGTTATTTTCAATGTTGGCTCCTATGGTGGATCAAAACAATAGAAATATTGAGTGCAAGTGTAAAAAGTTGTAGCAAACCCTTAAACTTACCGTATTGTAGGTTTCTGTTGCTGGTTTGGTATAATTATTTTTCGGTGTCCATGTAGATGGGATAAGGATTTTAACACTTCTTATGAAAAGTCTTTTCTTAGTGGCCTGAAACAGATAGCTTGTTGCTTCATTTACCATTTCCTAAAACAGAAGAAAAACATTTTTCATTATATGTTACATATTGCCGCTGCATACGCAACACACCAATGTACATTAGATGCCAACTTGTATATTGCCACTTTCACATCCTGCACTGCAGCCTATTGACCAAACATCAGTTTGTAATGCTAATATAATAATATATTGCACTCCTGCAGTATTTCTCTGATGCACGTTCCTCTTTTTTCATGTAAAATTTGACTTCTGGGCAGCAATTGACTAGACGAGGTTTCACCACTGTGACTGTTAAGACACCTGCCTGTCTTTGACAGCGTTTGTGCTTTCACATGGAGTCAACACCAATGTTTGTTTTTCTGTGAAAAGAAGGAGAAATCCTGTTCACGGTAGGGATATTTTCAATCTCATGATGAAAGGAAAGGACTGCGCTGTACCAAAGGTCACATACTAGCGACATGGAATGTGCGTGGCATGAGTCCAGGGAAATTGGACATTGCGAAATGCAAAATGACAAGACTTGACATTGATATTCTTGGGATTAGTGGATTGAACTGAACAGGTAATGGATATTTTCAGTCAGATGACTTCACATTGCACTATGTTGGACATGAGAAAATCAAGAGGAATGGAGTAGCCTTTATTACAAACAAGCAGACATCGAAGGCAGTAGAAAGTTTTAGAAGAATCAGCGACCGTATCATTGCTATCCGGATACGTGGTAACTGGTAAGCCATTGAACATCTCAGTCTTACAGGTCTATGCCCCAACGACAGATGCTGATGAGAAAACTATTGAAGATTTTTTGCCAACGTCCAGAAAACTCTAAATGAAGTGCGAAAGAAGGAAATCATTTACATTATGGCCAACTTCAATTCCAAAGTCGGCAGTCAGTCAGAAGCAACCATCACAGGAAGATTTGGGTTTGGTGAAAGAAATGAAGCTGGTGGTCGCCTGGTACAGTTCTGTCAAGAAAATCAGCTCACGATAACAAACACATGGTTTATGCAACCCAAACACCGTTTGTACACGTGGACATCTCCCACTGGCCTCCATCAAAATCAGATTTATTACATCCTGTGTAATCATCATTGGAAAGTTCAAGGACTGCAATAAAAACCTTCCCTGGCTCCAACTATGGCACTGATTATGAACTCCTTGCAGCTAAGATCAAGATTAGATTCTGTAGCATTAAGAATAGTGCTTCATTAAGAAAACTCGACACCTCTTAAATTCCCCAATCATACACTATTGAGGTAGCAAATCGATTCAAACTGCTTGACACATCAGAAAAGCATCTAGAGGAACTATGGCACAATATATACAGACCACACTAATGGAAACAGCCAGTACGTATCTCACCTATAGGAAGCAGGAAAACTGATGCTATTGGTTATCCAAGCCAACCCCTCAGAATAGCCGATAAAAGAAGGCCAGCAAAGACAACCAGCTAAAAAGAGGAAGTTCAGCAACTAAATGACGATTTTCAATGAGCAGCATGGAAAGACAAGGAAATGGACTGGATTGAGCATTGCAAACAACTCGAAGCAGAAGCTATTAAAGGCCATATGCTAGGCCTATTCTCACAGGTCAAGCTGGCCCGAAAACCTTTCATGGCACGCAATGGCACAATCCAAGACAAAAATGGGAAGGAACTGAATGACCAACAAAGGAACTATATGCCTGCAACCACATACCTGGACCATTGTGTGAGGTGGAGCCCTCCATTATGGAGCCAGAAGTGGTTATGGCAATGAAACAGCTAAGCAAAAATAAAGCAGCACGCATAGGTTATTATACCAGCAGAGCTATTGCTGCCAGTACCAGTAAAAATCATCACAGTGCTGTGCCAGGCTGTATGGGTATCCAGACAATGGCCACAGGACTGGAAAAGATTTACTCCAACTACCAAACAATATCCCTAATTCCGTATGCGAGCAAGATCCTTCTCAAAATTATACAGGAAAGTCTGATATCAATAGTCAAAGCAGCACTCCCTGATGCACAGGCAGGATTCCGTCAAGGGCACCTGCGACCATCTTACAAAGCTGCAATGGACCATGAAAAAAGCTTGAGAATACCAAAAGAATATCTACATGTGCTTCATCGACTACATCAAGGCCTTTCACTGCAACGATCATGACAAGCTATGGCAGGCCCTACAAGAGCTGGTTGTATTGGCACATCTAGTCAAGCTGATAAAATCACTTTATACCAATTTTGAAGCCACTGTGAGAACACACTATGGGGACACAGATTGGTTGGGGATCGGCAAAGGTGCCTTTCACCCTTCTTGTGTAACCTATATGCAGAAGTGATCATGCGTAAAATGGATCTGAACGAATTGGAAACTGGAGTGAGAATAGGTGGCAGAAACATCAACAATCTCTGTTATGCAGATGATACAACTCTGCTTGCAGAAACAGAAACTGGTCTGAATCAGGTGATATGGAAGATTAAAACCGAAAGTGAAAAAATTGGCCTTTACCTGAATTTAAAGGAGACTAAAATTATGACAACTTCAAAAAATGGCCATAGAAGGCATGGGAGGCTCATCTTCGAAAACTGACCAGGATGCAGAATCTATGCCAAAGATAAAACGTAGGATAGCATTGGGGTGAAGTGCAATGCCAAACATAATCTGGAAAAGTAGGGATATTAGTGTAGCAATAGAGATGAGCGAACACCAAAATGTTCGGGTGTTCGTTATTCGGAACGAACTTCCCGCGATGTTCGAGGGTTCGTTTCGAACAACGAACCCCATTGAAGTCAATGGGCGACCAGAGCATTTTTGTATTTCGCCGATGCTCGCTAAGGTTTTCATGTGTGAAAATCTGGGCAATTCAAGAAAGTGATGGGAATGACACAGAAACGGATAGGGCAGGCGAGGGGCTACATGTTGGGCTGCATCTCAAGTTCACAGGTCCCACTATTAAGCCACAATACCGGCAAGAGTGGGCCCCCCCCCCCTCCCAACAACTTTTACTTCTGAAAAGCCCTCATTAGCATGGCATACCTTTGCTAAGCACCACACTAGCTACAACAAAGCACAATCACTGCCTGGATGACACTCCGCTGCCACTTCTCCTGGGTTACATGCTGACCAACCGCCCCCCCTCCCCCCCCCACAGCGCACACCAAAGTGTCCCTGCGCAGCCTTCAGCTGCCCTCATGCCACGCCACACTCATGTCTATTTAGAAGTGCGTCTGCCATGAGGAGGAACCGCAGGCACACCCTGCAGAGGGTTGGCACGGCTAGGCAGCGACCCTCTTTAAAAGGGGCGGGGCGATAGCCCACAATGCTGTACAGAAGCAATGAGAAATAGAATCCTGTGCCACCGCCATCAGGAGCTGCACACGTAGGCATAGCAATGGGGAACCTATGTGCCACACACTATTCATTCTGTCAAGGTGTCTGCATGCCCCAGTCAGACCGGGCTTTTTAATTCATAGACACAGGTAGGTACAACTCCCTATTGTGAAGTCCCTGTGGACCGACAGCATGGGTGGGTGCCAGGAAGCCACCGGCGGTACATAGAAATATCCCATTGCATTGCCCAACACAGCTGAGGTAGTAATGTCGTGCGTAATACAGGTGGGCTTCGGCCCACACTGCATGCCCCAGTCTGACCGGGGTTCTTTACAAGTGGACACATGTAGGTTACACTCCCTGTGGACATACTGCCTGGGTGGGTGCCAGGAAGCCACCGGCGGTACATAGAAATATCCCATTGCATTGCCCAACACAGCTGAGGTAGTAATGTCATGCGTAATACAGGTGGGCTTCGGCCCACACTGCATGCCCCAGTCAGACTGGGGTTCTTTAGAAGTGTACAGATGTATTAAAAACTCCGTGTGCACCTACAGCATGGGTGGCTCCCTGGAACCCACCGGCGGTACACAAAAATATCCCATTGCATTGCCCAACACAGCTGAGGTAGTAATGTCGTGCATAATGCAGGTGGGCTTCGGCCCACACTGCATGCCCCAGTCAGACTGGGGTTCTTTAGAAGTGGACACATGTAGGTTAAACTCCCTGTGGACCCACTGCCTGGGTGGGTGCCAGGAAGCCACCGGCGGTACATAGAAATATCCCATTGCATTGCCCAACACAGCTGAGGTAGTAATGTCGTGCGTAATACAGGTGGGCTTCGGCCCACACTGCATGCCCCAGTCAGACTGGGGTTCTTTAGAAGTGTACAGATGTATTAAAAACTCCGTGTGCACCTACAGCATGGGTGGCTCCCTGGAACCCACCGGCGGTACACAAAAATATCCCATTGCATTGCCCAACACAGCTGAGGTAACGTCAGCTGTAATGCAGGTGGGCTAAAAATTAATTTGATTACACTGTAGGCGAGGGCCCACAAAAATTGCTGAATCAACAGTACTAATGTACATCCCAAAAATTGGCCATGGCCAGCCAAGAGGGCAGGTGAAACCCATTAATCGCTTTGGTTAATGTGGCTTAAGTGGTAACTAGGCCTGGAGGCAGCCCAGTGTAACGAAAAATTGGTTCAAGTTAAAGTTCCAACGCTTTTAAGCGCATTGAAACTTATAAAAATTGTTCAGAAAAATTATTTGAGTGAGCCTTGTGGCCCTAAGAAAAATTGCCCGTTCAGCGTGATTACGTGAGGTTTCAGGAGGAGGAGCAGGAGGAGGAGGAGGAATATTAGACACAGATTGATGAAGCAGAAATGTCCCCGTTTTGGATGGTGAGAGAGAACGTAGCTTCCATCCGCGGGTGCAGCCTACGTATTGCTTACGTATCGCTGCTGTCCGCTGGTGGAGAACAGAAGTCTGGCAAAATCCAGCCTTTGTTCATCTTGATGAGTGTTAGCCTGTCGGCACTGTCGGTTGACAAGCGGCTACGCTTATCTGTGATGATTCCCCCAGCCGCACTAAACACCCTCTACGACAAGACGCTAGCCGCAGGACAAGCAAGCACCTCCAGGGCATACAGCGCTAGTTCAGGCCACGTGTCCAGCTTCGACACCCAGTAGTTGTAGGGGGCAGAGGCGTCACCAAGGATGGTCGTGCGATCCGCTACGTACTCCCTCACCATCCTTTTACAGTGCTCCTGCCGACTCAGCCGTGACTGGGGAGCGGTGACACAGTCTTGGTGGGGAGCCATAAAGCTGGCCAGGCCCTTAAAGACTGTTGCACTGCCTGGGATGTACATGCTGCTCGATCTACGCACATCCCCTGCTACCTTGCCCTCGGTACTGCGCCTTCTGCCACTAGCGCTGTCGGCTGGGAATTTTACCATCAGCTTGTCCGCAAGGGTCCTGTGGTATAGCAACACTCTCGAACCCCTTTCCTCTTCGGGAAACAGAGTGGGCAGGTTCTCCTTATACCGTGGATCGAGCAGTGTGTACACCCAGTAATCCGTCGTGGCCAGAATGCGTGCAACGCGAGGGTCACGAGAAAGGCATCCTAACATGAAGTCAGCCATGTGTGCCAGGGTACCTGTACACAACACATGGCTGTCTTCACTAGGAAGATCACTTTCAGGATCCTCCTCCTCCTCCTCCTCAGGCCATACACGCTGAAAAGATGACAGGCAATCAGCCGGTGTACCGTCAGCAGCGGCCCAAGCTGTCTCTTCCCCCTCCTCCTCATCCTCCTCATGCTCCTCCTCCTCCTCCTGTACACGCTGAGAAATAGACAGGAGGGTGCCCTGACTATCCAGCGGCATACTGTCTTCCCCCGCCCCCGTTTCCGAGCGCAAAGCAGCTGCCTTTATGGTTTGCAGGGAATTTCTCAAGATGCATAGCAGAGGAATGGTGACGCTAATGATTGTAGCATCGCCGCTCACCACCTGGGTAGACTCCTCAAAATTACCAAGGACATGGCAGATGTCTGCCAACCAGGCCCACTCTTCTGAAAGGAATTGAGGAGGCTGACTCCCACTGCGCCGCCCATGTTGGAGTTGGTATTCGACTATAGCCCTACGTTGTTCATAGAGCCTGGCCAACATGTGGAGCGTAGAGTTCCACCGTGTGGGCACGTCGCACAGCAGTCGGTGCACTGGCAGCTTACAGTGATGTTGCAGGGTGCGCAGGGTGGCAGCGTCCGTGTGGGACTTGCGGAAATGTGCGCAGAGCCGGCGCGCCTTTACGAGCAGGTCTGACAAGCGTGGGTAGCTTTTCAGAAAGCGCTGAACCACCAAATTAAAGACGTGGGCCAGGCATGGCACGTGCGTGAGGCTGCCGAGCTGCAGAGCCGCCACCAGGTTACGGCCGTTGTCACACACGACCATGCCCGGTTGGAGGCTCAGCGGCGCAAGCCAGCGGTCGGTCTGCTGTGTCAGACCCTGCAGCAGTTCGTGGGCCGTGTGCCTCTTATCGCCTAAGCTGAGTAGTTTCAGCACGGCCTGCTGACGCTTGCCCACCGCTGTGCTGCCACACCGCGCGACACCGACTGCTGGCGACATGCTGCTGCTAACACATCTTGATTGCGAGACAGAGGAGGAGGAGGAGGAGGAGGAGGAGGGTGCTTTAGTGGAGGAAGCATACACCTCCGCAGATACCACCACCGAGCTGGGGCCCGCAATTCTGGGGGTGGGTAGGACATGAGCGGTCCCAGGCTCTGACTCTGTCCCAGCCTCCACTAAATTCACCCAATGTGCCGTCAGGGAGATGTAGTGGCCCTGCCCGCCTGTGCTTGTCCACGTGTCCGTAGTTAAGTGGACCGTGGCAGTAACCGCGTTGGTGAGGGCGCGTACAATGTTGCGGGAGACGTGGTCGTGCAGGGCTGGGACGGCACATCGGGAAAAGTAGTGGCGACTGGGAACTGAGTAGCGCGGGGCCGCCGCCTCCATGATACTTTTGAAGGACTCCGTTTCCACAACCCTATACGGCAGCATCTCAAGGCTGATGAATTTTGCTATGCGGACGGTTAACGTTTGAGCGTGCGGGTGCGTGGCGGCGTACTTGCGCTTGCGCTCCAACAGTTGCGCAAGCGACGGCTGGACGGTGCGCTGAACTACACTGCTGGATGGGGCCGAGGACAGCGGAGGTGAGGGTGTGGGTGCAGGCCAGGAGACGGTAGTGCCTGTGTCCTGAGAGGGGGGTTGCATCTCAGTGGCAGGTTGGGGCACAGGGGGAGAGGCAGGGGTGCAAACCGGAGGCGCTGAACGGCCTTCGTTCCACCTTGTGGGGTGCTTGGCCATCATATGTCTGCGCATGGTGGTGGTGGTGAGGCTGTTGGTGTTGGCTCCCCGGCTGAGCTTTGCGCGACAAAGGTTGCACACCACTGTTCGTCGGTCGTCAGGCGTCTCTGTGAAAAACTGCCAGACCTTAGAGCACCTCGGCCTCTGCAGGGTGGCATGGCGCGAGGGGGCGCTTTGGGAAACAGTTGGTGGATTATTCGGTCTGGCCCTGCCTCTACCCCTGGCCACCGCACTGCCTCTTGCAACCTGCCCTGCTGATGCCCTTGACTCCCCCTCTGAAGACCTGTCCTCCTGAGTAAGCGTTGCACACCAGGTGGGGTCAGTCACCTCATCGTCCTGCTGCTCTTCCTCCAAATCCTCTGTGCGCTGCTCCCTCGGACTTACTGCCCTTACTACTACCTCACTGCAAGACTGTGTCTGATCGTCATCGTCCTCCTCACCCACAGAAAGTTGTTGAGACAGTTGGCGGAAGTCCCCAGCCTCTTCCCCCGGACCCCGGGAACTTTCGAATGGTTGGGCATCAGTGACGATAAACTCCTCTGGTGGGAGAGGAACCGCTGCTGCCCAATCTAAGCAGGGGCCCGAGAACAGTTCCTGGGAGTGTTCCCGCTCCTGAGCAGGTGTCATTGTAGTGGAGTGAGGAGGCTGGGAGGAAGGAGGAGCAGCAGACAGAGGATTCGGATTTGCAGCAGTGGACGGCGCAGAACTGCGGGTAGACGATAGGTTGCTCGAAGCACTTTCTGCCATCCAGGACAGGACCTGCTCACACTGCTCATTTTCTAATAACCGTCTCCCGCGTGGACCCATTAATCTGGCGATGAATGTGGGGACACCAGAAACGTGCCTCTCTCCTAATCGCGCAGCAGTCGGCTGCGACACACCTGGATCAGGAGCTCGGCCTGTGCCCACACCCTGACTTGGCCCTCCGCGTCCTCGGCCGCGTCCACGTCCTCTAGGCCTACCCCTACCCCTCAGCATGCTGTATTACCAGTGATTTGATTTCACAGGCAGCTAATAAATTGGCGCAAGACTGCAGGCCAAATATAATTTTTTCCCTTTTTTGAAAACGAAAGGCCCCACTGCCTCTAGTGAATGTATAATCTAAGTTTAATAACTGTGCTGTGTCCCTGCTAATGTGTCACAGAACGTGAGGGTAGCAGAGTTATTAACTGTGGCAGAGCAGGTATTTTTTTTCCCAATTAAGGAAAGCAAATGGCAAAGCCAGGAGTAAAACGTAGCTGGGTGCGTCTGATTTTTACAGGTTGCACACGCAGCCGACACGTGTCCACCGCCCTTAGGACGGACAGAGGCAGGACAAATAGAATTATTTTCCGTTTTTTTGCACCAAAAGGCAGCACTGCGTATATTCTATGAACATGAGAAGTTTAATAACTGTGCTGTTTTCCTGCTAATGTGTCACAGAACGTGAGGGTAGCAGAGTTATTAACTGTGGCAGAGCAGGTATTTTTTTTCCCAATTAAGGAAAGCAAATGGCAAAGCCAGGAGTAAAACATAGCTGGGTGCGTCTGATTTTTACAGGTTGCACACGCAGCCGACACGTGTCCACCGCCCTTAGGACGGACAGAGGCAGGACGAATAGAATTATTTTCCGTTTTTTTGCACCAAAAGGCAGCACTGCGTATATTCAATGAATAATAACTGTGTTGTGGCCCTGCCTATACAATTCTTTCCCTGCAGTATCAATGGAGGGTGCAATGCTCTGCAGAGGCGATTTTGAGAAGCAAAAAAAAATGCAGCACAGCTAACAGCAGCCTGGACAGTACTGCACACGGTTAAATATGGCCCTAGAAAGGACCGTTGAGGTTCTTGAAGGCTACACTCACTCCTAACACTCTCCTTGCCTATGCAGCACTTCTGTCCCTAATGCCGGGTGCAACGCTCTGCAGAGCCGATTTTGAGAAAAAAAAAATTTGCCACTGCTAACAGCAGCCAACACACAGCTATCAGTGGCCCTAATAAGGACCTTTGGGGGGTCTTGAAGCCTACACTAACTACCAATTCTTTCCCTACAGCAGCTCCGGTACAAACAGCACTGTCCCTCATCTAACTCACACGGCATCTGAGGCGAACCGCGGGAGGGGCCGACTTTTATGTTCGGGTGACACCTGATCTTCCCAGCCACTCACAGCAGGGGGGTGGTATAGGGCTTGAACGTCACAGGGGGAAGTTGTAATGCCTTCCCTGTCTTTCAATTGGCCAGAAAAGCGCGGTAACGTCTCAGGGAAGGAAGTGAAAGTAACCAGAACACCGCATGGTGTTCGTTACGAATAACGAACATCCCGAACACCCTAATATTCGCACGAATATCAAGCTCGGAAGAACACGTTCGCTCATCTCTATGTAGCAACTAAATGCAGAATAGTGCATATCATCGTTTCCCCTATAGCTATATATGGATGCGAAAGCTGGACTGTGAAAAAAACTGATAGGAGGATTGACATGTTCGAGCTGTGCTGCTGGTGAAAGCTGCTGCGTGTACCCTGGACAGCAAGAGTAACAGAGAAATCCTGAATCGTGTAAAACACGATATATCACTGGAGGGGAAGATGGCCCGCCTCAGACTCATGTATTTTGGCCATGTAATGTGAGCAAAGTCGATGGAAAAATCTATACTGCTTGGACAGATCAGTCGCAATAGAAGACCCGGCTACCAAAAGAGATGATGGCCGATACTCCAAATCACACTGCAGAGCAACACAGAGCGATTTTTAAAAATGCATTCAGCACCATAAGGTGCCTCCTTTATGATTCAAAAAGTATTTTATTGAATATGCCTTATAACACAGTCTTAATTAAGCATTAACATAAACATTATGTGCATAAATCGTGCCATACATATTGTCATAAATTGGAATGAAACATAGTGAGCATGAAATCCAGGCTAAATCTAGTCTGTAACAAATACATCAAAAGGCACGTAACTTTTGGGCTTTGTTGTTCTTATAGAAAAACAAAGACCCAAAAAAGTGAAAAACCTACCACAGAGTAAGTGACAGAAAGGAAAGAACACATACTAAGTATTAGGGTTTAGAAAAAGGAGAGTAACAACCTAGGGTAGCCGGGGAGGGAAGGAGGGGGAGGGAGTTTTGGCTATTGTGAATTCGCCACCAAATTACTGTCTCAAATCTTTTCTAATTGGTGTTTTAAGTCTGAGAACTTCTCTTTTGACCCAGGCCTTCAACCTAGATGAAGAGCGAAACTGTACCCACATTGCCCATAAACTATAAAATTTAGAAAATGTGTTGTTCTCATCAGTGCACAGTGCATTAGCCATTAATCAACTATCCTGACAACAAGTCCTCAATGGTTTTTGCCCAGAAAACCTTTTTAAGTATAGCAATTTTAACCCTCATTGCAGCAAACATATGACAAATCCCATTTTTGTTGCAAATTATTTGGATGTTGTTTAGTAAGGTCATCTATTTTATTTTGTTTGTTGCGAATTAGCTATATATAACTATTTACTAAGGCTGGGCTTACATAATGGGGGGGCGGATATAGGCTGGGAGTTCGTCCGGTGACCCTGCGTATGGCGCACAATTGTATTGCGTAAAACTGTGTACCGTCGCAACCATAGAGCACAATGGGCTCTATAGTCGCGGATTCCGCGGTAAAATAGAACATACTGCGTTTTTTTTTCGGCGAGTGGATTATGCAATTCCGACCTGCTAACATGAGTGGAATTGTGTAATACAATGCATTTGATTGATCAGCATATTATCGTGGATCATACGATCACGGAATACGCAATTCAAGTCTTATTGTGAGAGACTGGCCTAAGGTCAAATAATACAGCCTGATAATATTGGTAGAACCTGATTACATTCCGCTAGCTACCTGCCTTCTTGTCCTTTCATTGTTATATAAATGTTTGGTTATTTTTTTGGCACTTGTACTTTACCACATATTTTTGGAGTTCATATATACTGCATGCTTCTCTTTATTGACAGTTCAGCATTCTATCATATTTAACAGTATTGGATATATTTTTTTCATATTTGTGGACATCTTGTGACTTTTTCGTTTCGTTTGGTTTTCAGTAGTTCATGACGGTGTCCTACTTTTTGAAGAGGAATATGTTATAAGTTTTATAAGTGCCAGAAAAGCTGTGTAAAAGGAAAATTTTTGCAAAAAAAGGTTATCCTTTTTTTTTACCTGGGCTATGCATGCTCAAAATTATAGGGCAAAGCCTGCAGGGTATTAACTCTTACATCCCCATGACAACACTTCCATCCTGTGCACTACCCTTCTCATGGTGACATTCTGTGGATGCAAATCACAATCCACACCAATATACTGATCTCAATAGGCTTGGTTAATGCCTATACATTGATATGTTTAGTAGTTAAAATGATAAAGCTGTTGCATAAGCTGTCGTGATCACCATGTGGAACTGAGTATATCAGAAAATAAATGATATGATAAGCATCAGCATTGACCCTAGAGTTGCGTTTCAACATAAAGGATTTTTTGTAGATTTTCTGTGCAGATTTCACACTAAAAATCCACAACTTTATATACTACAATGCAAGTGAGTGGTCACAAAACTCCATTTACACGTGATGAGTGAAATCTGTGCACATTTGAGGGCACACACAGGATTTGGAACTATATGTATGTCACAGATATATGTTTGAAGATTTTCGCACAGGATTTCACACTGTACAATGCAAAAAAAATTGCAAACTCTGAATATAGTGATCATGAATACAGTATGTATTTGGCAGAAACAGTCGTTTCAGAATAGTCATAACTTTTAGCTTTTCATTTTACAACTTTTGAATTCTTTATTTCCTAGTTAAAGATTTCGTAATTAGTTCCTCTGAATATGACTCATTGCAGTCACAGAGCCAAAAGGAAGCTTAATAAAGAAGTTCAAATTCCAACATGCTCAAAAACTTTCTTACAAGTTTATAACAAGGAAGTGAGTGTCATAGCTGAAGGGAATGTAGAGGTGGTAGTCAGACTCTCGCCTTAGTGCCTGCAGGTGTACATTCTGCCACATAAGACACCATTATTTATAAATGCTACATCCAGTATTCTAATTCTATTAGCCAGAGTGAAGAGTTACTCTCACATAACTTGCCCTTCCATGTGTTACCTGGTCAGCCATTCTTTTCATATATGGCCAGCTGCACGTTCAATGGTCTGGCTTCAATATGAAAAGGGGTTGTCTTGCCCTTTACAAAAAGTAATTGATTTACTCCTTAAAATTATGCAATGTTTTCTATACTTTGGGGTGACTACCCACTAGCGTTTTTTTTTCCGCTGAGAATTTGCAGCGTTTTTTGTTTTTTTTTGCAATCGTCAATGGGACTCTCTAATGGTAAAAACGCAACGTAACTTGCGTTTTTCGTGCGTTGCCTTTTTCAACATTAGAAAGTCCCATTGACAATTGGAAAAAAAGCGAATTCGCAGCGGAAAAAAAAAACACTAGTGGGTAGTCACCCTCAGGCCGCTTTCACACAGCAAAGAAAATCATGCGAGATTTGTGCATTATGAGATGCACAAATCTTGCACGAATATGAACACTATTCTTTTGACTGAGGTCATACACATGAGTGATTTTTTTTTTTTGCAGTGAAGGAAAAAATTGTGGAATGTCCTATTTCTGGGCGTTCCTTCCGAACACCTCGCCCATTGTTTTCAACTGCATGCGATGCCATGCGGGGTTTCCCATTTGGCAAACCACATGAATACAAAGTGTTTGCATTTCAAGATAATAATAATCTTTATATGTATAGCACCAACTTATTCTGCATGCCCTTTCAAAGCACAGAAGAACACACACAATACAACAATTACATGTGGTATTCAATTACTTGAAAACAAACAGGGTGGGGGTGAAAGAGGGGCAGGAAATGAAGCATGGGGGAACACAAACAATACAACAATTACATGTGGTATTCAGTTATTTGGAAACAAGAGGTATGGGTGATAAGGAGGTACAGGGACTGGAGATCTACAAGATGGACAAAGTGGAGGTGTGAGGATCTACAGGGAGGGACAAGGAGCATGTTGTGGGGAGAGCGTGAATTAGTTCAGAAGATTTGGTATGATTCTTTGAAGAGGTTCCTTTTTATGGTGAGTTTGAAGTTCCGTGCATCTGGGATTGTCCGGATGTTTTGCGGTAGTGCGTTCCAGAGGACCGGTGCTGCTCTAGTGAGGTCCTCGTGGCGAGCATGTGAGGTTCGTATTAGTTTAAGTGTGTTAGTGGATCGGAGTGTGTTGGCTGGGTGATCTATGGACAGGAGGGAAGTAATGAACGGTGGTGTGGCGCCATTGAGAGTTTTGTGGATAAGGTTGATGAGTTTGAATGAAGTTCTGTAATGGGTGGGCAGCGAATGCAGCAATGGGCATAGTGCAGAGGCATCTGAGAAGCGGCTGGATAGGAGGATAAGTCTAGCTTCTGCATTTAATATGGATTGGAGAGGGGAGAGTCTGTTGCGGAGAAGGCCGATGAGTAGCTAATTGTAGTAGTCGAGTTGGAAATGGATGAGGGCGATAACTAGTGTCTTTAGCGTGTCCGTGGTGAGAAACGGCCTGATTTTAGCAATATTTCTGAGGTGCAGGTGGCATGTTCGGGCCAGAGATTGGATGTGGGGGGTAAAGGAGCGGTCAGAGTCCAATAGCATATCTTTGTCTATCTATCCAGCCTATATTACAAGTCATTAGGGTGCTTTACAAGTTTAATCCTCAATCTTATTTATCTAGGAGTACTATCATCAGTAATCTAGATCATTACCCTTGACCCTCTGACACTCACTGGTTACTAATCTGATCTTACTATCCTTACACTATAACAAGTGAAATTCTTGGAACTACAAATAACATCTCTATTGTCTTAAACTCCTGATGACCTGCCATACATCCACGGGGAAACGCGTTGAGTAACATATCACGAGTTGAAAAATATAATACTCATAGAGGAAGATAGAGAGTTAACATAAACCACGAGTTGAAATATATACTACTCATATAAATCAGATATATAGAGTTACCGGGTTGGTATAATTATTACCCGGCAGAGTGTACTAATAGAATAATCTCTGAAGAATTTGACTATTTAGTCTATCTTCAAAATATCATTGTTAAGAGGCAATTGGGTACACTCTACAGAAAGCTCTACTATCAGCCTTTCCCAAATAACTAATAGAAAGGATCCATTTTTGGCTGAGTGAGCTGTGTCTGTATGAATAAGTGTACCCCAATTCATACTTTTTAGTGTTTGTTTGTGATTTCTGTCCTGTGGTTAATCAAATATTTGTTTCTAACACTTTTCATATCGGTTAGCACAGTTTTTTGTTTTATGCGTGTGCCCAGTTTGTATTTTAAAGAATATAAATAAAGTTTAATTTTAGTTAAGTCCGATCTGTTAAGGGCACTTTTAAGGATGGGCCAGTTTTTTTGTAGTATTTTCCGAATTTCTTGAGTTTGGTTATTATATTTAGTTATAAAGGCTAATCCTGGTTTGGTCTTTTTGGGGGGGATGGTTCCTTATTTGTTTAGGTCCTTTTCTTTCACTTATTTTATCATCCTTTATTGTTGCTTCTTTTTCTTCTTCTTCTTCTAGTACTCGTTCCCCTACTTCTTCATCTTCTTCTTCTTTTCATATTTTCTCATAGGCTGCATTATTAAGTTTTTCTGGATATTTCTTTTCCAGGAATCTCTTTTTTAAAATGAGGGCTTGTTTCTCAAAATCCGCTATTTTTATACAATTCCGTCTGATTCTTTTTAATTGTCCATAAGGGATATTTCGTTTCCAATGTTGTGCGTGGCAACTATAAAAATCTATATAGCTATTGCTGTCTACTTTTTTGAAATGAGTTGTAGTAATAATCCTGCCCTCTTCATGGGTCAGTTCTAAATCCAGGAAAACCAGCTTCTTGCAATCAATGTTGTCTGTAAATTGAAGATTACATTCATTTTGATTGAGGGTTTTAATGAACTCTATCAGTTCACTCCTACTTCCATCCCAGATAATTATGATGTCATCTATAAATCTTTTGTGAAATATTATTCTTTTATCTCTAAATCTATCCTCCTCAAAAACTCCTACATACAAATTTGCATAAGTTGGTGTCCCCATCGCGGTCCCGCGTTTCTGTTTGTAGTATTTTTTGTCAAATGTGAAATAGTTGTTTTCTAGAATGAATAATATTAATTCGGTAATGAACTTGACCTGTTGATGTGGCATTAGTGGATCTTTAAATAGATGGTTCTCTATCGTTGGAACTCCTTTGTTGTGGGGAATACAATGCTTCCCCGTCTAACGAACACCAAAGGTATGAGATGTGTCATTTGACATCCCTAATTAATCATAGTAAATGACCTGTAACTTTAAGAAACGGGGGTAGTTCTTTAACATATTTTTGAAGCTGTTTGTCGATGTATTCTGACAAACCACTAGTGATTGAATCTATACTGGCAATGATGGGTCTGCCGGGTGGATTATTTATGTCTTTATGTACCTTTGATAAATGGTGGAAATAAGGTGTTTTTGGTTCTATTTGTAAAATATATTTTCCTTCTAGTTTAATTATGCCTCCTTCTGGTAGTTCTATCAACGATTTTTATATATCTTTAGTCGGATCTTCTTTTAATATCATGTACTGGTCTTTATCTGTTAGTATTCTCAAGCTTTCCTCATGGCATCTTTTTTTTATCCATGAGCACCATCCCTCCCCCTTTGTTTACTTTTTTCACAACTAAATCTTTTTTTCTCCGCTAATTCTCTAAGTGTGGTCTGTTGGAGTTTGGTTAAATTGGATTTTCTTCTCTTTTTTTCTTTTTTGATGTATCCAGACTTGTGAAATCCCTTAATACATTCTGATAAAATAGCTCTATCTGTGGTCCCTTTGCCTCTATTGGATATAATCTACTTAATGGTTTCAGGTCTGTATGGATGGGGTCCTCGAGATTAAATTCAACCTCATATTCTTCCATCTTTTTTTCTTTATTCATTATGAAATACAGATTCAAGGTAATTTTTCTTATAAACTGGTTGAGATCCACAAAGATATCAAACAAATTCCCCACTCAATGACGTCGTAACTGCCCCTGCACCAGCGTCCACCACGAGTGATAGGAATGTAAGTAGATTTTAATTTGTATATATAGAGATGTATTTCATATACTATATGCTTGAAAAAGGCAATCTGAAGTTGCCGAAATGTGTTGCATAAATAAATTAACCATGCGGACCAACGGGTCTACGGCTGATCCTTCTGTGTTCCAAAGCGTGGGGATTTTTTCTATTGCAAATTAGGTCATTTGATACTTTTGTGAGGGCGGTTTTGGTCGAGTGAGGGTGGGGGAGGGGGTTGAAGAGAGAATTGTCAGAGAGGAAGCATGTGAGGAGCAAGCCAGGCATTCTAGTAATTTGGAGATGAAGGGGAGGTTTGAGATGGGTCGGTAGTTGGCACCGTCAGCCGAATCAAGGGGAGGTTTCTTTCGCAGAGGGGATATGATGGAGTGTTTGAATGAGGAGGGGAAGATGCCAGAGATCAAGGAAAGATTGAAGATGGTGGTGAGGTGGGTAATGACAGCCAGGAAAAGGGAAGGGAGGAGGTGTGAGGGAAGAGGGTTACAGGCGCAGGTGGTGGGGCGAGCGGCGGAAAGCAGTCTGAAGACTTCTTCATCTGTCGTTGGTTCTAGTATAGACAGTGAGTGAGTGATGGATGCAGTGCTGAAGAGGCTGGGATCGGGGCTAGCTATGCAGTGTTCAGTGATTTCTTTTCGATGGTTTTGATTTTTTTCTTTGAAATGGGCTTTGAGCATAAATTTAAAGTGGAGGAAGTCTGCGGGCTGTTTCAATTTTTCTCCACAGCTGTTCAGCACACCTAGAGCTCCCCCGGATGAAGGGCGTTTGGGGTGTGAACTACGGTTGGCATAGTCTGTGTTGGACAGCTCAGATCATGGGTGGTGCCACTTTATCCAGGGCCCTTCTGAGGGCGGTGGAGTAATGTTCGGCTGACAGGTTGGGGCATGAGAGGGGAGAGATGGGGGACAGGAAAGACTGTAATGTCTTGGCGAACTATTGAGTGTGGACAGTCTGAAAGTTCCTAGAGGTGGGATAGGTAGGAGAGTCTGTTGCGATGCTAAGGTGCCTAATGGAGAAGAAGAACTCAGAATGGGAGGGAGGAGTTTACAAAGTGGGAGGTGGAGGAAAATTAGGTTCCAGATTATTAAGTGCAAGCAACTAGGCTCAGGAGAGCACAGGCAGGTTCATGTAGTGGACTGCATGATCACAGTCTAGTCAGGCAGGTCTCATCTCTAGTCCTGCTTCTTGGTGAAGTTGTTACAGATTCATGAACCTAGAGAGAAAGTTACTTGCAGAGTTTCATCAGTTGTTAGGAATTATATCCATTTAAGTGTCCTACAGTGGACTGTGTTGTCTCTAGTCCTAGTTCATGGTGAAGTCACCATACATTCATGAATCTTGAAAAATCATACTAGGGCTTATTTTCAGGGAAACAAGGGTAGGTCTGATTAAAAATTTTATTAGAAGTTAATTAGACTTGTCTGAAGCTGCCAAACGTAGCAGTAGTGTATCATTAAGTTTCAACAAAAATTGCCAATGTTTTGTAGGGGAGCTGCAAAAATACTAAATTTTAGGAAGGCAAAATTTGACCAGCTCAAAGATACTCTTAACTGTATTGACAGGGACAATGTCCTCAGAAATAATAGTACAGGCAATAAATGGGAAATGACTTCAGAAATAGCACAGGGAAAACACAAGAAACAATTTACAAATAATAAAAAAGTAATTCTACCTGATAGGGAGCAAAGTTCAGTATTGCTGAGAAGGCACCGACCTGATGTGGTGTGGTTTGTTATACAAAACAACTCTGCCCTTATGTGACTACTCGCTAAGCCTCACACTCACTCATCATCGGCATAGGGTGGAACATGGAAACGTAGCCTGGCATCTCATTCTTATGAAAGTTGTCTAAAAGAAAATTTGTCTTTGTTGCCCATAACAACCAATCATAGCGAAACTTTCTTATACTATTGAGGTAGACTGAAAGCTGCACTGTGATTAGTTGCTATGGGTAGCAAAGATTTTCTTTTAGACAACTTTCATAACACTGTGGTGCCAGGCTAATTTATGCATATATCAGGGGACAATCCAGTGATCTCTCACATCATCTATTTATACCCGGGAATGTGACTGTAACAAGGGAACATCCTCTTCGTCTAGAGGAAAGAAGGTTACTACACCAACAAAGAAGGAAATTCTTTACTGTAAGAGCAGTGAGACTTTGGAACTCTCTGCCTGAAAATGTGGTGATGGTGAACTCAAATAAAGAGTTCAAGATGGGCCTTGACGTCTTTATTGCGTATTACAATATTGCATGTTATAGTCGCTAATTACTTCGGAAGGATTGTTGAACTTGGGATTATTCTGATTTTCCGATTAGAGTCAGAAAACAAATTTTTTCCCTTAAATGATTACATTGGCTTCTGCCTTATTGTTTTTTTTTTTGCCTTCCTCTGGATCAACATTGGGGGTAAGGGGCTAATAGGCTGAACTGGATAGACAAATGTCTTTTTTGGCCTAACATACTATGTTACCATCTATATATATATAAATATCTACGCTCAAGAAAATAATTCAGTGGAATTAGGAATAATAGTTACAATGCAATGGCGTCAGCTATTTCAAATACATGAAATAACTCAGGGCAAACAAACATCGGAGTTCTGCTATGTGTTGCCCCAGCGACCTACTTTTGTAGGCACTGGCAGAATTTTCCCTAGTCTCCACAGGCTTTTATTTTATTTTTAGCGCATGTAATTAAAATATTTCCCAATAAACAACATTCCGGAACAACACTTTTTCACTATTTGTCAACAATTTTTCCTGCAAAGTTGAATCTAAAACCTTTACTTTTGCATCTGCTCTTCTCCCTACTCTTGAGAATGTAATATACAATTATCCATGCACAAAAACTGGCTCCGGCAAATAAATTCCAACATGATCAAGTGTTTTGCCTTCTGATTTATTAACGATTGTAGGAAATTCAGGTTTTGCTGGAAACTGCCACTGCTTAGGCGGAATGGCAACCTAGTTTCACATGGGCATAAATCAATATGTGGAATTAACACCACTTCGCCTTAACTGGATCCTGTCAACAACCTCTGCTTGAATGATATTTGGCAATAATCCTCCATTCCAAAGGCCACGTGTCAGGACCGGCGGCTTGCGGATCTGTTCCCTCGCCGCCAGTCCTGTCACACAGGCAGCTGCCATGCGGCGAAGGGGAGCCCCAGCCCTTGTCTTTTCCCCTGGCCGCCAGGCTCCTCCTTGCCGCCGGGTTGCTAGGGACGCAGCGGGGGCCGCGCCGCATCCTCGGCTCCATGGCAACCCGGCACTCATTTTCTTCTCCGCCTCCTCCAGGGCTGGGGGCGGGGTCCCCAGCAGGGCTGGGTGTGCCCGATGGCTGTCAGACTCCCCGCCGCAATCAGCTGCTGGGGCAGGAGCTCTGACAGGATTTAAACCTGTCTGTGTGTGCAAATGGTTGCCAGTGTTAGTTTGGTCTTCCAGCTGCACCCGCATATTGTTTGACTCCTGTTCTGACCCCGACTTTCTGACTTTCTTCTTTTTGGACTTGACGTTTTGCCTGACCCCTTTGTTCTGTGTACCCTCCTATCGCCGATCCGGATAGTCTGACCCTTCTACTGTTTGTTTGTCTCCAGTATCTGTTTGTCGTTCTTGTGTCCCGCTTCCTTAGTGAGTGTAAGGACCGCCGCCAAGTTGTCGCCCTGGGGTTTAGCCCAGGGGGGCAAATAGGCAGGGACAGGGGTTTCTAAGGGACTCCCAGTATCCTGGACCCTGTCCTGACACCACATTTAGTATTTAAATTTCTTAATAGCATCAATATGCTACCAACCTTAACCTAGTGGTAGGCATTCCGAAGGACGTAACACTGTTCAGAAACTCAACAGGGAAATTTGCGTCAACAGAATCTAGACTCAAACATGTTGTATATTCACCTTCCATAATAGTCATTACTTGTTTGTTAAGTCTGTTGACTTAATTCCACTTGTTTGTTTAGTCTGTTGACTTAATGCAACAATTTCTCTCACACTTCAACCACTACAAATTAGCCTGGCACCACAGTGTTATGAAAGTTGTCTAAAAGAAAATCTTTGCTGCCCATAGCAACTAATCACAGTGCAGCCTTTATTCTACCTCAATAGTATAAGAAAGTTTCGCTATGTATGGCTGTTAGGGGCAGCAAAGACAAATTTTCTTTTAGACAACTTTCATAAGAATGAGATGCCAGGCTACTTTTCTATGTTCCACCCTATGCCGATGATGAGTGAGTGTGAGGCATATCGAGTAGTCACATAATAAGGGCAGAGTTGTTTTGTATAACAAACCACACCACATCAGGCTAAGGCAAATGTCTATGGATGGATTATTGCTGCAGACTTCACGGTCAAACCCCCGCTGCGAATTACATAGCAATGTCCGTCCATTGACATGCCATGTTAAATGATTCTCACGGAATCCGACCCGGCCGTAGGCACGAGGCCTAAGATGTACATTCCTTTCCTGGCATGTTTTTATGACTGGTTATAATAAGGGACCCTGTCGATATTTTACTGCTTGGGGATCAAACATCCTGAATTTTCCATTAATCAGCTTCCCATTAATCATATAACCATATTGTATTTTATCTGTGGTACAGTTTGCAAATACTGTGAAAATGAAATCTGCATATTTCTGGCTAACAGTTTATTTCTTTGTAAATATAGTTATAATGTTAATTCAACATTGTAGCTAGGCTTTCCTAACTTTCATCTAAATACCCCTGCAACCCCCAACCCATCTCCTTGCTATCCTGCTGCTTATCGTAATTAACTTCATATCAGTAAATCCCATTAGTTATCAGCTATCATACCAACCGAACATAAATCTGTATTTGGTAAAGGTGGTCCACAAATTAGCAGTTTGCCTTGTGACAATGAACATAAGATATTAGGTATATGTCAGTAGCTTTCTCATACACATAGTACTATTGTCCTACCTGAATCTTCTCAATTATTTTGACATCTTCTTTCACTTCTGGATTGATTGCAAATACAATATCTTCATACCCTCCATTCTTAACCTTTACCAGAGACCCTTCACTTGCATTTAACAAAACCAAGATGAATAGTAATACAGACGCATTACGAAGAGCCATCTTATATTTCACTCAGCTAGAAGCTGAAAAAAGTTTCTTGAGAGCAATTTACTGTCTTATCATATGAACTTTGTTACTACACACGGATGCACTATAAAAGCTGTCCGTCACCGACAAGCCCTAATGACTATAATAAAATGATTGGCCTAAATTCCATCTTCAGAGATATTTTACAGCACAGATTGGATAGTTGTAATTTCCTTATGATATAGGAAGCAGGAAACAATATATCACATTCTGCTTCACCCAGCAAATTTCTTCTCAGCACTGTATGGCCAGACAGTTGTTGGTGAAAGATGTCACCAACTTCTGCTGCTTGTATCGGGGCGTAGAAAAAGGAGTAGAACAACCTCAGTGTAAGATGAGAGGAAACCGGATAAAGACAAAAAGTAAAATACATGTAAGATGAATGACGTAAATGGATACTAGTATTGACAGCTATGGATGAGTAACATGTTAAAAAACAGTCATGGTGATTAAAAAAAGTAATAAATGGCAATAATGTAAATAATATGGTATATGGTGATATGGTTAATTCTAGTAGAAGCACGATAAAAAGTCACAATAAAAAGAGTTATAATATAAAGAGGCATAGTGAAAAGATATAAATAATGATAGCAATAATAATAGCAATAATGACAATATTAGTATGTTGATGATAATGATAGTGATTTCAGCATACAGTGCATAGTATTTGGAAACATACGGTATTGTCATGTTGTGCTCACTGCGTAACTATAGAGGATATGGTTGCACCCGGGCCCAGGAACCTTAGGGGGCCCATAAGGCCTCGCTTCTCCATATAGGGAGCCCAGTACTATGAATAAAGCATTATAGTTGGGGGCCCTGGGTTTTGCATTGGGGCCCAGGAGCTTCAAATTACGCCTCTGCGTTAAGGGGTTAAGAGAAGTTGGGGGGCCCCAAGGTATACTTTTGCACCCAGGTCCATGAGCCTTTAGTTACGGCCCTGGTTGTGGTCCTGGGACCTGTGGTAGGTACTATGTACTTGCAGGAGCACACGGCTACAGGTGTGTGAGGATTTGGCTGGCTGATGGTATGGAGTTGTCCAGCCAGCCAATCACCATGTATACACCAGATATAAATACCAGCTCTTCTTACTAGAGGGTGCTGATCATTATCCATTTCTCATCATTCCCTCCAAGAACACTGCTGTTAGGAATCATCCATGCTGTCTGGAACTTTGTATTTCGTTTGTGTTAAGGCTAGTTTGAGTTGTCCCCCCACTCTCTCTGAAGATGGTCTGGACACCCGATTTTCCTGTTCATTTGGTTTGCAGGCTCCTGCTCCCTTACTCTTCTGTCAGGTGTGGTTCCAGACATCGGATGTGCCTTTTCTGTCAGATGGGCTATGTCTGCCGCTCTGCCGCTTCCATCTGTGCGTGTGGATGTTTGAATTATGGTCTGTTTCAGTGTATGTATGAGGTTCATGCATGAGGTTCTGTGTGGTGAACCCTGTGTCTGTAGGCGTGCAGACACCTGGTGTGTATTATGTCCTATGTTTGAATCACGCCTGTTGTGTATCACGTCCTTGTCTGGTGTTTCTGCTTATTCCTATCTAGGCGAGACAAGTGATCCCTAGGTGTCAGTGTGGGACCTGTCCTTATTGGGACTACTGCCCTGCTTGCAGACAGGGTTCCCTTTTCTGTGGTTTAGTTATATTGTAAGAGTAGGAACTCACAAGATAACGTGGGCTTGAGAGCTTGAGTATTTTGGCCATAATATTAACCAATACCTTGTACTTATAGATATTATCATCTGTCCTTATTATGTTAGCACATTGGTATTTGGCCACCTGCTGTTGGTGTACAATCTTACGTTTTCCCTTTGTTTGTATGTTTGGTTTTTGCGTTATATGTGGTACTCACTGGTGTGTGTTGCATCCGTTCCAGGCGTTCCATATGTTCAAATACAAGTGGTTAATCTTAACAATAACGCAGAATAAGAATAATGAATAAAGTAGCCCAGCCTATAAAATCTGATTTAAAATAGATACTAGTGGTCATAAAAGCTTTGTGCATAAACAAACCAGCATGTAGTGAGTATAGTTGAAATATAATATGAATACATATGATTAAAAAATTATATATATCTATATATTTAAAAAAAAATTTAATGAAGTTACTTCATGAGAGTTACTCAATTTTTACCCTTAAAGGTAACACCTCTTTTTATTCAAATGTAGCCCCAGACTTGAGGTTGCAGACCCTTCTTAGACTTAAAGGCTAGAGATGAGCGAGCACCAAAATGCTCGGGTGCTCGTTACTCGGGACGAAATTTTCGCAATGCTCGAGGGTTCGTTTCGAATAACGAACACCATTGAAGTCAATGGGCGACCCGAGCATTTTTGTATATCGCCGATGCTCGCTAAGGTTTCCATTAGTGAAAATCTGGGCAATTCAAGAAAGTGATGGAAACGACACAGCAACGGATAGGGCAGGCGAGGGGCTACATGTTGGGCTGCATCTCAAGTTCCCAGGTCCCACTATTAAGCCACAATAGCGACAAGAGTGGGCCCCCCCTCCCCCAACAATTTTTACTTCTAAAAAGCCCTCATTAGCAAGGCATACCTTAGCTAAGCACCACACTACCTCCAACAAAGCACAATCACTGCCTGCATGACACTCCGCTGCCACTTCTCCTGGATTACATGCTGCCCACCCCCCCCCCCCATGCACAACCCAGTGTCCACAGCGCACACCAAAGTGTCCCTGCGCAGCCTTCAGCTGCCCTCATGCCACACCACCCTCATGTCTATTTATAAGTGCGTCTGCCATGAGGAGGAACCGCAGGCACACACTGCCGATGGTTGGCACGGCTAGGCAGCGACCCTCTTTAAAAGGGGCGGGGCGATAGCCCACAATGCTGTACAGAAGCAATGAGAAATATAATCCTGTGCCACCGCCATCAGGAGCTGCACACATGGGCATAGCAATGGGGAACCTATGTGCCACACACTATTCATTCTGTCAAGGTGTCTGCATGCCCCAGTCAGACCGCGTTTTTTTATAAATAGTCACAGGCAGGTACAACTCCGCAATGGGAATTCCGTGTGCACCCACAGCATGGGTGGCTCCCTGGAACCCACCGGCTGTACATAAATGTATCCCATTGCAGTGCCCTGGACAGCAGAGCTAACGTCAGATTAAATGCAGGTGGGCTTCGGCCCACACTGCATGCCCCAACCTGACCGGGGTTTTTAATTCATAGACACAGGCAGTTACAACTCCCTATTGTGAAGTGGACCGACAGCATGGGTGGGTGCCAGGAAGCCACCGGCGGTACATAAATATATCCCATTGCAGTGCCCAGCACAGCTGAGGTAATGTCATGTTTAATGCAGGTGGGCTTCGGCCCACACTGCATGCCCCAGAGAGACTGGGGTTCTTTAGAAGTGGACACATGCAGTTACAACTCCGTGTGGACCAACAGCATGGGTGGATGCCAGGAAGCCACCGGCGGTACATAAATATATTCCATTGCAGTGCCCATCACAGCTGAGGTAATGTCATGTTTAATGCAGGTGGGATTCGGCCCACACTGCATTCCCCAGTCAGACTGGGGTTCTTTAGAAGTGGACACATGCAGTTACAACTCCGTGTGGACCGACAGCATGGGTGGCTCCCTGGAACCCACTGGCGGTACATAAATATATCCCATTGCAGTGCCCAGTACAGCTGATGTAACGTCAGCTTTAATGCAGGTGTGCAAAAAATTAATTAGATTACACTGTAGACGAGGGCCCCAAAAAATTGGTGTACCAACAGTACTAATGTACGTCAGAAAAATTGCCCATGCCCAACCAAGAGGGCAGGTGAAACCCATTAATCGCTTTTGTTAATGTGGCTTAATTTGTAACTAGGCCTGGAGGCAGCCCAGTTAAAATAAAAATTGGTTCAGGTGCAAGTTTCAACGCTTTAATGAGCATTGAAACGAATAAAAATTGTTTACAAAAATTATATGACTGAGCCTTGTGGACCTAAGAAAAATTGCCCGTTCAGCGTGATTACGTGAGGTTTCAGGAGGAGGAGCAGGAGGAGGAGGATGAATATTATACACAGATTGATGAAGCTAAAAGGTCCACGTTTTTGATGGTGATAGAGAACAATGCTTCCATCCGCGGGTGGAGCTTACGTATTGTTTAGATATCGCTGCTGTCCGCTGGTGGAGAAGAGAAGTCTGGGGAAATCCAGGCTTTGTTCATCTTGAGTGTAAGCCTGTCGGCACTGTCGGTTGACAGGCGGTTACGCTTATCAATGATGATTCCCCCAGCCGCACTAAACACCCTCTCTGACAAGACGCTAGACGCAGGACAAGCAAGCACCTCCAGGGCATAGAGCGTGAGTTCAGGCCACGTGTCCAGCTTCGACACCCAGTAGTTGTAGGGGGCAGAGGCGTCACGGAGGACGGTCGTGCGATCGGCTACGTACTCCCTCACCATCCTTTTACAGTGCTCCCGCCGACTCAGCCTTGACTCGGCAGCGGTGACACAGTCTTGCTGGGTAGCCAGAAAGCTGTCAAAGGCCTTAGAGAGTGTTCCCCTGCCTGTGTTGTACATGCTGCCTGATCTCCGCGCCTCCCCTGCTACCTGGCCCTCGGAACTGCGCCTTCTGCCACTAGCGCTGTCGGATGGGAATTTTACCATCAGCTTGTCCGCCAGGGTCCTGTGGTATAGCAACACTCTCGAACCCCTTTCCTCTTCGGGTATGAGAGTGCAAAGGTTCTCCTTATACCGTGGGTCGAGCAGTGTGTACACCCAGTAATCCATAGTGGCCAGAATGCGTGTAACGCGAGGGTCACGAGAAACGCATCCTAACGTGAAGTCAGCCATGTGTGCCAGGGTACCTGTACGCAACACATGGCTGTCCTCACTAGGAAGATCACTTTCAGGATCCTCCTCCTCCTCAGGCCATACACGCTGAAAGGATGACAGGTAAGCAGCATGGGTACCCTCAGCAGTGGGCCAAGCTGTCTCTTCCCCCTCCTCCTCATCCTCCTCATGCTCCTCCTCCTCCTCCTCAACGCGCTGAGATATAGTCTGCCTTTATGCTTTGCAGGGAACTTCTCAAGAGGCATAGCAGAGGAATGGTGACGCTAATGATTGCAGCATCGCCGCTCACCATCTGGGTAGACTCCTCGAAGTTTCCAAGGACCTGGCAGATGTCTGCCATACAGGCCCACTCTTCTGTAAAGAATTGAGAGGGCTGACTCCCACTGCGCCGCCCATGTTGGAGTTGGTATTCCACTATAGCTCTACGCTGCTCATAGAGCCTGGCCAACCTGTGGAGCGTAGAGTTCCACCGTTTGGGCACGTGGCACAGCAGTCGGTGCACTGGCAGATGAAACCGATGTTGCAGGGTGCGCAGGGTGGCAGCGTCCGTGTGGGACTTGCGGAAATGTGCGCAGAGCCGGCGCACCTTTCCGAGCAGGTCTGACAAGCGTGGGTAACTTTTCAGAAAGCGCTGAACCACCAAATTAAAGACGTGGGCCAGGCATGGCACGTGCGTGAGGCTGCCGAGCTGCAGAGCCGCCACCAGGTTACGGCCGTTGTCACACACGACCATGCCCGGTTGGAGGCTCAGCGGCGCAAGCCAGCGGTCGGCTGCTCTGTCAGACCCTGCAGCAGTTCGTGGGCCGTGTGCCTCTTATCTCCTAAGCTGAGTAGTTTCAGCTCGGCCTGCTGACGCTTGCCCACCGCTGTGCTGTCACGTCGCGCGACACCGACTGCTGCCGATGTGCTGCTGCTGACACATCTTAATTGCGAGACAGAGGTTGCGGAGGAGGAGGAGGAGGGTGGTTTAGTGGAGGAAGCATACACTGCCGCAGATACCACCACTGAGCTGGGGCCCGCAATTCTGGGGGTGGGTAGGACGTGAGCGGTCCCAGACTCTGACTCTGTCCCAGCCTCCACTAAATTCACCCAATGTGCCGTCAGGGAGATATAGTGGCCCTGCCCGCCTGTGCTTGTCCACGTGTCTGTTGTTAAGTGGACCTTGGCAGTAACCGCGTTGGTGAGGGCGCGTACAATGTTGCGGGAGACGTGGTCGTGCAGGGCTGGGACGGCACATCGGGAAAAGTAGTGGCGACTGGGAACTGAGTAGCGCGGGGCCGCCACCACCATCATACCTTTGAAAGACT
This sequence comes from Eleutherodactylus coqui, assembly GCF_035609145.1. NCBI lineage: Eukaryota > Metazoa > Chordata > Amphibia > Anura > Eleutherodactylidae > Eleutherodactylus > Eleutherodactylus coqui. The sequence continues at coordinate 254,232,872 of NC_089839.1, read as the reverse complement.
CCGTTTCCACAACTCTATATGGCAGCATCTCCAGGCTGATAAATTTGGCTATGTGCACGTTTAACGCTTGAGCGTGCGGGTGCGTGGCGGCGTACTTGCGCTCCAACAGTTGCGCTAGCGACGGCTGGACGGTGCGCTGACAGACATTGGTGGATGGGGCCGAGGACAGCTGAGATGAGGGTGTGGGTGCAGGCCGGGAGACGGTAGTGCCTGTGTACTGAGAGGGGGGTTGGATCTCAGTGGCAGGTTGGGGCACAGGGGGAGAGGCAGCGGTGCAAAACGGAGGCGGTGAATGGCCTTCGTCCCACCTTGTGGGGTGCTTGGCCATCATATGTCTGTGCATGCTGGTGGTGGTGAGGCTGTTGGTGGTGGCTCCCCGGCTGATCTTGGCGCGACACAGGTTGCACACCACTGTTCGTCGGTCGTCTGCACTCTCAGTGAAAAACTGCCAGACCTTTGAGCACCTCGGCCTCTGCAGGGTGGCATGGCGCGAGGGGGCGCTTTGGGAAACAGTTGGTGGATTATTCGGTCTGGCCCTGCCTCTACCCCTGGCCACCGCACTGCCTCTTCCAACCTGCCCTGCTGCTGCCCTTGCCTCCCCCTCTGAAGACCTGTCCTCAGTAGGCGTAGCAAACCAGGTGGGGTCAGTCACCTCATCGTCCTGCTGCTCTTCCTCCAAATCCTCTGTGCGCTCCTCCCTCGGACTTACTGCCCTTACTAATACCTTACTGATAGACAACTGTGTCTCATCGTCATCGTCCTCCTCACCCACTGAAAGGTCTTGAGACAGTTGCCGGAAGTCCCCAGCCTCATCCCCTGGACCCCGGGAACTTTCCAAAGGTTGGGCATCGGTCACGACAAACTCCTCCAGTGGGAGAGGATTCGGAACCATTGCTGCCCATTCTGTGCAGGGGCCCGAGAACAGTTCCTGGGAGTCTGCCTGCTCCTCAGTATGTGTCATTGTAATGGAGTGAGGAGGCTGGGAGGAAGGAGGAGCAGCAGCCAGAGGATTCAGAGTTGCAGCAGTGGACGGCGCAGAACTCTTGGTGGTCGATAGATTGCTGGATGCACTTTCTGCCATCCACGACAGGACCTGCTCACACTGCTCATTTTCTAATAAAGGTCTACCGCGTGGACCCATTAATTGTGAGATGAATGTGGGGACGCCAGAAACGTGCCTCTCTCCTAATCCCGCAGCAGTCGGCTGCGATACACCTGGATCAGGAGCTCGGCCTGTGCCCACACCCTGACTTGGGCCTCCGTGTCATCGCCCGCGTCCACATCCACGTCCTCTAGGCCTACCCCTACCCCTCAGCATGGTGTATTACCAGTAGTGCAGAAACAGAACGCTGTAATTAAATGTGCCGCTTATTGGCCTGTGGTTGGAGGCTGACTTCGCTTACGGAACGCACAGCAGAGCCAGGAAAGAATTTTGCGCAAGCCTGCTGTAACACTTAGCTGGCTGCGTATGAATTATGACAACTACCCCCAGCAGAGACGCAGTACACTGAGGACGGTCACAGGCAGCCCAAATTGATTTTTTTCCCCAAATTTTTTGGGAAAAGCCCACTGCCTATATAGACTGTATATGTCTTCTGTCCCTGCCTCACCACTACTGGCCCTGGACTATGTAAAATTACTGCAGACTGTTTCACTGTGGACAGGAATACAGCGGTGATGTGACGGTCAGTGCAGAGCCAGGAAAGAATTTTGCGCAAGCCTGCTGTAACATTTAGCTGGCTGCGTATGAATTAGGAGACAACTACCCCCAGCAGAGACGCAGTACACTCAGGACAGTCACAGGCAGCCCAAATAGATTTTTTTTCCCAAATTTTTTTGGAAAAGACCACTGCCTATATAGACTGTATATGTCTTCTGTCCCTGCCTCACCACTACTGGCCCTGGACTATGTAAAATTACTGCAGGACGCAATGCTCTGGACGCAATGCTCTGCATGGCCGATATACAAAAAAAAAAAAAAAAAGTGCAACACTGCAAAAAGCAGCCTCAACAGTACTGCACATGGTCAGATGTGGCCCTAAGAAGAACCGTTGGGGTTCTTGAAGCCTAAAATAACTCCTAACACTCTCCCTATAGCAGCTCCACCATCAGCAGCACTTTCCCTGAGCTATGTCAGAATGCATCTGTGGCGAGCCGCGGGAGGGGCCGATTTATATACTCAGGTGACACCTGATCTCGCCAGCCACTCACTGCAGGGGGGTGTTATAGGGCTTGAACGTCGCAGGGGGAAGTTGTAATGCCTTCCCTGTCTTTCTATTGGCCAGAAAAGCGCGCTAACGTCTCAGAGATGAAAGTGAAAGTAACTCGAACATCGCATGGTGCTCATTTTGAATAACGAGCATCTCGAACACACTAATACTCGAACGAGCATCAAGCTCGGACGAGTACGTTCGCTCATCTCTATTAAAGGCATGTTCTATGCTTGCAGTCCATGGCCACTGCTTTATGTACTTTACAGCGTTTCAGTATATGCACATAGAGGTCAGTTATATTCTCCTCAGTATATAGACATAGAGGTCAGTTAGAATGTTCTCTGTATATAATACAGAGGTCCGTTAGATTCTCCTCAGTATATAGACACAGAGGTCAGTTATATTCTCCTCAGTATATACACATAGAGGTTATATTCTCCTGAGTATATACACATAAAGGTCAGTTATATTCTCCTCAGTATATACACATAGAGGTCAGTTAGATTCTCCACAGAATATACACATGGAGGTTCTATTCTCCTCAGTATATAAACATAGAGGAGCGTTAGAGTCTTCTCAGTATATACACATATTGGTCAGTTATACTCTCCTCATTATATACACATAGACGTCTGATAGTTTGATTGTTCTCAGTATATACACATGGAGGTCTGTTAGATTCTCCTCAGTATATACACAAAGAGGTCAGTTATATTCTCAGTAAATACACATAGAGGTCAGTTAGATTGTTCTCAGTATATACACACAAAGGTCAGTTATATTCTCAGTAAATGCACAGAGGTCAGTTAGATTGTTCTCAGTATATACACATAGAGGTCAGTTAGATTTTTCTCAGTATATACACAAACTGAGGTCTGTTAGATCCTACTCAGTATATACACATATAGGTGTGGTAGATTCTCCTCAGTATATACACATTCAGGTCAGTTAGATTCTCCCTCAGTATATACACATACAGGTCAGTTATGTTCTTAGTATATACATGTAGAGGTCAGTTATATTCTCAGTAGATACACATAGAGGTCAGTTATGTTCTCCTCAGTATATACACATAGAGGTCAGTTATATTCTCTGTAGATACACGTAGAGGTCAGTTATGTTCTCCTCAATATATACACAAAGAGGTCAGTTATATTCTCAGTATATACACATAGAGGTTAGTTATATTCTCCTCAGTATATGCACGTAGCGGTCACTTATATTATCCTCAGTATATACACACAAAGGTCAGTTATATTCTCAGTAAATGCACAGAGGTCAGTTAGATTGTTCTCAGTATATACACATAGAGGTCAGTTAGATTTTTCTCAGTATATACACAAACTGAGGTCTGTTAGATCCTACTCAGTATATACACATATAGGTGTGGTAGATTCTCCTCAGTATATACACATTCAGGTCAGTTAGATTCTCCCTCAGTATATACACATACAGGTCAGTTATGTTCTTAGTATATACATGTAGAGGTCAGTTATATTCTCAGTAGATACACATAGAGGTCAGTTATGTTCTCCTCAGTATATACACATAGAGGTCAGTTATATTCTCTGTAGATACACGTAGAGGTCAGTTATGTTCTCCTCAATATATACACAAAGAGGTCAGTTATATTCTCAGTATATACACATAGAGGTTAGTTATATTCTCCTCAGTATATGCACGTAGCGGTCACTTATATTATCCTCAGTATATACACATAAAGGTCAGTTAGATTGTTTGCAGCATATACACGTAGAGGTCAGTTATGTTCTCCTCAGTATATACACATAGAAGTCAGTTATATTCTCATCCGTATATACACAAAAAGGTCAGTTATATTCTCCTCATTATATACACGTAAAGGACAGTTAGATTGTTCTCAGTATATACACGTAGAGGTCAGTTATATTCTCCTCAGTATATACACATAGTGGTCAGTTATATTATCCTCAGTATATACACAAAGAGGTCAGTTATATTCTCTTCAGTATATACACATACAGGTTAGTTAGATTGTTCTCAGTATATTGTAGGGGGTCTTCAATGGAGACCAGTGCTGATGTTGCCTGAGTCCAAATTCAAAGGAAAGTTATAACGAGTACCCGGAGAACCATGAGAACCCACTACACACACAACATAGTGGGTCAAAATGAATTCTGCTTTATTAGGAGAAACACACAGCTTATATAGGCTGTCGCCCGCACAGGGTGTAACGTTGAAGAATTACTTAATCAGGTGATTAGTTTGAAAAACAGAATATTAGCACATTTCATTCTTGCAAAAACAACTTATCTTGAAAAAGCACTACTGCTGCGTTCGGGTGCAGTTCGGGCGTATCCGGCCACAACCTTGAAATGTCAGTAGAAAACTTATCTATTTAGTTCCTTGTGTCTTATCACAATGTCCGTAATGCAAGGTCCGGACAAAATGAGCAACTTCTAAGTTCCTTATTTTTCTTATGTCATGTCAGCATTAGGAGTTACTTTAGAAACAAGATTAACCCTTAACATAATCCCCCATTTGGACATCAGAGCCACCATTATCTCCTGGTTCTGTCATCCGTTGGTGCCTTCTTCAGCCGGGTCCCCAGGTAGGAATGGTGCACTCTATGTCCATCTAGGGTACCAAGACATTTAAACAAATGACATAATATCAAATATTGCAAGTCAATCAAGTTTACAATACAGTAATCTTAGATTTATCAACATCAATATCATCATCGTCATATTAGACATTTCCCGATTTCATTAGGGTCACAAGTAAAATTATAACACACTTCAGCCAATGCAACATTTCTCACCTGAAACCGAGTCATATTCATTCAATGTGTATGTTCAACAGCATCGCAATGGGGACAATATTCATATATATTAAGGAAGGTGTTTTCCTGAACAACATTGTCATCTACTACATCACTATCATTGTGTACTATTGAGTATATGTCTCGAAGAGTCTCTACAGGAGTGGGGGCGGATAATAGACAAGTCCGCAAAATGTCCTCTCCACTCCTGAGGTTGGGCATACACATGTGAGAAATGTTCAACACATCCTTTTGCTAGGTATTCCCACATATTGGGATGTCCTTCTGCCCATCCAGTCCATCGCTTCTCAATGTGGATCATTTGTAGTGGTGTTCCCCAATAAGAGGACAGTCCAATAAGACAAAATGCAGATGTCAAAGTCAAAATGCCCAGTACCCCTCCCCCCCCCCCAAACAACGCCGGGATCCCACCCATCACTTTTGCTCTGGCTCGGGAACTTTCTTGCAGTGGGAGGCGTGTATCCAGGTAGCTCTCCCTTCCACTTTTACCAAAGTGGGCGTTGTCAACAGAACTTGGTATGGTCCGTCAAACCTTGGTTCCAAGGCCTTTCTTAAGTGTCTTTTTATGACCACCCAGTCTCCAGGCTGCAAGGAGTGAGTCCCCTCTAGGTTGTCAAGGTCTGGAATTGAAGAAAACACTAGACCGTGTGTTACTTTCAGCGACACAGTTCTTGTACATATTCAGTAACCTTATCACACCCCTGCTGCAGGGCCTGCAGATGATACAGGCCTAATCTTGGCACTGAGCCAAACAGTACTTCTTTTAACTTAAGCATACCATTTTAGTCTTTTAACTTTGTCTGAACTCTGCGGGTGGTATGGGGTGTGAAACGCTTGTTCCACCCCAAGGGCTGACATCACCTCTCGCATCACTTCACCTGTAAAATGTGTACCCCTGTCACTCTCAATTGTCTCTAGTACCTCAAATCTACATACAAGTTCTGACACAAGTTTAGTCGCTGTACATTGTGTGGTGGCTTTGAACAGGTCCACGCACACAAGGACGTACTCATACCTGCCTGATTTGGGAAGCTGGATGTAATCGATTTGTAATCTCTGAAAAGGATACAGTGGTCTGGGTGTGCACTTCCGGGGGCAGGGTGCACACTTCACATGCCTTCACATATGCCTTCGCCAACCTGTCGAACCCTGGAGCATACCATACCTTGTCCACAACAGAAACCATGGCATTCCGAGAGGCATGCACTTTCCTGTGAGCTAGGACGGCGAGGTGGGGGTAGGCAGCCGCTGGTAAACACACTCTGTCTCCTAATTTCCATACATCATCTACGTACCTGGCTCCTGCCTTGGTCCACTGCTCCACTTCATCCTGTAGGACGCCAAATCCCACATCAACAAGAGTGGTGAAACCAAGATCCAACTTACAGCACATGGGGTCTTGCGTCCTATCCAGGAGAGCTGCAGCCTTGGCCGCCCTATCTGCTCTATCATTTCCCTTGCTCTCCGGCGACTGCCCCTGCGGGTGTGCTTTAACCTTTATTATGGCCACCTGTTCAGGCAACATGATGGCCTGCATTAATCTACCTACTGATACACCATTCTTAATGGGCTTGCCTTGTGCCGTGAGAAAGCTCCTGGACCGCCAGATGGGTCCATAATCGTGCGCAGTACCAAAGGCGTACCTGGAATCAGTGTAGATGTTAGCAGTGGTACCTTTTTCAATCGTACAGGCCTCAGTTAGAGCACGGAGCTCAGCCTTCTGCGCTGACATGTGTGGCGGCAGTGGTTTTTGTACAAGTATCTCATTCAGTGTGACTACTTCAAAACCTGTTACAAACCTTCCTTCATCATTCAGGTATCTAGATCCATCCACAAACATTTCAAGGTGGGGGTTTAGGAGGGGTTTGTCAGTGACATTTGCGAACCCAGCTGTCTCCTGCTCCATGAGCGCTGCACAATCATGCTGGTGTTCTGCGTCAAAGGCCTCCTCATCATCATCAGTCAGAGAATTTTCAAAAAGCTTACTCCCCCATTTGAATCAGTGTCACCTAATGGTAATAAGGTGGCCGGATTCAAAGTGGTGCAACGTTGAAATGAAACATTGGATGAAGAGTGTACTGCAAGTTCCATTTTGATCTGTCTAGCAAGGGACAGATGTCTACGGCTTACTTGTGTCAGGATTCCATGTACGTCATGTGGGGTGTAGATCACCATGGTGTGATCTAAGACAACGTCAGAACTTTTGTCCAGTAACTGAAGTTTGTCTTTACTGGCTTTGCAGCCATTCTACTCTGATGGAGGAAACACAAAAGGCTTAGTGATGCATTGAGGTAACTATTTGGGTCAGGAGTACATAAAAGTAAATCATCAACATATTACAAGAGGGCGGTGCCCTCGGGAATTGGCCAGGCGTCTAATACCAGCTTCATGCATCTGGTGAACTGGTTTTGGGCTATTCTGAGCCCCTTGTGGCAGCACTATCCAACAGTACTGCTTTCCTCTGAAAGTAAATGCAAACAAATACTGACAGTCTGGCTGGCCCTTTATACCCTTTTTCTTAACGGGGAACAAAGGGGGTATTGGCTGGGGAGACACATTCCTTAAGGGCTTTAAGTTGACATAAAGAAAAGACAGTGTCTGCAATTGCATCTTCCTGGGCATGTGCCAGGGGGTACTGACAGACCATGGGGGCTTTTTCCCCTTCTTTTAGGTAAACCATTACCGGTGGGACTGACAGTCTGTCGGGGTCCGTCTGACTGGTAGCCCAAAGGCTCGAAAGAACGACACTAAGAACTTGTTTCTCTGTGTGCGTAAGAGTGAAGACAGGGAGAGGTGTCGCTAGGTCTGCTGCCATCCGACAGAAGGTCGGGTGACTTTCAGACCCGGGGTGTATACAAGCCTCACCGGACAGGTGAAGTTTGATACAACATCCCAAGGGTCCTATCACGTCGGTTCCCAATATGCTTTCAGTACTTTCCAGCACAAGGAAGCACGTGAGGCATCGCGACTAGAGATGAGCGAACGTACTCGTCCGAGCTTGATATTCGTGCGAATATTAGGGTGTTCGGGATGCTCGTTACTCGTAACGAGTACCACGCGGTGTTCCGGTTACTTTTAGTTTCCTCTCTGAGACGTTAGCGCGCTTTTCTGGCCAATTGAAAGACAGGGAAGGCATTACAACTTCCCCCTGTGACGTTCAAGCCCTATACCACCCCCCTGCTGTGAGTGGCTGGGGAGATCTGATGTCACCCGAGTATAAAAATTGGCCCCTCCCGCGGCTCGGCTCAGATGCCTTGTGAGTTAGCTGAGGGACAGTGGTATCGTGCTGGAGCTGCTGTAGGGAGAGCGTTAGGAGTTAGTGTAGGCTTCAAGAACCCCAACGGTCCTTCTGAGGGCCACATCTAATAGTGTGCAGTACTGTGTTAGCACTGTATTTTTTTTTTTCTCAAAATCGGCAGTGCAGAGCATTGCGCCCTGCAATAGGGACAGAAGTGGTGGTTAGGCAGGGAGAGTGTTAGCAGTGAGTGTAGGCTTCAAGAACCCCAACGGTCCTTTCTAGGGCCACATCTATCCGTGTGCAGTACTGTCCAGGCTGCTGTTAGCAGTGTTGCATTTTTTTTTTTTCTCAAAACCGGCTGTGCAGACCATTGCACCCGGCATTAATACTACAGGGATAGAATTGTGTAGGCAGGGCCAGAAGACATACATTATTCATTGAATAGACGCAGTGTGGCTTGTCCTTTGAAAAACAAGGGAAAAAATTCTATTTCGCCTGCCTCTGACAGTCCTCAGGGCTCTGGGTACGTGTGTGCTGCGTGCAGAACGTTAAAAAAAATCAGACGCAGCCAGCTACGTTTTACTGCAGGCTTGCGCCAATTTTTTTCCTGCATGGGAAATCCCTGATCTGCTGTAGCGAATAACTTTACATCACTGCAGTTCTGTGACACATTTGCAGGGCCACAACACAGTTATTAAACTTAGTAGTATTCATTGAATACACGCAGTGTGGCTTGTCCTTTGAAAAACAAGGGAAAAAATTCTATTTTGGCTGCAGGCTAGCGCCAATTTCTTTCCTGGCTTGGAAATCACTGGTAATACAGCATGCTGAGGGGTAGGGGTAGGCCTAGCGGACGTGGACGCGGCCGAGGACGCGTAGGCCCAAGTCAGGGTGTGGGCACAGGCCGAGCTCCTGATCCAGGTGTGTCGCAGCCGACTGCTGCGCGATTAGGAGAGAGGCACGTTTCTGGCGTCCCCACATTCATCGCCCAATTAATGGGTCCACGCGGGAGACCTTTATTAGAAAATGAGCAGTGTGAGCAGGTCCTGTCGTGGATGGCAGAAAGTGCTTCGAGCAAGCTATCATCCACCCAGAGTTCTGCGCCGTCCAGTGCTGCAAATCCGAATCCTCTGTCTGCTGCTCCTCCTTCCTCCCAGCCTCCTCACTCCACTACAATGACACATGCTCAGGAGCGGGAAGACTCCCAGGAACTGTTCTCGGGCCCCTGCTCAGATTGGGCAGCAGTGGTTCTTCTCCCACCAGAGGAGTTTATCGTCACTGATGCACAACCATTGGAAAGTTCCCGGGGTCCGGGGGATGAGGCTGGGGACTTCCGGCAACTGTCTCAAGACCTTTCAGTGGGTGAGGAGGACGATGACGATCAGACACAGTTGTCTTGCAGTGAGGTAGTAGTAAGGGCAGTAAGTCCGAGGGAGGAGCGCACAGAGGATTCGGAGGAAGAGCAGCAGGACGATGAGGTGACTGACCCCACCTGGTGTGCAACGCCTACTGAGGACAGGTCTTCAGAGGGGCAGGCAAGGGCAGCAGCAGGGCAGGTTGCAAGAGGCAGTGCGGTGGCCAGGGGTGGAGGCAGGGCCAGACCGAATAATCCACCAACTGTTTCCCAAAGCGCACCCTCGCGCCATGCCACCCTGCAGAGGCCGAGGTGCTCTAAGGTCTGGCAGTTTTTCACCGAGACGCCTGACGACCGACGAACAGTGGTGTGCAACCTTTGTCGCGCCAAGATCAGCCGGGGAGCCACCACCAACAGCCTCACCACCACCAGCATGCGCAGACATATGATGGCCAAGCACCCCACAAGGTGGGACGAAGGCCGTTCACCGCCTCCGGTTTGCACCGCTGCCTCTCCCCCTGTGCCCCAACCTGCCATTGAGATCCAACCCCCCTCTCAGGACACAGGCACTACCGTCTCCTGGCCTGCACCCACACCCTCACCTCCGCTGTCCTCAGCCCCATCCACCAATGTCTGTCACCGCACAGTCCAGCCGTCGCTAGCGCAAGTGTTGGAGCGCAAGCGCAAGTACGCCACCACGCACCCGCACGCTCAATCGTTAACCGTCCACATAGCCAAATTTAGATGCTGCCGTATAGGGTTGTGGAAACGGAGGCTTTCAAAGCTATGATGGCGGCGGCGGCCCCGCGCTACTCAGTTCCCAGTCACCACTACTTTTCCCGATGTGCCGTCCCAGCCCTGCACGACCACGTCTCCCGCAACATTGTACGCGCCCTCACCAATGCGGTTAGTGGCAAGGTCCACTTAACTATGGACACGTGGACAAGCACAGGCGGGCAGGGCCACTACATCTCCCTGACGGCACATTGGGTGAATTTAGTGGAGGCTGGGACAGAGTCAGAGCCTGGGACCGCTCACGTCCTACCCACCCCCAGAATTGCGGGCCCCAGCTCGGTGGTGGTATGTTCGGCGGTGTATGCTTCCTCCACTAAAGCACCCTCCTCCTCCTCCTCCTCAACCTCTGTCTCGCAATCTAGATGTGTCAGCAGCAGCAGGACGTCGCCAGCAGTCGGTGTCGCTCGGTGTGGCAGCACAGCGGTGGGCAAGCGTCAGCAGGCCGTGCTGAAACTACTCAGCTTAGGAGATAAGAGGCACACGGCCCACGAACTGCTGCAGGGTCTGACAGAGCAGACGGACCGTTGGCTTGCGCCGCTGAGCCTCTAACCGGGCATGGTCATGTGTGACAACGGCCGTAACCTGGTGGCGGCTCTGCAGCTCGGCAGCCTCACGCACGTGCCATGCCTGGCCCACGTCTTTAATTTGGTGGTTCAGCGCTTTCTGAAAAGCTACCCACGCTTGTCAGACCTGCTCGGAAAGGTGCGCCGGCTCTGCGCACATTTCCGCAAGTCCCACACGGACGCTGCCACCCTGCGCACCCTGCAACATCGGTTTAATCTGCCAGTGCACCGACTGCTGTGCGACGTGCCCACACGGTGGAACTCTACGCTCCACATGTTGGGTAGGCTCTATGAGCAGCGTAGAGCTATAGTGGAATACCAACTCCAACATGGGCGGCGCAGTGGGAGTCAGCCTCCTCAATTCTTTTCAGAAGAGTGGGCCTGGTTGGCAGACATCTGCCAGGTCCTTCGAAACTTTGAGCAGTCTACCCATGTGGTGAGCGGCGATGCTGCAATCATTAGCGTCACCATTCCTCTGCTATGCATCTTGAGAAGTTCCCTGCAAACCATAAAGGCAGCCGCTTTGCGCTCGGAAACAGAGCCGGGGGAAGACAGTATGTTGCTGGATAGTCAGAGCACCCTCCTGTCTATATCTCAGCGCGTTGAGGAGGAGGAGGAGGAGCATGAGGAGGATGAGGAGGAGGGGGAAGAGACAGCTTGGCCCACTGCTGACGGTACCCATGCTGCTTGCCTGTCATCATTTCAGCGTGTATGGCCTGAGGAGGAGGAGGAGGAGGAGGAGGATCCTGAAAGTGATCTTCCTAGTGCGGACAGCCATGTGTTGCGTACAGGTACCCTGGCACACATGGCTTACTTCATGTTAGGATGCCTTTCTCGTGACCCTCGCGTTACACGCATTCTGGCCACTACGTATTACTGGGTGTACACACTGCTCAACCCACGCTATAAGGAGAACCTTCCCACTCTCATTCCCGAAGAGGAAAGGGGTGCGAGAGTGTTGCTATACCACAGAACCCTGGCGGACAAGCTGATGGTAAAATTCCCATCCGACAGCGCTAGTGGCAGAAGGTGCAGTTCCGAGGGCCAGGTAGCAGGGGAGGTGCGGAGATCGAGCAGCATGTACAGCCCAGGCAGTGCAACAGTCTTTAAGGGCCTGGACAGCTTTATGGCTCCCCAGCAAGACTGTGTCACCGCTCCCCAGTCAAGGCTGAGTCGGCGGGAGCACAGTAAAAGGATGGTGAGGGAGTACGTAGCCGATCGCACGACCGTCCTCCGTGATGCCTCTGCCACCTACAACTACTGGGTGTCGAAGCTGGACACGTGGCCTGAACTAGCGCTGTATGCCCTGGAGGTGCTTGCTTGTCCTGCGGCTAGCGTCTTGTTGGAAAGGGTGTTTAGTGCGGCTGGGGGAATCATCATTGATAAGCGTACCCGCCTGTCAACCGACAGTGCCGACAGGCTAACACTCATCAAGATGAACAAAGCCTGGATTTCCCCAGACTTCTCTTCTCCACCAGCGGACAGCAGCGATACGTAAGCAATACGTAGGCTGCACCCGCAGATGGAAGCTACGTTCTCTCTCACCATCCAAAACGGGGACATTTCTGCTTCATCAATCTGTGTCTAATATTCCTCCTCCTCCTCCTGAAACCTCACGTAATAACGCTGAACGGGCAATTTTTCTTAGGGCCACAAGGCTCACTCATCTAATTTTTCTAAACAATTTTTATATGTTTCAATGCTCTTAAAAGCGTTGAAACTTTAACTTGAACCAATTTTTAGTTAAACTGGGCTGCCTCCAGGCCTAGTTACCACTTAAGCCACATTAACCAAAGCGATTAATGGGTTTCACCTGCCATCTTGGTTGGGCATGGCCAATTTTTACTGAGGTACATTAGTACTGTTGGTACACCAATGTTTTGGGGCCCTCACCTACAGTGTAATCCTAGCAGTTTGTATGTTCTTCGCCTGCACTCATGGTACAGAAGTGTGTGTGGGGTTGGCCTACACTTTAGCTACATAAATGTAACTTGGGCCTTGGCTATACTGCAGCTACTGAAATGGAACTAAGACTGCGCTCCCACTATACTGCTGCTTCAGAATTGTTCCTGGGGCCTGTGTAGGCTGCTACTATTACTGAAATGGAACGAAGACTGCGCTCCCACTATACTGCTGCTTCGGAATTGTTACTGGGGCCTGTGTAGGCTGCTACTATTACTGAAATGGAACTAAGACTGTGCTCCCCCTATAATGCTGCTAGTGATATGTTAGTGGGGCCTGTTGCTAATGCTACGGCTGAAATGTTACTAATTCTGGGCTCTGCCTATACCGCTGCTAATGGTATGTCTCTGGGGTGTGGAAACAGAGGCTTCCCAAAGACATGATGGCGGCGAGGCCATTTCCCACCAACGCTGTTACTGTTAAGGTGCATATAACCACGGACACGTGGAGAGGACACGTAGTGCCTCCAAAACATCCCCCGCCACGGCCCACTTAATCCTGGCCACATTCTGAAAACCAACAAAATAAAACCGCGCTACTAGGTCCGCAGTCACCACCACATTACCACCAACGCGGTTACTGTTAAGGTACATATTACCAGTCTGACTGGGGCATTCAGTGTTGGCCGGAGCCCACCTGCATTAAGCATGACATTACTACCTCAGCTGTGTTGGGCAATGCAATGGGATATTTCTATGTACCGCCGGTGGCTTCCTGGCACCCACCCATGCTGTGGGTCCACAGGGAATTATAAATGCATCTGTTTCCACTTGTAAAGAACCCCAGTCTGACTGGGGCATGCAGTGTGGGCCGAAGCCCACCTGCATTAAGCACGACATTACTACCTCAGCTGTGTTGGGCAATGCAATGGGATATTTTTGTGTATCGCCGGTGGGTTCCAGGGAGCCACCCATGCTGTAGGTGCACACGGAGTTTAACCTACATGTGTCCACTTGTAAAGAACCCCAGTCTGACTGGGGCATTCAGTGTTGGCCGGAGCCCACCTGCATTAAGCATGACATTACTACCTCAGCTGTGTTGGGCAATGCAATGGGATATTTCTATGTACCGCCGGTGGCTTCCTGGCACCCACCCATGCTGTGGGTCCACAGGGAATTATAAATGCATCTGTTTCCACTTGTAAAGAACCCCAGTCTGACTGGGGCATGCAGTGTGGGCCGAAGCCCACCTGCATTAAGCACGACATTACTACCTCAGCTGTGTTGGGCAATGCAATGGGATATTTCTATGTACCGCCGGTGGCTTCCTGGCACCCACCCATGCTGTGGGTCCACAGGGAATTATAAATGCATCTGTTTCCACTTGTAAAGAACCCCAGTCTGACTGGGGCATGCAGTGTGGGCCGAAGCCCACCTGCATTAAGCACGACATTACTACCTCAGCTGTGTTGGGCAATGCAATGGGATATTTTTGTGTATCGCCGGTGGGTTCCAGGGAGCCACCCATGCTGTCGGTCGACAGGGACTTCACAATAGGGAGTTGTACCTGCCTGTGTCTATGAATTAAAAAGCCCGGTCTGACTGGGGCATGCAGAGACACCTTGACAGAATGAATAGTGTGTGGCACATAGGTTCCCCATTGCTATGCCCACGTGTGCAGCTCCTGATGGCGGTGGCACAGGATTCTATTTCTCATTGCTTCTGTACAGCATTGTGGGCTATCGCCCCGCCCCTTTTAAAGAGGGTCGCTGCCTAGCCGTGCCAACCCTCTGCAGTGTGTGCCTGCGGTTCCTCCTCATGGCAGACACACTTCTAAATAGACATGAGGGTGGTGTGGCATGAGGGCAGCTGAAGGCTGCGCAGGGACACTTTGGTGTGCGCTGTGGGGGGGGAGGGGGGGCGGTTGGGCAGCATGTAACCCAGGAGAAGTGGCAGTGGAGTGTCGTGCAGGCAGTGATTGTGCTTTGTTGGAGGTAGTGTGGTGCTTAGCAAAGGTATGCCATGCTAATGAGGGCTTTTCAGAAGTAAAAGTTTTTGGGAGGGGGGGGGGCCCACTCTTGCCGCTATTGTGGCTTAATAGTGGGACCTGTGAACTTGAGATGCAGCCCAACATGTAGCCCCTCACCTGCCCTATCCGTTGCTGTGTCGTTCCCATCACTTTCTTGAATTGCCCAGATTTTCACACAAGGAAACCTTAGCGAGCATCGGCGGAATACAAAAATGCTCGGGTCGCCCATTGACTTCAATGGGGTTCGTTACTCGAAACGAACCATAGAGCATCGCGAAAAGTTCGTCCCGAGTAACGAGCACCCGAGCATTTTGGTGCTCGCTCATCTCTAATCGCGACCCTTTAGCGTCCTTTCTTTACTGGAAAAAGAGGGGTTTTTTTTTCTGGAGAATGTATCTCACACAAATCCCCCATCGGAACCAAGTCGCCCACTTGTTCCCCAATCAGCATTTTTCTTGTGGGAAACTAAAGGGATACTGTTTGACGTAGGGGTGCGTATCCTGGCTTCAGATTTACCATCATAGGGGGTATATTCAATTTCATTATGTCTGTCTTGGAGGTGGCTTACTGTTTGTCAGGACCTGCGGAAAGCTGAGTTTCTGCAGTAGCTATCAAGACAAACACATGAGCTGGATCCACCAAGAGAGCAGTTAGTTTACAAAACTCTTCTGAACTGTCACCTGAGGTCTCAACCCGTACCGATCCATCTGGTGAGAATTTGATGGATGCAGATAAGGCTTGTAAGATATCAGTACAAATAACAGAGACATGAATTACAACAAGGCAGAATAATCCACAAACATCTATCCACATTGGAATATTATATTCTTTGAGCAAATTCATTATTAATCTGATCCTGCCTGCAATGTCTCATTAAATTTGAGAAGAAAAAACTTTTACTAACTGCCCAAGCTTCTCACCCCCCCCTCCTTTCGGAGAAGAGAGGGATGAAGCATGGCGTACTTTTACATCATCTAGCTCCACCCCTTCGATGCTGGTCGTTTGCATGTCTCTCCTACAGAACATTCTCTCAGAGACAGTACAATACTAACAGCATTTAGCAGTGATACAGACGTCCAACCAATCACAGAACTGACATTTACCCAGAAAGCAAAAATATACCTTAAAATCCTTATATGTTTTCTATTTTTAAGACCGTATAATTCACGTAGTTCATTACAAGTTTCTTATTTAATCGTTTGTCTTCCTTTCTATGACACTGAATTTTATCTCTCTATGAAACAGAACAATAGCTAAGATTTTAGAAAGCAGCCAGAACATTCAGACTTTAAACAGCATTAATCATTAGTAATTATAAGAGGTATATTTCTCTAAGGATATAAATAGTTAAACACATAGAAAAGAAAACATGCTAAGCGCTTCTAACAGCGCAACATTTTCCGCATTTTTAACCCTTGTATTCTTAAAAGCCCCCACAGATGTGAGTGGGGTATAACTCCCTTACACTTGTATGAAGAAGACTAAGACGTACAACAAAGATTAGATTACATAACGTCAAGACATACAAGACAAACAATAATGGTTATTTGTCACATAATTGTCCACAGATTCTGCATGAACTTACTTCATGTCACAGGGGGACATAGACTATAAAATTCTGACAGACTGATAACCCATTACTACCGTATCCACACTTGCCTTAATCCATCTGTTTAACATACTTTTATCCAACCTTTTGTCTATCTCTGAATCTTTCCCAAACTTCTGGTCTTAGACTCTATTCTCCCAAAAATTCTAAACACCTTACTACATTCTTTTTTCACAGCTAACATGCCTTCTCTGTCTTCTACTATTTCTCTAGCTGATTTCCATATAGGCATACTCTTAGAGCCCTCTTATCCCTTCCCTGACTCTATTTTTCCTCTTCTACAAAAGAAGATTTCCCCAGGAGTTACTATTTAAAGTTAGTCCTGTTCTACCCAGGCTTCTCGCAACCTAAAAGTTGTACCTGTATAGAGGTCAGTAGGGGGATTCCAGGGCTCACTACTGCCCCTTTAGACGCTTTCTGCAAACCTGTCCCTCTTTCTAAACCGGTGTCTCTGATATCTCCTTCCAATTTTTATCATGATACTGAGACCAAAATTCATAATTAAATGTTCCTGCCTTTTTAAGGCCTATTTGTTTGTATATCTTATACGCTTGTCTGCATATATCTCCCCCTTCCCTCTCCTTAATTATCTCTATAGGGGTCAGGTAAGCTTTAGACTGTTCAGACCCCATTTCCAAACCACGAAGGTAATCTACTCCCACTATTCATCACTAAGTATACAGGACCTTATTTCACACAGTTGCACTAAGGACACTTAGTCCCTGGTCCTGGAATAGTTTTACGGAACTACTACAGCAATCACTTAGACTACTTAGGGGGGTTCAGGGGAGACCAGACCTCTCTTCTAAGGGAACTTTTGGTGATATTATAACAGATTCAGTATAAGTAAATTATGGCTAAAATGACACAGACTATTAAAGGGGTTGTCCCGCGCCGAAACGGGTTTTTTTTTTTTTCAACCCCCCCCCCGTTCGGCGCGAGACAACCCCGATGCAGGGAGGTAAAGAAAGCTCACCGGAGCGCTTACCTTAATCCCCGCGCTCCGGTGACTTCTCTACTCACCGCTGAAGATGGCCTCTTCCTCCGTGGACCGCAGCTCTTCTGTGCGGTCCATTGCCGATTCCAGCCTCCTGATTGGCTGGAATCGGCACGTGACGGGGCGGAGCTACACGGAGCTACACGGAGCCCCATAGAAGACTGCAGAAGACCCGGACTGCGCAAGCGCGGCTAATTTGGCCATCGGAGGCCGAAAATTAGTCGGCACCATGGAGACGAGGACGCCAGCAACGGAGCAGGTAAGTATAAAACTTTTGATAACTTCTGCATGGCTCATAATTAATGCACAATGTACATTACAAAGTGCATTATTATGGCCATGCAGAAGTGTATAGACCCACTTGCTGCCTCGGGACATCTCCTTTAACGTACAGATTTCAACAATTACTACAGGCAACATGGCATGAAAATATCCCAGTAGTGAGTTCTTCCGTCTAATACAGTTTCATGAACAAACTACACAAAGAGGCGGGGAACCTGAAAGTAACACATGCAGCCACTAACCTTCTGTCAACAGTAGACACAAGGCAGGGGAGCCCAGAGCTGAAAATGGCAAGTCAAAGGCTTGCCATACACCGGTGTTTTGTAGATCTGGGGTCCCGTGATCCTGGTCCTGGATTGTTGGCAGTTGGTGTCGTCAGGTATTGGCTGCAGGTGAAGAGGAGTCCCCGCCCCACAATGGGCGCCAAGTAACTGTAGGGGGTCTTCAATGGAGACCAGTGCTGATGTTGCCTGAGTCCAAATTCAAAGGAAAGTTATAACGAGTACCCGGAGAACCATGAGAACCCACTACACACACAACATAGTGGGTCAAAATGAATTCTGCTTTATTAGGAGAAACACACAGCTTATATAGGCCGTCGCCCGCACAGGGTGTAACGTTGAAGAATTACTTAATCAGGTGATTAGTTTGAAAACAGGAATATTAGCACATTTCATTCTTGCAAAAACAACTTACCTTAAAAAAGCACTACTGCTGCGTTCGGGTGCAGTTCGGGCGTATCCGGCCACAACCTTGAAATATCAGTAGAAAACTTATCTATTTAGTTCCTTGTGACTTATCACAATGTCTGTAATGCAAGGTCCGGACAAAATGAGCAACTTCTAAGTTCCTTATTTTTCTTATGTCATGTCAGCATTAGGAGTTACTTTAGAAACAAGATTAACCCTTAACAATATGCACATTGAGGTCAGTTATATTCTCCTCAGTATATACACATACAAGTCAGTTATATTCTCCTCAGTATATACACATAGAGGTTAGTTAGACTGTTCTCAGTATATACACATAGAGGTCAGTTAGATTGTTCTCAGTATATACACATAGAGGTCAGTTAGATTGTTCACAGTATATACACAAAGAGTTCAGTTAGATTGTTCTCAGTATATACACATTGAGGTCAGTTAGATTGTTCTCAGTATATACACATAGAGGTCAGTTAGATTGTTTTCAGTATATACACATAGAGGTCAGTTAGATTCTCTTCAGTATATACACATAGAGGTTGGTTAGATTGCTCTCAGTATACACACATAGAGGTCAGTTAGATTGTTCTCAGTATATACACATTGAGGTCAGTTATATTCTCAGTATATAAACATAGAGGTCAGTTAGATTGTTCTCAATATATACGCATAGAGGTCAGTTAGATTCTCAGTATATAAACATAGAGGTCAGTTAGATTGTTCTCAGTATATACACATTGAGGTCAGTTATATTCTCAGTATATACACATAGAGGTCAGTTAGATTGTTCTCAGTGTATACACATAGAGGTCAGTTAGATTGTTCTCAGTATATACACATAGAGGTCAGTTAGATTGTTCTCAGTATATACACATAGAGGTCAGTTAGATTGTTCTCAGTATATACACATAGAGCTCAGTTAGATTGTTCTCAGTATATACACATAGAGGTCAGTTATATTCTCAGTATATACACATAGAGGTCAGTTAGATTGTTCTCAGTATATACACATAGAGGTCAGTTAGATTGTTCTCAGTATATACACATAGAGGTCAGTTAGATTGTTCTCAGTATATAAACATAGAGGTCAGTTAGATTGTTTGCAGTATATACACATAGAGGTCAGTTAGATTGTTTTCAGTACATACACATAGAGGTCAGTTAGATTGTTCTCAGTATATAAACATAGAGGTCAGTTAGATTGTTTGCAGTATATACACATAGAGGTCAGTTAGATTGTTTTCAGTACATACACATAGAGGTCAGTTAGATTGTTCTCAGTATATAAACATAGAGGTCAGTTAGATTGTTCTCAGTATATACACATAGAGGTCAGTTATATTCTCAGTATATAAACATAGAGGTCAGTTAGATTGTTCTCAGTATATACACAGAGGTCAGTTAGATTGTTCTCAGTATATACACATAGAGGTCAGTTATATTCTCAGTATATACACATAGAGGTCAGTTAGATTGTTCTCATTAAATACACATTGAGGTCAGTTAGATTGTTCTCAGTATATACACATAGAGGTCAGTTAGATTGTTCTCAGTATATACACATAGAGGTGAGGTATTACTTCTATATTTTATTTTGGCCAAAAATTCTGGAGAATAATATAACTTGTTTTATATTAAATTGAAGTAAATCGGAGGTAGCTGCAATATCAAACTGGGCAACTGCGCTACAGACAGCGGTTTAAGTCATTCGTAGCAGAATGTCAACAGCTGATAGGCTAGTGTCCAAAGCTGCAGACCCTCACTGATCTGCTACCTGAGAATAGGTCACCAATGCTTATGTTCCTGGAAAACCTGTTTGATACTATTACTGAAATCTTTCTTTAACCCTTTCCCATCCAGTGCCGGACCTCTCTCCTGCATACTGTATACATATGCAGAAGACAGGCTGGATGTCGGACCTATCTCCTGCATACTGTAATATGCATATATAATAATAATATACATACATATTAACTCACCTTTAATTTTCAAAACATTGCTAACCATCCTGAGACATCATTTTTATGTGTTTCTGTTGAGTAAATTCAAGTAATCCACAACAGGCTTTCCCACACAAAATAAATAAGAGCTGGGGAGTGTGCAGGTGGCAGGGAAATTGGATTGGGAAGGGTTAAATGGTGGAGCTATTGCTCACTTACCCCATCTTGTGGTCAAGAGATAGTATTAAAGACTGTGGTAATACAAATGGACAGTGAGGACCTCTAGTGTCAAAACATGGAAACAGTGACCTTTAACATAAGTGGAGGTTTTTGATGGTTAACAGTAGTATCAATAAATCAAGGTAATACAGAAAGGGAGACCTCTAGTGGCAGTTCTTATTATTGATGTAGGAAAATAATAAGAAAAAGATTTGCTTTCCTAGGGCTGAGTGTTTTAGGTTTCCATAGTTATGAAAACAAAAGACCTGGAGTTTTTGTATTACATTTTAACAAGATTGTATTCCTATTTATGTAATTATTTATGGCACTGATTTGTCTAGGCCTTTTTTCAGGTAAATTGCTTTTTATTAACATACATTTTAACATCAGAAACATTATACAAGTATAAATTCCACCAAAGAAAAAGTACAAAAGAACTCAGCTGATGAGTACTGGAAGTCTGCCTGCACTCAATTACAGCAAGGTACAAACTGCAACCAGTGGCAGATTAAGTGGACCGCACAACTTTCCACCCTCCCACCCCCATGCGACACACAACTCTCCCTCCTCAATAGAATAGTTTCCTGAAAAAAAAAAATGCAGAAGAGAATCTCATAAAAACACCTCAGCTGCTTCGGAACGTCATGATACATAGCATAGCTACTACAAAAACACATAAGCACATTTTTACTGCTGCAAACTCTCATAATACACACTTCCGCCGTGGCTGTCCATTGTAATACACACTCCTGCAGCTGCAGACTATCATACTACACAGCTCTGTTGTAGATTTATGTGTCAAATAAAAAATGTTATATTTCTCTACTGAGGAAAAGGTCCTGTTGTGTTCCAATTCCAATTGAGCAATGAAGGGTCTGTGTGATCCTATGAGCCTTCATTGGCATTTTTGTTTTAAATGTCCTGTTGTGCGATAAGTGTATGCAACAACTTAGCTGAGGAAGGCTCACGTACTGATCTGAAACATGTTGTCCTGTTGTCTTCTGTACTGCTGAGTGTAAATCAAAGTTATTTGTATGTTTTTACTGTTCTAGATCTTATGGGAAGCACTACTTGCAGAGGTGAGTTTTACCATTTGCATACTGTTCACAAGTGAGAATATAGATTGTGAGAATATGTTTCACCAGGGCAGCCTGATGGCACTATATCCGGATCAGGTACATTAGGCTGCCTGTCCACGGGCGAGCCGCCGCCTGGGAGCAGGGGAGAGCTGACGGTTCTCCGAACTGAGCCTATCTGACAGATAGGCTCACCGCAGAGAATCACGGCAAATCACATTCTGCGATTTGCCGCCCGCGAGCGGAGAATCACGATGATTCTCCACTCGTGGACAGGGGGGCTGCGCTTTCCATAGCGACGCTATGGAAAGCATTCACTGCGTTTCCTGCGGCCTGATTATCGCCGCGGGGCAGGCAATGAAAATCCGCCCGTGGACAGGCAGCCTTAGAGTTGTATTATATGTGGCAGAACCCACTGAAGTGAGCACATTATGATCTGGTACTTTCCCATTCGTTTTGACGATCCTGCACATCATGATCTGTTTTGATTTCCATTTACAAGTGTATATATTCAACAAATCCATTAAAGTCCTCTTATGTGCCTGACCAGACAGAAATATTGACCACAAAGAAGGGGGTTCTTTACTGTAAGAGAAGTGAGCCTATGGAACTCGCTGCCTGAGGACGTGGTGATGGCAAACGCACTAAAAGAGGTTGAGACCTGGATGCCTTTCTTCAGTGTTACAATATTATATGTTGCAGTCACTGATTAGTTTAGAAGGGTCGGTGATCCAGGGATTATTCTGATTGCCAGATTGGAGTTGGGAAGAAATATTTTTCCTTAAAATGAGGAAAATTGGCTTCTAGCTCATGGAGTTTTTTGCCTTCCTATGAATCAGCGTTGCAGGATAATAGGCTGAACAGACTGAACATGTGTCTTTTTTCTGCCTTAGATATTATGTTGTTATGCTACACTACCGTTCAAAAGTTTGGGGTCACCCAAACAATTTTGTGTTTTCCATGAAAAGTCACACTTATTCACCACCATGCGTTGTGAAATGAATAGAAAATAGAGTCAAGACATTGACAAGGTTAGAAATAATTTGTATTTGAAATAACATTGTTTTTGCATCAAACTTTGCTTTCGTCAAAGAATCCTCCTTTTGCAGCAATTACAGCATTGCACACCTTTGACATTCTAGCTGTTAATTTGTTGAGGTAAGCTTGTGAAATTGCACCCCACGCTTCTAGAAGCATCTCCCACAAGTTGGATTGGTTGGATGGGCACTTCTGGCGTACCATACGGTCAAGCTGCTCCCACAACAGCTCAATGGGGTTCAGATCTGGTGACTGTGCTGGCCACTCCATTACCGATAGAATACCAGCTGCCTGCTTCTGCTGTAAATAGTTCTTGCACAATTTGGAGGTGTGTTTAGGGTCATTGTCCTGTTGTAGGATGAAATTGATTCCAATCAAGCGCTGTCCACTGGGTATGGCATGGCGTTGCAAAATGGAGTGATAGCCTTCCTTATTCAGAATCCCTTTTACCCTGTACAAATCTCCCACCTTACCAGCACCAAAGCAACCCCAGACCATCACATTACCTCCACCATGCTTAACAGATGGCGTCAGGCATTCTTCCAGCATCTTTTCATTTGTTCTGCGTCTCACAAACGTTCTTCTTTGTGATCCAAACACCTCAAACTTGGATTCATCCGTCCACAACACTTTTTTCCAGTCTTCCTCTGTCCAATGTCTGTGTTCTTTTGCCCAACTTAATCTTTTTCTTTTATTGGCCAGTCTCAGATATGGCTTTTTCTTTGCCACTCTGCCCTGAAGCCCAAAATCCCGCAGCCGCCTCTTCACTGTAGATGTTGACACTGGTGTTTTGCGGGTAATATTTAATGAAGATGCCAGTTGGGTACCTGTGAGGCGTCTGTTTCTCAAACTAGAGACTCTAATGTGCTTATCTTCTTGCTTAGTTTTGCAACGCGGCCTCCCACTTCTTTTTCTACTCTGGTTAGAGCCTGTTTGTGCTGTCCTCTGAAGGGAGTAGTACACACCGTTGTAGGAAATCTTCAATTTCTTAGCAATTTCTCGCATGGAATAGCCTTCATTTCTAAGAACAAGAATAGACTGTCGAGTTTCAGATGAAAGTTCTCTTTTTCTGGCCATTTTGAGCGTTTAATTGAACCCACAAATGTGATGCTCCAGAAACTCAATCTGCTCACAGGAAGGTCAGTTTTGTAGCTTCTGTAACAAGCTAGACTGTTTTCAGATGTGTGAACATGATTGCACAAGGGTTTTCTAATCATCAATTAGCCTTCTGAGCCAATGAGCAAACACATTGTACCATTAGAACACTGGAGTGATAGTTGCTGGAAATGGGCCTCTATTCACCTTTGTAGATATTGCACAAAAAAACAGGCATTTGCAGCTAGAATAGTCATTTACCACATTAGCAATGTATAGAGTGCATTTGTTTAAAGTTAGGACTAGTTTAAAGTTATCTTCATTGAAAAGTACAGTGCTTTTCCTTCAAAAATAAGGACATTTCAATGTGACCCCAAACTTTTGAACGGTAGTGTATGTTATGTCTTAAAAATAATTTTATATAAGAGTGAAAGGATTGTTCACAGTAGAAAAAAACTGGTGTCGTAGTCTATGTTGTCTCTTGTCCATGCGGACGTTTCTACATAGGTAAGACCATACATTGCCTGCATGTAAGCCGTGTACAGGGGTGGGCTCCCCAGGATACAGCGAAGTCACAGACAAGGAAAACGTCTCTGACACCAGTTCAGGGGCAAACCGAATTTTACTAAAGCACTGTGGCCCACGTGACCACAAACAATGGGTAACCCACCAACCTCACACACACTCAGCCAGATGGCTGAGGCCCTTGTGCTGTACAGCGCTGGACTCCCCAAAGGGTGCTACTATAATAGACTATGCTTTTACCTAATGGGCAGGCCTAAATAAACCGGCCCCTTGTTACCTATTAATACCGCTTCTAAGGAACAAAGGAAAGGGAGAGTGATCTGAGTACCGGCCGTGCAGCACAACAGCTTACAAACTTACCCACACTGACTCTATCCCCCCAGACCCAATACAATATGGAACATGTATAAAGAACAGCGGCTATATAGCCAGGTGAATGTTCTCCAGAAGGTTCTTACTGACGGCTGGATGTGGTCTGCCAGCCACTATGCCGATCCCGCTGAAGTGTGGCCTGACACGGTCCATAACCCTACCTAATCTAACTATAGGCCAAAACGCAGTCCCAAGTAACTTGGCACCAAAATATGGTATCTTGCGTGCACGTAGACCAGTCTGCTGTATGATCAGCCACAAAGTCTAGACAGATGAGGGGCTCCTCCAGAAAAGTGTGCGGTACCGCAAAATAGCCGTTACTCACTTCCTCAGCGGCATCCAGTATTGTACACACAATAGCCAGTGTCGCTCCGGTTGTTCAGCAACATCCCCGGCACCCAGTCTTCTCCTATCCAGCGGGCATCTGGTCAAAATCTGAATCCGCTGCAGCTCCGGTCCCTACAGGATACAACCTCCTTCGCTCTTTCGGAGCTCCACTCAGATGGCTCCCTCGACCAACTGTCCCCTCACAGTGTACGCACGCTTTTTATTTTTTCTCTTCCCATACGCACGCTGTAACCAGGCAACAGGTGCTCCAATCACAGGCTACCATGGTCCTGTCACCTCACAGCTTGACCAAAATCTTTTCTGTAGAACAGCGACCTCTTGTGGACAAATAATAAAACACAGTGGTGGACTACATACAGTAACAAGAACAATGTACACATATTGGAGGCTGCCTCACCCTCTCACATGTATAAGGGATTCCATTAGCACTGCAGAACTATTGAGACAGGCATCAGTTCACCCACACTGATTGAACATATCAGAGAAGAGCATGTAGCCAATACAGATGTCTTGCGCTTGAACACATGGGCTTCCTGAAAGCTGGGGACAATAGACATCAATCCCTTTTACAAAAGGAAGCAAGGTAGTTTATGTTTACAAATGCCTTAGGTCCATTGGGTCTCAATGACCGCTACAATTTAAGGGCAGCTTTAGACGAGTGGGGTTCTCAATACGCTCACTCCTGCGCAATTATTTGCGCAGTGAACGAGTGTATTTGTATGCGTGCTTGAACAAATAATTAGTGTATTTGTGCTGACACTGCTCGTTCCCACACGTAGGGGAATCACCCCACGCCCTGATTTAAAAGGCTAATTAGGTGCAGGTATATGCAGCGTTTTTCTCGTACCCGCGCTTGCAGACATGCATGTTTGCTCACCTCCTGTAAACCTTTATGGAGATCTTTGGAGTCGCAAAACACAGAAAGATAGGTCAGTACCTGTAATATAGAGAATGGTGGCTTATCAGCCATTTTGCTGTACATATCAGCCATTTTGTGTGTAATTAGATTGCATTTGTAGTTTTAGTTCACCCTTTTCACCCATTTCCTCATTCCTGCCTGTTAAATATTCGCATTTAGAAAGGCAACTGGGCTCACCTTACCTTGGATAAGAGCTGTGATGTAAATAAGCCCTTCCTTTCTTCTTTGCTCCTATCTCCAGCTGTCTGTTTGGTTTAGTATTAGCATGAGGAAACCACATGGTGTGAGCATTTACTTGTGAAAGTCTAAGGAAAATTATTCAATTAGGAGCTGGATTCTCATAGACATGCTGGTTCAAATTGGGGAAAAATCTTTTGATGAGGATTATTGGTCGTGTGAAGCTCCTAGCCCAATATGAATTATATTTTCAGAATTGGGCAGGCCAGCTGAACAAAATGCATCTAAACTCATCCGCATACCTGGTAATAATTTATGTGTCACATTTCATATTGCTGATTAGATAAAATCATGACCGGAAATATGCCAGCTATATATTCCCGATCTGAGGATCTCCTGCGGAGATATGGCTGAAATAGGGAATTGTGTTTTTTCACAGGTATGGATAATGTCAGAGGGGGATGTGTTCTGGGAAAACTTTTAAAACTAGGGGCTCAGAGAAGCTGGATGTCAGACCTTTCGGAGATATGCCACAGCGTAAGGACTTTCCCGTTAACTTCCTGTGACTCTGCACAAACAGAACCTTGGGCCAAACATTCCAAATCTGGTACCTTTATTTTATTTTCTCCATGTTTTATTTTAAGTACTGCCTGTTGTGAATACCTGTAAACCTTATCTCCACTGTAAAAGACTATAAGCAAAATAGTCCTGCGCTCCTGGATTGTGAAGCATAAACCATAAGTGTACTCGGAAGGAGGGGGTTAGGACAAGCAAAAAGCCCCCTCCTGGAAGTGTCAACTCCTTGTGTCAATTGATAGTAATCACATCCCAAGTGCATCAGCATAGATAAACACAAGTCCTTTATTCCAGTGATATTGGACGGTACAGTGGCAACGTTTTTCTGTGCTCCAGAGCACCTTCTTCTAGCCAATACAGCCAAAATAGAGCTTATTGCATATTTCAAGTTGCTATGTTCTAAAAGGTGTGACTCAGCATGCAGGTAGCAAACTGCCAAATGGAGGGGAAGATTACACCTGTGAGGGACACCAATCTCCCTGTTCTCAGAGGATGTGATTTGTTCAGCAGACAACCGATTGGTGAACCCTGAGGCACTCTCTGATCTTTATCCCTGTTTTAATTATCTCCACTGTAGCATTCTTTTCTGTATATTTTATGTGTGTGTGTGTGTATATATATATATATGAGTATATGTGTATATATATATATATATATATATATATATATATATATATATATATATATATATAAAATGTAGCACTGCTAGTCTTTTTTTAGAATAAATCTGCAATTTATTAGTCAAAACGTATCCGTTTTAAAATAAACCATAGCTCCAAAAGATTGTGTTAATAATTCATAATTGTGGGTTCCAGCTTACCTGTAATATAAAAGCTGGTGGTGGCAGCCAGTGTGTGTGGGTATTGTAGAGTGTTGGAGCCATTATACTGGATCAGGTGGTGATTTGAGCTTTCAGTTTGCATGTGTGCAGAAGCCTGGGAAAGCTGGGTACAAATCTGCCTGTATTCTAACAACTCCATGCTTGCAATTACGCTAGAGTGAACAATCTAGGCTTTGCCGTGACATGTGTTTGCATTCGGTGATAGAGGTGGGATCTGTCAGGTCCCCCTATCCATGACAAATTGGTGGCAGCAGTTGGATTTAAAACGATTAAAGCAGTGGGTTATTAAAATGATTGTGCCATAATTAAGCAATTAATCCTTGTACAAAGAAAGTTAGACTCTCTGCGAAGACCACCGCAAAACGTTTACAAGGTTTTGACTCTGTGCTCATACATAATTTTTCTTTGGAGTAAGGATATACTGTGTGTACCTTTAAACAGCCCCCCCCCCCCCCCTATTGCTTTTCTATTATATTTTTTTTTTGGCAAGCGACTGTGGAGATAGCAGCCACTTATAAGATGCAGCACAAGGAGGTGCTGATGACCCACTGTTCGGATAGAGGTCTGCATGAGAACGGAAAGTTGCTGGTGGAGGATGATGCCTGGCAGCAACTTGCAGCAATTCCCATGCAAGGGATGGATGTCTCCCCAGCAGAGGCAGTGGCACAACAAGCCCTAGTAGTCCCAGGCAACACCAGCTCTCAGCAGGACTTGGATTTCTTTACCCAGAGGGCCCTACAGCAGTACCATGGACCCTAATTGGTACGTGCAGCTCCTTCTCCAACTGCGAGAGGCCGTAGCATGCAAGGCTGAGCACCAGGCTGAGCAAGAGTCTGCAGAGCACTGGGCTGAACGAGAGTCTGCAGAGCACTGGGCTGAACGAGAGGCTGCAGAGCGCTGGGCTGAACAAGAGGCTGCAGAGCGCTGTTCTGAGCGAGAGGCTGCAGAGCGTTGGGCTGAGCGAGAGGCTGCAGAGCGCTGGGCTGAGCGAAAGGGCTGCAGAGCACTGGGCTGAGTTAGAGGCTGCAGAGCGCTGGGCTGAGCGTGAGGCTGCAGAGCGCTAGGCTGAGCATGAGGCTGCAGAGCGCTGGGCTGAGCGTGAGGCTGCAGAGCGTTGGGCTGAGCGTGAGGCTGCAGAGCGCTGGGCTGAGCGAGAGGCTGCAGAGCGCTGGGCTGAGCGAGAGGCTGCAGAGCGCTGGGCTGAGCAAGAGGCTGCAGAGCGCTGGGCTGAGCGAGAGGCTGCAGAGCGCTGGGCTGAGCGAGAGGCTGCAGAGCCCGGGCTGAGCGAGAGGCTGCGGAACGCTGGGCTGAGCGAGAGGCTGCAGAGTGCTGGGCTGAGCGTGAGGCTGCAGAGCGCTGGGCTGAGCGTGAGGCTGCAGAGCGCTGGGCTGAGCGTGAGGCTGCAGAGCGCTGGGCTGAGCGTGAGGCTGCAGAGCGCTGGGCTGAGCGTGAGGCTGCAGACCACTAGGCTGAGCATGAAGCTGCAGAGCGCTAGGCTGAGCGTGAGGCTGCAGATCACCAGGCTGAGCGTGAGGCTGCAGAGCCCCAGGCTGAGCGTGAGCACCAACTGCAAATCGAGAGCCAGGCCTCCTCTTCACAGATCCGTGGGTCCCATGACACGACCTCCTTGGAACCCCAAGTCAAATGACTTCCCTGTGATGGAGCCAGACGGAGACCTGGACACTTTTTTGGGGCTATTTGAAAAGGCGTGCGCCAGTGCCAGATACCCCCCCTCTCTTTTCCCCAGGGAAATGGGCTAAGTTCCTAACCCTAAGGCAGAATAGCAACGACAAGGCCCTCAAAGCAGCCTCACTCTGGAGGTGTATCGCCAAAAGTTCTGGGCTCTATGGCTCAGACTCAAAGACAGTCATACCACTACGCGAAGTGACTTGGCTACCTCCTTCTAGCAATGGTCCCAAGGACTATCCATCACTACATTGGAGTATATGAAGGACTTAATGATAAAAGAACAGTTGCTAGAGATCTGCTCAGAGGATGCACAACAGTTTGTCAAGGACCGTGAGCCTGAGATTTCGGTTGAGGCAGCTGAGATCGGCGACGAGTACATTGCCAACAGGACAGCAATAGCATGGAAGGCTGTGAACAGCTAGAGAGGGGGTAAGCTGAAACTTGACTCTTCCAGCTCCTCTTCCCCAGCCAACAGATCCTCCAGAGGGTCTTTTCCCTCTCTCCCCTCCATGGATACCTGCAGATGTTTTTTTCTGCAACAAAGTGGGCCAAGTCAGCACCACCTGCCTTGACAGGAAGAAGAAGGTTCCTTTCTTCAAGCCCCATGGGTCTGCTGCAGGTATTCTCCTGGTGGATGTGGGTGGTCGAAGGAAACTGACAACCTGCAGGCAGTCACTGTGGGAAAGACTGTGACTGTGGGGTTGTGTGACACTGATGCAGAAATGACCCTCATCTGCCTTGAACTTGTGTTCCCTGAGGATATCATCCCTGGGAAACCCCAGACCATTAAAGGAGTGGGGGGGTCCATCCCTGCTCTGCCCATGGGGGTGCAGGGAGGGGTTTTTGGGAGGTGGGGGTATATGATGACCTGTCTACAAATGTATTGTTGGGGACGGATCTTGGGCGTTTAGTAGCTCAATATGATTCAGCTGACTGCCCAAGATCTGATGAAGTGTACAAGGGTAATGTCACTGTTGAAAGTGTTAAGAATGTCATATGCGTTCCTGTGGTGGTGGGTGGTGCTTTGGAAAGGTAAAGCAGTGACAGCGATGATGCGGTGTGCACCCCTCTCAAGTTCACTGGACTGATGCAGCCTGAGAATGGTAAGACAACCCGTGACTTGGTGGAGCTCAGTGATGGCACTCCCGTTAGTGATGTCACTGAGGACCTTCCAATGCCTCCGATGGCTAGGGCTGACACACAAGCAGCATGTGGTGATGATGTGGGGTTCACAGCAGCAAAGCCTGTTCGTATTACCGCAGGGGGTGGTGTAAAAGGCAGAGGCCCACCAGTACTGAACCCCAGTCTAGAAGAATGTCTGACTGGATAGGGAGAGGTGGTATCTCCCCACGGTCCAGCTGGCATACTGGCTGTCACCTGCAGCCAGTGTGTCCGGAACACAACCCTCTGCCTTCCGGACCCACTCTCTTCCCATCCAGGGGGCAAGTGATACAGGGGACAGCTTAGAGCTGGGGTCCCAGCTTTAACCCCCCTCCTGGCTGCCCCTAGCCAGGAGTTCCAAGTGGCTGTGCATTCTGATGCCAGCCTGGGGATGTTAAGGGACCGCACAGAAGAACCCCCCCCCCCCCCCCTCTGCGTCTGACAAAGAAAGTTTCTTCTGGGACCAGGGGAGGTTATACCGGGTAACCCTGGGCAGGAATATCTGAGAGAGCAGCATCTGGTAGTGCCCTACCCATTCAGAGAGGAGCTGCTACGGGTGGCTCATGAGATCCTGCTGACAAAACACTTAGGGGTTGGTAAGACCAAAGCCCAGCTAGCCCACCATTTCTACCGGCCTAAGATGGGTACTGACGTAGCCAATTACTGTCGGTCCTGCGTGACCTACCAAAGGATGGGGAAGTCTGGGCCTGGCCCAAAGCCTCCCATAGTTGCTTTGCCAATCTTTGAGGAGCCTTTCCAGAGGGTCACTGTGGTCCTGATCGTGCCTCTGGCCATTCCAAGCAGCTTTAGGAAATGCTACATCTTGACCGTAGTTGACAATGCCACCCGATACCCTGAGGCCATGGCCTTGTCCTCCATGTGGGCCGAGAAGGTGGCTGATGCCCTGATAGCCAAATTTACCTGTGTAACATTTCCCAGGGAGATGCTTACCGATCAGGACTCCAGTTTATGTCCAGCCTTATGCAGTGCCTCTGTAACATCTGGTAGCCAGCCCGTAAGAACCCCAGACTAATGGTCTGTGTGAGTGGTTTAATGGCACCCTAAAGCAGATGCTTAAGATGTTGGTCAAGTCCCACGGACGCGACTGGGAGCAGTTTCTCCCACACCTGTTATTTGCTTACAGAGAGGCACCTCACGCCTCAATGGGGTTCTTCCCCTTCGAGCTTCTGTACAGGAGGACTCTTGGCATTAGTAAGAGAATCCTGGGAAGGAGAACTGGGAAGTGTCGGTCATCGAGTATGTCATGCGGCTCTGTGACAAGATGCAGACATTGACACAGCTGGTGCGTGGGAACATGGAGCAGGCCCAAGCCAGCCAAAGGCAATGGAACGACCGTAATGTGAGAGAAAGGACTTATGAGGTTAGTCAAAAGATGTAGGTCCTAGTCCCACTGACCTAGAATAAGCTTCAGGCTGCTTGGGAGAGCCCATTTCGCATTCACCAGCGGCTCAATGATGTCAACCACATTGTCACGATCTACCACGCCGCGGAAGAGACAAAGGGGCTTCCATGTGAACATGATGAAGACTCATGTGCCTTGCAAGTGTGTAGCCTTCTTAAAGAAGGCAAGGCAGCCATCCCAGTGGATCTGCTAGCCACCGCTCAGGCGAATGGATCTATTGAGGATGCAGATTTCAACCTGCAACTCTCTGGGAAGGAGAGGTCCCAGCTGCAGGAGGTCCTGCTTCCCTTCCTACCCATCTTCACTGGGAAACCAGAGAAAACACAGTTGAGAGTTCACCTGGTGACCACTGGGAGCCAATCCCCAGTTAGGTAGTTGACCTACAGAGTCTCCCTAGAAGTGCAGGCGGATATGAAGTGGGAGATTGAGGAGATGTTGCATCTGGGAGTCATCCAAAAGTCCCAGAGTACATGGGCTTCTCCTGTAGTCCTCGTGCCCAAGAAGGACCGGACTAATAGCTCATTGATGCCTTGCATCGATGAGCTATTAGACAGGCTAGCCAATGCCCAGTACATCACCATTATAGATCTGAGTTAGGGGTATTGGCAGATCCTGACCAAGGAGGCACAAGAGAGGTCTGCTTTCAACACCCCCTTCAGACTTTATTAGTCCAGGATGATGCCTTTCGGCATGAAAAATGCTTTGATCACCTTCCAGTGCTTGGTGAATCTTTGAGGAGCTTGAAGAGTGTACAGTAGCATACTTGGATGACACTGCCATCTTCAGCTCCACTTGGCAGGAACACCTGAAACACCTACCAAAGGTGCTAGGGCAGATACAGGCTCCGACCCAGGGAGGTGGCCTATGCCACCATAGAAAAGGAATGCCTGGCCATTGCATGGGCTCGACAGAAGCTGCAGCCATATCTCAACAGGCGCAACTTCACTTATGACGGATCACAAATCCCTCAGCTGGTTACACCAGGTTGCGGGGCAAAATGGCAAACTCCACCGATGGAGTCTGGCCCTTCAATAATATGATTTTTCCATTCGGCACCGAAAAGGGACTGAGCATGGAAATGCAGACAGACTATTTCGTCAGGGGGAGGCAGCGGAGAGGGAGTAGTAGGTGCCATGGGGGACCAACCTACAATGCCCATTCAAAAGGGGAAGGTGTGATATAGAGACTGGTGGGTCATCAGCCATTTTGCTGTATGAATCATCCATTGTGTGTGTAATTAGATTGCATTTGTAGTTTTAGTCGACCTTTTCCACCCATTTCCTCACTCCTGCCTGTTGAATATTTGCATTTAGAAAGGCAACTGGGCTCACCTTTCCTTGGACAAGAGCTGTAATGTAAATAAGCCCTTCCTTTCTTCTTTGCTCCTGTCTCCACCTGTCTGTTTAGTATTAGCATGAGAAAACCACATGGTGTGATCATTTACTTGTGAAAGTCTAAGGAAAATTATTCAATTAGGAGCTGGATTTTGGCAGACAGACTGGCACTGACATTCAAATGAAGGAAACATCTTTTAATAAGGATTATTGGTCGTGTGAAATTCCTATTCCAATATGGATTATATTTTCTGAATCGGTCGGACCAGCTGAACACATCTAAACTCATTGGGGTGCGGTGCTCAGAACAACCCCAACTGGCATATCCACATACCTGGTAATAATTTATGTGCCGTGTGTGATATCGTTGATTAGATAAAATCATGTCTGGAAATATCCTGCAGAGATATGGCCGAAATGGGGAATTGTGTTTTTTCACAGGCACGATACATTTACCCCTCTCTTCTCTGAATGACCTCAGAGGGGGCGGGGGGAGGTTTGTTTTGGGGAAACTTATAAAGTGGCTCAGAGAGGCAGGGCGTCAGACCTTCGGAGATATGCCACAGCATAAGGACTTTCCCGTTTGCTTCCCATGACTCCGCACAAACAGAACCTCGCGCTGAACATCCCAAATCTGATATCTTTATTTTCTCCTTGTTTTATTTTAAGTACTGCCTGTTGTATATACCTGTAAACCTCCACTGTAGCATCCTTTTCTGTATATATATATACATACATACATACTAACTCTGCCAGTCTTTTTTTAGAATAAGGCCCCCTGCACAAGGGCGGAAATTTGCATGCGTGCAGAAGCCTGGGAGAGCTGGGTACACATCCGCCTGTATTCTAATGACTCCACTCTTGCAATTCTGCTAGGGTGATCGATCGAGGCTCTGCTGTGACATGTGTTTGCAGCGGTGAGAGCGCTTGGAATAGTCGATCTGTGACAAATCTGTGATAGAGGTGGGATCTGTCAGGTCCCCCCTTTCCCATCCGTGACAGTACCTTTTTTTTGTGCCTGCGAAAACAGGCACAAAAAAGTGAGATTGAAACCGTCCTAAGTGTTTTTTTTGTAACTTTTTAGTTACAGGCACTGCACTGTTTATATGTTGTTATGGAGACCACGCCTGATTCATTTAAATGGGCGGGATGACGTGACCTTTGTATGTAGGAGTA
The DNA here is from genome assembly GCF_035609145.1 of Eleutherodactylus coqui. NCBI lineage: Eukaryota > Metazoa > Chordata > Amphibia > Anura > Eleutherodactylidae > Eleutherodactylus > Eleutherodactylus coqui. The sequence goes on along the minus strand of NC_089839.1, from coordinate 254,198,457 downwards.
GAGGAAGCATGCATGGCTCTGCATGACTCCACCTGAAATGGCTGTTGTTTTTTTCTTCCACTTGTATTCACCTGCCATGTGAATATGGATTAAAGCAAGTCTTTAAGGAACAGTGAGTGCTGTTTGGTTCTTCTTTTCCTTTTTATGAACTCTCTTTAGGCCTCCTGCACACGGGCGGACTCCGCAGCAAATACATTCCCATAGCATTCAATGGCAAAACGCCATTTCATCTCCACGAGCAGAAATCAATTGCGATTTTCCCCTCACGGAGAAGAAATCGCAGCATGCTGCGATTTTGTGCAGGTTACGCATGGTCGGTTTCCATTGAAGTCAATGGAAGTCGTCCGTCCCATGGCACTTCCGCAGTGAGCACTGCGAAAGTATTGCAGGATACACGTCACCCCCCAGCGCCGGTGGCTACTGCGTATGCTCGCAGACGCCGCCGGACAGGTACGTAGGGGTCACCGGCCAGGCACCGGGTCGAACTCCGCTATGGGAATCCCACATGCGGGGTCCGACCCGCCCATGTGCAGGAGGCCTTAGTTGTATCTTTTCTCTCCATACTCCTGATCTCACAAGCTCTCCTCCTCTCTGTTTTGCTCTGTTCCATAGGAGAAAGGTACTCCTACATCTGAATTCACACGCCTCTGCTAAGTTGATTTTGTTCCTTCAGGAAATACAGGAAATCTGCACTTCATAAAAATTGTGACAAACACTGAAACATGACAGAGCATGTGAAGATAGCATTAGGTCGGTCTCAGACAACCCGGATTTGAATTGCGGATTCCACGAATGGTGTTTGTGCGGACGATGTGCGGTACGGTGAATGCCGTAAAATTATTTATCTTACATGGTGAATGCTGTAAAAATAATTTTTAAACGTAATGTAAGAATTGCTATTTTTCTTTTGTTTGCCTCCCAAAAAACGTAATAAAAAGCAATCCAGAATCACATGTAGCCTAAAATCGCACCGATAAAAATTACAACTCTTCCAGACCTCACAGAGCTCTGTTGCTGAAAAAATAAAACTGCTAAGAATCTTAGAATGTGGCGATGCAGATTCAATTGTTTTTCTTTAAAACATGCTTTTATTGTGCTAAAGTAGTCAAAATTTTAAAAAAATCTATATAAGCTCAGTATTGCAGCAATCGTGCTGATCCAGATAGGAAAGTTATTGTGCTGTTTTTACCAAATGGTGAACACTGTAAAAACAAAACCCAAAGAACAGTGGCAAAATTTCTGGACGTTTTTGCCGTCAGCACCCCCCAAAATGTAATAAAAGTTATATAACACATTGTATATACCCCAGAGTGGTGCCATTAAAAAATACAAGTTATCAAAAAAACACCACCAGCCCTCATATGTCATGGCTCTTGCAATGTGACAATGAAAATTGCTTTGTCCTGTCAGCAAAAAAAAATAAAATTATACTTGCCTCCATCCTGCCCTGCATCACTTTATAGTCTAACCTGTGGAAACAGAGAAGTTAAAAAAAACAAAGCATACTCACCTAATCCCGTTGTATTTCTTCCCTTTCTTGTTTACTTGCCGTGTGAGGGGTCAACTCCTATGGCACCTGCACGCCGAACCTTCTATCTGTCTGGTCTCTCAGCGCTGACATACTTCCTGGTCTCCGAGCGATGTAGCCCCGCCCACAGCAAGTCAGTGTAGCGGGGCGCATATTAGTAGTTTACACTGCGGTTATTCCTGCTGCCGATTCCAGCCAATGAGGTGGCTGGAATCGGCACCATGTGACCTCCCATTGTGCACGAGCAGTACAGTTCAGCTGCTGTGCACGATGAGAGCTGTGCCCGCGCCTCACGTGACCGGTGACGTCACCGGTACTTGAATTTGCCCGCGAATTCCGAGCCTACAGAGGAAGCTGATGGTTGGAGCCTTTTATACTACTTTCAACGTGGGAGAGGAAGATTTCTGCGCTGTGTGGTGAGTACCTACCTGAGATTAATGCGCTGTGTGCTGAGTACCTACCTGAGATTAATGCGCTGTGTGCTGAGTACCTACCTGAGATTAATGCGCTGTGTGCTGAGTACCTACCTGAGATTAATGCGCTGTGTGCTGAGTACCTACCTGAGATTAATGCGCTGTGTGCTGAGTACCTACCTGTGATTAATGCGCTGTGTGGTGAGTACCTACCTGAGATTTCTGCGCTGTGTGGTGAGTACCTACCTGAGATTAATGCGCTGTGTGCTGAGTACCTACCTGAGATTAATGCGCTGTGTGCTGAGTACCTACCTGAGATTAATGCGCTGTGTGGTGAGTACCTACCTGAGATTAATGCGCTGTGTGCTGAGTACCTACCTGAGATTAATGCGCTGTGTGCTGAGTACCTACCTGAGATTAATGCGCTGTGTGGTGAGTACCTACCTGAGATTAATGCGCTGTGTGGTGAGTACCTACCTGAGATTAATGCGCTGTGTGGTGAGTACCTACCTGAGATTAATGCGCTGTGTGGTGAGTACCTACCTGAGATTAATGCGCTGTGTGTGGTGAGTACCTACCTGAGATTAATGCGCTGTGTGTGGTGAGTACCTACCTGAGATTAATGCGCTGTGTGCTACGTGTGGTGAGTACCTACCTGAGATTAATGCGCTGTGTGGTGAGTACCTACCTGAGATTAATGCGCTGTGCGCTACGTGTGGTGAGTACGTCACCTGAGATTTGCGCGACGCCACCTGACGCAACCTGTCTTTTTTGCAGATTTGTGCGCTACGTGGGGAGACGCGGCCACCCGAGATTTGTGCGCTTTTTTTTGCAAACTTACGTGTGGAGATGATCCTGACGTTTGGACGCGTTTTGAGAAGAATTTCGCTTCGCTTGCACACAAGCTGACATAACTCGTCGAGGTAAGCTGCTGCATCTGCTAAAATTTTCATTGCGTGCATCTGCTCATACGTGCTTATTTTGCGCATATTTGCAGGTTTTCGTGTGTACGTGTAGATATAATATATGATTCTTCTGACCAGGTTGGGGGAGTAGTGGTCAATGTAAGTGGGTAGAGCGGATCTAGGGATCAGTAATACTGGTGTGATGTGACTGTTAACCTGCTGATTTTTCGTTATTTCCTGCAGATCTGACGTCCTTGAGAATGGGAAGGCTGGCGGACAGTGAAGAGACCCTCAACGTTCAGCAATCTTGAAACCCTTCGTTTTATGGACTACTTTTTGCCGGTGACTCACCTTTTTTTTTTTTTTTGGTATTTTTGGATAGACTAAGCTTTTATTTATTTTCTTGCAAACTTTTTTCCTTCTTCTTTACAGGTGAGCTGATAAGTAATTTCAAGATTAGCACACTGGGTTTGCTCACAATCGTTGTTGAAGCAACAGAGAGACTGACGGTCCTAGATGTTGGCTCAGTAGGACGCTTTCAAGATGGGCATGTTTGCAAATCGAAGTGATTCTTACATTGTATTTTCTGTGCCTTGTTGTACTTCGTTTAAGTGGTAAAAATGGGCAGTTAGAAGTTGTGTATATTAATTAAAATTAAGAATATTGACAGTTTTGAAGACATTGTAATTTTTTAACATTTGCAAATGTTATATCTCATATGTGCAAGCATACTCTACAAATCCTTGCCAACATATTTCCATCTGTTCACTTTATTCTGGACGCACATTTGCAAAAACATCTTTTGTTTGGAACCATTTTGGAGACATTCAAGTTGAACCTCATTTTTCCTCATTTTGCTAAATCCTTTTTCCTCCACCGAGCCAAGATTGCAAAGGCTCGTGGGTGTCAGAATACATACCCCCTAAAATGACCCTATTTTACAAAGTACACCCCTTAATGTGTTCACTGAGTGGTGTGAGGAGTATTTAGATCCCACATTTTCAGGAATTAATGGAATTATGATAAAAAAAAATTATAATAAGGCTTTATTTCGGCTAATGTGCTATTCTAAATTTTTTTCCACCAAAAATCATCATTTTCATGTGCACTGACACCCCAAAATGGATACCCCTGTTTGTATTGTTTTCAGAAATGTACCCATTGTGGCCCTAATGTTATGTTAGTATGCACAAATGGGACCCAAAATGTAATCAGTACTATGTGGCTTTCTGAACAGACTGTTATGATCGTGTGGGCAGATTTAGCAGACTGCCAACACCATCGTGACCAAAGGACTAGTAGTCTAGTAGTATATATGCACACAGGAAACACAGGAGATACACATGGAATGCATGCAACTAACCCTGTGCTAAAGAGGGGGGGGGGGGGTGTCGAGAGTGGCCCAACCTAAGCATATACATCCCCAAATAAGAGGGCGGCCCAGCGGTCTTCGGAACTGGGCCATAGCTGATCCTAGGAGCCACAGAACAGGACACACGCATGGCATATAACAGAGACGGAACAGAATACACAGAGATAGAAAACACTGCATACAGAAGCCAAAAATGCAACCACTACTAACAGGCTGATTATAAAGAACAGGTATTACTTGACATTGTAGACAAAACGTGAAGCTAGCGGGCGAACTTCTAAGCTCCTGGTTATACCGCTAGTCCCTACACTAACCATGAGTCCAGGAGACCCGGACAATACTGCCCACTTGGCCTGTAGCAGCAGCCACAATGCATACTCGAGTATAGCCGATCCCAGTGTTAGCCGAGGTACCTAATATTACCCCTTGCCTTATACTCAAGTCAATAATTGACCCCAGGTTTTTGGGGTAAAAGTTGGTACCTTGGCTTATACTCAGGTTGGCTTAGACTGAAGTATATCTGATTTACATACAAAAACCTAATGAAATAAGAGCAATCGTTGCATGCAAAGCATTAACCCTTTCCAATCCACTTATTATTTCTCACCCATTCTCCCCAGCTCCAAATAAATTGGTTCTGGGGAGAATGGGTGAGAAAAAATACACTTTCCCTGCACCCTCCTGAGCTGACAGAGTTCAGGAGGGTGCAGGGAGGGACCTGCTTACCTGTCCGGCGTCTTCAGTACTCTCCTTCTGCCTCCCGGTTCGGCGATCATGTGACTGCTGGGGTCAGGTAACACCGGCGGTCACATGATCGCCGGCCAGAATCTATGCATTACATAGCGCTAAGTAATGTGTAAAGGAGAAGGCAGAAAGGATTAAAATCCCTTTCTGCCTTCTCCTCGGGGGTCTTCGATGAGGACCAGTGCAGGAGTGCATCTGCACCCGATGTGCCTGACGATCGGTTGCAGATCCACTCCTGCACTGCAGTGTCGGGCCTGCCCCGACATTGGAGGGAAATTATGATGTCGGGGCAGGCCCGACATTGGACTGGAAAGGGTTAACAGCGGGAATCTGTTGTCTCACCCATCCCCTCTGTGGCTGCGGGAGGCCAACTGTCATTAGCAACAGTCTTCAGCAGTAGATGGTGTGGGCTCAGATCTGTAGGATGTAGATGCAAGTCCATCCCAGAAAACTGCTTCCTAACATATACATACATTCACGTGCTGCGGTGGCAAGGGGTTAAAAGTGTTCCCTGGGACTCCAGTACTGATGATCTATGCGCAGTGAAGTGGTGATCTGCCTCCCAGAATCCCTGCCAATCAGCTGATGACGAGTGCGCACCGCTGCCACTTCAGTCTATGCCAGACGCAGCACCGTACATTTCCGGCTGTACACGCCTGCATAGGATTGCATTTCAATACGCAATCCTATGCAGAAGGCCGTGGTTTGTCTACGCAAAATCACGCGCAGAAAACAAACCGCGCCATGCTCTGATTCTGTGCGGGGTTCGCAGAGCCCCGTACAGAAACGCCACTCGCTGGCTGCCGGCTCTGCGCATGTGGCGTCTGCTGGCACATGAGACAGAGCTGCGGAAGCGGGCGAATTCCGCACTGCTCTCTGCAGGCGCTCAGGTCGGGTCCCGTTGCGAGCAGCTGGATGCGACACGGCCGTCTGCAGGCGGACTTAGGCCTCATGTCCACTGGAAAAATACAATCCGCGTAGAATCAGCTTTCAATTGTATAATTTTCATGCAGATATCCGCACACATTGCTGTCAATGTGATAGCAATGTGGCCGATCCGCGGTAAAATGGAGCATGCCGGGTTTTTTCTCCCACGCATGAAAAACGCAATTCTATTAAAATTCCATCCGCGGGTGCAAAAATCAGTTTAATGGACGGGATGGCCAATGATTCCCTAGGGGCAAATCTGCTGCGGAAACCGCAATTCCATTTTGCTAGTGGACATGAGGCCTTAAGGCTCCTTCCCACAGACGGATCTACCGTGTTTCCCCGAAAGTAAGACCGTGTCTTACTTTCTTTTTATCCCCAAAAGCCCCACTATGTCTTACTTTCGGGGTATGTCTTATATTGGAAAATGGAGCATGAAAAAATCTGGACCATGCTCCATTTTCATGCGGGTCTCCCGGGACACAAAAATCAAATTGTACTCACACGCTCTGGTTCTTCTCTTCGCTGCGGCGCCATCTTCTCTCAGTCGCAGCCGGATCATTTTGCTTCGGCCCGGCGCATGTGCGGGGCACGTCACCGACGTCATCATGCACATCCGCCGAGCCGAAGAAAGAAGATCCGGCCGCGACGAGAGAAGATGACGCCGCAGCGAAGGAAGTATCCGGAGCGTGTGAGAGGTAAGTTAATTCTGATTTATTCCTATTTTCAGCGCTCATGTCCGCGGGGCAGGAGGGACCCGCTGCAGATTCTACATGGAGAATCCGTAGCGGGCCTGATTTTCCCCGTGGACATGAGGCCAAAGGCGGCAGACGCGGTGACGTATGGAGGGGGGGGGCGGCGCGGAAGTGGGCAGGAGGCGGCGCGCAGCTACCGTAGATGAGAGGGAGGCGGCAATACCCCCGTGTTTCCCCGAAAGTAAGACATATGTCTTACTTTCGGGGTACGGCTTACATTGGCCGACCCCCCTGAAACCCCCGAAACGTCTTACAATCGGGGGGTGTCTTACTATCGGGGAAACACGGTATTCAACCTAATAGCTCAATGCTTACGGTGCGTAATTTCACAGCGGAATTCCGCACCGTAAAATGCCGCGGGTATACGCGCGGACGGCTTCCATTGCAGTCTGTGGAAGCCGTCCATTCACGCTATTTTCCGCTGTAGCACAGCGGAAAATAGCGTGAAACCGCCTCTACGCCTACCGCCAGCCGCGTCACATGCCGCTGCGGTGCGTCTCACGCTCTATTACCCACGCGCACTGAGGCGTCATGCGGGACTCTGGAACCAGAGTTAAGTATTGGGGTCTCTTGGGGCTGCCGTGATGGGCTCCGCCCCGGAATTCCATGGCGGAGCTCGTCGCAGCCAGCTTTACAGCGTGGGTAATCAGGAGTTAAAAACATAAATAAGGTAAAACAAAAAAACAAATTCAAATCACGTTTTATTATTTATTAAAAATGTGGATTTTACACCAAGTGTCATTCCCTGATAAACCAAAGGCCGCTGTGTTTGGGGATCTTTTCTGTTTACTCAATCGGTGTAAAATATTGCGCAGTTTTTCAGGATACTCCAAAAAGCTTATAAAAAAAAAAAAAAAAAAGGTGAGTCACCGGCAAAAAGTAGTCCATAAAACGAAGGGTTTCAAGATTGCTGAACGTCGAGGGTCTCTTCACTGTCGGACAGCCTTCCCATTCTCAAGGACGTCAGATCTGCAGGAAATAACGAAAAATCAGCAGGTTAACAGTCACATCACACCAGTATTACTGATCCCTAGATCCGCTCCACCCACTTACATTGACCACTACTCCCCCAACCTGGTCAGAAGAATCATATATTATATATACGTACACACACGCGCGTGCGTGCGTACACACACACGCAAGCGAAAACCTGCAAATATGCGCAAAATAAGCACGTATGAGCAGATGCACGCAATGAAAATTTTAGCAGATGCAGCAGCTTACCTCGACGAGTTATGTCAGCTTGTGTGCAAGCGAAGCGAAATTCTTCTCAAAACGCGTCCAAACGTCAGGATCATCTCCACACGTAAGTTTGCAAAAAAAAGCGCACAAATCTCGGGTGGCCGCGTCTCCCCACGTAGCGCACAAATCTGCAAAAAAAGACAGGTTGCGTCAGGTGGCGTCGAGCAAATTTCAGGTGACGTACTCACCAGACGTAGCGCACAGCGAATTAATCTCAGGTAGGTACTCACCAGACGTAGCGCACAGCGAATTAATCTCAGGTAGGTACTCGCCACACGTAGCGCACAGCGCATTAATCTCAGGTAGGTACTCACCACACACAGCGCATTAATCTCAGGTAGGTACTCACCACACACAGCGCATTAATCTCAGGTAGGTACTCACCACACACAGCGCATTAATCTCAGGTAGGTACTCACCACACACAGCGCATTAATCTCAGGTAGGTACTCACCACACACAGCGCATTAATCTCAGGTAGGTACTCACCACACACAGCGCATTAATCTCAGGTAGGTACTCACCACACACAGCGCATTAATCTCAGGTAGGTACTCACCACACACAGCGCATTAATCTCAGGTAGGTACTCACCACACACAGCGCATTAATCTCAGGTAGGTACTCACCACACAGCGCATTAATCTCAGGTAGGTACTCAGCACACAGCGCATTAATCTCAGGTAGGTACTCAGCACACAGCGCATTAATCACAGGTAGGTACTCAGCACACAGCGCATTAATCACAGGTAGGTACTCAGCACACAGCGCATTAATCTCAGGTAGGTACTCAGCACACAGCGCATTAATCTCAGGTAGGTACTCAGCACACAGCGCATTAATCTCAGGTAGGTACTCAGCACACAGCGCATTAATCTCAGGTAGGTACTCACCACACAGCGCAGAAATCTTCCTCTCCCACGTTGAAAGTAGTATAAAAGGCTCCAACCATCAGCTTCCTCTGTAGGCTCGGAATTCGCGGGCAAATTCAAGTACCGGTGACGTCACCGGTCACGTGAGGCGCGGGCACAGCTCTCATCGTGCACGGCAGCTGAACTGTACTGCTCGTGCACAATGGGAGGTCACATGGTGCCGATTCCAGCCACCTCATTGGCTGGAATCGGCAGCAGGAATAACCGCAGTGTAAACTACTAATATGCTAGCGGGGCTGCATAGCCTTACCTCACATGAAGACAGGGAGAACTACAGTATCAAAATTTACTAAAGAAATGGTAAAAAATAGACATCTTCTTATAAGTATACTCATATGTATATGTGTGTATGTATATAGGTGTGAGTGCATTTATATATATCTATATATATATATCTATATATATAAAATTGAATGTATGTCTGTCTGCGTGCGTGCGTGCGTGTCTGCGTGCGTGTCTGTTTGTCCTTTATGCGCTACTACACCATTCATCCGATCGCCATGAAACTTTGGGAAGTTGTTAAGTACACTCCTGGGAAGATTATAGGCATAGTACAAATATCCTACGATAAATGGCGCGCGAGCTTCGTCGAAAGTTACGCCCCCCCCCCCACGTAGATCGAATAAGTAAGCCACCTGCTATTGTGATGTCATCACTGATGTCATCAACATCGGACGCCCTTGAACATGCCCCAACATGTTCTATAAAGCTGCATTGTGATGTCATTAAGGCTGTCAGTTCTATGGCGACATGTAAAGAAATTGACTTTGAAAACCAATATGCGTGTTCAACTACAAAATGATGCATCCGCCGAACGCTTCGCAAAACAATTGCTGGATATTGGAAATGGGAAAATGCCTATCGACAGATCTACACAATGTATCACATTGCCAACAAACTTTGGAAAGATGACATCAACCAAAGACGAATTGATCCAAAAGGTGTTCCCAAATATTGCGCGGAATTACCAAAATCATCAGTGGCTCAGCGCATGTGCTATATTAGCAGCTACCAACAACGATGTCAATGCCATCAATTTCAGCATTCAAAACGGAATACCAGGCGAAGCGACAACGTAGAAGTCCATCGATACTGTGATGAATCAAGATGAAGCTGTCAATTACCCAATGGAATTCTTGAATTCACTCGATTTTCCAGGTATGCCACCGCATATTTTAACATTGAAAATAGGCGTGCCTATCATTCTTCTCCGAAACATCCATCCACCAGACTTTGCAACGGTACAAGACTTTCAGTGAAAAAGATGATGAACAATGTCACCGAAGCTACAATTCTGAATGGGAAATTCAAGGGGAAGATGTTCTGTTGCCACGGATTCCAATCATCCCAACAGATATGCCATTTGAATTCAAACGTTTACCGTTTCCGGTGCGACTCACTTTTGCAATGACCATCAACAGAGCACAAGGACAATCGCTGCAAGTGTGTGGGCTAGATTTGGAGAGTCTTCGCAGCAACGCGCGACGGGTACGCTATTATGACACGTACAGCTTGGAACCACTAGAGCACGCCAGCCAATTACCATTGGAGTTGGAAGTGGGTAAACAAGTACTAGGATATCTTCCTAAGAAGCCACAGTAGCTGGATAAATTGGATGTTCCACCCAATGGCTATTTTATTCAGCCCGCAAGGGGGAAGCAGCGGCCTACAAAATCTCATTCAGGTAGGTAGGTTCAGTTCTTGGAGGTTGGGGAATGCTTATGGGCAAGGCCTTATGTCTCATCCCAACTCGATTATTCAATTCTAAGCGCAAAAGAATTAGCATCCAAATTTTATGTACGGAATTTAATTCTCTCATTTCCTGATGTCATAGATAGATAGACTGTATGCAATAACCCTGATAGATAGATAGATAGATAGATAGATAGATAGATAGATAGATAGATAGACTGTATGCAATAACCTAGATAGATAGATAGATAGATAGATAGATAGATAGATAGATAGATAGATAGATAGATAGATAGATAGATAGATAGATAGACTGTATGCAATAACCCTGATAGATAGATAGATAGATAGATAGATAGATAGATAGATAGATAGATAGATAGATAGATAGATAGACTGTATGCAATAACCCTGATAGATAAATAGATAGATAGATAGATAGACTGTATGCAATAACCCTGATAGATAGATAGATAGATAGATAGATAGATAGATAGACTGTATGCAATAACCCAGACAGATAGATAGATAGATAGATAGACTGTATGCAATAACCCTGATAGATAGATAGATAGATAGATAGATAGACTGTATGCAATAACCCTGATAGATAGATAGATAGATAGATAGATAGATAGATAGATAGATAGATAGATAGATAGATAGATAGATAGACTGTATGCAATGACACGTACAGCTTGGAACCATAAATACTAGAGCACGCCAGCCATTTACAGTCAGTCTCCATTGGAGTTGGAAGTGGGCAAACATGTACTAGGCTATCTTCCCAAGAAGCCACAGCAGCCGGATAAATTGGATGTTCCACACAACGGCTATTTTATTCAGCCTGCAAGGGGGAAGCAGCGGCCTACAAAACCTCAGTGGTCGCTGCTGCCGTCATCTAGATATATAAAAACGAATGTATGTATGTATGTCTGTCTTCGCAGCAACGCGCGACGGGTACGCTAGTATATATATATAGACACATGCATACATATGTATGTATATTTATATATATGTGTATATATATATGGAAACGCAGCTATATGCTACTGTATACATATATACACGCAGCCAGGCATGCATATATATATATATATATATATATATATATATATATATATATATATATATATATATATATATATTTATATGTACTTAGACACATGTTTATAAAGTGGTATGCCTGTACATATGCATATACATAAATTTAGATATGCATATATATATAACAAACACACATACATATGTATATAAACATGTATGTGTGTGTGTGTGTGTGTGTATACGCTCCCAGCATCTTCCTTCTCTTCACTATGTGCCAGAGCCGGCCCGTCACTAGTGACGTTTCTGTGCGGGCCTCAGCGATTAATAGATTAATTCAAATATAGATTCACATATGCATATATGTATATAAATGCATGTACGTATTCATATATATATGTGTATATATATATATATATATATATATATATATATATATATACATGTATATATATGCATACATATATATCTGCTTATTTTTTTCTGTTTATTTTACACTTGGTTCTACAATACAAACCTTTTAAAGTAGGTAAAAAAAAGTTGCAAGTTTAAAATTTATTGTTTGACGGCTTACCTAGCAGCAAGCGTACATTTATATTGGCACTTCTTTTTTAAATGTGCCCGCCTCTTCCCAGCGTGCATGCGCATTCCAGCCAGGCAATTCTGCGTCACCAGTGATGTCTCTCGCATTGCCCCGAGTCGATAGCGAGTGCGCATGCGCGACGGGAAGGGGAACGCATGCGCACGCGGCAGCGGCTCCTGAGGTTAGATACGGCCGGTGTAGAAGTGACGCATTACGTGTCACATGCTAACCGCTGACCTGGGCGGAATTGTTTGCCGGTCGGCATGGTCGAGGCAGTTGCAGAAGCTGGAACTTTGCCAGCTTGCACACTGCCTTATACAGCCTGCAGAGGGACATCGGAAGAAGAGGAGGTTTCTGGTGCACAGCCCGGCAAGGTTCAGGTGAGTATAGAATTTTTTTTTTGCTGACAGAACCCCTTTAAGGCTGGTCACCTAGGTGTTAATAAATATACCAATGCAGAGGAGTGAGGGTGTTAGTGTAATATAGCGCTACAGGAATATTATTGTGTCCCAAATTAAGGATTAAAATTCGAGCAGCTAGGAGAATGACTGACACTTAAAACAGCACTTGTGTAAAAGGCCCATTTACACAGGACAAGTGTCGGGCATCGTTTGCCCGACACTCGTCCTGTGTAAATGGGCCTTAAGTCACAAATTATTCCCTTTATCAGCTAAACAGCTAAAGAATTTATAGTCCTTCAGGAAAAATACATTGGGAGCGAGACTAAGGCCTCATGCACAAAGGTGGATTTGATTTGCGGAACCTGCAGAGCAGGAAGACATGGGCACCCGCAGAACAGCTAAAGGCATGCGGATGTGTTTTTTTTCTCGGCGTGGGGATCGCACGCACGAGAAGAAATTGCAGAATGCTCTATTTTTCTGCGAATCCAATAGGGACTGCTTCCATTGAAGTCAATGGAAGCCATCCAATTCGCGGCACACCCGCAGCTGTCACTGCAAACATACCATAGATCTGCGGGAAAGCAGGAGATAAAAAAAAGAAAAAAAACATTGCGCATGAGCCAGGCGCGTCAGCTGGCGTGTCCAGACACATCCACCATGCTGAAGAAAGAAGATGCGGCCACGCTGGATCCGGAGGGGTAAGAAACTGTATTTTAATGCCTATGTGTGAGGGCATGGGCGGACTCCGCTGCGGGATTCAGCAGTGGAATCCGTTCATGCCCGTGTGCATGAGGCCTGAAGGTCACCTGATTTATCGTATACATAACTTGTTACACCTCTTTATTGCTGATTAGTAAACTCAGCATGTGCAGTGATGGCGGTCTCTAGGTCTTTTAGTCACGCACTGTCTGATATTATTAATTGATAATCTATAAGTATTCTTAAGGTTTATATATGTATAGAAGATTAAATAAAGTAAAACGGAGGATAAAGAATTCTATTTGCTATTACATTTCTAAAGGCCCATTTACATGGCCTGATAATCGCTCAAAGATCGCTCAAATGACAGTTTGAGTGACAGCATTGAACGATCATTTTGCATAAACTATTAAGTAGCTACTCAGCTACTTAAGAGCAATTAAATGTGCAAATTAAGCCTTAGTTTAAAGCAGTTAATAGCCGTAGGGCTCTTATCTGCTTTCAGTTATTTTGTTCTCAAGCAGGAAACTATGCTATCAGCTGATAAGGCTGAACGATGATTTTTAGGTTGGACTTAATTTAACGATCAGCTAGCAGTGCCCGAAAAGTGCACGATGGCCGCGCATTTAAATGCAACGATTATCACTAAAACAATCGCCTTTTAGCGATTTTTGTTTTTTAGCGATCATTGCTCCATGTAAATGGGCCTTAAGACAAAGTCCATATTAAGTCAGCTGTCTGGCTGCACATTTGTGTGAGTGAAGGGTAATTGCAGCTTTTTCTTTTTCAGATCTTGCAATCTTCTGAACCAAAATATCTAAATAGTGTGTCCAGTAAGTTAGGAAATGAAAGGGAAACAAGATGGTGCTCAACTGACATTATGCTTTCTCTCACAAGGGTAGTGCCTTAAGTTGTCGTAAACTGCATGTGGCCAAAACTACCCACTTGTCTAGGCCAATGGCTGGATGCTTTTGCTAGTAATGCTGGCCTTTTACTGGCAAAATCTTTTAACTATTGGCTACAACAGGGGGCGGGGCTTATACACATGCGGTTTACCGCAGCCAGGAACCTTATCCTGAAGTTATATATCCATTGGACACTTCGATCAACACTACCACCAAAAACACGCCTATAATGTTTAACAATGGTGAAATGTGAACCAGCTGCTCTGCATGTACAGTTATATTTAACCAAAGGAATAAAAGCAAATTTTTTGCATGGTTCCACCCACTGCTATAAACATTTAGAATAAGCATTTTTTTGGAGGTTTTATAATAAAAATGATGGAATTCAAATAACTTCTCTTTTAAGAAAGTGATATTTAAATTGGATGAAACCAGATATAGGCAAACTTGGAGAAGTAGAAATACACTGTGGTAAAAATGTCCAGATTCCACACAGAAGAGAAGCAACCATCTTTAGCTCACAGACTGCAATTCTACAAGGTGCTCACCATTCGAAAGTTTTTTGGCTTTAAAAAAAAAACAATTTTTGCACTATTTTTCACAGAGAAAGGAAGACATCTATGGGATATTAAATATTGTATAAAAAAAGAAAGTGGGATTATAGAGGTGAAACCTGCATCGGCTAACCACAAAAATTATGTTTGCAGGCTTTGTAGGGCTCAGTCAGACAGGCGTTTATTCACGTGTAAGAAAGATCGCACTGCGCGCATAGAAAAAAAATGTGTGACCACGTCCATTGCCACCCATACGTTCTATCTTTTGTAGCTGCAAATTTTATGCGCATGTAAAAATCGGACCTGTGACCGCTGCCATTGAAAAGCATTGATTCTACATAAATGCGGATCACAAAAACAGGTAACATGCACACATAAAAACGCCCGTCTGACTGAGCCCTTATGGGTCATAAAACCAGGCATTAAAGGGCCCCTCTGGCAAAAAAAGCATTTTTTCATCCCTACCCCCTCACATGATCGCCTGTCATGCTCTGGATGTCTTCTCTGTGTATTGTAGCCATATCGGTGCAGTGCAGCCTCCTGTCTGATGCTACATCTTGAGGGCTTATTCAGATGGGCGTATATCAGTCAGGTTTTCATGCCTGGCCAATATGCACTGCCCCTCTCTGCATGGCTAGGAGGCGGGACGGGAGCTAGTGCACTGAGCTCCCGCCCCCTCTCCACCCCTCGCTACTGTTTGCAATGGGAAGGGCAGGATGCCCTTGCAAACAGTGGCAAGGGGGCGGGAGCTCAGTGCACTAGCTCCCATCCCGTCCCGCCTCCTCCCCTTGCAGAGAGGGCATCATATATCGGCCGGGCAGGAAAACCCGACTGGTCTACACCCGTCAGAATAATCCCTGAGAGTGAGATATTTTACTTTAATGGGATTTTCCAGTCAAATACCATTTAGGGTAGGTCAATAGTTGAACGACTGGGGTCCGCCAATCGGAACCACGACCGATCAGCTGTGCACGTGCATGCTGTCAGCGCTGCTATAACAGAGGTCAGAGCAGAAGCCTCTGCGCCAATCTCCCATGTAGTGGCGGGCGCTTGTAACTGCAGGCACAGCTCCCATTGATTTCAATGAGAAATCAATGGGAGCCGTGCCTGCAGTTAGGTCACCATGTATCTAAGTACCTCTGAGCTGTTTTTAATGCAAGTTAAAGGAAAAAAAGAAGGTAAAAGACAAAGGAGAAATAGGAAGGCAAAAATAGTAAAAAGAAGGAAAAAGGAGAAGGAAAAGGGAAAATATTTTGCTTTTGTCTGTCTCCTTTTGTTTTTTTCTTTTCCCCTCTTTTTAAAAAAGAAGAAGGAAAAAGAAGAATTTTCATTTTGTGCCAAACTGAACTTAAAGCAAAATTGCAGCCAGAACAAGATTTTACTGTTCCGGTTTGCTCAGCGCTATCCATAATGACTGATTTTAACCACTTGTTGCTGTCAGTCACCTTTTTTATGTAGCACAAAAGACTGTGCTAGGTACTGACCAGAAGACAGACATGTGAAAAATCTGATCCCACGTGTTGGATTAGAAAAAAAAACGCATTCCAAATTTTAGGTATTATGATCTACTTAGGACTTATCATAGATTTACCAGTAGACCCAAATCTAACAGTTGCCTAGATAAGAGTTAAACAATGCAAAATATGTAGGTTGATACTGACACTTGGTGGTAGAATCACTTTTACAGCTTCATATTCTCTTTTTTTTGCACAGTTTTTCTGTTCATCAACTTTTTAAAAGCTAATAATAACAAAATTGAACTTTTCATTAAAATGCTCAGTATTTATTTACACTGAATTATTCTACATTTTTGTACAAATTATTATATTTCACATGGTTTCCTTGCTATTTGACCCAGTTAAATCTGTGCCACTGAAAAACAGCAGCGCCGGCCCCATTGAAATCAATGAGAGAGGATCACTGGAGAAATCCCCTGCTGCAGCTGTCACAGTCGCAGCAGAAGAGCATGATGTTCTCTCATTGGTTTCAATGGGGCCAGTGCAACATATCGCCAAAAGAACGAACACGCTGCGATTTGTTTTCTGCATCGCAATGCGGTGCAATGCAAGAAAACATCACAAATGTGAATGAATGGGTTTTATATTCGTGCGAAATTTGTTTCTTCTCGCAACGCACAAATCTTGCGCAATTTTATCGCCAGTGTGAAGGAGCCCTTACATGAGTGTATGCATAATACTCATTGCAGCGTATTTGAACATGAGCAAGGTTTAAAGAGGTAATCTGTGTTTTGCGCGCTTGTCTGTGCATAGTATTGTAATTGTTGCACACACAAGACCAGTTCATAAATTGACATTTTAACACACAAATAGCGGTAGTTTTCCATTTACACTCTCACTTGTAGATTACTTTTGTTTCTTTTACAGCAGACAATGCAGACAGTAATACTTATAATGATGCAGATAATGATTACTGTTATGCATACTATCAGTGTAATAGTAGTGGGGCTCAGTCCATTAGAACCGTCATTAGCTGGGGGAACAGTGGTAGCCCGTTCAGTTGTAGCCCGTTTAGTGGTAGCCCGTTCAGTTGTAGCCCGTTCAGTGGTAGCCCGTTCAGTTGTTGGTTCAGGTGTGGGAGCCGGTCTTGGTGGAATAATGAGAGCAGCCTGGGCTATGTTAGACACATCTGATCGTTGAGAGACTTTATCAACCGCTACTAAAGCAAAGTAAAGAATAGTCCCATTTTTTATAACAATGTTTTCGGGCACAAATGAGAATGTTTCTGTTGATCCAGCTGGCGAGGGAGGAAGAACAGCAATGTTGATCTGTGTTGATCCACTAAAGTTGGTTCTGAGGTCACTGGGGTTGATGTTCATTCTTAAGTCATAGTTTGAGGCTGGAGAAGAAGTGAAATATATAACATCACATCATTGACTCATGTTCATATATATCTGTAGTTTTTATACTTGAAACATTTTGTTTTATTCTTTCTGTGCTAAAATAATCTACATCATATCTATCTATCTATCTATCTATCTATCTATCTATCTATCTATCTATCTATCTATCTATCTATCATATGTTTGATACACAGTTGCAATTGAAATTATGTAACTCCCATTGAAAATTGGGTTTATTTGTGAAACTTAAAAACTTTAAATAACAATGTAAATAGCTCAACACAACTAGTATAACAGACAGTTTCTCTAAATGCAGTGACACTAAATGTCACTTCTAATGACTACTATAGTCTCAAACGTATTCAATCTCTTCATGACAAGCGTCTCTAGGACTTAAGGCTGGTTTAGACACAACGATTCTCACTCAAAAATCGCCCAAAGCCGTCTTTTGAGTGAGAACTGTTGGATCTAACTGCACTAACATCGTGCAGTTTTCGTTAACCAGTCACTGATCATTCTTTTTCAGCGTGCTGAAAGAGAACGATCAACCTTATCAGAGGTTCACAGCGGGAAACCGCTGATACTATTGTTTCAGCTGGTATCCCGCTCTGCGAACACAGCTGGGGTATGGAGAACACAGCGCTCCATCTGTGTTCTGCATACCCCGCTCCTATACCCAGCTGTATATCCGCTGAGCGCTCCGAGAACCGCTGGATGCAGAAGACAAGCGGCCCCACTTGTCTTCTGCATACCCCACTCGGAGCAGTCAGCTGTATACCAGCTGAGCACTCCGAGAAGAGAACAGCTGGATGCAGAAGACAAGCGGCCCCGCTTGTCTTCTGCATACCCCACTCGGCAGAAAATTGATTGCTCAAAACTGTCAATCAAACTGCCATTTGAGCGATCACCTTGCCCTGTAAATGCACACAATAATTCGTGCTTAAAAGATGTCTTTTAAGAAGTAGTAGTACAGCAAAAAAAAAAAAGTAAATTTGGTATTGTAGTAATCGTACTGACCGATGAAATCAAGTTGTTATGTCATGTTTGCTGCAGTGTATACACCGTAGAAACAAAAACCCCATCCCCCCCAAGATGGCAGAATTTAATTTTTTTCCATTCCATTTATAATTTTATATAAGTTCTTCAGTAAATTATATGGTACATAACGTAGTAGCATTGAAAAACACAATTCATCATGCAAAAAGCCTGCCCTCAGACATCTACGTTGGCGTGTAAATAAGAAAGTTATGATTTTTTAAAAGTGGGGAAATAAAAATTTAAAAAAATATATTCACCAGCTCCCTGGTCCAGATCATCACCAGTGGCCGTCCAAGATAACACAATCGTATCATTAACAATGTTTGCCTTTAAATCGGATATTTTGTCAGGCTTATAGATATCTTGTGGAGGAGTGCCGGCTGCAGGGACATTAGACACCACAAAAGAACCTCCTGAAGCCGTCCGGCTGAACTCTCCAACAGTAAGATCTTCATCTGGAATCTCCGGGCGTGGAGGGTTCAAGGTGACAGTATCTACAAAGAGATTACCAGTAAGAGTATTAGATTATTTTAAATAATATGGAAGTGAAAGGATCATTGAAGTGCTTGGATGAACAAATCTATGTAGATTAACCCATTGCTGCCTGTCCCATATAAATTAACCAGCTGATGACATGTAGACTGTGCTGATGGCCTGTTAATTTATGTGCTGCCTTTGAAGACTCTGTGGTCTCTCACACTTAAAATGGAGCGTTGCTTCTAGGAAGAACTGCATCTGACATACAGTGCTGTAAGGACCAGCATACAGAGGTATGAACAGGGCAGAAAGATGGCCAGGCACCAGCATCATCATAGATTAGTTAGTGGGGCCTAAATTGAAAATGTTTGAGAAGCCCTGCTCTACATTTCATGTCAGATGTTCTCTGTAACTGAAGGTACATCTTCCTACTAGTTACTTGATATTTGCTGAAAAAAAGTTAAATTGCTGTAAAATGATTTTTCTGAGCTGATCTGTATTTTATTAAAGTGACTTAAATGTCTCTTACCATTTATGATGTATCCTGGAATGTAGAGCGCACGGTTCTTGGGGAGGACCAAATGACTTTTAGCCTTTTTATTGTTTTCAACTCGTACTTTTAAACCATATCTTCCGTTTGCTGAGAACTGCATGAAGTATCTTGAATATATTCCATCATTCTTCATAATATCAGGGCCTGAAATCAGCATTTCATCAAGAAATTTACCTTCTTAGAATATAGAATAATAGAATAGTAGAGTTGGAAGGGACCTCCAGGGTCATCGAGTCCAACCCCCTGCTCAATGCAGGATTTACTAAATCATCCCAGTCAGATATTTGTCCAGCCTCTGTTTGAAGACTTCCATTGAAGGAGAACTCACAATCTCCAATGGCAACCTGTTCCACTCATTGATCACCCTTACTAACAGAAAGTTTTTTCTAATATTCAATTTGTGTCTCCTTTCTTTCAGTTTCATCCCATTGCTTCTAGTTTTTTCCTTGTACAAATGAGAATAGGGCTGATCCCTCTGCACCATGACAGCCCTTCAGATAATTGTAGAAGCCATTAAGTCTCCTCTCAGCCTTCTTTTTTGCAAGCTAAACATTCCCAGATCCTTTAACCGTTCTTCATAGGACATAATGTGCACATTATTAGTTTTACATCCTTTGTGTGGTTTTACATAAAAGTACATCCTCAGACAGGCTAGCGATTGTTAACAAAGATGAGAAATATTAGCTGTGATCTAGGACATTGCAATGTGGGCCCAAGGATGGATATTATTAATGTGCTGTTACTACTATTTGCCTACATTTCTGTATAGGCGCTGCAGTGTGGAGTATCTCCAAGGTGTCACTATTATCTCTAGTGTTGGGTGAACGCTATATTGTAGATTAATTCAGGTGTATTAATTTTAAGGTCAGACTGGCCCACTATATTACTAGACGATTCTCTGGTGGCCTAGTCTCTCTCGCATTAATTGACCCCTAAAAGAACAAGGTACCGAAGGTCCAGCAGAAGTAACCTCATTTGAAGCTGACTTTGGAGACATCTTTTGCTACCAGGGTCCATTCACATTCTTTTCAGATAACCTAATAGAAATTATTGATAGTATCTCTAGTGTATGTGATATTAGCAATGTAAGCTTAGCATGCAACTAAAAGTGTATGTGCACATGTTTTGAATACATGAAGGGTAAACCCTCAAAATCATTTCTTCTGATAGTACCAGGAGAACCTTAGTCGGACAATGGTCAGTAGGCCTGGATGATACAGTATTGATCTTATATAGTAATGCTCATAAGAGGCGAATCACAGGCCTTAGTGTGGGTATCATTGATTGGCTGCAGCCAACATGTGCTTAGATGGCACATGATCAGCTGCCGAGAGTCTGGTGGGGTCCAGAAGGGACTTCGACTGGACTGGAGGGAAGACCGAACAGATGAGAATAATCTTCCTTACTATTTTACTGCTTTCTCCATCTTTATAAATAATGGTTAAGTCACTGGAAAACCCCTTTTAATTATTTAGCTGTATAAGTAGTAAAGTAGTATAACTATGTGTTTCTCGTTGAAGATATAAAATACATGCAGTTAAAAACTAGCAGATTTATCCAATTGGCCAAACTCAGTAAAAGTGCTGCAACTATTACAAAAATGGAGCAATTATAGCAGCACTTGGTAAACACATACAGTATAATTACCTGCTCCATTGTCCAGAAGTTCTAGGGTCACTATTGATCCAGTGACAGGTTCAATTATTGCGGTGACTTTTGCTCCGCTGACAGGTATCAGTCCTTGACTTACTGAGGCGTAGATAACCATAGGGTTGGGATACTGGTTTGTGTCTTGGCTCATATGAGCATTTACAACAATTGGAGGAACGTTTGCATCTGAAGCCTTAGAATTCACAACTAAACCTAAAGTTTCAACTGAAGTGCGTGAATTGCAGAGATTGTAATTCCAGGGTCCTCTCTAAAATAGAAGGGAAACCATCATCATCATCATTATTAAATTTACCACAATATGGAAGATAACTACAAAATAATTGATATGTTCAATTCGCTACATTTTGGCAGGGGTAAGTTGTTGTCAGCTAATAATTTCCATTGCAGCAGAAATGTGGCATTACATGATGGTCATTCTAGTAACACACTGGACATCTTGAGTTGTCAGCTTGTTAGCAGCTCTCCTTTGTGACTCCTATGGAGAGCCTGAGCAGGGAATTCCCCTCTATGATGTTCTTATGGGGAAAACCCTGTAAATGGGACCTGTAAGAAGATACTCTAGGTTTGTTTACATTTGCTTCGCATATAGGTTATCATGCTGTTCTATGTTCAAACACCTTCTGTTTGTATTCGGCCCTATACAAGGAAACACAGTTGCAGGCCTACACCAATTTAGAGATCAGAGCTCCGTCTTTTTCTGATACGAAGCTTCAAATCTATTGAACAGACGCAGAGTTAAATCATAACTAGAGATGAGCAAGCACCAAAATGCTCGGGTGCTCGTTACTCGGGACGAAATTATCGCGATGCTCTGAAAAGCCCTCATTAGCAATGCATACCTTAGCTAAGCACCACACTACCTCCAACAAAGCACAATCACTGCCTGCATGACACTCCGCTGCCACTTCTCCTGGGTTACATGCTGCCCAACCCCCCCCCCCCCCCCCGCATGACCCAGTGTCCACAGCACACACCAAAGTGTCCCTGCGCAGCCTTCAGCTGCACTCATGCCACACCACCCTCATGTCTATTTATAAGTGCGTCTGCCATGAGGAGGAACCGCAGGCACACACTGCAGAGGGTTGGCACGGCTAGGCAGCGACCCTCTTTAAAAGGGGCGGGGCGATAGCCCACAATGCTGTACAGAAGCAATGAGAAATATAATCCTGTGCCACCGCCATCAGGAGCTGCACACGTGGGCATAGCAATGGGGAACCTATGTACCACACACTATTCATTCTGTCAAGGTGTCTGCATGCCCCAGTCAGACCGCTTTTTTTTATAAATAGTCACAGGCAGGTACAACTCCGCAATGGGAATTCCGTGTGCACCCACAGCATGGGTGGCTCCCTGGAACCCACCGGCTGTACATAAATGTATCCCATTGCAGTGCCCATCACAGCTGAGGTAACATCCGATTAAATGCAGGTGGGCTTCGGCCCACACTGCATGCCCCAGTCAGACTGGGGTTCTTTAGAAGAATACACATGCATTTACAACTCCCTGTGGACCCACAGCATGGGTGGCTCCCTGGAACCCACCGGCGGTACATAAATATATCCCATTGCAGTGCCCAACACAGCTGATGTAACGTCAGCTTTAATGCAGGTGGGCAAAAAATGAATTGGATTACACTGTAGGCGAGGGCCCCAAAAAATTGGTGTACCAACAGTACTAATGTACGTCAGAAAAATTGCCCATGCCCAACCAAGAGGGCAGGTGAAACCCATTAATCGCTTTGGTTAATGTGGCTTAATTTGTAACTAGGCCTGAAGGCAGCCCAGTTAAAATAAAAATTGGTTCAGGTGAAAGTTTAAACGCTTTAATGAGCATTGAAACGTATAAAAATTGTTTACAAAATTATATGACTGAGACTTGTGGTCCTAAGAAAAATTGCCCGTTCGGCGTGATTACGTCAGGTTTCAGGAGGAGGAGCAGGAGCAGGAGGATGAATATTATACACAGATTGATGAAGCTAAAAGGTCCACGTTTTTGATGGTGATAGAGAACGATGCTTCCATCCGCGGGTGCAGCCTACGTATTGTTTAGGTATCGCTGCTGTCCGCTGGTGGAGAAGAGAAGTCTGGGGAAATCCAGGCTTTGTTCATCTTGATGAGTGTAAGCCTGTCGGCACTGTCGGTTGACAGGCGGGTACGCTTATCTGTGATGATTCCCCCAGCCGCACTAAACACCCTCTCTGACAAGACGCTAGCCGCAGGACAAGCAAGCACCTCCAGGGCATACAGCGCAAGTTCAGGCCACGTTTCCAGCTTCGACACCCAGTAGTTGTAGGGGGCAGAGGCGTCACGGAGGACGGTCGTGCGATTGGCTACGTACTCCCTCACCATCCTTTTACAGTGCTCCCGCCGACTCAGCCTTGACTGGGGAGCGGTGACACAGTCTTGCTGGGGAGCCAAAGGCCTTAGAGAGTGTTCCCCTGCCTGTGCTGTACATGCTGCCTGATCTCTGCGCCTCCCCTGCTACCTGGCCCTCGGAACTGCGCCTTCGGCCACTAGCGCTGTCGGATGGGAATTTTACCATCAGTTTGTCCGCTAGGGTCCTGTGGTATAGCATCACTCTTGAACCCCTTTCCTCTTCGGGTATGAGAGTGGAAAGGTTCTCCATATACCGTGGGTCGAGCAGTGTGTACACCCAGTAATCCGTAGTGGCCAGAATGCGTGTAACGCGAGGGTCACGAGAAAGGCATCCTAACATGAAGTCAGCCATGTGTGCTAGGGTACCTGTACGCAACACATGGCTGTCCTCATTAGGAAGATCACTTTCAGGATCCTCCTCCTCCTCAGGCCATACACGCTGAAAGGATGACAGGCAAGCAGCATGGGTACCCTCAGCAGTGGGACAAGCTGTCTCTTCCCCCTCCCCCTCATCCTCCTCATGCTCCTCCTCCTCCTCAACGCGCTGAGATATAGACAGGAGGGTGCTCTGACTTTCCAGCAACATACTGTCTTCCCCCGTCTCTGTTTCCGAGCGCAGAGCGTCTGCCTTTATGCTTTGCAGGGAACTTCTCAAGAGGCATAGCAGAGGAATGGTGACGCTAATGATTGCAGCATCGCCGCTCACCATCTGGGTAGACTCCTCAAAGTTTCCAATGACCTGGCAGATGTCTGCCAACCAGGCCCACTCTTCTGTAAAGAATTGAGGAGGCTGACTCCCACTACGCCGCCCATGTTGGAGTTGGTAATCCACTATAGCTCTACGCTGCTCATAGAGCCTGGCCAACATGTGGAGCGTAGAGTTCCACCGTGTGGGCACGTCACACAGCAGTCGGTGCACTGGCAGATGAAACCGATGTTGCAGGGTGCGCAGGGTGGCAGCGTCCGTGTGGGACTTGCGGAAATGTGCGCAGAGCCGGCGCACCTTTCCGAGCAGGTCTGACAAGCGTGGGTAGCTTTTCAGAAAGCGCTGAACCACCAAATTAAAGACGTGGGCCAGGCATGGCACGTGCGTGAGGCTGCCGAGCTGCAGAGCCGCCACCAGGTTACGGCCGTTGTCACACACGACCATGCCCGGTTGGAGGCTCAGCGGCGCAAGCCAGCGGTCAGTCTGCTCTGTCAGACCCTGCAGCAGTTCGTGGGCCGTGTGCCTCTTATCTCCTAAGCTGAGTAGTTTCAGCACGGCCTGCTGACGCTTGCCCACAGCTGTGCTGCCACGCCGCGCGACACCGACTGCTGCTGACGTGCTGCTGCTGACACATCTTGATTGCGAGACAGAGGTTGCGTAGGAGGAGGAGGAGGGTGGTTTAGTGGAGGAAGCATACACCGCCGCAGATACCACCACCGAGCTGGGGCCCGCAATTCTGGGGGTGGGTAGGACGTGAGCGGTCCCAGGCTCTGACTCTGTCCCAGCCTCCACTAAATACACCCAATGTGCCGTCAGGGAGATATAGTGGCCCTGCCCGCCTGTGCTTGTCCACGTGTCTGTTGTTAAGTGGACTTTGGCAGTAACCGCGTTGGTGAGGGCGCGTACAATGTTGCGGGAGACGTGGTTGTGCAAGGCTGGGACGGCACATCGGGAAAAGTAGTGGCGACTGGGAACTGAGTAGCGCGGGGCCGCCGCCACCATCATACTATTGAAAGCCTCCGTTTCCACAACGCTATACGGCAGCATCTCCAGGCTGATAAATTTGGCTATGTGCACGTTTAACGCTTGAGCATGGAGGTGCGTGGCGGCGTGCTTGCGCTCCAACACTTGCGCTAGCGACGGCTGGACGGTGCGCTGACAGACATTGGTGGATGGGGCCAAGGACAGCGGAGGTGAGGGTGTGGGTGCAGGCCAGGAGACGGTAGTGCCTGTCCCCTGAGAGGGGGGTTGGATCTCAGTGGCAGGTTGGGACACAGGGGGAGAGGCAGCGGTGCAAACCGGAGGCAGTGAACGGCCTTCGTCTCACCTTGTGGGGTGCTTGGCCATCATAAGTCTGCGCATGCTGGTGGTGGTGAGGCTGGTGGTGGTGGCTCCCCGGCTGCTTTTGGCGCGACACAGGTTGCACACCACTGTTCGTCGGTCGTCTGCACTCTCAGTGAAAAACTGCCAGACCTTTGAGCACCTCGGCCTCTGCAGGGTGGCATGGCGCGAGGGGGCGCTTTGGGAAACAGTTGGTGGATTATTCGGTCTGGCCCTGCCTCTACCCCTGGACACCGCACTGCCTCTTGCAACCTGCCCTGCTGCTGCCCTTGCCTCCCCCTCTGAAGACCTGTCCTCAGTAGGCGTAGCAAACCAGGTGGGGTCAGTCACCTCATCGTCCTGCTGCTCTTCCTCCGAATCCTCTGTGCGCTCCTCCCTCGGACTTACTGCCCTTACTACTACCTCACTGATAGACAACTGTGTCTCATCGTCATCGTCCTCCTCACCCACTGAAAGGTCTTGAGACAGTTGCCGGAAGTCCCCAGCCTCATCCCCCGGACCCCGGGAACTTTCAAAAGGTTGGGCATCGGTCACGACAAACTCCTCCAGTTGGAGAGGATTCGGAACCCTTGCTGCCCATTCTGGGCAGGGGCCCGGGAACAGTTCCTGGGAGTCTGCCTGCTCCTCAGAATGTGTCATTGTAATGGAGTGAGGAGGCTGGGAGGAAGGAGGAGTAGCAGCCAGAGGATTCAGAGTTGCAGCAGTGGACGGCGCAGAACGCTGGGTGTTCGATAGATTGCTGGATGCACTTTCTGCCATCCACGACAGGACCTGCTCACACTGCTCATTTTCTAATAAAGGTCTACCGCGTGGAACCATTAATTGTGAGATGAATGTGGGGACGCCAGAAACGTGCCTCTCTCCTAATCCCGCAGCAGTCGGCTGCAATACACCTGGATCAGGAGCTCAGCCTGTGCCCATACCCTGACTTGGGCCTCTGCGTCCTCGCCCGCGTCCACGTCCTCTAGGCCTACCCCTACCCCTCAGCATGTTGTATTACCAGTAGTGCAGAAACAGAACGCTGTAATTAAATGTGCCGCTTATTGGCCTGTGGTTGGAGGCTGACTTCGCTTACGGAACGCACAGCAGAGCCAGGAAATAATTTTGCGCAAGCCTGCTGTAACACTTAGCTGGCTGCGTATGAATTAGGAGGACAACTACCCCCAGCACAGACCCAGTACACTGAGGACAGTCACAGGCAGGCCAAATAGATTTTTTTTCCCAAATGTTTTTGGAAAGGCCCACTGCCTATATTCAATAAATATGTCTTCTGTCCCTGCCTTACCACTACTGGCCCTGGAGTATGTAAAATAACTGCAGACTGTTGCACTGTGGACTGGAATACAGCGGCGATGTAACAGCCAACACAGAGCCAGGAAATAATTTTGCGCAAGCCTGCTGTAACACTTAGCTGGCTGCGTATGAATTAGGAGGACAACTACCCCCAGCACAGACCCAGTACACTGAGGACAGTCACAGGCAGCCCAAATAGATTTTTTTTCCCAAATGTTTTTGGAAAGGCCCACTGCCTATATTCAATAAATATGTCTTCTGTCCCTGCCTCACCACTACTGGCCCTGGAGTATGTAAAATAACTGCAGGGCGCAATGCTCTGCACGGCCGATATACAAAAAAAAAAAAGTGCAACACTGCAGAAAGCAGCCTCCACACTACTGCACACGGTTAGATGTGGCCCTAAGAAGGACCGTTGGGGTTCTTGAAGCCTAAAATACTCCTAACACTCTCCCTATAGCAGCTCCGGCACCAGCAGCACTTTCCCTGAACTAGGTCAGAACGCATCTGTGGCGAGCCGCGGGAGGGGCCGATTTATATACTCGGGTGACACCTGATCTCGCCAGCCACTCACTGCAGGGGGGTGGTATAGGGCTTGAACGTCGCAGGGGGAAGTTGTAATGCCTTCCCTGTCTTTCTATTGGCCAGAAAAGCGCGCTAACGTCTCAGAGATGAAAGTGAAAGTAACTCGAACATCGCGTGGTACTCGTCACGAGTAACGAGCATCTCGAACACGCTAATACTCGAACGAGTATCAAGCTCGGACGAGTACGTTCGCTCATCTCTAATCATAACGTTCTGACTGGCTGCCACCACTACAAGGGCCCATTAGCATCTTACTGCATACTGTTGGTACATTGGACTAGATAATAGCACAGTATGCAATAAGTTACTATGCTCCCCCTACTGGTGACTGCAGTCATACAGTATTTTATCATTTAACCACATGTCTATGCAGAAGATTTGGAGCTCTGTAGCAGCAAAAATGTAACAATAACTAATAAAAATATATTGAGAAATGAATCCACTCAAAAAGGATATGCTCTTAAAATGAATATCTACCTCAGGTTGGTTTCACAGAGGCAATCGCGATATAGCCATGAGTAAATCGCATCTTTGTTCATGTGATTTTTGAGCACCAATGCTGCTTTTTCTTGCAAAAACATCACCGCCGCTTGTGACTTTCTTGTGTGTTTTTTCATGCGATTTTCTCATGAGAAAGACAATAGGGCTTTCTAATGTTAAAAACGCATTGGATGAAAATCAGAAGTCCGTGCATTGCGATGCAATAAAACAAAGGCTCCATAGGGAAACATGGGCAATAAAAAAATGGCAGAAAGATAGAACATGCTGCAATTTTTTTTCTTGCACATCGCATAAGTGAAAATATTGCAAATGTAAAGGAAACCATTGAAAAGCATTGGTTTCAGAATTCTGCATTTTCACATGGTCTCGCATCGCCGGGAAATAGTGCGATTTTCTTGCCCGTGTGAAACTAGCCTTAGGACTCTTTTGGTTCAAAAAACATAGTTTCCTTTCATAATAATAATCTTTATTTGAATAGCGCCAGCGTATTATATATAAATGACAAATAGGAGAATGTTACCTCTGCTGTTCCTGGGATTGCCAGCCTTGATGATTTTGCTGTGTTGTCACTAACAAATTCTGCCGAAGTATACGTCTTCCCTTTAGGATCTTGCAAATTAATATTTGGTACTGCAGTTTGCCAAGTTACTAGGAAGAAAGTCTCATTCCCCACTGTGGTATCAATGAAAACGGTGCCTTTCAAACATCCAGCTGGTTGGAGACTTAAGGCGGTGCTTTCCAGCTGTTGATATAACATTAATATCATTGAGTTCTAATGTTATTTGCATCTGCACTGTAGTTAAAGGGATTCTATAATCAAGTTCATACTGCCAGAACCACAGACAGCCTGAATCCAGGGATTGGACTGGACTGAATACAATACCAAGTTTTACTCTGAGCTAAACTTCAACTCACAGGGGCTCCTCCCCACCCGCTGCATGAAGACTGACAGTTCTCTTCCATTTAGTGTATACGAGAAAGCTGTCAGTCTACATATTGTGGGCAAGGAGAATTCGATGCACCCTGCCCCTGCGACTCGGAGCTCAGTTTCAAGTCAAATTTCTTCTATGGAGACGATAGGCATTCCTGAATCACTGCCATAACTATAGGGAATGTAGGGGATGCGGTCGCATCTGAGCCCAAGAGCCTTAGGGGCCCCATAAGGCCTCTCTTCTCTATAAAGGGAACCCAGTACTATAAATAAAGCATTATAGTTAGGGTCCCTGTTACAGGTTTTGCATTGGGGCCCAGGAGGTTCAAGTTACGCCTCTGCGTTAAGGGGTTAAGAAAAGTTGGGGGGCCCCAAGATAAACTTTTGCACTCGGGCCTGTGAGCCTTTAGCTACGCCCCTGCCTGAAGTGGGTTGGGCAGCATGAACCTGATGACAGAATTCCTTTAAGCTAGATAGAGCAGAATGAAACAAGCTTTTACCTGTATAGACTGCTTGGTAATGTCTCCATCATTAGCTGAAACTGCACTGAACGCATTAATTAAACCATTTCCATCCACTTTATCTGATGCTAGATAAATTGTTCCACCTGGAAGAAATCATGAAATTTTAATTTATTTTCTGTATCAAAAGATCATCTGTCAATTAATAGCTTTATGAAATCACTATATTCATAAATAAACGGGGTTGTCAGAGATTTAAAAAAAACAAAAAAAAACCTATAACCTCTGGTAATGGTATTAAATTGAGAAAAAACCCTATACTCACCTTTTGATCCCCCTCTACCTCAGCACCCCATCTCCAGTCCCTACTACTCCAGTCCAGAAAGTTTCTGCAGCTGTCTCAGGCCATTCATCGTTCTTCACGTGGCCCCTCAGCTAATCCACTGAGACCCGTACTTGGCTAAGAGGTCACGTGAATGATAAATGGCATGTGACAACTGCAGCAATTTCTTTATCCAGAGTGGCGGCGACTAGAGAAACGGCGCTGAACTGGAGGGGGAGAGGCCAATCAAAAGGTGTATAAAATGTTTTATCTCTATTTTATACCATCACCAGCTGTCTGTATTATTTTTCTTATGTTGAACAACTCTTGTAATTGCTTTTATTTGTATTATTAGCAGTATAAGTACGTGAGGTCCAGTACATGTGCAGGAGGGTGTGGGAGATACGTGCCACTTCTTTGGTACAGGCCACTTTCACCAATCTCTCACAAATATAAACCCCATTCTTTTGAATGCAGACATATATATATAAGCAATGACCTATGTCTTTGTGTTCCTCAATCAATCACCCATTGATTTCAATAGGACCTTTAATGCCTCACATGGCTCTCGCATGCTGTGTGATGTGCATGTGAGTGCGATGCCAGGTTTCCCATTGAAATCAATGGGGAACACTTCTGATCCTCTTTCACACCTAAAACGTGTGTGAGAGGATCAGAATTTCACAAATGTGATGCGAGGTATTTTTGCCTGAAAATTGCCTTGCATCTGCAGGTAAATCGCACATTTACAAGCGCAATACTGACCCGAGTTTCTCGGACTGATATTGTACTCTCCTGGTGTAGGTAGTCTTACAGAGGTATTCTCTGTAGAATGTCTCTAATATGGTGTCTGATGGAGTAATAACAGTAATAATATAGCTGAATGCCCTTCAAAATTTATATATATTGAAAGTTGGCATATTTCTTGGTGCTTGTAACGTTCCGTTACACTCGTTATGTTTGCATTGTTGCATTACAGTCACAGTAATGTTGTGTTTATATCAGCATTAGAGATGAGCGAGCATACTCGCTAAGGCAAACCACTCGAGCGAGTAGTGCCTTATTCGAGTACTTGCCCGCTCGTCTCTAAAGATTCGGCTGCCGGCGCGGGTGAGTGGTGAGTTGCGGGAGTGAGTAGGGGGGAGCGGGGGGGGGGGGGGGAGAGAGAGAGAGAGATCTCCCCTCCATTCCTCCCCGCTCTCCCCCGCCGCTCCCCGCCCCCCGCCGGCAGCCGAATCTTTAGAAACGAGCAGGCAGGTACTCGAATAAGTCACTACTCGCTCTAATAGTTTGCCTTAGTGAGTATACTCTCTCATCTCTAACCAGCATTGCAGGTTCGGTTCTGAGTTTCCATCATTGATTTATGTGAAAATCTCATATCATTTTGGAAATGCTGGACGGAAACTGAACAGACCCCATTATAGTCAACAGGGTGCATTCGAACTGTTGGGTTTCATCATTAGCAGGTTCTATTCAGCCAGCAAGTTCTGTTCTCCTTCCCTCATAACAGAGCAGGAGAACAGAGTCCATAGCGCAACTGTGAGCGAGCCCTTACATGCCCAACATGTATTTATTTCACTTTTAAGGTACGGTTTAACTTTGTTTTTTTTGCATTGCACATTTAGTGGTATGGTTTTCTCCATTTTGGACATGAAGTCCTCCCTATCGTCTGAGGCGGATTTTAACTAGAAGCTATGATACTACATGACCAGAGTTTATAGGCTTAGGCTCAAAGAGAGACAATGTGTTTGTGTAGGGTTCCATCGGAAGAGGTTACTTTGTCAGTGGCAGATGAGAGCGCACAATGTCATCAAAATGTGTCCTAATAACTCATACTGTAAATAGTAAGTATAGCAATAGTAGCGCCCATAGATTTGCATGGGTGCTATATTACGGCTGTTTATACCTCATAGAGTTGTGTAATCATGTTACAGTAGTGTGAATAAGGCCTACAAGCGGGTACACGAAGATTTGCCACAGAATTTCTGTGCAGACCCTCCGAATGGAAATTCTGTGGCATTTCCAGTAGCAGCAAAGTGGACAAGATTTTGAAAATCTCATCCACAAGCTGCAGAAAAGATCTGCACAAAACCCATGTGGAAATTGACATATGGTGGGGAATTTATTTCCACAGCATGTCAATTGTATTGCCATGTCTGCTGCGGAGTTCACCTCTTCTTCATGAGGGATTGAATTCTACAGAGAATTCCGCGATCGAAGCCGTATCATAATCCGTACTAAACGGTGCGGGTTTAGAGGCAGACGTTCCATTGCCAATCTGTTGCAGAATGTCTTCTGCGGATATTCCACAGCTAATCAGCCCCGTGTGGACCCAGCCTTGGGGTATTTCACTGAGTGGAGGCGGAGCTCTCTGGAGATGTCTTCAAGCCGCTAGCTTCCATTCAAAGTAAACAGGAAGACATTCACAGACTGCCTGTTTAAATAAGTCTACAGTTGCTTGGATTTTAGGAGAGTTAACAACCCACCATCTCCTACAAATTGGCGATTCTCACTTACTGGCCCTGTTGGGTCCTGTGTTTACATCTGACGACCGTCGCTCGTAATTGTTCTTTTGAGTGATAACTTGAGTGACTATCAACGCGTGAAAAAGTAACTTAATACCCAGATTTATGATAAGGAGACATCTAAGTGCTGACCTGTAGCTTTTGCAATCGCTGTAAGTCGTTTTTCTTCAGCAGTTCCGAGGAATATAACATGAACTATAGCGCCACTCTGTATAACTTTTTGGGCACAAAGGTTGGTATCAAGATTATCTTCTCCATCTGATAGTAATAAGACTTCTGTTCCATCAGATGATCCAGATTGTAAATTTACCTGTACAGTAACATGATATATGGATAAAAATAATACATATAAAGCATATACTGTAGATATTTAGAAAACCTATTTCTGTTCATCTTCACATTCCCCATCAATTCCAGATTCCTCTAAGCCACAAGTGTCAAACACAAGGCCCACGGGCTGAATCCGGCCCGCCTCCTCATTTTCTGTGGCCCGCCGGCTGTGCAGCAAGTTCCCTCACTCCTCCGTGCTGCTGTCAGTAGGCAGTCTTCTCTCGGCTTGTTCTGTCTAGTGCAGACAGTAATAGAGAAGTGCCGATAGCAGACTGACAATGGCCGCGGAGGAGGGAAGGGAGTGCAGAGAACATGATCTCTGCAGCAAAAAGAGCGACGCTGAGGAGGAGCAGCTGCAGGGTGGGATCCTTTGTGTGTGTGTGTCTGTGTGTCTGTATATATGTGTGTGTGTCTGTATATATGTGTGTGTGTCAGTATATATGTGTGTGTGTCTGTACGTATATGTGCAGAATGGTGTGCGGGTGTATGCACAGAATCCTGTGCGTCTGTATGCGCAGAATCCTGTGCGTCTGTATGCGCAGAATCCTGTGCGTCTGTATGCGCAGAATGGTGTGCGTCTGTGCGGGTGTATGCGCAGAATGGTGTGCGTCTGTGCGGGTGTATGCGCAGAATGGTGTGCGTCTGTGCGGGTGTATGCGCAGAATGGTGTGCGTCTGTGCGGGTGTATGCGCAGAATGGTGTGCGTCTGTGCGGGTGTA
Organism: Eleutherodactylus coqui; assembly: GCF_035609145.1. NCBI lineage: Eukaryota > Metazoa > Chordata > Amphibia > Anura > Eleutherodactylidae > Eleutherodactylus > Eleutherodactylus coqui. The sequence continues at coordinate 254,165,073 of NC_089839.1, read as the reverse complement.
TGCGCAGAATGGTGTGCGTCTGTGCGGGTGTATGCGCAGAATGGTGTGCGTCTGTGTGGGTGTATCCGCAGAATGGTGTGCATCTGTGCGGGTGTATCCGCAGAATGGCGTGCAGGTGTATGCGCAGAATGGTGTGCCTCTGTATGCGGACAATGGCATGCGTCTATAGGCGCAGAATGGTGTGCGACTGTAGGCGCAGAATGGTGTGCGTCTGTAGGCGCAGAATGGTGTGCATCTGTAGGTGCTGAATTGTGTGCGTCTATGTGCTGAATGGTGTGCGTCTATGCGCTGAATGGTGTGCGTCTGTATGTGCAGAATGGTGTGCGTCTGTATGCGCAGAATGGTGTGTGTGTGTATGCGCAGAATGGTGTGCGTGACTGGCCACTATGGAGGACCTTATTACCAATCGGGCCACTGTGGTGTTTACTTTTACTTTACTGTCTTACAATTAGAATCGGCCCTTTGAAGGCAACTATAAGGCTTATGTGGCCCTCAGTGAAAATGAGTTTGACACCCCTGCTCTAAGCTGATGTTAGAATTTTAGAATTTTCAAAAAATCACAAAGAAGGCCGTACTTAGTGATATTCAGATACAAGGAAAGGATGAACAGTTATTCCCAGAAGAATGCAGAAAAGGCATAATGTCATATAAGGGAGGTTACACAGGTGCAAAGTACTGATGAACAGCCACGCACATGCCTACTATACATCGGGGGTCTATTTAGTTTTATACTTACACATAGATAGGGCCTGTATATGGTGCCAGTCACACAGATATGTGCAGTGCACAAAGCAGGCCTTTATATCCCTCGTCATGTTACAAGACCTGTTACAAGGTTGGACATTGACTTATAAGGAGGCTGCCTTCCAATAGGTAGCACTGCAGAGGCATTGTACCAGCTCTCATTTCCATACCAAATTTTCCACTGGAGTATTGCATGGCTTGTAAGTCTCCTAACACCTACTTGGCTCTCTCGACCAGGAAAAAAAGTACCTCTCCTGAAACATATCAAAGGCCTCTCACATAATCAACCAAAAACCTAAGTATACACTGATGAGGGGCAAACATCCTGACACAGCTGTCTGTACATGGTGAACTCTGCCTTCTGGAGAAGAGTCTGATTTGGCTTATACCCCTGGTCATGTTACAAGGTCAGATAAAAGGTGGGATATTAACATATAGGGAGGTTACCTTCCAATAGGTTGCACTGCGGAGGCATTGTACTTTTCCCATTGGCTTACAGCCTAATAATGATACCCATACTATTAGATCAGGTGGGCTGTCCCGCACCTTCTAAGTGAACTATACAATGTATTGACACCACAGGCCCCCCAGCATTTTATTAACAAAGAGTAGTACTTAAAACGACCCATCAGGCCTGGAGAAACAAAGATGGCCACACTAGCTTCTCTGACTATCTGGTTTACACTGTGCATTAGTTTGCATCATTAGGCCAGTCAGAGCAGCATATAGGGTCTTAGACTACCAATACATATTATGCACAGTGTTCATCAGATAATCAGAGAAGCAGTTCGGCCATACCCATTTCTCCAGGCCTGGAGGGTTGCTTTAATTTTCGCTTAGGTGTACTGTATAGAAAGGTTCCTATTAGCAGTAGTGCCAGAGGCAGATGCATTGTGTTTTTCAGGGTGAACGTCTTGTTCCCTTGGGCCTTAAAGCTGTTGTCTGGCTAGAATTAACGTTTTAAGGTCAGAGCCAAAAAGGTTAAAACAATAGCACAAATGGTACTTGACCATCTTCAACTATGGCGATCCTGTTTACTGGTGGTCTGTTGAGGGCATCCTGAACTTGATCTCCTTGTATGCATGCCCTCCCTAATCCACTGGTCCCAACACCTTCTAACATTCTGGTCAGAACGGCCCAGGTGGTGAACAATTCGATGATATGTCCATCCAGCTTCTTACATTACAATTATGCGGCCCCTCTCAAACTCTACTAACTGGCAAAATCTCTTTGATTGCAATGTAGACCATCCACACGCTGCACAGCACGGCCAGTCACATGACTGTCACTCAAGTCAGGGGAGGTCCTGTAGGCCACAGAAGTGGCGGTGCACCAGAGTCTTTCACCCTATCTGGAGCAATGTGTATGTGCTGCAATATGTATATTGCAGCGAAAGACGTTGTATGTAATTCTGCTTGGGCTATTTCTTAGGTTCCTAAATTGATAGTTTCTCAAACATTAAGTTCAGTCATAAAACTTTATAATAGATAGGTTATTAGTGTCTCACTTTGTAAGTAAGCCACAGAAAATCTATCTGCGGCCCCAAGAGACTTGCTGATTGTAATGTTGGCCCCTACCTACTGCCAAGTTGAGCTGCAGGTCTGTTCTCAGTAGATCTAATGTCTTTTGGGTGGATTGTCTTTGTGCTGCAATGGTGGGTCAGAGTTGGGGCTGGGGCATTTGGGACAACAGATTTAAGGACAAAATACACAAGAACTTGCTCCCAGTCTTTTAAGGAGACAGGCTGTTGACAAAGGCCTGAGAGAGCTACTCTGTGAAGGTATGCAACCAAACCTGTGGGGATTTTCTGTGGCATTAGGTTTGGTAGCAAAGGTGATGTATGATGTTTTGTTAGAGGCCAGACGGCCAGGTTTTTGTTTGACTATTATGCAGTTTGAAATATGGTATACAGTGTGAATACTACTGTGCTGTACAGAAGCAATAAATACTGGTGAAGCCAGATTTTTAAGAAAACATTACAATGTGGAGTTTTCCTGAATGTGACGCCATCCATGTTATGAGGAAAAGATGGCGATCCGAGTGTGACTAATCCCCAGTTTGTCACAATACTTAAAGGGTCACAACTAGAGATGAGTGAGTATACTCGCTAAAGGCAATTGCTCGAGCGAGCATTGCCTTTAGCGAGTATCTCCCCCGCTCGAGACTGCAGGTTTGGGTGCCGGTGCAGGGGAGCGGTGAGTAGCGTCTGTCAGCAGGAGGGGGCGGGGGGGGGGGAGAGGGAGAGAGATCTCCCCTCTGTTCCGCCCCGCTCTCCCCCGCAGCTCAGTGCCCGCTGCCGGCACCCGAACCTGCAGTCTCGAGCGGGGGAGATACTCGCTAAAGGCAATGCTCGCTCGAGCAATTGCCTTTAGCGAGTATACTCGCTCATCTATAGTCACAACTCATGTAAGTATGTGGGCCATGGGACAGTCCTGCACTCAGAACCCCTAGCAAAAGCTGACTTAATAATAATCTTTAATAATAATCTTTATTTATATAGTGCCAACATATTCTGCAGTGCTTACAATACAGGGAAAATAAAACAAGACAACGGTTACATGAAGTAATCAATTAATGGAAACAGTAGGGGTGAGGGTCCTGCTTCAATGAGCTTACATACTACAGATAATGGGGTGATACTGAAGGTAAAGGGGCTGGAGATGTGCATGGTATGGCGAGGTGGAGAATGAGGGATGCTATACACACAGACAATGGTCAGGCCCTATAGTGGCGAAATCGGGATGACTGCAGGTGCTGGTTGATTACAGCTAGCAGGGATTGCAGTCTGTGGGACAGGGAGCATGTTATCAGGTGGAGTACTGAGGGGTTTGGTTTAGGGGATATGGTATGCCTCCCTGAAGAGGTGCGTTTTTAGAGCACGCCTGAAATTTAGTGTGTCACTGATTGCCCGGATATTTTTTGGTAGCGCGTTCCAGAGGACAGGTGCTGCTCTTAAGAAGTCTTGGAGGTGGGAATGAGAGGTTCAAATTAAAGGGGCACTCAGTCTGATTTTATTAGCAGAGCGGAGGGCTGGCTGGAGAATTGAGATGAGGGAAGCAATGTAGGGCGGGCGGTGCTGTGGAGCACTTTGTGGATGAGGGTAGTGAGTTTAAATTGTATTCTGTATTTGACGGGCAGCCAGTGCAGTGACTGGCACTGGGCAGAGGCGTCCGAGTAGCAGCTAGAAAGGGAGATGAGCCTGGCTGCCGCATTCAGGATGGATTGCAGAGGGTAGAGTCTGGAGCAGGGGAGGCCTATTATTAGAGAGTTGCAATAATTGAGCCAAGAGTGGATGAGGGCAACAGTGAGCGTTTTTAGCATGTTCACGATGAGAAAAGGGCATATTCTAGCGATGTTCTTGAGGTGCAGATGACATATTCAGGACAGAGATTGGATGTAGGGGGTGAAGAAGAGATCTGAGTCAAATATGACCCCAAGGCAGCGAGCATGCTGTCTGGGAGTTATGGTGGTGCCACACACTTAGATGGAGATGTCAGGATGAGGTCAGTTAGTAGAGGGCGGGAACACCTGTAGGTCAGTTTTTGAGAGGTTCAGTTTTAGTTAGAGAGAGGACATAGTGCAGGACACAGCAGACAGACAGTCGGTGGCGTTCTGGAGGAATGTTGCTGTGATATCCCGGGAGGAGGTATATAGCTGGGTATCATCAGCATAGAGATGGTACTGGAAACCAAATCTCCTGATGGTCTGTCCAATGGGGTCTGTGTAGATGGAGAAGAGGAGGGGGCCAAGGACCGAGCCGTGGGGGAACCCAACAGCAAGGGTAAGAGGAAGGGAGGTAGAGCCAGCAAAGCAGACACTGAAGGAGCGGTCGGATAGGTAGGAGGAGAACCAGGAGAGGGCAGTGTCTTTTAGTCCAATGGAATGAAGCATAGAGAGGGGAAGTTTGTGGTCGACAGTGTGGAATGCTGCAGAGAGGTTGAGGAGGATGAGTAGGGAGTAGTCGCCTCTAGATTTGGAAGTCAGGAGGTCGTTTGACACTTTAGTCAGGGCGGTTTCTGTCGAGTGTACGGGCGGAAGCCAGACTGTAAAGGGTCAAGAAGAGAGTTTTCTGAGAGATAGCTTATACCAGAGATAGCTTAAACTACTAGTAAACCAGGCGTTCTAGTAGTTTCAAGATAAAGGGGAGGTTTGAGATGGGTCGATAGTTGGCAGCATCGATCGAGTCAAGAGTCGGTTTCTTTAGCAGCGGGAAAATGATAGCATGTTTGAATGAGGAGGGGAAAATGCCAGAGGTCAGAGAAAAATTGAATATAGTGGTGAGGTGGGAGATGACCACCGGGGAGAGGGAGCGCAGGAGGTGTGAGGGAAAAGGGTCGCTAGCGCAGGTGGTGGGGCGAGCGGAGGAGAGCAGTCTGGAGACTTGTTCCTCTATTGATGGTCTAAGTACAGTGAGTGAACAGGAGCTAGATGCAGTACTGACGGGACTAGGGTCGGGGCTAGTCTGGGATTGGAAGGTTATTTCCTGCCGGATGTCATCAATTTTCTTTTTGAAGTATGCAGCCAGCTTTTCTGCACTGAGATTGTCACAGTGGGCTGTGATTTTGGGCTGAGAAGGCAGTGGAAAGTGTCAAAGAGTCTTTTAGGGTTATGGGATAGTGAGGAGACGAAAGGGCAAGGTTGTATGTTCTGAGCATGAATTTAAAGTGGAGAAAGTCTGCAGCCTTTTGAGACTTTCTCCACAGCCGTTTAGCACACCTAGAGCACCGCTGGATGAATTGCATTTGAGGCGTGAGCCAGGGTTGCCGCGGTCTATATCGGATGGCTTGGGTTACGGGGGCGCCGCTTCATCCTATGCATGTTTGAGAGTGGTGTTGTAATGTGTGGCAGCCAGGTTGGGGCAGGAGAGGGGAGAGATAGGGGACAGAGAAGACTTTTTTGGTGTGAATGGCCTGAAGGTTCCTGTACGGGAGGTAGGAGGGTCTGCAGAAATGTTAGGGCGCGTGACAGAGAAAGAGAGAAGGTTATGGTCCGAGTGTGGGAGACGGAGTTAGTGAAGTTGGAAGCAGAGCAGAGATGGAAGAAGACCAGAACCAGAGTATTGCCATCCCTGTGAGTGGGAGAGGCTGTGAGTTGTGAGAGACCAAAGGAGGAGGTGAGAGATAGAAGCTGAGAGGCAGATGGGGAGATAGGGTCATTATTGGGGATGTTGAAGTCTCCTAGGATGAGGGTTGGGATTTCGCAGGAGAGAAAGTGTGGGAGCCAGGTGGCAAAGTAGTCCAGAAACAAGCGAGGAGCACCTGGGGGGCGGTAGATAACTGCTACTCGCATGGACAGTGGACGGAAAAGCCGTAGGACATGTACCTCAAATCATGGGAAAGTAAGTGAGGGTACTGGGGGTATGGCCATGAAACTGCATTGTGAGGAGAGAAGCGCACCTACTCCTCCCCCTCATCTGTCTTCCGGTCTTGGGTTATGGGAGAACTGCAGGCCGTTGTAAGACAGTGCAGTAGAGGAGGCCATGTCAGATTGCTGTATCCATGTTTCTGTTAGAGCTAGCAGGCTTAGGGATTTAGCAGTGAAAAGGTCATAGATGGTGGGGAGTTTGTACATGCTGACTGGCAATTCCAGAGCGCACATTGAAAGGAAACCAGGGAGGATATGCATGGACTAGTGGTTGGGCTAGAAGGATGTCTCAGTGGGGCAGATGGGGAGTAATAGTTAGGGGCACTAGAGGGTGAGCCAGGATTGGGAGAGATGTCCACTGCTGCAAGTAGCAGTAGTATAGCGAGCGTGAGCAGGTGGTTAGGGGATTTATGAAGGCGATAGTTATGTTTCACTGTGGCTTCAGAGGGATTGAGACGTTTAAGGAAAGTAAACACGTTTTCACATAAATAGTGGTCCTGTCATAACAGTATGGTAGAAGGTCTGCCCGAGCAGGGCACTCCACTCAATGAAATCCATATGCCCTAATGGGTCATATGAACATGGTATGCCATCTTGACAAAACCCCTTTAAATATAGAGAGAAGATATCTTATTGTACATTACCTGAATTCCAGCCTCAAGTCCAGAACATATATTTGTTCCTCCACTTGCTACTGTTGGAAGAAGGGTTCTTAGATTCAGACGTTGTGCATTGCTTTTTATTTGGACTAAATTTGATTTTACAGAGGAACTGCTTGAAAATGTCACCATTCCAACGTAAGAATCAATCTCAATGATTTGCATGAGGAAAATTTCTGCAGCCTGGTATAAACGCCCAATACGATTACTCTGAAAAACAAAGAAACAAATACGCAAATGTTTTCAAGTTTTATGTGAATAACACATATTTAGCCAGTTACTTAGACATCATGAAGAAGAGTACAAGATATAGTAGAAAGTAGTATACATTTTCATTATTGAATATTCAATTGTTATTTGCAGGAAATAGCAAACAAAACTTCGTTAGAGTACATTCACACATGGAAACGAAGCAAAACCACAAATTAGAGCAGAAAATCTGCAGCGTTTTTTTTCCCTCCACACGTGAATAGGATTTGCTCAGGATTTGCGATCGCTTACTATATAAGCAACTCTAGTTTACATGTAGAGGAAAACGAATGCTGTGGATTTTGTGCTGTAACTCTAACCTGCGGTTTTTCCGTGGATCCACTGGGGAAAGTCTGCAACAGAAATGCAACCTTTTTCACAATGTGTGAACACACACTTACTGTAAGTACAAGTCAATATAGCCTATATTCACCCAAATCTTTCCAAATATTACTGAGAAAATATATAATTTATAAATGCTAGATCTGGTGATATGCTACTAGGTCATAAACCAGTTTTGGAGCATATTGTCACATTAAGGGTGCATTCACACGAGCGTGTGTGCCGTACATAGGGGTGCGCACAAAAGCACGTACCCACGTACGTGCACAAACACGCGTTAATGCAGATTAATGCAACATAAGCCCTTCCCTGAAAATCATCCCTAGAATGTGTAAAAAAAAAATATATATATATTTACTCATCTCTCTGCAACTGCCGGGACTCAGGCGCGTCCAGCCTGTTTTTTTTTCTCCCTGCACTGCTCTGACTGTGTTTCAGCAGGCGGGGATTTAAAATTCCCGCCTGCTGAAAGGGTTGTATCTGATTGGCTGAGAGCTCAGTCAATCAGATACAGCTCTCAGCCATTCATTGACTGACAGCTAAATGCTGCCTGTGATTGGTCACAGCACTCAGCCAATCACAGGCAGCTCTTGGCCATTCATAGAATTCTATGGATAAGATACAGCCCTTTCAGCAGACGGGGATTTTAAATCTCTGCCTGTTGAAACACAGTCAGAGAAGTGCAGGGAGAAGACAGGCTGGACGCGCCTGAGCAACGGCAGCTGCGGAAAGGTGAGTGTATATGTGTGTATATATATATATATATATATATATATATATATATATATATATATATATATATATATATATATATATATGAATGTCTGTCTGTCTGTCTGTTTGTCCTCTATGCATTACTACACCGTTCATCCGATCGCCATGAAACTTTGGGAAGTTGTTGAGTACACTCTCGCGAAGGGCTCTGGCATAGTACATCTATCCTATGATAGGTGGCACTGGCAATTGCATCTTGCAACACTTTTGGATGGTGGCCGAACAACGCATTCAGCACTGAAATTGCCGGTGAATTTGCAAACCACTGAGACGCCAACATGCAATATCACCAAAAATTCCAGAATGGGCAAAGTTCTCCAAACATGTGAACTTATCATATGGGACGAATGCACAATAGCTCACAAAAAAGCATTGGAAGCGCTTGATCGCACACTGCAAGATTTGAGGGCAAATGCACAGCCCTTCGGTGGAGCACTCCTTTTATTGTCTGGTGATTTTCGACAAACTCTGCCAGTTATATCACGTTCAACACCCGCTGATGAACTTAATGCATGTCTCAAATCATCAGTTTTATGGCGACATGTAAAGAAATTGACTTTGAAAACCAATATGCGCGTTCAACTACAAAATGATGCATCCGACGAACGTTTCGCAAAACAATTACTGGATATTGGGAATGGGAAGATGGCAATCGACAGATCTACACAATGTATCACATTGCCCACAAACTTCAACATCAACCAAAGACGAATTGATTCAAGGTTTTTCCAAATTTTGCGCAGAATAACAAAAATCATCAGTGGCTCAGCGCACGGGCTATATTTGCAGCTACCAACAACGATGTCAATGCCATCAATTTCAGCATTCAAAATGGAATACCTGGCGAAGCGACAATGTATAAGTCTATTGATACTGTGATGAATCAAGGCGAAGTTGTCAATTACCCAACAGAATTCTAGAATCCACCCAATTTTCCAGGTATGCCACCGCACATTTTAACAGTGAAAATCGGCATGCCTGTGATTCTTCTCCGAAACATCAATCCACCACGGCTTTGCAACGGTACAAGACTTTCCGTGAAAAAGATGATGAACAATGTCATCGAAGCTACAATTTTTTGAATGGTAAATTCAAGGGGGAAGATGTTCTCTTGCCACGTATTCCAATGATCCCAACAGATAAGCCATTTGAATTCAAATGTTTAACAGTTTCTGGTGCAACTCGCTTTTGCAATAACCATCAACAAAGCACAATGACAATCGCTGCAAGTGTGTGGGCTAGATTTGGAGAATCCGTGCTTCTCACATAGACAACTGTATGTGGCCCGCTCATGCGTCGGAAAACCTTCTGATTTATTCCTGTACACACCAGACGGAAAAACAAAAAATACCGTGGATCCACAAGCACTCGAATAAATACTTTGAAATGTTTTACATATGCAAATGAATAAGTTTAAATAAAAATGACACAATGTAAATTCAATGTTATCATAACCAATTTCCTTTCTTCTGAGATCGCAGCAACGCGCAATGGGTAAGCTGGTATATAATATATTTTTTTACACAGTCTAGGGATGATTTTCAGAAAATCCCCGCAGGGCTTGCCGGTAGCCTATTGCTTTTAATGGGACTGCAGAACTGCCGATCCCATTGAAAGCAATGGGAGAACATTGCGATCCTCTGCCACAGCTGTCACAGCAGTACAGCTGTTGCAGGAGATTCTTTACTCCCCGAGGGGAGTCCTCTTGGCACTGATCACTGTGAAAGTGCTGTCACAGTGTTCAGTGGTAAGGGGATTCCCCGCTTGGAAATATTGACGCGCACCACAGACCTACGGTGCATGCATGTCCTAGGTTTTGCAGGTACATGCGTTTCCACGCTTGTAAAACATTGACATGTGAACACACCTTAGGGAACCAGTGGTTCTAATAGGCGCGTGTTTTTGTGCACACGTATGTACACACATAAACACGCTCATGTGAATCCACCCTTAAGCTATATCCCCTTTCCAACTAAACCACACCCCTTTTCCACTGAGCCACGCACCTTTGTAAAGTGAAGCACAGTAGATTATTCTTTTTGGTAAATTTGTTTCATAAGAACGTTTAAGACTTGATGCGACATTAAGCACCAGAAATGTGCAAAATGTTGGCACATTGTATGGCAAGATCTAGGTGCAATCACATCAATAAATCTGTCCTATAATTTTCCAAAAAGACAACAGGAGTAAAATGGGCCAGGCACTCTGAGCAATGCAGCCCAGTTGTCCTATAGTTTGGTGGGGTTTCATGCACCCAGAACCCTACTTTATTGTCTTTATAAAAATTGGAATATCTGTTCACTTACACTTAACTTTGCTCTTAGTCTGAATTAAGAACAATGTTTAATCACCGAGACATTAGCTGTTATAGGGAACACTTACAGTAGCCATGCTTCCAGACACATCCATCACTAACGTCATCACTCTCTCCGTAAACCGTAAAACTGTGAAGGTGGGATCCGGTATAGTGAGGCCAGGAGTGGGCTGTGTGGACTTTATATCAGCGGAGCTCGCAATCACATCCCAAGTGCTACGGAAATTGCATTTTTCATTTTGCAGGTTTGGAGCTTCAATGTTATGGTTGCTGTCAGTGCAGAAATCAATAACCTAAAACAGTAATCACAGTGTTAATTTATTTCAAAAGACAACACCAACCAATATACAACTGTCTGACCGAATGTCAGAGTTTACTTATACTTACAGGAGGAATAGACTGCATGTACATTAAGGATGCTGTGACCGGCTGAAACTGCTTAGGCACGAAAAGACAGCCTTCTTCATAGAGCCCAGTGTTAGGATCAATTTTACAAGTATCAACATTACAAGACGTTCCCTGACATCTCCGTATTCTGTACGCACCTTCAATGTCAGCAGAACACCTGGAAATTACAATGTGAGATTTATTATTGATTCTAATTATTATGTCTGATAACCATTACGATATTAAAGCAATTATTCAGCTACAACACAGAAAAATATGCTGTATGCACAAAAGAAGCTAAAGTGCATATAATAGGGCTAATATAATGGAACAAAGAGAAAGATAAATAGCTGAAGGGAAAGGGACTTATAAATAACTAATACTGAAAATATAAAGAAGAAATACATCGGAAGCAAGATCAACACTTTCTGTATCACACGTATTGCCACACCCTGTATCACCTGTATTGCCACACTCTGTATCACGCGTATTGCCACACTCTGTATTGCACGTATTGCCACACTCTGTATCACACGAATCGCCACACCCGGTATCACACGTATTTCAACACTGTGTATCACACATATTTCCACACTGTGTATCACACGTATCGCCACACCCTGTATCAAACGTATTGCCACACTCTGTATCACACGTATCGCCACACCCTGTATCAAACGTATTGCCACACTCTGTATCACACGTAACGCCACACTCTGTATCAACATATATCACCACACCCTGTATCAACATATATCGCCATACTCTGTATCACACGTGTCACCACACTCTGTATCACACGTAGCACCACACTCTGTATCACACGCATCACCACACTCGGTGTCTCTTGTATCGCCACTGTCTGTATCAACACGTATGGCCACACTCTGTATCACACGTATCACCACACTCTGTTTCACAAGTACCGCCACACTCTGTATCACACATATCACCATACTCTGTTTCACACGTATCGCCACACTCTGTATCACACGTATCACCACACTTTGTTTCACATGTACCGCCACACTCTGTATCACACGTATCACCACACTCTGTTTCTCACATACCGCCACACTCTGTATCTCACGTATTGCCAAACTCTGTATCACATGCATCGTCACACTCTGCGGCTTCCTTAGGCTATGTCCACTTATAGTATATGTTCTGTTGTGGATTTTGTTGCAGCTGGTTGATATTTGATTCATATATTTCAAAGATGGGAAGTATACTGGAGTATCTTTAGATAGAGCTTGGTTAGGGCGATTGCTACTTGTGTTTACTAAAGTGTTTTTAACTGTTTGTCTTCTGTTTTGGGGATATACTAATATATATAGATATATATATCTATATACACTATCGTTCAAAAGTTTGGGGTCACATTGAAATGTCCTTATTTTTGAAGGAAAAGCACTGTACTTTTCAATGAAGATAACTTTAAACTAGTCCTAACTTTAAACAAATGCACTCTATACATGGCTAATGTGGTAAATGACTATTCTAGCTGCAAATGCCTGTTTTTTTGTGCAATATCTACAAAGGTGAATAGAGGCCCATTTCCAGCAACTATCACTCCAGTGTTCTAATGGTACAATGTGTTTGCTCATTGGCTCAGAAGGCTAATTGATGATTAGAAAACCCTTGTGCAATCATGTTCACACATCTGAAAACAATCTAGCTCGTTACAGAAGCTACAAAACTGACCTTCCTGTGAGCAGATTGAGTTTCTGGAGCATCACATTTGTGGGGTCAATTAAACGCTCAAAATGGCCAGAAATAGAGAACTTTCATCTGAAACTCGACAGTCTATTCTTGTTCTTAGAAATGAAGGCTATTCCATGCGAGAAATTGCTAAGAAATTGAAGATTTCCTACAACGGTGTGTACTACTCCCTTCAGAGGACAGCACAAACAGGCTCTAACCAGAGTAGAAAAAGAAGTGGGAGGCCGCGTTGCACAACTAAGCAAGAAGATAAGCACATTAGAGTCTCTAGTTTGAGAAACAGACGCCTCACAGGTACCCAACTGGCATCTTCATTAAATAGTACCCGCAAAACACCAGTGTCAACATCTACAGTGAAGAGGCAGCTGCGGGATTTTGGGCTTCAGGGCAGAGTGGCAAAGAAAAAGCCATATCTGAGACTGGCCAATAAAAGAAAAAGATTAAGATGGGCAAAAGAACACAGACATTGGACAGAGGAAGACTGGAAAAAAGTGTTGTGGACGGATGAATCCAAGTTTGAGGTGTTTGGATCACAAAGAAGAACGTTTGTGAGACGCAGAACAAATGAAAAGATGCTGGAAGAATGCCTGACGCCATCTGTTAAGCATGGTGGAGGTAATGCGATGGTCTGGGGTTGCTTTGGTGCTGGTAAGGTGGGAGATTTGTACAAGGTAAAAGGGATTCTGAATAAGGAAGGCTATCACTCCATTTTGCAACGCCATGCCATACCCAGTGGATAGCGCTTGATTGGAACCAATTTCATCCTACAACAGGACAATGACCCTAAACACACCTCCAAATTGTGCAAGAACTATTTACAGCAGAAGCAGGCAGCTGGTATTCTATCGGTAATGGAGTGGCCAGCGCAGTCACCAGATCTGAACCCCATTGAGCTGTTGTGGGAGCAGCTTGACCGTATGGTACGCCAGAAGTGCCCATCCAACCAATCCAACTTGTGGGAGATGCTTCTAGAAGCGTGGGGTGCAATTTCACAAGCTTACCTCAACATATTAACAGCTAGAATGTCAAAGGTGTGCAATGCTGTAATTGCTGCAAAAGGAGGATTCTTTGACGAAAGCAAAGTTTGATGTAAAAACAATGTTATTTCAAATACAAATCATTATTTCTAACCTTGTCAATGTCTTGACTCTATTTTCTATTCATTTCACAACGCATGGTGGTGAATAAGTGTGACTTTTCATGGAAAACACAAAATTGTTTGGGTGACCCCAAACTTTTGAACGGTAGTGTATATATATCCTCTTTATAGTTTGATATTTGGTTCTATGCTCACCTGCTTTTTCACACATACTCAAAATACTCACCTAGCTGGCGGCATCTGGGTCTCTGCCGCTGCTCTCTAGAGCTTCAGGCAGGCTTGTGGGCACTTGTCAGCCATTCTATAAATGGCTGTGATTGGTGCATCCAGCACTGGCTCTAATTGGCTGAGCTAGCGCTTAGCCAATGAGAGCAATCTCTTACTAGAGGGTCTTTAAACCCTCTCACTAGCAAAAGATGTTCTATCAGGGCTGACAAGTAGCTGGCAGCCGGCCCGGAGCTCTGGAGAGCAGCAGCAGAGACCTGGATGGCGTCAGCTAGGTGAGTAGTCATGTTTTTTTTTTCAGTTTCCTTGGCTGCGCTTTCAGCTGTGCTGAAAACATAACCAAAATGCTGGCAAAATTCATGCCAGCACTGCTGAAATCGCAGTAAATGCAGCATTGAAAAACGCTGCATTTCTGCAAACGCTGTGTGTAAGGAAGGCCTAAACATTTTACATGCCATGGTCAGCAATGACTGCAGTATCTACAAGGTTAAACAGTGTGGAGGAATGATTAGATGAGCAAGTCTTCATCTTTTTACTAATTTTATGAGAAAAAAAGACCCCGATATGTGGCAATGAATACGAATATGCTCTCTGATTGATGGGGAGTGATAACATGTAGATAAGTCCATGTCATCCTTCCCCCTAAGATATACAGAGGAATCACATGTTTTGCATGTTGCCTGCTCACCCATCTTTCCCTCCCTTGAAGCTCGATGCTGACCGAAAAGTAACATCTGTAAATTCAGTATTCCCAGCCCCACTTTAAGCGGCTGTAAGTCCGATTATGTAAGTACTACAGGCATGATTCGAGTATCTTGGCTTTAAAATGGCACCACTGGAGCTACAGCCGTATGAAGTAGGACAAGCTCTGTTCAATCAAAACTGTAATGTCCCTTTCCTGCAGAAGCAACTGAGCTTGTCCTAAACTGAAGGGGGTCAATAAGTATCTGACCATATCTATGAATATAATGATAATGATATCCACCATATAATGAATTCACAGAGTTCTTCTATATAAAGCCACTATATATATATCTGAAAATCAAGAACAGACACAGCGAAATCCTAGGGTAAACTGGAATCAAGGCTCAACAAACTTCATAAATGCTGTTCTAAATATTTTATAGGGTGGCTTATATGGGGTTTAAATCTAAAGTACCCTTGAAGCCACTACAGAACTGAATTGGATCCTAATAAATGTTTTGGAATTTTTCTTGAAAATGTATAAAATCGCTATTAGGCATCTTTCACACAGTCAACAACAATATCACCACAAGAAAATCGCAGCGATATCCCAGCTGGGTTCTCTGCGATATCGCTGCGTTTTCTCGTGCTGATATCCTGATTTTGTGACGCTACAAAGTCGCACGACTTTGTTGAACTCTTTTGCCGTGATTTTCAGGGAGGGGGCTTGGAATATAAGCCCCACCCCAAAAATAACCCCTATCTGCCTTTAAAAACAAAAAAAACTCGAATACATTACCTATCAGGTGTTGTCAGTTTCAGCGCACTGAATGGTTGTGATTGGTTTATCAAGTGCTGCAGTGATTGGCTGAGCCGTGGTGCTCGAGAACCAATCAGACCCAGCGCTTTCTGGAGGTGAGGTTTTTGAACATCTGACTTGGTAGCGTTGGCTGAAAACTGCACAGAAGTGTGACAGAGTTGTGGAGATGAAGTGCGGCAGTGCAAACAGTGCCTGTTAGGTGATGTATTGTTTTTTTTGTGTTTTTAAAGGCAGATAGGATTTATTTTAGGGCTCAAACAGTAAAACCTCCTACTGTAAAAGTTGCATCGCATCGCATGAAAATGCAGTTGCAATGCAACACAAAGGAAGGTTTCATAGGGAAACATGGGCTACAAAACACCACAAATCCCGGCAATATTCAGCATGCTGTGTTTGTTTGTTTTTTTTTGCAATGTAGCAACCTACAAAACATTGCTAATGTGAAGCAAATCATTGGAAAGCACAGGCTTTACATAAATGGGATTTGTAGCACTACTCGCATCCTGAAAAAATTGCGCTATTTTGTGACCTGCGTGAAAGTGGCATGTAAACCTATAAGCGTTTTAAGGGCCTAAAAAAACTAAAGATTAAAAAACCAATACCTATAAAAGACCTCATTCAGTGGAGCGCTCTTTTCGCCATGCTAAACAGCGAGAAAACAGCGCTCCTATAGGAACTAATAGGTTCCTATAGAAGTGTTCAAATGGGCGATTTTTAGACACACTGATTCAGCGCATCTAAAATGGATAGGACATGCGAGTGCAAATGCCAGGGCATATCCTTTCTTAGCTGCAAGCTTTCTATAGGCTCCTATGAGAGCCTTAAAAAGCACACAGCACACGCCTCGAATCCTGTGAATGGGCGACTTCACAGAGCTTGAAGCTGCCCGTTCACGCAATCAGTGGTATGACGAAGGCTCTGTGCAGCCGATACGTGTCTAGTCCAGAGATGTGTATACCTGGTAATTTTAAATATGTCTAAATAAAGGAAGATTATATATTTTATTCTGCAAGCAAGCGTGGATGACACTTTTTCCTGCATGGAATTTTCTGCTGTTTAAGCCCAATCACCACCAGTCTGCTGCATGTAGATGCCAGCCCCTCTTGCTAGAGGGTGCTGGTCATTTATCCTTCTACTCATTTCTCTCAGGACCCTGGTGTTTGGAGTCATTCATGTCTTGCTTGGTGGGATTCTGTTGTCTGTTGGTGAGAATAGTGTCCTGTTCTGCTTGTATGCCGTTTACCATCTATGGCAATCCAATATTCCAAATGAATATATGTATGGACAGCAGCACAACCAGTATATCAAATTAAAGTAGCATGCAAGGCAGGTGCACGATCCCACAATGCTCCTGGACTCAAGGATCCATATGTAAGACAATATAAGTTACCAATGAATGGATTAGCATACAGAGGATTCTTCACAAGTTATTCATCTTTATTCCTCAACACAAGACAAGGCTAAAATGTTTCGACCCGTGCTGGGTCTTTTTCAAGCGTGGGGCTGTTCCTATTGGGATGATCAGCCCTTTTGCAGGCAGGACTCCCTGGGGTTTGAGTTGTCTTGTTAGAGTAGGGACTCATGAGACAACAAGGACCCTAATATGTACTTTAGCTATTCTATCTGCTTATGTGAGTAGGTATTTTAGGTAAGTGTTTTTGTGTTTGTCATTTGTTGTTGGATGCCCACTCGCAAGTCCCATTTACTGTTCAGTCTGTTTCAGTGTCTGTTTGTGTGCATTCCCCTTCTATTCGTGTTCGTCCTGGCTGTGGTGTGCATTGCACTTAGGACGAATTTGACACCATCATTGTGTAAAAGGTGTCCTACCACTTCATCGTTAGGGCTTACCCACCTGGGCATGCCCTTGTTGGCTGCACAGAAATCGAATGTAAAAAAACATTTGTGTTCCCCCCTTACCCCTCCCACCCCCCCAAATTTCAAGAACCTCCTACTTTGAATGGACAATTCTTGCCCATGAAAATGAACCAAAATAGCAAACACCGCAATTTTTTGCACACAGACCATTGGTCCATGTAAAAAATCACCTATGAATATCCTAATTGTCTATTATGGGTCTGCATGCTGTCGGACACAGACGGCACATGGACAGGAACTACACCAATGTGAAGAAGCGCTTAGCCCTCAACTAAATGACATTAGCGTTCAGTCTGCTTCTGATTTCTCACAAAGCCTCAACAGGGCGGTGCTGGAGAGAATGGGGAGGAAAATTATAACGCCAGCTGGTTGTATAAAAGTGGCATGAGTGCAAGTAGTGAGATTAATTTATTCTTGGGTTAAACAAAAAAATCTAATTGTTTATAAGGACTGAGGGGGTTATAGATGAGTGAACATTAGATCTTCTAGTGCACATTTATATGTTGCAACGTCATCACAAGATTTGGTTTCTTAAACCGTGAGGTACATTCCTAATAGTTTAGTCTGTTATGAGTGCCCGGCTTTGACATTTCATACAATATGCATAATTTAAATGTCTCACCTCGTAGCCTCAATTTTACCATTCCCTGAAATATAGAAGGGTTTATCCGAGTTGTATTCATCAAAAACACCCCATCTGAGATGAACCCACTCATGAACAAACACTCGACCTGAAAGTAAAAAGTAACTATTTTGAAATCTTTTATTTTTAATTGTAGGAAATAAAATAAATCATTACAAATATAGCAGTTAATTTAAGAAGATTTTTTTAACCCCTTAAGGACCAAGCTGTTTTGTAACTTAAGGACCAGACACTTTTTAGGGATTTTACCCATGTGGCGGTTTTAGGCCTCCTTCCCACGAACGGATTTACGCCGCGTAAATTCGCGGCAAAAATCCGCTGCGTTGCACCATGCTATTAGGTTCTATTGAACCTAATAGCACAATGCTCACGATGCGTAATTCCACCGCGGAATTACGCACCGCGATTTCTCCCGTCCTCACCCGCAGCATGCTCTATTTTCTGCGGGTGAGGACGGGCTGTACGCGCTGACGGCTTCCATTGCAGTCAATGGGAGCCGTCCGTTCACGCTATCTCCCGCTGTAACCAGTGGGAGATAGTGTGAAAAAACGCTTTCCCGCCCACCGCCGCGCGTCATATGACGCCATATGACGCGGCCGGCCGCGTCACGTGACACGGCCGGCCGTGCACGTGACACGGCCGGTGACGCGGCGGCGGTGGGCGGTGACGGGCGGTGACGCGGCGGCGGTGGGCGGGGAAGCGATTTCACGCTATCTCCCGCAGGTAAGTATAGGGGCTCTGGGGGGCGCCGTGACGGGCTTCACTGCGTAATATTACGCGGCGGAGCCCGTCACGCTCGTGGGAAGGAGGCCTTACTGCTCTATTTTTTTTCCTTTAGCTACCAAAATTATTTTTGCTGCAATTTTTTTTGCGTGACATATAGGACTATTTTTTATATCTTTTTCACTGACTTTTTTTCCGTTTTTAGTTTTATTGGGGGTAAGAAGCTATAAAAAATCATTTTTTTTTACATTTATAATTTTGTAAAAAATATTTTTATATTTACACTAAAATAAAGTACGGGAATAGGTTCCTCTATTTGTTTCAGACATTTTGATATATAGTATGTATGGTTTTGATTTACAGGGCGCATACGGCAATGGTTTTTGTTGGCGTCTGCTTTGTGTTATTCTCTTTTTTATGTATGTATTGTTGTTTTATTCTGTAATTTTGTTCTACTTATTTATGTAATTGTGTTTTTTACTATCTATGTCCCCCATAACGTCATGTAAGACCTCTGGGGGACATTCACATATTTTTGTTTTCTTTATTTGACACTTTCCCACTGTAGCTGGGGCATCCATAGGAGCCCTAGTTACAGGGGAAAGCAACCCCTGTGGTGACATTAGTCACCTGCAGAGCTGCCAGGATCTAGTCCAGGGGTGGGCAATTAATTTTCCCATGGGGCCACATGAGAAATTGGAATGGTTTTAGAGGGCCAGACCAACAAATTCCCCGCTATGTCTTCGACCCGTCTCGTTATAGTTCGCCTGGAGAGGGGCACATTTGCGAATGCTTCTTTTTTTTCAGGACAAATTAGCGCTGCAGAGTCCACCAAACATTCTTTGACAAACTCCCCATCAGAGAATGGCTTACTGTTTCTTGCAATTTTGTAGGATACTACAAAGCAGGTCTTTACGGCTGCATCCCTGGATGAGTGAAGCTTTTTAAAAAATCCTTGCTGACTTTGCAGTTTTGCTAGCAAATCTTCAGATACCCGTGCCCGCTCTGCCTCCGTCAAGTTCTTGTATTTCTCTCCGTGTTTAGTCTCATAATGGCGATGCAAATTGTAATCTTTAAATACAGCTATCTGCTCTCCACAAACTAAACACACAGCTTTACCTTTGGTTTCAGTAAATAGATATTTAGAAGTCCATTCTTTGTTAAAAACTCGGCATTCTGCATCAATTTTTCTTTTTTTAATGTTAGCCGCCATATTTAAGGGTTAACAGCTAACCTCGGAAAATAGATTTTATTAATACACAGTAGTATGCTCCTAGGAGAGGGCACAGAGAGCTGCCCCAAGAAGAGAGATTAAAAAGTGAATATTATTAGTATTATTATTCTAATTACAATGCAAAGGGAAAAGTCCTGACACTTACCAATGACGAGCGTGGAACGATTGTCCTGGCACTCCCCAAGGTCCGCAACGAGCATCCTGGCACTCAGAAGTTACAGTGGCATCACTTACTCAGCATCGGGAAGCAGTGAAACTACAAACTCCGAAGCCTTGTCCATTTTGTTAACTTATGTGCTGTTTAATAAAGTTATTCAAGCCTACGTCATTGGTAGAGGTGCTTGAATAAGTAAGGCCTGAATAACTATTAGCACAGCACAGAAGTGAACAAAATGGACAAGGCTTCGGAGTGCATAGTTTCGCTGCTTCCCGTTGCTGACACCGGACTCATTGGTGAGTCACCAGGACACTCTTTGCGGGCCGGTCCGAGCTATTCAGCGGGCCGGATGTGGCCCGCGGGCCGTGCTTTGCCCAGGTCTGCTTTAAAGGGAACTTGTCACCACCTATGAGCACTATAAACTAAGCTATGGTGCTCATAGGCCAGATCCCAAGGAGTCCAGGATGTATTTTTTTAATACTCACTGGACTCAAACTCCCTGTCCCTGTGCTGTCACCCACTAAAGTGAGCACCAGCGAACTAATCTCTCTTGGCTGTATATGTAAACTCCCATAGAGAACAGTGTGTATGTGCATGCAGCCTGCAGAGATGAGTCTGCTGATGGATGCATACACATAATGTTCTCTATAGGACACACGCACAACCCGGAGAGATGAGTGCGCTGGCACCGAATTGAGCGGGTACGGGGAACTGGGGGAGTATAAAAAATGCATCCCTGGACTTCCCAGGAGTTGGCCTGTGTTGTTTACAGGCTGCAGCAGCTTGTAGACAGGTCATCACAGCTGACACAGCCAATGACAAACTATAATTATGACAAGGGGGCATCCACTATGTCTTTACTGTAAGAGCAGTGAAGTTGTCTTGGTTAAAGGGGTTGTACTAAAATTGCAAGTTATTATCTATCCCCTGTGGGGATGACTTCAGCATGAAGGGAGCTTCTGGCTGAGCATGCCCAATCAGCGCTCCATTCATTTCAATGGTGCTAACAGAAATACCTGAGCGGGTAACTCGGGTATTACCACAGCCCCATTGAAAGTGATACATTTCCTTTTATCACAGTAAGCATTTGTTAATTAGCACACAAGTTCAGTATTAACATTTCAAGCATCAGAACTTCACACTCCATAATATTAGAAGAACAAGATATTGTATAATACAACTATCAACAAAAAAAGAAACAAAAAGCTTCTCCTTTTACCTCGGGGTCCATAGTTTTGGATGACACTGTCATCAGTTACAAATTTTTGGGTAAGGTGAATGAATTGTCCTGGATCTCCACACTGTCCATACTGTTGTGTATAAGGATCATCTCCATACTTCAGGTTAGGATTGTCGATGACAATATCTGCCTATCATTATAAACACAGGAATACGTTATCATTATGGAAGCAATCATGATTGCAAGCCATTAACCCCTTCATGAAATGTAACGTTAATTACCATTGGATCTATACAGGGTTAGTATGGAAGGGGCTTGGGAGCTGAGCACACTTCATACACAGCAGGTGCCAGCTATCAATTACAGCTGATAACCAGCCAAAGTGGTCAGGATCGAAAATAACTCAGATCCTATCTGTTAACTTTGTAAATGCTATGGTGAGTGCTGACTGCGGAATTTAAATGGATTGAAAGAGGAAGGAGCTCTTTCTTTTTCCCTAACGGCCCTTCTGCAATGACTTCGCAGGGTGCTGTAATTGAGCTTAGCCTATTAAGCTGTGCCTGTAGCAGGGCTTACAGGTATGCTGACAAACATTTAATATACTGCTATACTTAAGTTCAAATCCCATAGTGCGACTAAAATTAAAGAAAAAAAAGCCAAAATAAGTTTAACCCCTTAGTGACCAAGCCTGTTTGCGCCTTAATGGCCAGGCCAAATTTTGGAAATCTGACATGTGTACTTTAACATAGAATAGCTCCGTAAAGGTTTTGCATATCCAAGCGATTCTGACATTGTTTTTTCGCCACATGTTGTACTTCATTTAGGTGGTGAAAATAGTCCAATATAACTTGTGTATATTTATTAAAAGTGCCCATATTGGGAAAATTTTGACAAAAATATCGGTTTTTTACATTTTCAACTGTAATATATCAAATATGTGCAAACATACTGTACAAACTTTTGCTAAGATATATATTTCCATCTATTTACTTTATTCTGAATGCACATTTGAAAAGCTTTTATGTTTTTTTAACCATTTAGGAGATGTACAAATTTAACATTACTTTTTAGCATTGTGAGGAACACTTTATTTTTCTGCACCAAGCCAAGATAGCAAAGGCTCATAGGTGTCAGAATAATAGATACCCCCACAAATGACCCTATTTTAAAAACTACACCCCTTAATGTATTCACTGAGGGGTGTCATGAGTATTTTGACCCCACCATTTTTTTTCAGGAATTCAATTTAGAGGAGAAAAATTAAAATTTCATATTTTTGCGAATATGTCATTTTAAAGACATTTTTTTTTTCTATAGTTTACATGAAAATGAGGATTTACACCCCAAAATGGATCCCCCTGTTTGTCCTGTGTTCAAAAATATACCCAATGTGGCCCTAATCTTATATCTGAGTGCACAACGGGGCCCAAAATGAAAGGAGTAGTCAGTGTCTTTCAGAACAGCAATTTTGCTTGAAGGCGTTTTAGGCCCCATAGCACATGTAAAGTTCTTGAGCACCCAAAACCATAGCAAACCCCCACAAATGACCCCATTTTGAAAACTAGACCCCTTAACGAATTTATCTAGGGGTGTACTGCCCATTTGGACCCCACGGTTTTTGAATGAATTCAAGCAAAGCAAAAGGAAAAAATTGTGATTTTTGTTTTTTTGGCAATTCTGTCATTTTAAAACAGCTTTTTTTTGTACAGCACACATATAAATGAAGACTTGCACCCCAAAATGGATACCCCTGTTTGTGCTGTTTTCAGAAATATACCCATTGTGGCCCTAATCTTATGTCCGCATGCACAACAGGTCCCAAAATGAAAGGAGTAATCGGTGGTTTGCAGAACATAGATTTTGCTTGAAGAACTTTTAGGCCCCATAGCACACTTGTAGAGTTCTTGAGCACCCAAAACAATAGAGAACCCCCACAAATGACCCCATTTTGAAAACTAGACCCCTTAACGAATTTATCTAGGGGTGTACTACCTATTTTAATGCCACAGTTTTTGAATGAATTCAAGCAAAGCAAAAGGAAAAAAATTGTGATTTTCATTTTTTGGCAATTCTGTCATTTTAAAAACAGCTTCTTTTGCACACATATAAATGAAGACTTGCACCCCAAAATGGATACCCCTGTTTGTGCTATTTTCAGAAATATACCCATTGTGGTCCTAATCCTATGTCTGGATGCACAACAGGGCCCAAAATGAAAGGAGCAGTCGGTGGCTTTTAGAACATAGATTTTGCTTGAAGGCCTTTTATGCCCCATAGCACACTTGTAGAGTTCTAGAGCGCCCCAAACAATAGAGGACCCCCACAAATGACCTGATTTTGAAAACTGGACCCCTTAATGCGTTCATCTAGGGGTGTACTGTGTATTTTAACCATACAATTTTTGAATACATCTAAGCAAAGCAGAAGGAAAAAATTACGATTTTCATTTTTTGGTCAATTGCGTCAATTTAAAAACAGGGTTTTTTTTTGTACAGCACACATATAAATGAAGACTTTCACCCCAAAATGGATACCCGTTTTTGTCCCGTGTTCAGAAACATACCCATTGTGGCCCTAATAGACTTACAGGACACATGTCTAGGCCTATAATTAAAGGAACACCCGTTGGATTTCAGGGTACAACTGAATAAATTCTAGGTCCCATTGCCCACTTATAGAGCCATTGAGCGGCTAAAACGATTAGGTACCCCCTCAAATGACCCCATTTTGAAAACTAGACCCCTTAGCAAATTCATCTAGGGTTATAATGTGTATTTTGACCCCACAGTATTTGACTAAATCTTATCAAAGCAGAAGGAAAAAATTACGATTTTCAATTTTTTTGAGAATTTTTTCAATTTAAAAACAGTCTTTTTGTACAGTGTACATAGGAATGAAGACGTTCACCCCAAAATGGATACCCCCGTTTGTCCTGAGTTCAGAAACATACCCATTGTGGCCCTAATCTACTTATAGGACACATAGCTAGGCCTATAATCAAAGGAACACCCGTTGGATTTCAGGGTACAACTGAATAAATTCAAGGCCCCATCGCCCACTTATAGAGCCATTGGGCGGCCAAAACGATAAGGAACCCCCTCAAATGACCCCATTTTGAAAACTAGACCCCTTAACGAATTCATCTAGCGGTGTACTGCATATTTTGACCCCACAGTATTTGAATGAATCTAAGCAAAGCAGAAGGAAAAAATTACGATTTTCAATTTTTGGGCAATTTTTTCAATTTAAAAACAGTTTTTTTTGTACAGCGTACATAGGAATGAAGATGTTCACCCCAAAATGGATACTCCCATTTGTCCCGAGTTCAGAAACATACCCATTGTGGCCCTAATCTACTTACAGGGCCCATGGCAAGGCCTATAATGGAGGGAACACCCGTTGGATTGCAGGGCACAACTGAATAAATTCAAGGCCCCATTGATCATTTGTACGGAATAAAAATTGACTCCCTAAAAATACACACACCCCCCTCCGCGCCCTTTTCGTCTTTCCCCAAATCTTAGATAAAAGTAATAATGTGAACTGTGTGTTATTTCCGAAGACATGGGGTAATTACGGAGGCTGGTTGGAATGGGCACATGGGGCAATAAAACCGTGTATCCCCCCTCCTCTCATGCTTTTTGGGGGTCATTTCTTGACCTCAGTGGCGGGTATGGGGTGTAAAAAGTAGCATTTCGTGAGTCTTCGTAAGCTTGCGGAGGTGCGGCGGT
Source organism: Eleutherodactylus coqui (assembly GCF_035609145.1). NCBI lineage: Eukaryota > Metazoa > Chordata > Amphibia > Anura > Eleutherodactylidae > Eleutherodactylus > Eleutherodactylus coqui. The sequence goes on along the minus strand of NC_089839.1, from coordinate 254,140,147 downwards.
CTCGCACAGAAGATGCTCAACAAGCTGCTCCTGGAACTGCAGATAGGCAAGCGTTCCTGGGGCTTCTTGTAAAATACGTATTACAGGTAGTGGTCTGAATAACGCCGGGCTCATGCAGCCGTAGGCGGAATCCGCTTGCAGAGGCCCGCAGCGGATCCCATCTGTGAGCCCGGCTGTGACCCAGTGTACGGCCGCGTAATGTACTGCGCATAACTGTCTACTCACACAGGCGGTCATTCGCGTATGGGCAGCGGGTATATCCACGACCATGGAGCACAATAGGCTCTATGTTGCTGATAGCCGCGGTAAAATAGAACCTGCTGCGTTCTCTTTTCTGCGAGTGGATTACACAATTCCAACCCACTAATTTGAGCGGAATTGTGTAATCCAATGCGATTGATCTGCGTAATACCGCGGATCAGACGCATGCGGAATCAGTAATTCCTATCCGGTCATGTGAGACCGGCCTAAGGTAGATCGCTACCTTTTTATTACGTGACCGGGGACCGCTCAACGAGGCCACCCGTCACTGCTCCAGGCTCTTGGCGACCGTTGGTCGCTGAGAGCAAGGAGATTTTAAGTTTCTTGGGCTCCCCGACTCCTGCGCATGTGTCCAGCATTTTGCTGGCAGTCGCATGTGCAGAATCCGAGAAAGTTCATGGAGGAGGATCGCGCCGGGGTACAAATACGGAGGCCTCCGGGAAAAAGTTTCATCTCCTCTCACTGATCGCATTGGTGAGGGGAGATGAAACTTCAATTTTTTTAAAACTTTTACGTGATCGCCATTATCCATTGGATAACGGCGAACACGTGATCAGGAACCGCTCACTGCGGCCCCCTGTGAAATTTACAGGCTCTTGGCTAAGTTTTGTAGCCAGGAGCAGGGAGAATTTAAATTATCCTGGCAATCCACAGCTTTTGCGCATGCGTCTGCCGCTTTGGCGACGGCTGCGTGCGCAGAAGCTGTGGTAAGGTCCGCGGATAAATCCGGGGGCCTTAGGTACGTACTTTCTTCCTCCCTCATGGATATGATCCGTGAGGGGAGATGAAATGTAAGCGTTTTAAACTCTTTTTTTTACTTTTTCAAACTTTTTTAAAAACTTTTTTACACTTTTTTTTTAATTACTTTTTTACACTTTTTTTTACTTTAAATGATCACTGTTATCCATTGGATAACAGTGATCATCTCTGCAGTGACATCCCTCTGCTCCTGGCTACACATGGCAGCCAGGAGCAGAGGGATTTTAAATTTCCCGGGTCCTGAGCCCCTCTGTGCACGCGCCCGATGTCAATCATCGGGCGCGCATGCACAGAAGGGGACTCAGGTCCCGGAAGACCGGGACACCGCTGAGGACCGGGGGTGAGTATTTTCACCTCCCCTCATGGATCCGATCCATGAGGGGAGGTGAAATTAACATTATTTTTACTTTTTAAAAACTTTTTCATGATCGCCGCTATCCACTGGATAGCGGCATTCACGGGCCTGGGGACCACTCGCTGCAGTCCCCGGGGACATCTCCTGGTTCCCGGCTACCTTCAGGAACCGCGAACCAAGAGATTTTAAACTCACCGGGGTCCCCAGTCTTCTGCGCATGCGCGTGACGTCATTCATCTGGTGCGCATGCGCAGAAGAGCCACGCTGGGTCCCGGAGGACCCTTTCACCGTGACAGACAATGAGGAAGCCGGGTGAGTACTTTCAGCTGCCCTGATGGATCCCATCCATTAGGGCAGCTGAATGTTTAGTTTTTTAAACTTTTTTTTTTTACTTTATTGCGATCGGCGCTATCCAATGGATAGCGCCGTTCGCAATGATGGGGAGGAAATGCCCGCAGCCCGCGATGACAGCTCTATGCTGTCGGCTACCTGCGGACACTGACAGCATGGAGCTGTCACGTCCAGAGCCCACGGGGCTTTATTCTCTGTAGGACGCATGTTTTTACGTCCTCAGAGAATAAAGCCCACTTGGGCAGGACGTAAAAAGGCAATGGGCTGGTCGTAAAGGGGTTAAAAAGGTTAAAGGGGTTATGCTATAATCTATAGGATTGGTGATAAAAGTCTGATTGTGTGGGTCTTTATGAAGGTTGCCAGTGCTGAGACTCCTACTGATCCCAAAATCTAAGGTCTTGTGTCCCCTTCTCCACATTGTGGGCTCATAGCATCTCCTCTACAGTGAGAAGGAAGAGACTGAATGAAGTGTCGGTTGCGGATGGGCGGTATCACTTTCTTCATTATTTTTCCTGTACAGTGAATACCATAATAAAAAATGCCAGAATTGTGCTTTTTTAGTCACCTGATCTCCCTAAAAATATTGAAAAAGCAGTGATCAAAAAATTGTATGCTACCCTAAATGGTACAAATGGAAACTATACCTCATCCCGAAACAGACAAGCCCTCATTCAGGCCCGTCAACGGAAATGTAAATAATAACTTTATATCTTGGCACAATCCCTTTAAGTCATCCTGCATTTTACTATACCGTATTATATTTTTCTGTTTTGGGTTTTCCATAGTTATTTGCAGACCAGGATTTGGGAAGCAAAATCTTCACACTTCGTATGTAGAGCCTTTTGCCTGTAGCATCAAATAGAAAACTTGTAGCTTCCTTCACCATTTCCTTTGGGAAACAAAAAAATGTAAATACAATAAAAACTAATTGCTAATTTGGTATTTAAACTATCATGACAGTGTTTAAAGAAGATACCACGGAGCGCCATTTTTCAGTTTACATTGGATTACTTACAAGAATCTTGCCTTGATCCCGAGTCAGTCTTTACTGTAGAGCTGCATACCCAATACAGCAGGCTTCTGAGCTAACATCGCTCCACATTCTTTACTGATAGACATTCTGTATAGAACGTCCACGCAGTAACCTGATGTAGGGAAAACTAAAAATCTAAAAACTATACCACTAAATAGGTTGCAACAAAAATCCACAATAAAGCACACTCTGTACTGCGGTTCATGTTTGCCTATTGACTTACAACTAATATGTATACAGTGTTTAAAAAACACAGCAAAAAGCAGTGCTTTTCTGAAAAACACTGTGGGGATAATTTAAAAACTGGTATCCTAAACGCCAGTCTTAGGCGTCTTTCATACGAGCGTTTGCATTTTTACGCTCACCACATCGTGAGCAAAATTCACGTGAATGAAGAATATCTGCAATCAAGTGCTGATCTTAATTTGCGTTTTCTTGTCCATTCACACGGTTGGCATATTAGGAAAAATATACCATGCAGCGCGGAAATGCTCAGAATTACTTCTAACACTTAAATAGACTCAGGAGTAAACTTCTTCCGTCAGCCAAACTCTCTCCCCCTCCTTTTTTTTCAGCTCCAATTGAAGCCTATGGGAGCCTCTGGTGTATCTAGTCAAAAGATAGTGCAAGACTAGAGATGAGCGAACACCAAAATGTTCGGGTGTTCGTTATTCGGAACGAACTTCCCGCGATGCTCGAGGGTTCGTTTCGAACAACGAACCCCATTGAAGTCAATGGGCGACCAGAGCATTTTTGTATTTCGCCGATGCTCGCTAAGGTTTTCATGTGTGAAAATCTGGGCAATTCAACAAAGTGATGGGAATGACACAGAAACGGATAGGGCAGGCGAGGGGCTACATGTTGGGCTGCATCTCAAGTTCACAGGTCCCACTATTAAGCCACAATACCGGCAAGAGTGCCCCCCCCCTCCCAACAACTTTTACTTCTGAAAAGCCCTCATTAGCATGGCATACCTTTGCCAAGCACCACACTAGCTACAACAAAGCACAATCACTGCCTGGATGACACTCCGCTGCCACTTCTCCTGGGTTACATGCTGCCCAACCGCCCCCCCTCCCCCCCACAGCGCACACCAAAGTGTCCCTGCGCAGCCTTCAGCTGCCCTCATGCCACGCCACACTCATGTCTATTTAGAAGTGCGTCTGCCATGAGGAGAAACCGCAGGCACACACTGCAGAGGGTTGGCACGGTTAGGCAGCGACCCTCTTTAATAGGGGCGGGGCGATAGCCCACAATGCTGTACAGAAGCAATGAGAAATAGAATCCTGTGCCACCGCCATCAGGAGCTGCACACGTGGGCATAGCAATGGGGAAGCTATGTGCCACACACTATTCATTCTGTCAAGGTGTCTGCATGCCCCAGTCAGACTGGTTATATGCACCTTAACAGTAACCGCGTTGGTGGTAATGTGGTGGTGACTGCGGACCTAGTAGCACGGTTGTATTTTGTTGGTTTTCGGAATGTGGCCAGGATTAAGTGGGCCGTGGCGGGGGGATGGTGTGGGGGCTCTCTTGTTGTGTCGGTAAAGGTGAAATTCTTGGACTGCCACCAGACGAACCAATGCAAAGGCATTTGCCAACAATGTTTTCCCTGTTGGAGGGGGATGTTTTTGAGGCACTACGTGTCCTCTCCACGTGTCCGTGGTTATATGCACCTTAACAGTAACCGCGTTGGTGGTAATGTGGTGGTGACTGCGGACCTAGTAGCACGGTTGTATTTTGTTGGTTTTCGGAATGTGGCCAGGATTAAGTGGGCCGTGGCGGGGGGATGGTGTGGGGGCTCTCTTGTTGTGTCGGTAAAGGTGAAATTCTTGGACTGCCACCAGACGAACCAATGCAAAGGCATTTGCCAACAATGTTTTCCCTGTTGGAGGGGGATGTTTTTGAGGCACTACGTGTCCTCTCCACGTGTCCGTGGTTATATGCACCTTAACAGTAACCGCGTTGGTGGTAATGTGGTGGTGACTGCGGACCTAGTAGCACGGTTGTATTTTGTTGGTTTTCGGAATGTGGCCAGGATTAAGTGGGCCGTGGCGGGGGGATGGTGTGGGGGCTCTCTTGTTGTGTCGGTAAAGGTGAAATTCTTGGACTGCCACCAGACGAACCAATGCAAAGGCATTTGCCAACAATGTTTTCCCTGTTTGAGGGGGATGTTTTTGAGGCACTACGTGTCCTCTCCACGTGTCCGTTCCATGTCAGCAATAGTAGCACTCAGGACAGGCCCCATTAACAATTCTGAAGCAGCAGTATAGCGGGAGCGCAGTCTTCGTTCCATGTAAGCAATAGTAGCACTCAGGACAGGCCCCATTAACAATTCTGAAGCAGCAGTATAGCGGGAGCGCAGTCTTCGTTCCATGTAAGCAATAGTAGCACTCAGGACAGGCCCCATTAACAATTCTGAAGCAGCAGTATAGCGGGAGCGCAGTCTTCGTTCCATGTAAGCAATAGTAGCACTCAGGACAGGCCCCATTAACAATTCTGAAGCAGCAGTATAGCGGGAGCGCAGTCTTCGTTCCATTTCAGTAGCCTTAGTATAGCCAAGGCACAAGTTACATTTATGTAGCTAAACTGTAGGCCAACCCCACACACCTTTCTGTACCATGAGTGCAGGCGAAGAACATAGAAATTACTATGATTACACTGTAGGTGAGGGCCCCAAAAAATTGGTGTACCAACAGTACTAATGTACCTCAGTAAAAATTGGCCATGCCCAACCAAGATGGCAGGTGAATCGCTTTGGTTAATGTGGCTTAAGTGGTAACTAGGCCTGGAGGCAGCCCAGTGTAACGAAAAATTGGTTCAAGTTAAAGTTCCAACGCTTTTAAGCGCATTGAAACTTATAAAAATTGTTCTGAAAAATTATTTGAGTGAGCCTTGTGGCCCTAAGAAAAATTGCCCGTTCAGCGTGATTACGTGAGGTTTCAGGAGGAGGAGCAGGAGGAGGAGGAGGAGGAATATTAGACACAGATTGATGAAACAGAAATGTCCCCGTTTTGGATGGTGAGAGAGAACGTAGCTTCCATCCGCGGGTGCAGCCTACGTATTGCTTACGTATCGCTGCTGTCCGCTGGTGGAGAACAGAAGTCTGGGGAAATCCAGCCTTTGTTCATCTTAATGAGTGTTAGCCTGTCGGCACTGTCGGTTGACAAGCGGCTACGCTTATCTGTGATGATTCCCCCAGCCGCACTAAACACCCTCTCCGACAAGACGCTAGCCGCAGGACAAGCAAGCACCTCCAGGGCATACAGCGCTAGTTCAGGCCACGTGTCCAGCTTCGACACCCAGTAGTTGTAGGGGGCAGAGGCGTCACCAAGGATGGTCGTGCGATCCGCTACGTACTCCCTCACCATCCTTTTACAGTGCTCCCGCCGACTCAGCCTTGACTGGGGAGCGGTGACACAGTCTTGGTGGGGAGCCATAAAGCTGGCCAGGCCCTTAAAGACTGTTGCACTGCCTGGGATGTACATGCTGCTCGATCTACGCACATCCCCTGCTACCTTGCCCTCGGTACTGCGCCTTCTGCCACTAGCGCTGTCGGCTGGGAATTTTACCATCAGCTTGTCCGCAAGGGTCCTGTGGTATAGCAACACTCTCGAACCCCTTTCCTCTTCGGGAATCAGAGTGGGCAGGTTCTCCTTATACCGTGGATCGAGCAGTGTGTACACCCAGTAATCCGTCGTGGCCAGAATGCGTGCAACGCGAGGGTCACGAGAAAGGCATCCTAACATGAAGTCAGCCATGTGTGCCAGGGTACCTGTACGCAACACATGGCTGTCGTCACTAGGAAGATCACTTTCAGGATCCTCCTCCTCCTCCTCAGGCCATACACGCTGAAAGGATGACAGGCAATCAGCCGGTGTACCGTCAGCAGCGGCCCAAGCTGTCTCTTCCCCCTCCTCCTCATCCTCCTCATGCTCCTCCTCCTCCTCCTGTACGCGCTGAGAAATAGACAGGAGGGTGCCCTGACTATCCAGCGGCATACTGTCTTCCCCCGCCCCCGTTTCCGAGCGCAAAGCAGCTGCCTTTATGGTTTGCAGGGAATTTCTCAAGATGCATAGCAGAGGAATGGTGACGCTAATGATTGTAGCATCGCCGCTCACCACCTGGGTAGACTCCTCAAAATTACCAAGGACATGGCAGATGTCTGCCAACCAGGCCCACTCTTCTGAAAGGAATTGAGGAGGCTGACTCCCACTGCGCCGCCCATGTTGGAGTTGGTATTCGACTATAGCTCTACGTTGTTCATAGAGCCTGGCCAACATGTGGAGCGTAGAGTTCCACCGTGTGGGCACGTCGCACAGCAGTCGGTGCACTGGCAGCTTAAAGTGATGTTGCAGGGTGCGCAGGGTGGCAGCGTCCGTGTGGGACTTGCGGAAATGTGCGCAGAGCCGGCGCGCCTTTACGAGCAGGTCTGACAAGCGTGGGTAGCTTTTCAGAAAGCGCTGAACCACCAAATTAAAGACGTGGGCCAGGCATGGCACGTGCGTGAGGCTGCCGAGCTGCAGAGCCGCCACCAGGTTACGCCCGTTGTCACACACGACCATGCCCGGTTGGAGGCTCAGCGGCGCAAGCCAGCGGTCGGTCTGCTGTGTCAGACCCTGCAGCAGTTCGTGGGCCGTGTGCCTCTTATCGCCTAAGCTGAGTAGTTTCAGCACGGCTTGCTGACGCTTGCCCACCGCTGTGCTGCCACACCGCGCGACACCGACTGCTGGCGACATGCTGCTGCTAACACATCTTGATTGCGAGACAGAGGAGGAGGAGGAGGAGGAGGGTGCTTTAGTGGAGGAAGCATACACCTCCGCAGATACCAGCACCGAGCTGGGGCCCGCAATTCTGGGGGTGGGTAGGACGTGAGCGGTCCCAGGCTCTGACTCTGTCCCAGCCTCCACTAAGTTCACCCAATGTGCCGTCAGGGAGATGTAGTGGCCCTGCCCGCCTGTGCTTGTCCACGTGTCCGTAGTTAAGTGGACCGTGGCAGTAACCGCGTTGGTGAGGGCGCGCACAATGTTGCGGGAGACGTGGTCGTGCAGGGCTGGGACGGCACATCGGGAAAAGTAGTGGCGACTGGGAACTGAGTAGCGCGGGGCCGCCGCCTCCATGATACTTTTGAAGGACTCCGTTTCCACAACCCTATACGGCAGCATCTCAAGGCTGATGAATTTTGCTATGCGGACGGTTAACGTTTGAGCGTGCGGGTGCGTGGCGGCGTACTTGCGCTTGCGCTCCAACAGTTGCGCAAGCGACGGCTGGACGGTGCGCTGAACTACACTGCTGGATGGGGCCGAGGACAGCGGAGGTGAGGGTGTGGGTGCAGGCCAGGAGACGGTAGTGCCTGTGTCCTGAGAGGGGGGTTGCATCTCAGTGGCAGGTTGGGGCACAGGGGGAGAGGCAGGGGTGCAAACCGGAGGCGCTGAACGGCCTTCGTCCCCCCTTGCGGGGTGCTTGGCCATCATATGTCTGCGCATGGTGGTGGTGGTGAGGCTGTTGGTGTTGGCTCCCCGGCTGAGCTTTGCGCGACAAAGGTTGCACACCACTGTTCGTCGGTCGTCAGGCGTCTCTGTGAAAAACTGCCAGACCTTAGAGCACCTCGGCCTCTGCATGGTGGCATGGCGCGAGGGGGCGCTTTGGGAAACACTTGGTGGATTATTCGGTCTGGCCCTGCCTCTACCCCTGGCCACCGCACTGCCTCTTGCAACCTGCCCTGCTGATGCCCTTGACTCCCCCTCTGAAGACCTGTCCTCCTGAGTAAGCGTTGCACACCAGGTGGGGTCAGTCACCTCATCGTCCTGCTGCTCTTCCTCCGAATCCTCTGTGCGCTGCTCCCTCGGACTTACTGCCCTTACTACTACCTCACTGCAAGACAACTGTGTCTGATCGTCATCGTCCTCCTCACCCACAGACAGTTGTTGAGACAGTTGGCGGAAGTCCCCAGCCTCTTCCCCCAGACCCCGGGAACTTTCGAATGGTTGGGCATCAGTGACGATAAACTCCTCTGGTGGGAGAGGAACCGCTGCTGCCCAATCTAAGCAGGGGCCCGAGAACAGTTCCTGGGAGTGTTCCCGCTCCTGAGCAGGTGTTATTGTAGTGGAGTGAGGAGGCTGGGAGGAAGGAGGAGCAGCAGACAGAGGATTCGGATTGGCAGCAGTGGACGGCGCAGAACTGCGGGTAGACGATAGGTTGCTCGAAGCACTTTCTGCCATCCAGGACAGGACCTGCTCACACTGCTCATTTTCTAATAACCGTCTCCCGCGTGGACCCATTAATTGGGCGATGAATGTGGGGACGCCAGAAACGTGCCTCTCTCCTAATCGCGCAGCAGTCGGCTGCGACACACCGGGATCAGGAGCTCGGGCTGTGCCCACACCCTGACTTGGCCCTCCGCGTCCTCGGCCGCGTCCACGTCCTCTAGGCCTACCCCTACCCCTCAGCATGCTGTATTACCAGTGATTTGATTTCACAGGCAGGAAATAAATTGGCGCAAGACTGCAGGCCAAATATAATTTTTGCCCTTTTTGGAAAACGAAAGGCCCCACTGCCTCTAGTGAATGAATTATCTAAGTTTAATAACTGTGCTGTGTCCCTGCTAATGTGTCACAGAACGTGAAGGTAGCAGAGTTATTATAACTCTTGGAGAGCAGGTATTTTTTTCCCAATTAAGGAAAGCAAATGGCGACGCCAGCAGTAAAGCGTAGCTGGGTGCGTCTGATTTAGCAATGTTGTTCACGCAGCTCACACGTGTCCACCGCCCTTAGGACGGACAGAGGCTGGACAAATAGATTTGTTTTCAGTTTTTTTCCACCAAAAGGCAGCACTGCGTATATTCAATGAACATGAGAAGTTTAATAACTGTGCTGTGTCCCTACTTATGTGTCACAGAACGTGAGGGTAGCAGAGTTATTATAACTCTTGGAGAGCAGGTATTTTTTTCCCAATTAAGGAAAGCAAATGGCGAAGCCAGCAGTAAAGCGTAGCTGGGTGCGTCTGATTTAGCAATGTTGTTCACGCAGCTCACACGTGTCCACAGCCCTTAGGACGGACAGAGGCTGGACAAATAGATTTGTTTTCAGTTTTTTGGCACCAAAAGGCAGCACTGCGTATATTCAATGAATAACAACTGTGTTGTCGCCCTGCCTATACAATTCTTTCCCTGCAGTATCAATGGAGGGTGCAATGGTCTGCAGAGGCGATTTTGAGAAGCAAAAAAAAATGCAGCACAGCTAACAGCAGCCTGGACAGTACTGCACACGGATAAATATGGCCCTAGAAAGGACCGTTGAGGTTCTTGAAGGCTACACTCACTCCTAACACTCTCCCTGCCTATGCAGCACTTCTGTCCCTAATGCCAGGTGCAACGGTCTGCAGAGGCGATTTTGAGAAAAAAAAATTTGCCACTGCTAACAGCAGCCAACACACAGCTATCAGTGGCCCTAATAAGGACCTTTGGGGGGTCTTGAAGCCTACACTAACTACCAATTCTTTCCCTACAGCAGCTCCGGTACAAACAGCACTGTCCCTCATCTAACTCACACCGCATCTGAGGCGAACCGCGGGAGGGGCCGACTTTTATGTTCGGGTGACACCTGATCTTCCCAGCCACTCACAGCAGGGGGGTGGTATAGGGCTTGAACGTCACAGGGGGAAGTTGTAATGCCTTCCCTGTCTTTCAATTGGCCAGAAAAGCGCGCTAACGTCTCAGGGAAGGAAGTGAAAATAACCAGAACACCGCATGGTGTTCGTTACGAATAACGAACATCCCGAACACCCTAATATTCGCACGAATATCAAGCTCGGAAGAACACGTTCGCTCATCTCTATGCAAGACCTATCTTTTCCAGCAGCGTATAAAATCATTCGCCGTTTTTGGTTGCCGATGTCCTATTTTTTTATGTGGCTAAAATTCACTCATCTCAATGAATAGATTTATATCCAATGCTTACTACTGGAAAGAGAAAAAAATAGGATTCTTTTAAGGGTGACTACCCACTACAGTTTTTTTTTTCCCTGCGAAATTCGCATTTTCTTTTCATCAGGGGTCTATGGGGCGATCGCGATTTTAACATTACAAGCCCCATAGACCCCTGCAGAAAAAAAAATGCGAATTTCGCAGGGAAAAAAAACTGTAGTGGGTAGTCACTTAGAATTCATAAACATAGGCAAATAAGCTGATGGGATTCATCAGAAAGGACATAGGGATGAATTAATGCTTGCCTGTACATCACAATTGCGTTGTAAGAAAAGTTGCAGTATTTTGCACAGATCACATTTGCTCAAAAAATGACCTCACCCTTTCTGTAGAAAGTGGACGTGGCAAGCGGGAACGTAGGTAGCAGCCCCATCTATGCCAGCTATAATAAATTATAGCTGGCATAGATTTATTGTGGTGCATGGTCATCTTCAGGATGTACCAAATGTATGAAGAGACTATTGCCTCTTCATACATTGGTTGCACTTCAGTACAATGCAATCTTTACTTAAATTGGCGTAAAGCAATGCCAGTCTAGGTAAATCTCCCCCACAGTTTTATCACCCTACAAATCAGTATTCAGACTGCACATTCAAAATTCTGTACAGTTTTAGGCACCAGGGCACAGGAAAGACGAAGTACAGCTTGAGTGGTGGACACACAAAGTAATAAATAAAATAGGTTGACAACAGAGTCCAGAAAAATTAGCAGAATTAAGGTTATTTAGTTTAGCAAAAAGACGGCTGATGGGCGACCTAATGAATATAAATAAATATGTTACAGACCAATACAGAAATCTCTGTTATGATCTATTTATACCAAGGACTGTATCTATAACAAAGAGACATCCTCTACGTCTGGAGGAAAGAAGATTTTTATTCCGAAATAGAAGGGGATTCTTTACTGTAAGAGCAGTAAGACTATGAAACTCTCTGCCTTAAGAAGTTGTCATAAAATCAAAAGGAGCCTGGGATAAGTAACAATTATTGCCCAACACCCCCTCCCCCGAACCCATCCCTCGCGTGTTATCCTCCCCCTCCCCCCCCCCCCACTGTCTCCCTTCCCCCATTTTGTTTGAACCCATGCTTCTTTGTAGCGGACAATGTTAACATGGCAACAGAATTTAAAACTTAATTCAAGAAATCTGTTACACAACTTTATTGTAATTTCTTATGATCTTGTAACCCCCCGATTTAAAACATGATTGCAATGTTGAAATCGTTCGAATGATATAACATTCTCAAAATCAAAACCTTTGTTAACCAAAAGAGGCTTGGATGCCTTTCTGTAGCGTAATAATATTACAAGTTACAGTTACTGTTTTTTTTTTTAGAAATGGGTCATTATTCAAGGGATCAGTTCTAATGTCCAGATTTGGAATCCCTTAGGAATTTTTCCATGAGATAAAGAAAATTGTCTTTTCTTCTATGGATAAAAGGCTTAACTAGATGGATGGAAATATTAATATACTACATCTTTATCATACACTAAAGCTTAATATAAATATAATTCTTACCTTAATTTTCTCAATGATCTTGAGATCTTCCTTGATATTAGGATTGACAGCGATAACTATATCCTCATATCCTCCATTAGTCAGTTTTACCATGGAACCCTCACTTTTGGCAAAGATGTGAATAACTAAAACTAATGCAAAAATACTTTTTGGTGTCATTGCTAATGATTACGCCAACTGTATCAGCATGCTACTGTATATGAATATAGTTTCCTCAAGTGCAACATTTATATACCCCAATACCTTGTAAAAATTGTGTTTGGACTTTGCTTATTACGTATTAGGCTGAAAATGAATCTCTTTACAAGGTAGTAAATTGAGATGAGTCATCATTGGCTTAACGGAGAAAAGCTAAAGAAGTTTCTGTGCTTTTCCCTCACGTACATTACAGGTAGTAATTAGAGATGAGCGAGACCAAAATGCTCGGGTGCTCGTTGCTCGAGTCGAACTTTCCGCGATGCTCGAGGGTTCGTTTCGAGTAACGAACCCCATTAAAGTCAATGGGCGACTCAAGCATTTTTGTATATCGCCGATGCTCTTCAGTTCAGGTTCCCAGGTCCCACTATTAAGCCACAATAGCGGCAAGAGTGCCCCCCCCCCCAACAATTTTTACTTTGGACAAACCCTCATTAGTAAGCCACACCTTAGCTAAGCACCACACTACCTCCAACTAAGCACAAGCACTGCCTGTGGGACACACCGCTGCTTTTCCCCTGGGTTACATGCTGCCCAACCCCCCCGCATGACCCAGTGTCCACAGCGCACACCAAAGTGTCCCTGCGCAGCCTTCAGCTGCCCTCATGCCACACGCTGGCCCCATAGCCACACCACCCTCATGTCTATTTATAAGTGCGTCTGCCATGAGGAGGAACCAGAGGCACACACTGCAGAGGGTTGGCAGGGCCAGGCAGCGATCCCCTTTAAAAGGTGTAAATTGCTGTACAGAAGCAATGAGAAATCCAAACCTCTGTCAGGAGCTGCAAACGTGGGCATAGCAATGGGGAATCCATGTGCCACACACTATTCATTCTGTCAAGGTGTCGCATAGCTCAATCGACACTGCAAGGGGAAAGCCGTCTGCGCTCTGCCCCCTACCCAAGTCAGTCAGTGTCTTTGTGCCAGACAGGTCAAACACCGCGATGGGAACTAAGTTTGCACCAACAGCATAGGTGGGTTCTAGGAAACCCAAGACATGAACAAAAAATTGATCTGAGCGGCCAAGCATGGCAGACTTGCACCGCGCCCACGGCATAGGCCTCGGCCCACAGATTCAGCAATCCTAGGCAGGAAGCGGACTTTCACTGCACCCAGGACATAGGCCTCTGCACAGACCCTCAGCAATCCCGGGCCTACAGCGGACTCCAATGCTAGCGTAGCTGTGCACGTCTCATTAGCGCTGTATTGCTCCTGTAGTTTGTCCTAATGCAGTGCCACGGATACTAGAGCTAACGTCAGATTAAATACAGGTGGGCTTCGGCTCACACTGCATGACCCAGTCAGACTGGGTTTTTTTATAAGTATACACAGGCAGGTACAACTCCCTAATGTGAAGTCCGTGTGGACCAACAACATGGGTGCGTCCCAGGAAGCCACCGGCGGTACATAAATAAATCCCATTGTATTGCCCAGCACAGCTGAGGTAACGTCAGATTAAATACAGGTGCGCTTTGGCCCACACTGTATGCCCCAGTCTGACTGGGGTTCTTTATAAGTAGACACATGCAGTTACAACTCCGTGTGGACCGACAGCATGGGTGGGTCCCAGGAAGCCACCGACGGTACATAAATAAATCCCATTGCATTGCCCAGCACAGCTGAGGTAACGTCACATTAAATGCAGGTGGGCTTCGGCCCACACTACATGCCCCAGTCTGACCGGGGTTTTTAATACATAGACACAGGCAGGTACAACTCAATAATGTGAAGTCCGTGTGGACCAACAGCATGGGTGGCTCCCTGAAACCCACCGGCGGTACATATATAAATCACATTGCATTGCCCAGCACAGCTGAGGTAACGTCAGATTAAATGCAGGTGGGCTTCGGCCCACACTGCTTGCCCCAGTCAGACTGGGGTTCTTTATAAGTATACACATGCAGTTACAACTCCGTGTGGTCCGACAGCATGGGTGGGTCCCAGGACGCCACCGGCGGTACATAAATAAATCCCATAGCATTGCCCAGCACAGCTGAGGTAACGTCACATTAAATGCAGGTGGGCTTCAGCCCACACTGCATGCCCCAGTCTGACCGGGGTTTTTAATGCATAGACACAGGCAGGTACAACTCAATAATGTGAAGTCCGTGTGGACCAACAGCATGGGTGGCTGCCTGGAACTCACCGGCGGTACATAAATAAATCCCATCGCGGTGCCCTGGACAGCAGAGCTAACGTCAGATTAAATACAGGTGGGCTTCGGCCAAGAATGTTTTCATTGTTGGAGGAGGAGGACGGGGAATTTTTGAGGCAGTACGTGTCCTGTCCCCATGTCCGTGGTTATATGCACCTTCCCAGTGACCGCGTCGCTGAAAAGTTGTCGCGCCTGGGGAACCTAGTAGCGCGGCTTCGCCACCATCATGTCTTTGGGAAGCCTCCATTTCCACTACCCTGTAACATTGCAGTAGCAGCAGTATAGGCAGAGCTGAGAATTAGTAACATTTCAGCGGTAAGAGTATGCACAAACCCCTGTAACATTTCATTGGCAGCAGTGACAACAGACCCCACTAACATTTCATTTGCAGCAGTATACACAGACCCCAGTAACATTTCAGTAGTATCTGTCTAGACAGACCCCAGTAACATTTCAGTTCCAGCAGTATTGACAGACCCCAGTAACATTTCAGTAGTATCAGTTGCGACATGCCCCAGTCACATTTCAGTTCCAGCAGTGCAGACAGACCCCAGTAACAGTAACGTAGAAGCAGTATGGGCAAAGCAGCAGATAAACATTTCCCTGGCAGCAGTGTAGGGAGACCAAAGTATTTGTAACATTTCAGTAGTAGCAGTATAGTCAGACCCCAGTAACATTAACGTAGAAGCAGTATGGGCAGAGCCCACTATTAGTTATATTTCTGTTATAGCAGTATAGACCTGCCCCAGTAACATTTCCGTTGAAGCATTATGGGCAGAGCCCAGTATTAATAAAATTACAGTAGTAACAGTATACACCAACCAAGATAACATTTCAGGAGCAGAAGTATCGGCAGACCGAAGTAACATTTCTGTTGCTGAAGTATAGTCAGACCCCTGTAGCATTACTGTGGCAGAAGTATAGGTAGGCAGAACAGAGTTACATTTCTGTAGCAAAAGTGTAGGCCAACCCCAGACACAGTGGTGTACCATGAGTGCAGGCGAAGCCCATAAAAATTACTTGGATTACATTGTAGGCGAGAGCCCGAAAAATTGGTGTACCAACAGTACAAATGTACCCGAGAAAAATTGCCCATGCCCAACCCAGAGGGCAGGTGAAAGCCATTAATCGCTTAGCGTACTGTGGCTTAATTTTTAACTAGGCCTGGAGGCAGCCCAGTCTAAAAAACAATTGGTTCAGGTGGAAGTTTCAATGCTTTAATGAGAATTGAAACAGATTAATATTATTTAGAAAAGTTATATGAGCCTTTTGGCCCACAGAAAAAGCCAGAGGAGGAGGACGAATATCATACACAGATTGACAAAGCTCTTTAGGTAGCGCTGCTGTCCGCTGGTGGAGAACAGAAGTCTGGTGAAATCCAGGCTTTGTTCATCTTTATGAGTGTAAGCCTGTCGGCGCTGTCAGTTGACAGGCGGGTACGCTTGTCCGTGATGATTCCCCCAGCTGCACTAAACACCCTCTCTGACAAGACGCTAACCGCAGGGCAAGCCAACACCTCCAGGGCATACAGCGCGAGTTCAGGCCATGTGTCCAGCTTTGACACCCAGTAGTTGTACGGAGCAGAGACATCACTGAGGACGGTGGTACGATCGGCTGCGTACTCCCTCACCATCTTCTTACAGTGCTCCCTCCGACTCAGCCTGGACTGGGGAGGTGTGAGACAGTCCTGCTGGGGAGCCATAAAGCTGGCAAAGAGTGTTCCCCTGCCTGCGCTGAACATGCTGCCTGATCTCCACGCCTCCCCTTCTTCTTGGCCCTCGGAACTGCGCCTTCTGCCACTAGCGCTGTCAGATGGGAAGTTTATCATCAGTTTGTCCACCAGGGCCCTGTGGTATTGCATCACTCTCAAACCCCTTTCCTCTTCAGGAAGGAGAGTGGAAAGGTTCTCCTTATACCGTGGGTCAAGCAGTGTGTACACCCAGTAATCCGTAGTGGCCAGAATGCGTCTATCCAGCCATGTGTGCCAGGGTACCTGTAAGCAACATATGGCTGTCCTCACTAGGAAGATCACTTTGAGTATCCTCCTCCTCCTCCTCAGGCCATACACGTTGAATGGATGAGAGGCAAGCAGCATGGGTACCCTCTGCAGTCGGCCCAGCTGTCTCTTCCTCCTCAGGCTCCTCCCCCTCCTCCTCCTCCGCCTCCTATTCCACGCGCTGAGTAGAAAAAAGAGGTTCCCAGCAGCACAGCATATATCCTCACATAGAGCCAGGCAAAACAGTGTGCAAAAGCCAGTCAGGAAGCCTAAACCAGAGAGGCTCCAAGGGTGCAGTCAGGAATAAGGAAATAGTGACTGGCAGCATTCAGCAATGTAGAAAAATACAAGATTTATTTCCCCATTACAAAAATTACGGCAACGTTTCGGTCGTAATAGACCTTCCTCAAGCCAATACATATCATACAAAGTGCACCATATATATAGGAAATGTGAACACCATTAACCAATGACATACAAACATGCACAGGAGTGTCTCATCACTGATTACCTCTCTCCACACGTCTCAGCTGTTATCCGGCGCATCGTTGATGATGTCATATGAGCCTCGTGTGGTGCAGAGTGTAAGTTCTCGCCTACGACCTGGAGGTCGCAAGTTCGATCCCCACATGAATCAGGTAGCCGGCTCAAGGTCGACCCAGCCCTCCATCCCTCCGAGGCAGGCAAAATGAGAACCCAGCCTGGTGGGGGGCAACAAGCAATAACTACCCGAAAGCGCCGCGGAACAAGTTGGCGCCACGCAAACACCATGATTTGATTTTTTTGATGTCATCTTTAGTTGACCTCCTCACACATTGGTGCGTCCATCTAAGTTGAACCGCACCCTCTGCGTATGTGTCGAGCTACAACTATCGCGAGAACACGCTCTAAGCCACAGTAGGGCACAGCGGCCATATCAGAAATGGGCAAACCGCACTAAAGGTGCGTCTGCGCATGCGCCGGTCGTCGGGCCCAGCGGCCACGTCAGAAATGGGCAAACCGCACTGATAGTGCGTCTGCGCATGCGCCGGTCATCTGTCATCACAGAGGCCGCGCCATCACCGCGGCCCATCACCGCGCCACAACCTTACTTCCGCATTCCACCTATATATTATATTATCTACTCGGATACCTCCTCAGTGCATTGGTCACCCGTAGTGATGCAATGCAAAGTGTCAGGATCGCCGATCATGCGTTACCACAACTGACACTGACCGCATAACCTGCAGCATCTACTGAGAGGATCCCGATGTATATATCTATTAATGTCACATATCAGATAGATAAATATGAGGATAAAGAGTAAGTAAATTCTTTCTCCATCATACCTATCACAGGGAGAATATATCTATCCAATATAATATAGATGACCTTTTATCATTACTGTGATGTTCTATATCTAATAAAAAAGGGGTATATCAACAACCTACTGGTATTATCAAGTAATGTCCCCATATTCATCTAGAAAGTCATCCCTTCCAGGTCTATTCACGTTGACAAAGGCTATCTTGTCTAATAATATACATTCTCACCCATAGAGTATGAATAGTCCAATGTTAACCCATTGTATAAACCAATAAAAAAGAACAGAACACCAACTGTTAACTGCCTAGTCAAATTGTGATTTTATTGATACTATACATCACTATGCATGAATCTATATTTTTTTTCTTCAAGATAAAATAATGGACCGTCATATCTCAGACGTGTGGCGAGGGAACCAGCGAGAGACCAACAACCTGTGTAAACAAAACAAAAAGAATACAATTACACATATACCCATAAAAAATTCATTAATAAAACATATGTACAATTCATATACTGATGTGTGTAACAAGATTTACAAGAACGGCTGAAAAATGTACTCCTGATTAAGCCCTTTTGGGTGCATGGTGTCCAACTCGTATATCCATTTTAACTCACGCTTTTTTAATAAAAATTCTCTATCACCCCCCCGTGGAAGTACGGGGACATGATCAATGACCCTAAATTTGAACTGGCTGATGTTGTGTTTAGCCTCCAAAAAATGTCGCGATACAGGTAATTGTAGATTTTCCGTCCGAATTGTACTCTTGTGCTTCACCATACGTGATCTCACCTCCATAGTGGTTTCACCCACATACCCAAGGCCACATGGGCAGGTGATGAGGTAGATCACGTATGGTGAAGCACAAGTATATCTCCCCTGTATCTTGTACCTATTGCCCCTGAGAGGATGCCGAAATTCGTCACCCCTCACCAAATTGTTACAACAACTACAGGCAAGGCATGGGAAGTTCCCCTTTCTAGGGGGTTTAAAGAAACTCTGGACGGCTGATTTGTGTGAAGCAAAGTGTGAGTGGACCAGTTGGTCACCTATGTTTCTACCTCTTCTATATGCATTTATAGGCTTATTTTTAAATTCAGGTATTACAGCCCCATCTAATGTCAGCAGTGGCCAATGTTTTTTGATAATGTTACCAACGGTTCCACTAAGACTATTAAAGGTACTGACAAACGGAATCCTGTCCATTGTCTGTTTCTTTAATTTAGGTGTCAAAAGATCTTGTTGTGGTATTGCCCTAGCTCGTATGGCAGCTTTTGTGATGATTGGTGCAGGGTATCCCCTATCTAGGAACCTCCTACACATCTCATCCAATCTTAAATCAATGGTTTGATCGTGTGCTATTCTTCGCACTCGTAAAAGTTGACTCCATGGTAGTGAGTCCTTCATGGCGACCGGATGGTTGCTACTATAGAGCAATAAACTGTTCCGATCTGTCTTTTTTGTGTAAAGATCCGTTACCAATCCCATTCCTTGTCTTTTAATCAAAACGTCAAGGAATTGGATTTCCACAATAGAGTAAGACATAGTGAACTGAAGTTCTGGGTAAATAGCGTTTAAAAAGGTATGGAATTCCTGTAATGTTTGGAGCGAACCCTTCCATAGAGCAAACACGTCGTCGATGTACCGACCCCAGTACACCAACGACGCCGCATATATGGAGGTATAGATATACTTCTCCTCAAATTGGCGCACAAAAATGTTGGCGTATGTTGGCGCCACATTAGAGCCCATAGCAGTGCCCTGTCGCTGTCTGTAGTACACCCCCCCAAACAAAAAATAATTGTTGCGGAGGATGTACTCCAGCAGCGACAGGGCAAACTGCATGCACTCAGAGGACATATCCGATGCCATCAGAAATTGTCTGACGGCATCTATCCCTTTATCGTGACTAATAGAGGTGTATAGCGCAGTCACATCAAAGGTGACCAGAATAACATCTTCGGTCATATCAAACGATGCAATTTTTTTCAAAAAGTCAGATGTATCCCTGATGTGTGAATCCGCCTCATCTGCAAAACGCCTCAGGACCTTGTCCAAAAATCGTGCGATATTGCAGAAGAGTGAGTTTCTGCCTGAAACAATCGGTCTCCCAGGGGGATTCTGGGGATCCTTGTGGACCTTTGGGAGGGTGTATAAAGTGGGAACAATGGGGTGCTGGATATCAAGGAATTTCAACAGCTTTTTATCGATCAAACCTGCCCATAGTGCCTCATTCAACATTCCCCTTAATTGTAATTGAAACCGTATGGTAGGGTCCGATCGCAATTTTTCATAAACATTTTCATCATTTAATTGTCTGAACACTTCTGTTGTGTACATACTGGTATCCATCACGACTATTGCTCCACCCTTATCGGCTGGTTTAACCACAATCGCATCATCCTGCGCAAGAGAATTGAGGGCTTTCCTTTCCCTCATATTAAGGTTATTCTTAAGCCTCCTCTTGTTACCCAATGTTTTGGATCTCAGTTTTTCAATATCTTTTAATACTAATTTAGCAAATACTTCAATTTGAGGATTTGATGTAGGTGGTTGATACGTACTTTTGTTGCGAAGACCAGTTCCAACCAGGGAAAAAGACCCCGGTGTAGTGGTCTGTGCAACCGTACGTGATGGTTGTGAGGAAAATTGATTTTTAAGCCTTAAATTTCTGAATAAACGCTGTACATCAAGATTAAGATCAAACCAATTCATAGAAGTTACACAGCAAAATGATAGACCCTTGCCCAATACAGTCGTCTCATCTGATGTCAATACCCTGGAAGAAATGTTGATTACAATACCGTCACTGGTAGGTTCACAAGCTCCAACATCCACTATTTCCTGAAGTCCATCAGCGGTGGTCGTTTCGTGGATCGGGTCATCACCCCGTCGGGATCTCTTGTATGCCCTGTGATGTTTTCGTCCGCCTCGGCGGCACCGGAAGGTCCCTCTTTTCTCTTCATCCTGTTTGGATTGCCACGGCCTAAAAAAGAAGAAGAGGATGTGGAGGCACCCACATGATCATTCTTGGCCGAATCATCCGTTGAAATCGAACCACGAGATGAGAACCCAAATTGGTTTCTATTCCTGGGTTGACGGCGTCGTTGTCGTCTTTGTTTGGTATTCGATTCAAAGGGATCTGTGACTTTATTCTTTGATGTCTGCCAACAAAATACACGACCATAAGCATAATCGTCGACATCCCTAAACCACTTGGTTTTTTTTATACTCTCCAATTCCTCCTGATGTCGTTTGAGATATGTTGTTTTTTTCTCCTTATGTTTATTCCAGTCCTCTGGTGTCAAGATCTCTAGAATATTCTTTTCCAAGGAGGATATGCGAGCTGTGCTCTCAGCAATCTCCAACTGTAAGAACTCAACATTCAAGACAATCATGTCAAACGAAAATTTATTCACTATGCCTTCAAATTTTGAACAAAATGTCTTGTTATCTGCCATTAAGGTCGGGCGCACATGTGGGCGTAGCCCTCTCGGAATGCGTTTTACCTTAAAATATTCACATAGTGTGGACATGTGCAAAGATAGGGAGATGTTCTTTTTATTTTCCATCTCCCACTTCCGTAGTAACATATCCACTGTTGGCATTTCTAGATAGCTATTCTTGCGTGTAGCTCCTGCAATAATCTTGTTAACATCCACATCCGAATACGAAAAAATAACAGGGTTACCTGGTCTGTCAGAGTCCGGGTATTTTTCCATTTTGTGCCTGTATCAGGTGCAAGCTGGATCTGGTTTGTGGATATCACTGAGTAGAAAAAAGAGGTTCCCAGCAGCACAGCATATATCCTCACATAGAGCCAGGCAAAACAGTGTGCAAAAGCCAGTCAGGAAGCCTAAACCAGAGAGGCTCCAAGGGTGCAGTCAGGAATAAGGAAATAGTGACTGGCAGCATTCAGCAATGTAGAAAAATACAAGATTTATTTCCCCATTACAAAAATTACGGCAACGTTTCGGTCGTAATAGACCTTCCTCAAGCCAATACATATCATACAAAGTGCACCATATATATAGGAAATGTGAACACCATTAACCAATGACATACAAACATGCACAGGAGTGTCTCATCACTGATTACCTCTCTCCACACGTCTCAGCTGTTATCCGGCGCATCGTTGATGATGTCATATGAGCCTCGTGTGGTGCAGAGTGTAAGTTCTCGCCTACGACCTGGAGGTCGCAAGTTCGATCCCCACATGAATCAGGTAGCCGGCTCAAGGTCGACCCAGCCCTCCATCCCTCCGAGGCAGGCAAAATGAGAACCCAGCCTGGTGGGGGGCAACAAGCAATAACTACCCGAAAGCGCCGCGGAACAAGTTGGCGCCACGCAAACACCATGATTTGATTTTTTTGATGTCATCTTTAGTTGACCTCCTCACACATTGGTGCGTCCATCTAAGTTGAACCGCACCCTCTGCGTATGTGTCGAGCTACAACTATCGCGAGAACACGCTCTAAGCCACAGTAGGGCACAGCGGCCATATCAGAAATGGGCAAACCGCACTAAAGGTGCGTCTGCGCATGCGCCGGTCGTCGGGCCCAGCGGCCACGTCAGAAATGGGCAAACCGCACTGATAGTGCGTCTGCGCATGCGCCGGTCATCTGTCATCACAGAGGCCGCGCCATCACCGCGGCCCATCACCGCGCCACAACCTTACTTCCGCATTCCACCTATATATTATATTATCTACTCGGATACCTCCTCAGTGCATTGGTCACCCGTAGTGATGCAATGCAAAGTGTCAGGATCGCCGATCATGCGTTACCACAACTGACACTGACCGCATAACCTGCAGCATCTACTGAGAGGATCCCGATGTATATATCTATTAATGTCACATATCAGATAGATAAATATGAGGATAAAGAGTAAGTAAATTCTTTCTCCATCATACCTATCACAGGGAGAATATATCTATCCAATATAATATAGATGACCTTTTATCATTACTGTGATGTTCTATATCTAATAAAAAAGGGGTATATCAACAACCTACTGGTATTATCAAGTAATGTCCCCATATTCATCTAGAAAGTCATCCCTTCCAGGTCTATTCACGTTGACAAAGGCTATCTTGTCTAATAATATACATTCTCACCCATAGAGTATGAATAGTCCAATGTTAACCCATTGTATAAACCAATAAAAAAGAACAGAACACCAACTGTTAACTGCCTAGTCAAATTGTGATTTTATTGATACTATACATCACTATGCATGAATCTATATTTTTTTTCTTCAAGATAAAATAATGGACCGTCATATCTCAGACGTGTGGCGAGGGAACCAGCGAGAGACCAACAACCTGTGTAAACAAAACAAAAAGAATACAATTACACATATACCCATAAAAAATTCATTAATAAAACATATGTACAATTCATATACTGATGTGTGTAACAAGATTTACAAGAACGGCTGAAAAATGTACTCCTGATTAAGCCCTTTTGGGTGCATGGTGTCCAACTCGTATATCCATTTTAACTCACGCTTTTTTAATAAAAATTCTCTATCACCCCCCCGTGGAAGTACGGGGACATGATCAATGACCCTAAATTTGAACTGGCTGATGTTGTGTTTAGCCTCCAAAAAATGTCGCGATACAGGTAATTGTAGATTTTCCGTCCGAATTGTACTCTTGTGCTTCACCATACGTGATCTCACCTCCATAGTGGTTTCACCCACATACCCAAGGCCACATGGGCAGGTGATGAGGTAGATCACGTATGGTGAAGCACAAGTATATCTCCCCTGTATCTTGTACCTATTGCCCCTGAGAGGATGCCGAAATTCGTCACCCCTCACCAAATTGTTACAACAACTACAGGCAAGGCATGGGAAGTTCCCCTTTCTAGGGGGTTTAAAGAAACTCTGGACGGCTGATTTGTGTGAAGCAAAGTGTGAGTGGACCAGTTGGTCACCTATGTTTCTACCTCTTCTATATGCATCCACTATGGAGGTGAGATCACGTATGGTGAAGCACAAGAGTACAATTCGGACGGAAAATCTACAATTACCTGTATCGCGACATTTTTTGGAGGCTAAACACAACATCAGCCAGTTCAAATTTAGGGTCATTGATCATGTCCCCGTACTTCCACGGGGGGGTGATAGAGAATTTTTATTAAAAAAGCGTGAGTTAAAATGGATATACGAGTTGGACACCATGCACCCAAAAGGGCTTAATCAGGAGTACATTTTTCAGCCGTTCTTGTAAATCTTGTTACACACATCAGTATATGAATTGTACATATGTTTTATTAATGAATTTTTTATGGGTATATGTGTAATTGTATTCTTTTTGTTTTGTTTACACAGGTTGTTGGTCTCTCGCTGGTTCCCTCGCCACACGTCTGAGATATGACGGTCCATTATTTTATCTTGAAGAAAAAAAATATAGATTCATGCATAGTGATGTATAGTATCAATAAAATCACAATTTGACTAGGCAGTTAACAGTTGGTGTTCTGTTCTTTTTTATTGGTTTATACAATGGGTTAACATTGGACTATTCATACTCTATGGGTGAGAATGTATATTATTAGACAAGATAGCCTTTGTCAACGTGAATAGACCTGGAAGGGATGACTTTCTAGATGAATATGGGGACATTACTTGATAATACCAGTAGGTTGTTGATATACCCCTTTTTTATTAGATATAGAACATCACAGTAATGATAAAAGGTCATCTATATTATATTGGATAGATATATTCTCCCTGTGATAGGTATGATGGAGAAAGAATTTACTTACTCTTTATCCTCATATTTATCTATCTGATATGTGACATTAATAGATATATACATCGGGATCCTCTCAGTAGATGCTGCAGGTTATGCGGTCAGTGTCAGTTGTGGTAACGCATGATCGGCGATCCTGACACTTTGCATTGCATCACTACGGGTGACCAATGCACTGAGGAGGTATCCGAGTAGATAATATAATATATAGGTGGAATGCGGAAGTAAGGTTGTGGCGCGGTGATGGGCCGCGGTGATGGCGCGGCCTCTGTGATGACAGATGACCGGCGCATGCGCAGACGCACTATCAGTGCGGTTTGCCCATTTCTGACGTGGCCGCTGGGCCCGACGACCGGCGCATGCGCAGACGCACCTTTAGTGCGGTTTGCCCATTTCTGATATGGCCGCTGTGCCCTACTGTGGCTTAGAGCGTGTTCTCGCGATAGTTGTAGCTCGACACATACGCAGAGGGTGCGGTTCAACTTAGATGGACGCACCAATGTGTGAGGAGGTCAACTAAAGATGACATCAAAAAAATCAAATCATGGTGTTTGCGTGGCGCCAACTTGTTCCGCGGCGCTTTCGGGTAGTTATTGCTTGTTGCCCCCCACCAGGCTGGGTTCTCATTTTGCCTGCCTCGGAGGGATGGAGGGCTGGGTCGACCTTGAGCCGGCTACCTGATTCATGTGGGGATCGAACTTGCGACCTCCAGGTCGTAGGCGAGAACTTACACTCTGCACCACACGAGGCTCATATGACATCATCAACGATGCGCCGGATAACAGCTGAGACGTGTGGAGAGAGGTAATCAGTGATGAGACACTCCTGTGCATGTTTGTATGTCATTGGTTAATGGTGTTCACATTTCCTATATATATGGTGCACTTTGTATGATATGTATTGGCTTGAGGAAGGTCTATTACGACCGAAACGTTGCCGTAATTTTTGTAATGGGGAAATAAATCTTGTATTTTTCTACATTGCTGAATGCTGCCAGTCACTATTTCCTTATTCCTGACTGCACCCTTGGAGCCTCTCTGGTTTAGGCTTCCTGACTGGCTTTTGCACACTGTTTTGCCTGGCTCTATGTGAGGATATATGCTGTGCTGCTGGGAACCTCTTTTTTCTACTCAGTGATATCCACAAACCAGATCCAGCTTGCACCTGATACAGGCACAAAATGGAAAAATACCCGGACTCTGACAGACCAGGTAACCCTGTTATTTTTTCGTATTCGGATGTGGATGTTAACAAGATTATTGCAGGAGCTACACGCAAGAATAGCTATCTAGAAATGCCAACAGTGGATATGTTACTACGGAAGTGGGAGATGGAAAATAAAAAGAACATCTCCCTATCTTTGCACATGTCCACACTATGTGAATATTTTAAGGTAAAACGCATTCCGAGAGGGCTACGCCCACATGTGCGCCCGACCTTAATGGCAGATAACAAGACATTTTGTTCAAAATTTGAAGGCATAGTGAATAAATTTTCGTTTGACATGATTGTCTTGAATGTTGAGTTCTTACAGTTGGAGATTGCTGAGAGCACAGCTCGCATATCCTCCTTGGAAAAGAATATTCTAGAGATCTTGACACCAGAGGACTGGAATAAACATAAGGAGAAAAAAACAACATATCTCAAACGACATCAGGAGGAATTGGAGAGTATAAAAAAAACCAAGTGGTTTAGGGATGTCGACGATTATGCTTATGGTCGTGTATTTTGTTGGCAGACATCAAAGAATAAAGTCACAGATCCCTTTGAATCGAATACCAAACAAAGACGACAACGACGCCGTCAACCCAGGAATAGAAACCAATTTGGGTTCTCATCTCGTGGTTCGATTTCAACGGATGATTCGGCCAAGAATGATCATGTGGGTGCCTCCACATCCTCTTCTTCTTTTTTAGGCCGTGGCAATCCAAACAGGATGAAGAGAAAAGAGGGACCTTCCGGTGCCGCCGAGGCGGACGAAAACATCACAGGGCATACAAGAGATCCCGACGGGGTGATGACCCGATCCACGAAACGACCACCGCTGATGGACTTCAGGAAATAGTGGATGTTGGAGCTTGTGAACCTACCAGTGACGGTATTGTAATCAACATTTCTTCCAGGGTATTGACATCAGATGAGACGACTGTATTGGGCAAGGGTCTATCATTTTGCTGTGTAACTTCTATGAATTGGTTTGATCTTAATCTTGATGTACAGCGTTTATTCAGAAATTTAAGGCTTAAAAATCAATTTTCCTCACAACCATCACGTACGGTTGCACAGACCACTACACCGGGGTCTTTTTCCCTGGTTGGAACTGGTCTTCGCAACAAAAGTACGTATCAACCACCTACATCAAATCCTCAAATTGAAGTATTTGCTAAATTAGTATTAAAAGATATTGAAAAACTGAGATCCAAAACATTGGGTAACAAGAGGAGGCTTAAGAATAACCTTAATATGAGGGAAAGGAAAGCCCTCAATTCTCTTGCGCAGGATGATGCGATTGTGGTTAAACCAGCCGATAAGGGTGGAGCAATAGTCGTGATGGATACCAGTATGTACACAACAGAAGTGTTCAGACAATTAAATGATGAAAATGTTTATGAAAAATTGCGATCGGACCCTACCATACGGTTTCAATTACAATTAAGGGGAATGTTGAATGAGGCACTATGGGCAGGTTTGATCGATAAAAAGCTGTTGAAATTCCTTGATATCCAGCACCCCATTGTTCCCACTTTATACACCCTCCCAAAGGTCCACAAGGATCCCCAGAATCCCCCTGGGAGACCGATTGTTTCAGGCAGAAACTCACTCTTCTGCAATATCGCACGATTTTTGGACAAGGTCCTGAGGCGTTTTGCAGATGAGGCGGATTCACACATCAGGGATACATCTGACTTTTTGAAAAAAATTGCATCGTTTGATATGACCGAAGATGTTATTCTGGTCACCTTTGATGTGACTGCGCTATACACCTCTATTAGTCACGATAAAGGGATAGATGCCGTCAGACAATTTCTGATGGCATCGGATATGTCCTCTGAGTGCATGCAGTTTGCCCTGTCGCTGCTGGAGTACATCCTCCGCAACAATTATTTTTTGTTTGGGGGGGTGTACTACAGACAGCGACAGGGCACTGCTATGGGCTCTAATGTGGCGCCAACATACGCCAACATTTTTGTGCGCCAATTTGAGGAGAAGTATATCTATACCTCCATATATGCGGCGTCGTTGGTGTACTGGGGTCGGTACATCGACGACGTGTTTGCTCTATGGAAGGGTTCGCTCCAAACATTACAGGAATTCCATACCTTTTTAAACGCTATTTACCCAGAACTTCAGTTCACTATGTCTTACTCTATTGTGGAAATCCAATTCCTTGACGTTTTGATTAAAAGACAAGGAATGGGATTGGTAACGGATCTTTACACAAAAAAGACAGATCGGAACAGTTTATTGCTCTATAGTAGCAACCATCCGGTCGCCATGAAGGACTCACTACCATGGAGTCAACTTTTACGAGTGCGAAGAATAGCACACGATCAAACCATTGATTTAAGATTGGATGAGATGTGTAGGAGGTTCCTAGATAGGGGATACCCTGCACCAATCATCACAAAAGCTGCCATACGAGCTAGGGCAATACCACAACAAGATCTTTTGACACCTAAATTAAAGAAACAGACAATGGACAGGATTCCGTTTGTCAGTACCTTTAATAGTCTTAGTGGAACCGTTGGTAACATTATCAAAAAACATTGGCCACTGCTGACATTAGATGGGGCTGTAATACCTGAATTTAAAAATAAGCCTATAAATGCATATAGAAGAGGTAGAAACATAGGTGACCAACTGGTCCACTCACACTTTGCTTCACACAAATCAGCCGTCCAGAGTTTCTTTAAACCCCCTAGAAAGGGGAACTTCCCATGCCTTGCCTGTAGTTGTTGTAACAATTTGGTGAGGGGTGACGAATTTCGGCATCCTCTCAGGGGCAATAGGTACAAGATACAGGGGAGATATACTTGTGCTTCACCATACGTGATCTACCTCATCACCTGCCCATGTGGCCTTGGGTATGTGGGTGAAACCACTATGGAGGTGAGATCACGTATGGTGAAGCACAAGAGTACAATTCGGACGGAAAATCTACAATTACCTGTATCGCGACATTTTTTGGAGGCTAAACACAACATCAGCCAGTTCAAATTTAGGGTCATTGATCATGTCCCCGTACTTCCACGGGGGGGGTGATAGAGAATTTTTATTAAAAAAGCGTGAGTTAAAATGGATATACGAGTTGGACACCATGCACCCAAAAGGGCTTAATCAGGAGTACATTTTTCAGCCGTTCTTGTAAATCTTGTTACACACATCAGTATATGAATTGTACATATGTTTTATTAATGAATTTTTTATGGGTATATGTGTAATTGTATTCTTTTTGTTTTGTTTACACAGGTTGTTGGTCTCTCGCTGGTTCCCTCGCCACACGTCTGAGATATGACGGTCCATTATTTTATCTTGAAGAAAAAAAATATAGATTCATGCATAGTGATGTATAGTATCAATAAAATCACAATTTGACTAGGCAGTTAACAGTTGGTGTTCTGTTCTTTTTTATTGGTTTATACAATGGGTTAACATTGGACTATTCATACTCTATGGGTGAGAATGTATATTATTAGACAAGATAGCCTTTGTCAACGTGAATAGACCTGGAAGGGATGACTTTCTAGATGAATATGGGGACATTACTTGATAATACCAGTAGGTTGTTGATATACCCCTTTTTTATTAGATATAGAACATCACAGTAATGATAAAAGGTCATCTATATTATATTGGATAGATATATTCTCCCTGTGATAGGTATGATGGAGAA